>NC_064931.1:241097556-241718181 GCF_023897955.1 Schistocerca gregaria
ACACTAGATCGCGTGTTTCATTTTTTTAACAAGTTCCTGCTTCCCAAGTAAGTTAGCAATTTTTCTGTCATGTCTGTTGGCAATCTCTTTCATTTGTAGAGCCAACCACTCATTTGCCCTAAGCCAAAACGCGTCTATTTGAAAGTTAAAGTGAACAGAATAAAACTTCGAAATTTCTAAGTACATCATATAAGCTGTTTCATTCAACTTATCTTTCTTGGCATATAAATCGGAGATTCTAGCATTGAATACCTGGTAACGCAGTTTCTTTCTAAGGATTGGCATTTTTCGGCAGGATTTACCTACGAAACCATCTATAAAACTTGGGGAGAGGTTGAGCACTCTACACTGTTTAATAAAGTCAATAGCCATGCTTGCCTTAGCTCTTTTCAAAGTAACATCAAAGTATCTACTTGCTGCATCTGACACCTCGGCTGGTACGAATTTAAGAACCTTCAACATTGCAGCGCGTCAGCAATCGTATGTTAATATATTAATGGACTGAGATCCGCCTCGATTGCGAAAAAACACCTAGTGTTTACCTAGGTTTCGGTGTAGATAACTACACCTTCTTCAGAACAATAAACTCAAAAGTGTCTATAAAGACCTTTGTCAGTAATTAAAAGCTCAGCATAGCTATATATTTATAAAAGAAAAAGATGACACATAAAAGTACATGTGAACAAAGTCAAAAGAATAACTTAACTTAATGGTGTACACTCCACCTCACATCAGCATGTGTTCGATGGGCCGTGTCCCGTCGCAAACTGCGGCAACCAAACGGTAGCTCGCTTACCAGCTAGACACGCTATCTATGCACATGCGCAAGAAATAGGAAGTTACTTAATGCGCATGCGCATAAAAATACGAGAAAGCCCGTATATTCCCAAACGTGGATCAACGTATACCAAAATTAAAATGGACATAACCCGAGACGAGCTAAATACAAGATAAAACCTAAAGATCAGCACACAGGGTTACTGTATCTCGGAAGAGTAACATACATGATTGTTCATTATGACAAATTATTTATTTATTTATTTTTTATTTTATTTTTAGAAGCTGTATGAAAAGTCAGTAGTTAGTCAAATGAGGGGGGGGGGGGGGGGGGGGGGGTTGAGGGGACGTAGTCTAAAGACGTCGTGGAGATAAGGATATAGGGATAAAACGTGAGATGTGCAACACTAGATCGCGTGTTACATCGTAAAAAGAATAAAAAGATAAAAAGTAGATGAACAGCTTGACCAACCGCGCTCGCCATATCATCAAAACTACGAGTGAAAAGAACGAAGTAACGGCGCAAAACCATCAAAAAACTTTTTATTTCTTAGTAGGAGTTGGTCATTGAGGATATTGTCTCTATCATGTTGCAGATGCTTAAAGATCTGCATTTCTTCTAAGATATCTAATTTTAAGCCCTTGACCTCAGCATGAAGTAGCTCAATGTTAACTGGAGGGCTCGGCGCATGAGCCGCTTGCACAAGATGTTCCGCATAAGTAGAGCCTTTAGTACCATCACCGCTTCGCGTAGGAATATGCTCTTTATAACTGAGACCCAGAGCTCGCCCTGTTTGCCGATGTAAAATTTTGGACAATCCCCGCATGTCATTTTATATACTCCTAATTTGGAAAGGCAATATAAGTTACAAATTTGGGCATTTACTCAGAGCCCATAATTTCAGAATCGCCTATTCTACTAACAACAGTCTACATAGGAATTTAATTCACTCCTTGCAGAGTAAGAGCGATAAACTTTCCAAACAATCATGTATGTTACTCTTCCGAGATACAGTAACCCTGTGTGCTGATCTTTAGGTTTTATCTTGTATTTAGCTCGTCTCGGGTTATGTCCATTTTAATTTTGGTATACGTTGATCCACGTTTGGGAATATACGGGCTTTCTCGTATTTTTGTGCGCATGCGCATTAAGTAACTTCCTATTTCTTGCGCATGTGCATAGATAGCGTGTCTAGCTGGTAAGCGAGCTACCGTTTGGTTGCCGCAGTTTGCGACGGGACACGGCCCATCGAACACATGCTGATGTGAGGTGGAGTGTACACCATTAAGTTAAGTTATTCTTTTGACTTTGTTCACATGTACTTTTATGTGTCATCTTTTTCTTTTATAAATATATAGCTATGCTGAGCTTTTAATTACTGACAAAGGTCTTTATAGACACTTTTGAGTTTATTGTTCTGAAGAAGGTGTAGTTATCTACACCGAAACCTAGGTAAACACTAGGTGTTCTTTCGCAATCGAGGCGGATCTCAGTCCATTAATATAAGGATCAGTTGGACATCACAAGACGCCAATCCTGGGAAAGATTTGTTAACGATCAGCTGGGAATAGACCCTTGGGGAGTTCCCTACAAAATCGTTCGAGAAAAAATAAGGTCGCCCATGATGTCTACACTATATGCTGGGGATGGTGGCATGACCAAGAATTGGGTAGAAACAGCAAGACTGCTGTTGGATACACTACTACCAGATGACAACGACGACCAGGATACGCAAGAGCAGCGGGAAATACGTCAGGCGCTCTCGAATCCGTATCTTAGCAATGCGAACGTGAGCCCTTTCTCTGCAGAGGAGGTGGAAGCAACCATCTACACCTTTGCAAGGAAGAAGGCACCTGGTCCTGATGGGATCACTGTGGAGATATTACAGGGACTCGCACACATGGTCGCCCCAGCACTAAGTCATATTTACAATGTATGTTTACAGACGGTCTATTATCCACAGAGGTGGAAAACAGCAGAAGTTGTAATCATCAGGAAAGGCCCTGATAAGGATCCAACGATGCCGAAATCCTATCGGCCTATCTGTCTGCTAGATGTAATGGGCAAAGCATTTGAGAAGTTGTTGGCTGACCGACTTTTTCGGCACAGAACACTGCATGGTATGAGTGATAGGCAGTTCGGATTCCGAAAGGGTCGCTCCACTCAGGATGCGATCAATGAGGTTCGACGGATTGTTCACTCTGCGACATCGAAGTATGTCCTTGGCATAATTATAGACATCTCAGGGGCCTTCGACAACCTGTGGTGGCCGGCACTCTTCTCTCGACTAAGAGAGATTGGGTGCCCGCAGCCGCTATATGGTTGTCTGGCGGCCTACTGTGATGCAAGAACTGCTAAAATAACGTCTCCCGGAGCCGTCGTATCAAAAAGAGTATCCAGTGGCTGTCCCCAGGGATCGGTGTGTGGTCCCATTTTCTGGGATATCACCATGGAAACATTGTTGAACGTTCTGCAGGGAGAGACTGCAGTTCTGGGTGTTGTTGCTTATGCGGACGATCTCGCAATTCTAGTGGAAGGTGACACTCGCAATGTGATCGAAGACAGATCACGACTGGCTGTTAGACTGTTAGCTGATTGGTGTGAGAAGACTAAAATGTCTATTTCACCACAAAAATCGCTATATATGCTCTTAAAAGGCAAGTTAAATAGGGACCCAACAGTCAGAATTAATGGCCAGGCGGTGTCGCGACAGAGATATGCCCGTTACCTAGGGGTATATGTAGATGAGAATTGGAGCTTCATTCCGCATATTGAACAAATAGCGACAAAGTCCTTAGCCCTGTTCAACAAGATAATATCGATAGGACAAAGAAGGTTTCATCTGCCGTCAAAGGCAATAAACATTTACCATAACAGTATATTGGCACCTGTAGTAGGGCACGCATCCAGTGTGTGGGCCCACAGGCTAGCTCTGGTGAAGCCTGCGGCTGCTGTCAGGCGAATACAGAGGAATGATCTGTTGAGATGCATTGGTGCATTCAACACAAGTCCAACAGATGCACTGTTGGTAATTATGGGTCTATGTCCACTAGACCTGTTAATAAGACAGCAAGCAGCCTCCTACTGGCTGCGCAAACAAAATATTGACATGGTGGAAAATATAATGGGCACTCCTCTGGCTAGCGTTAAATCCATCCGAGAGAAAATGCTCGACATTTGGCAGGACGAATGGGATGGGTCCAGTACAGGCCTTAGAGTCCATGGGTTTCTACCCACAGTAAGGGAAAGACTAAGGAACAAGATAATGAAGCCCTCACAGGGCCTAGTCCACTTCCTCACAGGCCACGGCCCCTACCCCACGTACCTGCATAAAATAGGTAAAAGGCCAACACCGGAATGTGACTGTGGTGCCCACATATGTTATGAGTTTTAGTAGTTAGTTGTTGTAGTTAGTTCAGTATGGTGGTGAGGGGAATAAAAGAGTAGCACAATGGAGTGGTTTCTTCTAGTACTAGCGGCCCGCCTCCACGTGGCTAGGGACGGGCAACTCTCTGGCAAAAAAAAAAAACCAGAGAGGCTAAGAGACCGACTTTTCATATATAGTTTGCAAAGTAGCAGAATAAACAGATTGTTTCCATGCATGTATAAACCACTTCTGTAGCGCTAATACCAGAGATAGTTAGTCTTAAAACATCCACTCAAAAGTGTCAGAAAGTGGGTTACGTAGGTTACAAAATTTGGGAAGATGTAAAGAATTGCCCCTCACGCCAAGCTATTTTCCTTTATTGTAAGAAAAAAGGACATGTTCAGAGTGTTTGCCAGAAGAAGCTCAGATCGGAAGCTCAAAACCTTTCCAGGCCCTTTGCTTCGCGCCGGAATCGGAATCGAACTAAGGATACTCAGGCTCGCGAAACTTCGCCCATGGAAATTCATGCAGTTCATTCCACTCCACCCAGTGCCACTCTCTCTAACAGTGACTGTGTTCGTCCCAAAAATAGTGTGCATCAACATCGCCGGAACTCCCGTCAAGTCGCAATTGATTATGTACCAGTGTCAGTTCACGTTGCACGAGACAGTCGCTCTTGTCGTCAGTAGGACAATAAACTTCTTGTAGACTTGGACATTAACGGCAAAGGGATACCATTCCAGCTCGATACAGGAGCTGCAGTTTCACTGATCAATCAAGACACAAACTGCTGGGCACACCTCCGTTGCTTGCCGCAAATGTTAAGTTAACTAGTTATTCCGGTCAAGAGATCCCTGTGTGAGGACATACAAAGGACAAACAAAACTTCTGTCATTTTACGTTCTTCATTCTTCTTCTTCTGCAGTGAACTTGTTTGATTTCGATTTATTTCAGTTGTTTAACTTGTCTATAGTAAATCAGGTCCTATCAGTGAACCAGACGGTGCCTTCCGACAGTGTTTCTCGTCTATGTGAAGAATTTGCAGACATTTTTGCACCGGGCCTCGGTGGCGCTAAGAACTATAAAGCACATTTGGAACTCAAAGTAGACGCGCAACCGAAATTTTTCAAATCGCTCAACGTTCCCCACGCATTGCGTGATGAGGTCGCACAAACATTACACGATTTGGAATCACAAGGTGTAATTGAACGTGTGCAGGCTTCTCTCTGGGCATCACCCTTAGTAATTTTGCCAAAACCTTCCTGAAAGTTGAGACTTTGTGTGGACTTCAAGGCAACAGTGAATCCACAACTAGTGATTGCAGCTTTTCCTTTACCCCGCCCGGAAGATCTTTTTGACAAACTGTGCCCGGGTAAATATTTTTCGAAGTTGGACTTCGCAGATGCGTAATTACAAATACCGGTGGACGAAGAATCCCAGCGCGGTTTGGTGGTTAACACTCATCTTGGTTTGTATCGATTCAAACGACTGCCATTCGGGTGTGCATCCGCCCTGCATTGTTTGAGCAATATCTACAAACTGTTTGTGCGTCGGCAGCAAATTATCTGGACGATATTGTGATCTCTGGCAAGACGGAAGAAAACATTTGGCCAATCTCAGAACATTATTTCAGGTCTTGCGACAAAATGGTCTTCGCTTGCGGAAGGACAAATGTGTGTTTTTTGCTCAGGACTTGCCATACTTGGGACACGTACTCAATGCCCAAGGCATACATCCCAGTCCAACGCACCTTCGTGCCATACAAGACTTGCCTTCGCCACAGAATTTGAAGCAACTACAGAGTGTGCTAGGAAAAATCAACTATTATCATAAATATGTTCCACACGCCTCTTCCATTTCAGCTCCGCTTCTTCGCTTACGCCGTAAGGGTGTTCCGTTCGTCTGGACGACGGAATGCGAACGCGCCTTTCGCCAGTTGAAATCGGCGTTGCTTTCCAATACTTGTCTTACGCCATTCGATCCCCGGAAGCCCCTTTTGTTGATGGTGGATGCATCTGATTTCGGGATCGGTGCTGTGCTTGCGCACAAAGATGGATCGCACGATCGCCCTATTGCCTTTGCGTCCAAATTGCTCTCGCCTGCGCAAAGAAATTATTCACAGATCGAGAAAGAAGCATTGGCTCTCGTATTTGGTGTTACAAAGTTTCATGATTTCTTGTATGGTCGTCATTTTACCATAATCACAGACCACAAACCTTCGAAATCGCTTTTTCATCCGACCAAGCCTGTACCTTCACGTACAGCGCAGAAATTCATTCGCTGGTCTATTTTCCTCTCGCAGTACCGCTACGATATCTTGTATCGGTCCACTGCTAAGCACGGAAACGCTAATGCGTTGTCCCGCTTGCCTGTTGCTGGGGATAGGGCAATCGATTCCTCTGAAATTGCTTGCATGTTCATTGATGCGGAAACCGATGACGTGGTCGAATCGTTTCCGATTGATTTTCGTCGTGTAGCTACAACCACAGCTGCCGACCCTGTCCTTGCAACCGTTCAGCGTTTTGTTGCTACGCAATGGCCCTTGTCAAAGTCACGGATCGGGGACCCGTTGGTTCGCCAATTTTTTGCTCACAAGGAGAGACTTTTTGTAAGACGTGGTGTTCCACTGTTGCGTTGTGATAATGATCAGTCCAGGGTCGTGGTACCACGTTCGTTACAGTCCTCTGTCTTACAGCTTCTCCACCAAGGACATTGGGGTATAGTGAGAACGAAACAACTTGCTCGTCAGCACTGTACTTGGTTCGGAATCGATGCCGCGATTACGAATATGTGCTCGTCTTGCATGGTGTGTGCCGAACAACAGTCAGCACTTCTGGAATGCTTGATGGTTGGTTGTGGTCGATTCATTCAGTAATTTTCCTTTTGTTGTCCGGATGTCTTCCACGACGTCATCTGCCACCATCCAAGCGTTATCCGCTATCTTTTGCATTCAAGGTCTTCCACAGACTATTGTTTCCGACAATGGCCCACAATTCATGTCCGCAGAATTTCAGTCATTCTGCGAGGCCAATGGTATTCAACATCTGACGCCCGCGCAGTTTTCGCCACAGTCAAACAACAGATGTTGAAGTTAAAAGAGTGTCATTCTCGGGAGGACGCGTTATTGCTCTTTTTGTCCTCGTATCGCTCTCAGCCCCGAGATGGTCGCTCGCCGGCTTAGTTGCTCCACGGTCACCCTCATCGAACCTTGATGTCGTTGCTACATCCGCCGCATCGGGTTCCAGCGGCAGACACCTGCTTTTGCTCCAGGCGACGTTGTCTACTATCGCCACTACCGAGGTTCACGGCGTTGGCTCGAAGGGCGCATTCTTCGCTGCCTCGGACGCATTATGTATCTGGTTTTGGGGGCCTCTGGTGGGGTGCGTCGGCATCTCATTCAGCTGCGCCTCTGTCGTCGCAAGGGATCTGCCGCTCGCCGTCTGCTTTCAGCGACGGTGCCGTCCAGTCAGCGGCCTGGGGACCCATCTACTGGCTCGCCTCAGCCCCAGGTGTTGCAGACGCTGCCTTCCATTTTGCCCCATGGCGACGCGCCGTCGCCGCCGCCGCCGCCGCCGCCGCCGCCGTCGCCGCCGCTTCTTCTCCCGCCGGCGACGCCCGCAGTGGACGCCTCGCTGCAACCGCCGGGCGCCTCCCTGGGTCAAGCGCTGCAGATCGCTTCCCGTGACCGGTTGTCCTCCGACATGGAACTCTTGCCCGCTCCGGACCATATGTCCTCTTCGCCCGTCGGGTGCCCCGGCCCGATGGAGGTCGACCCTTCGGCCCCTCCTGTCTCTCTAAGGGCGCATACACCGCATGCTGGCGTGCACCCTGGAGCAGGTTTTCAGATGTTTCCTAGCTCCCCGCGGTCCGAATTGCAGGGTGCGGGTGGCACAGCCTCACCTGTTGTCAGGCTCCCCACCTCGTCGTATGCGTCAACATGCGGTCCTCCCCACGGCGGGCGGAAGCCTTATACCACAACCGTACGCCGATTTGCGGGGGAGGATTGTGGTGTCACAGCAAGACACCACACTTGCTAGGTGGTAGCTTTTAAATCGGCCGCGGTCCGGTAGTATACGTCGGACTCACGTGTCGCCACTATCAAGTGATTGCCGACCGAGCGCCGCCGCACGGCAGGTCTAAAGAGACTTCCTAGCACTTGCCCCAGTTGACAGCCGACTTTGCTAGCGATGGTTCACTGAAAAAATACGCTCTCATTTGTCAAGGCGATAGTTAGCATTGCCTTCAGCTCCGTCATTTGCTACGACCTAGCAAGGCACCATTATCAGTTACTATTGATACTGTGAAATATGTACCATCAAGAGCGACGTTCATCATTAACGGATTAAAGTTAAGTATTCCACCAGCTACGTCCGTTGTTTCTAAATTCTAATTTCCTTGTCCTGTTCCAGACCTCACGCCAGCCTGCGTGAGTTAAATCGCGTGCTTTCGGCCTCCTCTAGTAACACGGTGTTGGCTCCTCCTGCCAACCACAACAGTAATCATTCTTAAAACTGGACTTTGGTACCCTGAACGACGTCTCATTAACTTACATGATAATCACCCATTGCACACTAGCATTAGGATTCACAGCTGCTTTCAAAGGAGGGAGGATATTATTCAACGCCTTCCTTAACCTCCAAAGTCGCCTGATCTCAATCACATAGCGCGCGTATGGACTCAAACTAAGAAGACTCTGCGGAACAACAGGTCAGACCCTCGTCAGGGAATCTATGGTATTTTGTTCATTCCTGATAGGAGAGAATTTCCATGGATGAGGACTTATTCCATAAACTTGTCAACCCTATGCCTTGAAGGATCCAAGCTATTCTTGATGGCAGTGGTATGTGGGCAAAATATTGAAGCTATACGTAGCGTACTCTTCATTTTATTTTCTTTAACTTTCTGTAAAAGGCCTACTTAGAGATTAGGCCAACAATATTAATTTCAAAATACAAATCTACTTGCTATTATTTTATTTGTATTTTTATGGATGGCCAGATGAACATCACCCTCCAAGAAAGGTTATTTGTATTTATATTGGAGGTCAGGTCCAAGGATGATTATATTTATTGTTATGGGACGGCAGATAAATATTACCTTCCCAGGAAAATTATTTTTAGACAGCAAATTCACGAAACATAATTATTTACTGAAGAGAATATTAAAGAAAAGGAACTATCTACATCTACATCTACGTGATTACTCTGCCATTCACAATAAAGTGCCTGGCAGAGGGTTCAATTAACCACCAATAAACTATAATTTAATTTAAAAAGTAAATAAAGCGTGGAACAATTGCGACGCGATAAAAAAAGAAGGCTGCGGTAATATTCGATCCCACATACACTAAAACTACCAGTACAGTAAGCTGATACAGTAGCAACGATCTTAACTGTCTAAAAGTCCTACCGTAGTAGAAGAACGAGAAATAAACTGGAAACAACAACAGATAATGGAAGGCACATCCACTCGCAGCGTGTAAACCGCGCGTAAGGACTTAGAAAAATATGCCAATCAGCTGATACGTTTCTCTTAGTTGAAAACCATAGACACACAAGGTGGCGATCGAAGTAATTACAAATAAATAAGCCTATTTCTATATTTTTACCATGATCATTTATGTATTTGTTTAAAGATAAGACAATTATAAAATGTAGTCTTTTGAAAGGATATGGAAACTAGAAAATCTTACAACTGCACAATTTGTAGCGAATTAAGGTTTAAAATATTACCTGCACAGGTCTAACGAAAAAAAAATTACAGTTGAATATAGTCAGAGTCAAGCGCCCATATTTTGCTTTCGTAAACCGCCAGCCTAATTATTTTTACAGTATATATTTTATTTATAATTGATAACAAATTTACAATTGTAAGTTACAAAAAATTCAGTTCCGTAAATTTTCAAAGTTGCAAAAGTATACGGCAATATTGTCATTTCTCTCTTAATATGATTTTGTTTGTGGACTATTCTTATTTCCTCTCGAAACCGAAACCTGCTTTTTGTTAGGTGTATGTTGTTATGTAATTCGTGGCATTTTAGAAGAATTAAATTTTTATTCTGACAACATTTGAAATAAGGGAACCTAGCTATACATCTACATAAATTCAAAATTCCCTTTAAAGGGTATTGGTTGGTATTTCCCTTTCTAAACATCCTTATTTTTATAAAAGTGTATGAATTGCGCAAATTTTTTCCTTTTAGCAGTTGCTTCTGACAATATTGCCCCTTTCTTGGTGCAAGTATAGTTTGAATTCGATTACAGATTCACCATCACCGTTGATGACATAGTTTATATAGGAATATATAAGGTACGTGATTGTTCTCATCCTTGAAGCCGGGAACGTTTTGAAATTCGCGAACATTACCTTCTTGGTGTTAATTTCAGCCGTTGTTGTCGTTATTAGCATTGCCCATTCAAATTTAATCCACTTCCACAAGCCTAGAATTCTTGAACAGCCTTACTATTCGGTGCAGCGCTGTGCCAGTCAAGGCACAATGTTCACAGTAAGGGTTTCCCGTGAATCCCAGGTTGTCGCCGTGGTGCTGTCGGAAACAGATAGTTTAGGAACAAGTACGCGTCCGAGCGCTGCGTTGAACTTCTAGTCGCTTCTGAAACTGAAACGTGAGACAGCACTAGCTTCCAGTTAAAATCTTTGTGTTTTATTTGGCTGACTGGTGTGTGGACAGTTTCATTCTGTAGTTTTCCCATCATTTTTTTGTGGTGAAGTTACTTTCATTTGGGAGTTTTTCTACAATTTCTGTTGTAATTTTAAGAGTGCGGTGGCGCAGTGGTTAGCACACTGGACTCTCATTCGGGAGGACAACGGTTCAAACCCATCTCCGGCCATCCTGATTTAGGTTTTCCTTGATTTCCCTAAATCGTTTCAGGCAAATGCCGCGATGGTTCCTTTGAAAGGGCAAGGTCGGCATCGTTCTTAATCCTTCCCTAAACCGAGCTAGTGCACCGTCTCTACAGACCTCATTGTCGACAGGACATGAAAGATAAATCTTCTCCTCCTCCAGTAATTTACTTGTGTGTCCGTCGTTGAGTGCTGCGTCTTGTAGTAATTCCCCACTCAGCCTTCAATAAATCCGACTGACTTGCTGGTTATTTCAAGGATTTTATAAGAATTTTAACTTTGAGGGCTGTGCATTTTTTCCTCACAATCTATTAAGCCTAATCCACCTTCATTTGCCGGTTTTGTTAACTGTTCTCCAGCTCACGGAACAGCGTCCCTTTTCAGATGAACCTGTACGTGACGTGCACTTAAGTGGTTTTTATGAAATGAGTGGAACCCTAAGCTACACCTTGATGGCTAAAAGAGTCACAGGCAAATGGAAATGCTATCTGACATTAAAGTCAAAGTAAAAGATTTGTTCGCCACCAACTCTAGCCACACAACAAAGAGGTTCTACTGAGTTGGAAAATTAATTAATCTAGTTATAAGAAAAAACTCATAAAAGAACATTCATTGTAATGTCACTCATAAGAAATGGGATGTAATTATTAATATGGTCCAGGGATTGTTCACATGAATGAGACATTAAAATAAAGTAAAAAGTGTGTGCACATTGTGAATAAGAGGAGCTTGCAGCAACATTCCTGAAAACAAGATCTATTCTAAAGAATTTGCTTTAAATGAGAAGGAAACACTAATTATTTAACTTGTGCGCATTGAAACCCTATGGATGAGCTAACAAGGAAACTACAAGGTAAATGGCGTAGTTAAAGGTACATTGCCACACTGGATAGGACTTGAAACGAAATTATTTATTTCTTAACACACTGATATAAGACATCTATATAACTGCTGTTGCCTGGTAACTACGTACGATTGCTTGTGAAACACTGTACCATTCGCAACAGAATCTCCAAATTTAGAATCGCGGTCGTAATTACAGAGGGACGGGAAAGGTTTAATACTCGCATTCAGACCCACATTAACTCAAAGAACAGCAAGGACGGCCTCAATACCAACATGCAACGAAGCTAGGAGGTTTGTTCCACTGTGTTGAGAAATGATTAAATAAAAGAGTAAATCTGAATATCACGGTTGCATTCAAAGCTGAACCACGGTATGGAGAAACTGCCTCACTGAGGGCCACACGTACACGCTTACGCGCTTAACATGAAATCACAAACCACAAATACAACTGAATAATCCGGACAGTATGTATGTAATATTCCAAAATCAGCCCAGTAAGTAAACTCTAGGACAGCGACGGGGGCCACGGGAAAGCTAGGCTCACAGTTAACTCGTGTGGCCACATGGTTCCCGGAGACAATTTCTACGTACCGTAGGCAAATTCTAGCAAGATTGAACCACACAGCCGCGAACAATTAACATTTTACAGAGCACACATTTGAATAGACAAAGGGTTATGGCAGAGGACCAACGAAGTCTAAGGATAACCCACGTGGATGGTTTCCAACGGACGTATAGTAATGAAACAAAGAAAATTCACAAAGAGGCATAAATTACCAACATTTAAAAAAGATTAGAATTTATACACACGCAGTCGTAGGCACACATACATTAACACTGAAACGAGAGCCCACTTCCTACATGTGATCGATTCAACCTTGGTGCTACGTTCTTCTTACAGACCAAAGTCAGCATTAGGAATTTCTTACAGACCAAAGTCAGCATTAGGAATCAAATGGAAAATCTGCAGAAGCCTTACATTACTTGCTGCGACCCAGCAAAACGATCTTTATAAGGCAAAACGCAAGGGCAAAAGCTGCATAAGTTGCAAGTTCAGTGAGACTGAATTACAATAAGCACCCCTCTCGCTATGAGACAAAGCACCACATGGTTAAATCAACTCACCCTTCTTCGAACAGGCTTCGGTTGCGGACTCTCGGAGAGCTGGAAGCAGACTGCCCTCTCACCCTAAAACTTCTACCACAAAACCCCGTGGCCAGAATCCGGGTTCGAGACACTGTCTGTCACAAATTCTCGTATGTCGCTTTGGGTACTACATCTACGCCTATTACAGTTAAGCTGGATTTCAGGATCATACGTACATCCAGTTAAATGACTGAAGAACAAATCAGTGTTCTGAAATCAGATTACTTATTATTTGCATACTAAGCAGCTTAGTGATCCATGGAATAAATTTCATTGCTAAACTTCATTTGTACTAAAGGTGGTTGCTGTGGCGATCTTCTGTGGTCCAAGTATGAAGTCGTCATACATGATCATGTCTCCTGATTTTAAGTTAGTCTGTAAATTGTACTCTTAGCAGCGCAAATTTAAGACTGAGAGCAAAACAGTAAATGCCATGATATAACAGACAATATGCGAATATACAGCGTCACGCGAGGCATAATTAATTCAGTCTTTCTGCTGTCCTTGCCTCCTTTAGCACTCAAGATGTTAACTGTTTGATTGTTACCCACCAATTATTTGTGCCACAAAGCCTTCTTGAGGTACTCCGCGCCGAATCACCTTTTACAATCGGGCTACAGGTTTTCGTTGTGGAGAGACTTCCCTCCAAGTTTCTTACATCTGTATAAACCTATATCCCTGTGCATGAGCCAGTTGTATAGACATCACTTCAACATATCTGCATCATAAAAGTTTTCAAAATTATCATTTATCCATAAATTAATTCTAGTTAAGTAACTTTACAGAAAAGGAGGACAATTATTTCCATATTGAACCAAAGAACGTAGTAACTCATATATCATAGAAGTTACATGAAGCAAGTACAAAGGAACAATCATTATTGAACACAAGTGTTACACCATAAAAGATCGATGTGCTTAGTATACACTACCTCCCACGATAATACGTTAATGAAGCATTTTGAGGAGAACCAAAGAACATTCTCATCAGATGAATTCGCATAATAACTACCGACAGCTGTAGAATGGAATGACGAAAATGAAAATTTGTGATGGACCGCGACTCGAACCCGGATTTGCCGCTTATCGCTCCTGCACAAATTTTCATCGTCGTCATTCCATTCTACAGATGTTGGTAGTCATTATTCACAATTGCTAATTCATGTTATGTGTTTAGTAACGGCTGTGGTCGCTGAAGTGCATCGTCATGAGAATAACACTGGTACTGCAATATCGCAAGAATATTCTGGTCCTATGTATAATTACTAAGCGGGTCAAAGACTTCTGTCCAGTCTCTCGTCGACCAGTATGGTATAAAAATAGCAGACAGCATAAGGAAAGTTAGAGTTTTAAAATTTTAAAAAATATTCACACAGTAGAATCATACAGATATACCATCGTTTGACCGTCCCACGGACACGTGTATGGAGGACATACTAGGACTATTCGGAAAGTGTTCCGATGGGTCGCGAAATAGTTACCACTGTGAAAAACTGATGAAGCTCTTCGCAGATGTGTTGGGCAGTGTCTTTAGTATACCCATCGATCACGTCACGTCACTCTTTTCAGTTCTGAGTGCACAGTGAGCATGTAAAGTCTCCCGCCTAGTGTCAAGGCCTGGTGAGATATTTCGCCTGATGTCATGCAGCCTACATAACACAACTGCCATGCGGTTCTTCTTCGTGACAATTCTCGTCCGCACTCTGCAGGGCAATGCAGGTGGTCCTGCAGCGTTTTCGATGGGAAGTGTTTCATCACCCACAATAGGGCCTGTAACTGGCAGCCCCTGAGTTTCATCTCCACTCACATGAACCTCTAGCTTTGAAGACAAAGGTTTGGCACAGTCAACGAGCTGTAGACCAGCATAGAGTACTGGTGGAAAGCATAGGCAGCTGCCTTCTATGACGAAAGTATTGGAAAGTTGGCACAAGGCTAGGAGAAATGCCTAAGTTGGAGCGGCGACTATGTAGCGAAACAGCTGAAAGGTGTAAGTAACTAATGCAAATGAAACGTTTTTAATTTTCTCAGTGCTTTCTATTTCGCGATCGATCTTAACTGATTTTCCGAATAATCCTCGTAGAAATTAGCATCCCTGGTGTTGAGAAGCATCTGAGAGAGACGAAAACAATTAAGTTGCTAGGTCCAGATGGACTCCCAGTGTGCTTTTACAGAGAGTACTCTTCGGCACTGACTGGTAACTTAGCTTCCCTTTATCGCCTATATCTCGCTCAGCGCTAAGTCCCAAGTGACGAGAGAACATGGCAGGTGCCTCCTAAAGTTTAGAAGAGAGACTCTGAAAAATCATCGACCAATATTATTAACATAAATTAGCTGCAGAATTATTGATCATGATGTAAATTCGAACAGAATAAATCTCCTTGAGACAGAAAAGCTTCTGTAAACAAAACAGCACGGATATAGAAAGTGTATCTCGAGCGAAAGGCAGCTTCCCATTTTTTCACATGATATACTGCAAATCAAGGATGTAGAGCAACAGGTATATTCCATATACCTAGATTCCGGAAAGCATTAGATACAGTGCCCCGCTGTAGACTGCTAAAGAATGTCATAACATACAGAATAGGTACTCAGATATATGAATGGTTTGGAGGCGTCTTCAGCAATTAAGTAAGTAGTGTGGGACGACGAGTGTTCATCAGAGAGACACGAGTATAGTACAGAGTGACACGTGAAACACTGATAGTTTCGCTGTCTTTTCCTATGCACTATCACAGCCAAAAGCATCCTAACAACCTAAATTGCATTTTCCCTGTTTTTTGTGCACCCCACAAAACATAGTTGTCTTGCAGGTCATCTATTCTCTTCGCAGTATAGATATATGACTATACAAATTGATACCACAAGACATCGCTAGAGAACACAGTTCTTTAAGGTAAACGTTCCATTCATACATCAACACCATAATATTGCAAATACTAGGATATGTGTCTATTTTATGACAGTAGCTCACAGTTAACAATCACTACAATTCTAATTCGAGTTTGAGTTAACTAACTCGGTCACGTAATTCATTCCAGCAGTTTTTACACAAAAATAAATATTTTTGTGAGCAAGATATTTTGAGATGATATCTGGTATCCTAAGATATTCTCTGGCAATTTTTGTTCTTTAAAAGGTTTTCCTACACCTGTGAAATGTCTTTCCTGATACAAGTGGTTTGTCATAAACAGGATGTTAAACTAACCAGGTAAAAGCAACTCAATTAACAGTGGCAAGCACTCTATGGAATTCTCAACATTAACATTGTATCACCAACAAAATATCTGAACTCACGGTTTAGCAGTTATTTGTCCACATGTGTGAACTTCAAACGACATGACAAAGTATTTGTTCTGTATCAGGATTGAAACCAAGCACCTATAGCCATTTTAATGAAGCAAAACTGTTGTGATTGATCGTGACTCGATCACAGCAACGTTCGTCATTGGTGACTAGGCAAACCGAATCCTGAAATATCGAAGTGTACAGGATGGGCGGATGGGACAGCTGTGGACGTTTTGGAAGGAGCAGGACAAAGTTTCTTCTGTCAGGCCATTTATTGGCAAAAGCTATGCTTGTCGGGCCAGGGGAGGTGAGGGTGAGCCAGAAGGTAAAGTATGGCGAAGGTTCGTGTCTGCGAAAACTAAGTCCACAGTGCCGCAGCACTGCGGGAGAAGCGGAAGATGTTCACTGTTATAGGGTGCGTGTCTGATTCGCAGGAGAGCAACAAAAACAAGATAGAGGGCTCGCCAGCGAGCGGCTGGGAATATTCGACGCACCATGCGGCTTCCTCCACCCTGATTGGTTAGGACCGAGGGCGGCAATGGGAACTTTCCAGAGCGTCGCCTGCTAAGCAACGCCTGGGACGGCGTTACCTCGTCAGCATACAAGGGAGGCACGTAATCAAGGTACCCTTCCTTGGTGCTGACTTCCTGTTGCTAGACCATGGGACGAAAGAATTTACAGGCAGCCAAGACGGCTGGCCGTCGCTTGGCCGTAATGGAAAAAATCCTTTTCCTACCGACATGCTCATCCTCTACAGAAGTTTTTACCAGTACCAGTTAGAAAATCTGAACCTGAATATTTTTATGCTGTGCCTGGAATCCTTTCACGACCATTATCTCTCTGTTAACTAACTACGAAAACAATTTAATATAAAATCAAATAACAAAGTTTGCATGTGTTTAAAAGAAAGTGCCATGATTTAAGATTTTGTGACAGGGAATCGAACTCATCAGAGCGTTAACTAAGTAAAATCAGAAGTTAGATATAGATTTTTTTCACCAGCAGCGAGATATTAGAATTTCAAATGAGGATACAATTTCTTTGCCTGACTGAGAATCGAAGCTGGCACCTACTGCCGTTGTTTCCAATCCACTAACTGTTCGCTCACCAGTAGTCAGAAGCAATAATATTTGACTAGAAATAACGGCACCTATCGTTACTGTCAACAGCACATGTAGAAAAACTAAAAACAATATTATTTGTCTTTAGTACTTCGGTATGCATATGCTGGGGCTTGAAATGAAACAATTAATATATTTGTACAGGACCAGTATTCAAACTCACAAACGTGCCTTTCGTGGAGGTATAGAGTAGTTTGCAACTCTGCGGAAAACAACGAATTTATTGAACTATAGTGTCTCGTGCGGATCAGATACCATGTACGAGGAGACTCGATTCGAATCCCAGTCCAGAAGCAAATTTTACAATGTCTCGAGTTCAAAAATAAGAGCTCTGTGAGCTGAAGTGACCAGTGGTTTCCTTAATACAATGAAGATTCTAGTGTAAGGAAGTTCACTGGCGACACAATTCCTGCTTGCCGCAACTTCCGCTTCTGCTACAGCCCACACAAAATCGACTCTGACCCAGTTGCTAGCGAAGGGATACGATATTTTTATTCTGGATTCTAATCTATGATGCAACATGTCGTTCATCACTTAGTATTACTAAACGTGAAGGAGATCTGTTCGTGTGTGCTTAAAATACATGATGGAAGTGGGACTCAAACCGACACCTCGCAACTAAGGACCTAGGATCAGTCCAAGAGACCACCGAAGACCACATTGGCTAAGTTCCTGAGTGTGTCGTAACGTATGTGCTTAGAGTGCAGATTAGATACGGTGAAAAAATTTAGTTCTCTATTAAGTGGTTAATTATCTGCAGGTTTCTGACAGGCAAATAATACAGATCTCATATCAACAAGATGTAAGGACGCTTTTTGATTCTATAGCATCCATTCGAAGCCATTTTGAAATGTTTCCTATTTCAAAAAAAATTCTTAGAGTGAGAAATATGAATGCAAAGTATGAAGATACCAAATACTTTGATTAATAGAGCATATTTTAATGCTTGTTGGTCACTTTTAGAATCGGTTGACCAAAACCGGTATTTATTTAGTCCTTAGAGAACGGTAGCGGCGTTCTGGGCAAGTGGGCAGTCACAATTAGTTATTCAGTTCTTTCCACGTCTAGGGAATACTTATCAGGTAAATATGCGACACCTCCAGTTATTCCTAGATTGTAATGAAACTAAATGAACTGATGAAGACGTTACTTCATAATAGGAACTGGGTCGTCTACATCATTTACTTGCGCTTAGCAATGACGCTTGTAAAATGCTACAACTGGCGGTAAATACCACTTACACTGCCAGTGAATGTTAATGCTCTCTGTTATATATCAGAACCATTCTCTCTAGATGACTTGGTCGACGTAACCTATTTCATTTAGCGCAAGGAAGACAATACCGCAGAAGATCAACTGTTTTCGTTGCAGTAAACTCATTTTACATGGTCCGAGTTTATATTTTCGCGGAAATACTCTAACTGTATTTTCCACTTCGACAATGCAGAAAAAATATTTCAACGTTGCAAAGCAGACATCCGACTCAGAGGCTTACACTTAGTAGCCAATCGAAAATTCTAACTCTGTGGAACTCCAGTTTAGTGAAGACTCTTAACCACTGATCTTTCTCACCGGAAAATACGCAATTGACTTATTGAGCTCTAGAAGTATACTGCAACAGTAATCTCATGTGTAAGCAATGAATACGAATTGCAAAATTTAATAGCACTGTGGCTTCCATTTCTGTATATTCTCAACATAAACTTGCTCTGCATTATTTCGAAACCCATGTACTGCAACGGTCCTACTGGCACCAAAACTGAGCTCCTACTGCCAACGTCCCTGTTCATTTCACTTGATTTTATTAGTACTGAAATAAAAGTCGCATCACCCTTCGACATGAGAGGTCTCACTTGAATCCTCCTTTCCTTCTGGGAGATCAGTTGTCTGCTCAGTCAGCTTATGCTTTTAACCAGCGACATGCGACAAAATATGGGCAGTAATTACTCCACAAACCGCTGGTCAGTGCAGTTAATCCGATTTCTTTTTACGAAGTTGTAGGTGAAGGGATTTAGTTTAATCTTAAACCATCTTAAGCAGCAACGTTCACATATTTTCCGAATGAGAAAAGCTTATTATATAGCTAGGTAAAAGTTAAAATACAAAGTCAGCACAGTCCGAGCCAGGTCGACCTCCGCGTCTGATACCACTGTATCATACTTTGCCTAACTCGTATCACAAGTTGAGCCCCCTTTAGCTGAGGAGGTTATTAGTTGAAACAGATTTTGACACCTTAGGACATGGTACTGCTCAAAATACAAGACGATAAACAACCGAAGGCTGAGTTCATCATGAAGCTCAGATGTTAAGGGAAACCATGGAGACTGCCGGCCCTAGTGGCCGAGCGTTTCTAGGCGCTGCAGTCTGGAACCGCGCGACCGCTATTGTCGCAGGTTCGAATCCTGCCCCGGGCATGGATGTGTGAGATGTCCTTAGGTTAGTTAGGTTTAAGTAGTTCTAGCTTCTAGTGGACTGCTGGCCTCAGAAGTAAAGTCCCATAGTTGTAACACTGTTGCATTAATTTGCTGTGAAAGCGGTGTTGATAGACAATAAAAGCGGGTTAAAAGCTGTGAGCTGACTGGGGTTAGTTAACCTTGCATTACTGTCTTTTGTCGTTTCACCGCGGCCTTCTCGTCACGGTCGCGTGCGTGTGGTGCGTTGCCAGCAGATGGATTTCTGTGCGGTGGACCGCTCGCTCATCTCAGGTCATTGCCTCTACGAAGGGTCGCACTAGAGCGGTCGTTCATTAGCTCCAGGTGTAAGGGAAAGTGTTTGCCGCGTACCCTTCTTTTGATGTCGACCGCGCTCCCGAAGAGGCCCGGTTGACAGTGTGTCCTGATGGGAAACCCGCCAGTTTACAACTAGCCTTCCTCCTCGCTGCTACCGCTGTCTCGTAAGAGTTTAGCCCGTTCGCTTTCACTTTCTCAACTGCATTCAAAGAAATTGTTCTCATAGTCATGTGATTACAAAATGTCATACATAATACCACTTAGTAATGTCTTTCACAATTTTTAAGAACAAAAGTGAGACTTAATTTTTTTAAATATAAACGTTAGATGAATCGACAATATAAAAATAAAAGTTAAATGACATGACAATATAAAAAATAAAAGTGAAATGACTGCCAGTATAAAAATAAAAATTAAATGAACTGACAACAAAACGTCTAAATCCACATCACTAATGTGGTTCACTTGCTTTTAAAGAAATCAAATGCTGTTTATTAATTCACTAAAATGAATAGGATTATGCCTTGTGCAAGTATAGGTCAGGACAGCATAGGGTTCACATGCACACCTGTTGTCTATTCTACAAACTAACTACCCATAATCATGCTTTACTCAAAATTTTACTTCAATCCACTACTAGTTAATCCAACAAGCTACTTCAATGCTACTTCAACACAGTGTTTATACCACTACAACATTGCTCTAATTCGTCCTCTTCCTGACGCTCGCGGCGAATGTCTTATCACATGATAAATATAGAGAAACTTTCCCTAAACATACACAGTAAAAAAACAATGGTTATTTACACGCCAAAACATTTATACCAGTTAACACATCTCATAAGAGACTCGCAAATATACATTTATCACACTCATATGTTCGTACATAAAACAATAAGACAATTTCATCTAAAATTACGTTATCACAAGAATTAATCACACAGATGACTCTGAGAAGGGTAAAAAATATTCTCATTATACAGATTAAACTACATTTTCTTACCCATTTCGTTCCTTCTTTAAGTTACCTTTCGCTTCCAAATCAGTTATTTCGCCTGTGGTGGTTATTCTGGATTCATTTCTCATGAATGGCAAAATTGTGATCTCCTCTGTTCTGTAAAACAGTTTCATCTTAACATATTGAACTTACAACAGACACAAAAGATCCGAATGCTCCTGCAGTTTAAATGACAAATGATTTACTTCATCCTTATTACATTAAACCAAGCTTTCCTTCGGCCCCTTAGTCAAAATTTTTTAATCTTCCTCTACCGTCAATAGGGAAATTTCCTCAGTGCAACTCATATAGGCTGCAGTGCATCCCGCACCAATGAAAACAGTAAGCTATAATGCTCACAGCATCAGCAAAACACATAAACGTCACTTTTCTAGGACAAGTATTAACGCAGAGTAATTTTTCAGGCTCTGGCTGAACATCAATCAAGACTACAAAAAGAATCCATATTTCTGTTCCATTCTCCATTTGCTAGCAAACTGCTCGTCATTTGACTACCACAATAATATTTCAGTGCCACGTAAATTACGATGGGAATCAATCTACTAACGAAATCAACAGACAGCACTTTACGTACTCAGCTATAAAGAAGAAGAAAGATAGATCATCAATATCAACATATTAGCGCATATTGGGAAGCCATTGGTTAAACAATCGTATTATCGCATCCTGTTTTCAAGATTCCAAACTTACTCATTCCTTTCTCAGAGTTCTACTATTTTAAAATATTCATACAGCAGGCATAATATAGTAAGAGATCCTCATTTATACTGACAGATATAGAATAGTAGTAGATAGATAGTAGCACTGAAAGCAGAAAATCCGAAACAAGGCTACTAACAGCTGGGGACCTGGGTTTGCCAGACCCATAATACCCACAGATCGGATATTCCCCTGAGCTTTGCATTAATTCAACACAGATCTTGCTTCTCTCAGGAGCGACTCCTTTCAATTGACACAAAAAAACCATAAACAGAAATTCACTCGTTCACAAAGAAACCTTTTATCTTCACATTTGAACCAACGTAAATCCTAATGGCACAAGGAAAGAGAAAAAAAAAAACTAAAACCATCACTTTAATCAATCACATACAAACATCTTTATCCTTATTTTTACCAACATATTACTCAAAATGCATACGTCACAAATTTAAACTAATCAGTTCTTCCTCCTCACCGTCCTCTCTACTTCTCACTGTCCTTTCTACTCATTTGCCATGTCGCTCATTTGTTCCGACTGGGCGCTTTCTGCGCTGATCGTTTGTCATTGCCGGTTTTGTTCATTTCCATTTGCTGGATTATGTCTAGGGTTAGGCGGCCGAATTTCAACATCATGAGGTGCTCCGCCCACAGTCCTATTCCCACCGTATTCATCGTAGTATCGATTCTGGTTGCCGTACCTGTAGCGTTCACGATCTTGTCCACGTCCTCGATCATTTCCGTTGTTCCACCTGTGCTCGCAAGTGTTACGCCAGTTTCTATACGGCCGGTCCCGATTATTGTTCAGTTCGCGTCGCGACGACCAGTCACACCGTTGGTTAGTACTACGGCCACGACTGCGATCGCGCTTCTGTGCCCCGTAATAACTTTGTGCCTGATTAGGCGGGCATTCTCCTGTATTGTATTCCAACTCTTGGAGAAGTGTCTTAAACGTTTCCACGTCCTCTCTGCATCGGCCCGCAAGAATGACGTGGCGTAAGTGCCTCCGCAGTTTGGTGATGCATATCCTAATTAGTTCCGCAGGCCCGTATGGGTAGTATAAAAATTGATTTGCCTGCAGCATGTGGTCGAATAGGCGTGCTGGGCTGCCGAAACCAGACTGGTTCAAATTTAGCAGCATAATCATGCCATGCTTGACCCTATCTTGCGCCGCTTCCGACCAATAGGCGGACAGAAAGGTTTGTCGAAACTTCGAGTGGAGTTGCAGTGACACGCTGCCGACCTGATGCGAATCGCCGGTTCGCCTTCCAAATA
The DNA here is from genome assembly GCF_023897955.1 of Schistocerca gregaria. Lineage (NCBI taxonomy): Eukaryota > Metazoa > Arthropoda > Insecta > Orthoptera > Acrididae > Schistocerca > Schistocerca gregaria. The sequence continues at coordinate 241,120,677 of NC_064931.1, forward strand.
GCCACACATATATTCTATCTTATGTGAACTTGCCCAGACGGGGGGAAGGCAGAACTCTAATTGCTCGAGCCATGCTCGTGGATGTATTCCTTTTTTCGAATTTCAAAATACCTCAAACTTTCTCACCGTAAGGAAATGTTTGAAATCAAATCCCCGCATTTCCTCCCGGCGAGGCTCTTGAATGTGTCTATGTTTCTCATGTCTCCCCCTGAAAATACATTCTTTCCTGTCGTCAAAATCTCCCTCGTGGCCGGAGTCCCTCTCTGCATTGTGCGTACGGCTATTTTTAGTGCTATTGGCTGGTTCGGAATCGCACCCCATGCGGCATTCCAGATGGGCAACGTGTTCTTATAATTCGCCTGTTACAGCTTTGTGCCGCCTGTTCACTTCGGACTGTCCCTTCTGAAATGTAAGAAGCGAACGCACTTCTTCGGTCTCTACGACAGCTACCTGTGTAGTATTGTTATTGCTCTCCGTAACCTTCATCGTGCCTACGATGTCCGCTAATGCCGCAATCTTATCATGTATTTGTCTGTTGTCCTCCGCCCCTGTCTGCTTCAATTGTTCTACTTGCTGTTCAAGTGCGTGAATCGCTTGACTGTTGTCCGCTACAATGTTGCCAACGGACGCGGGACATTGCGTTTCCGCCTCCTGGACCCTCGAGAGTACCTGCTGGTGTTCTCTTTATAATTGTTCTCTCAGGAAATTCCTAAGCAGCTGTTCTTCGCTCTCTTTCGATTCCGCATCACGACTCCGCTTGCCCTGTTCTAAGGCTTGCAGACGGTCATCGATTTGTTCAAATGTACGGCCTAATTCTTTCATGATATCACTTATTATTTCACTTGCCAGATTGTTTATTCTTTGTGAGATATCATCGGACACTCTCTGCATCGACTTGTCGACTTTATTTGTCTGTTGGATTAGTTTTTCGTCTATTTGTTCGCCTAGCTCACGGATCGATTTTTCAGATTTCTGTGTGATTTGTTCGCCTAGCTCTCGGATCGCTTTTTCAGATTTCTCTCCGTTTTCTTTATTTTGTTGCAATATGGCTTTCATGAGTTCTGCCAAATAAATTTGGTTAGTTGGAGGTAAATTAATTTCTGACCCTGATGTGAGCCCGTTCGTTCTGTTTTGCATTGCCTCTGAAGTATTCCCCATTGCATTTTCGGAACCGTCCGACGCGTTAATATTCGAAATCAGATTATTCCCTTGGTCCATGTTGCTTAAGTTGTTGGACCACCTACTTTTAGCTTGGTTACATGTCAGCATTAGTTAAATTTATACCTGGTACGCAACACACTAATCAGAATAAATGTATTCCCCAAAAATCACGACAGTCACACGAAAGGTACCCAACCTAGTACGCACTTTTTCACATTCAAAACAAATTTATACCTTTGATCGAAACAGAGCCATTTACATGTGAGAAAAAAAACACACATATATAAACCACACAAATATAGAAAACAAAACAAGACAAACAACACAACGCCGCTCAGCAACGCCGTGAATCTATTGAAAGTATGCTCAGAAACAACGCAGAAGTTGTTTGAGCGCTGCAGGGAAAAAAAATTAAGATTATACAACGCTCGCAATCTAACGTTTCAGAGATTCCAGAGTCTAGCGGAATCACAGAACAGGGTCGCCATGTGTAACATTGTTGCATCAATTTCCTGCGAAAGCGGTGCCGATAGACAATAAAAGCGGGTTAAAAGCTGTGAGCTTTCTGGGGTTAGTTAACCTTGCATTACTGCGCAACTGTTTCACCAGGTACCCAGTCTAGCTTACCAAATTCTCAATCAGACTAACATTAATTATAATCTTTTAATAGTCATAAGACAACCGGTGATATTAAATAAAAAGAAATAAATCAGTTTATATTTGGAAATTTATTTTAACATTGATCATTGAAATTTCAGCATATTAGACTAAATTCATAACTAAACTGGTGCCTTATTTAGGATTGTGAAAATGATACATTTTAATCTTACGGAACACATTAAATATGGAGCCAAGATTGGGAGACTGCATACAACACTGCATTCATAAAATAACACACGAAGAACGTTGAAACATATGTAAGAGGAAATTAACCACAAACCAACCGATTCAATTTTCACTCTGTGTGAAATCTTCCCGGAAAGAATACCTGAGGGCTACTTTGATGATTACACCAAATGCTTCATGTGGTCAACTTAGCTTACACAAAGAGTGTAACTCCACATTAATTCTGATAATTAAAATAAATTAGATCGAAAAGCAGATTACAAAAGAAAAACCTTGAACTGGTTAGTATCGTCTAACTATTAACCTGATGGGTCTAGCAACTGTATAAGCACGTGGTACTACGGGTCTCACAAAGTACACCCCACGTGGATTGAACATTAAGAAAAGTTGCTATATTGAAAAATATTGTCAAGACGAGACGTTGTAATCTCATGCATATTCGGATTTAAGATTGATGATCTTAGTTAGAGTTACTAATCAACACGTGTTCCACTTTACTCACAAAGCAGTGACAAAGTAACTACCGGAATATATTATGAACTTCACACTCGAATTACACTGCGTTGCAAATGAAGATAACATTAGACATTTTAGAGCTAAACCTGAAATAAAGGTGATTAAATTTTCAGTTAGGCTGAACTTAAGAAATCCATTGTCCTACGGACTTAGCAGTCAAGCGTTTAGCCGGAGATCTTACCACTTCAGACGCTCGCCGCGGACAGACTGACCTGGGCTCCTACCAAGGGTGCTTCAGTATACAAAACGGAAGTGACCAGAGAGGCAGCTTCCTATACCAACATGACAAGGGACGGACAGGACAATACTAAGGATAGAAACCTCTTTGCTTTTAGAAATCGTAGCCACCTGTTCCGACGTTGGTCCTACTGTTCTATAGCAGACAGGCTTGTCTGCTACCATTGAGCATGCAACTAGAAATATATTTGCTCATTCATTCTTTCACACAGAAGGGAAGGGGGATGACAGTATCTTATCATATACTGTATATAAATGAAAGCGGTTGTAGGTTCCGTTTGAGACTGCGTGACATGAATTACATATATGAATTACATATAAATTGTGCTGTAAAGTGTAGTAGTGTGACAGATCGTTCTTGTTTATGTGTAAAAGTAACACTTTCCACTGCTCAGTCTCCTCCCAGATAGTCAGAAACACGACTGTAAATTTAGAACAGGAATTTATGCCGCAAATGGCAACAGATTTAAGATATTAACATGAAAGGAATCCTACAGAGACCTTTCATAGTGCTCAGAGCCATTTGAACCATTTGAAACCAGGGAGACTGTTTGTCTTTGTCTTCCTCCAATGACAACTCTAAACCATATACACATATTTTTACAACACTACGAGTACTTTGAACATTGCAACTGATTTTGTCATCCAGCACTTACTATTGTTTGTTTAAAACGAACGACAATTTGTAGAAGAGGAGGAATTCGGACCCGATGACAAGCGATTACAAACTCACCACCTAGCCTACTACACTATCCTTCCACTTCTATGAAGCGCTGTTACAAACTTGTGTGTATAACATGTGAGGAAAAAAATGTTCAAACGTGTCTGAAATCTTATGGGACTAAACTGCTAAGGTCATCAGACCTTAGACACTACTTAGCCAAAATTATCCCAAGGACAAACACACACACCCATGCCCGAGGGAGGCCTCGAACCTCCCCCGGGACTAGCCGCACAGTCCATGACTGGAGCGCCTGAGACCGCTCGGCTAATCCCGCGCGGCGTATGTGAGGGAACACAGTTGACTAAAACGCGATAGCCGTAGCAACATGACCTGATCTAATAGTGGATCTAAATTTCACCTTTAATCTCTGAAAACGATGTCATTCTTATTACTACGTGTGATTTTTAGAGACTACATACATTTGCACGATACTCTAAACAATACTCACAAGGAACTAATTTATCAAATATTTTCTTCGAAGTATGTAATCGAGAATAAATTTCACTTCTTAGGCGAAGGAAGCGCTCTCCAGCTTCCAGTTTGTTTCCTCCTCCCGTATTACTAGGTTCTTACCTGAGACGTGTCACAGTTCCTGCAATTTGACAAAAGGTCGCATTGTTGCGCCTTATGAAGATTGATATTGTCGCAGTGCCATTTCACATGGCATAGGATGCAGAAAATCTACGATACATCTCTAGAGGAAGAGGGTACCGCAGGAAAGTCACGTCAACTGTCGTCGTCGCCCTGTATGCACACTGACTTCCACTGTGGAAGAAGACAACAGCATACTTCACTGCAGTGGTGAAAACCTTTTCAGAACTAGCACTGAAATTAGGAAAGTCATCCAACTGTTCGGATATTCGTCGTCATCTCAGCGGAAAAGGAAAGTATGGACGAAATCAGTGATTCACGATGTGTTGAAGGAATGACCTAAGGCTACCAGATTAAACTTCCCACAGGCGTACTGGGGGACCAGCTTTCGTACTTGGAGCAAGTTATATCTGCGATCGAGAAAATGTTTTCTGCAGCACGAAATTTTTCATTCTATGTGTATAGACCAAGTGAAGCGAGGTACGACAACAAATATCTACATCAGAGCAAAAGTGAGAACCAAGAGCTGTCACAATTTCGAGACACATTTCAGCTGATGGTTGCGGCATTCTGTGGCAAGTGGACCGTCCGTTTCCTAATCCTCACTACAGCGAATACTGGTCAGCGTAATGTTTCCTTCTGTTTGATATTTTCGGGAGGCCAAATAATCATCCAGGCTGTTCTATAAAAACAGCGAATTGTGTAAAACTGAAATGAACAGCTACGTGAGCTGTTAAACTGGCAGTTCACGAAACATGGGAAGAATTGTCAGAGAACAATTGACCCATCTGGAAACTCGTGGCCTCTGTTTCCCGGAGGCTAAGTGCATTTGTAGAAGAGTACAGAAACTGGCCACGTTACTGAATTATTTCCTCTTTGTTTATGACAAATGAACGTTATGCTTTCTCTCGAAGAGGATGAAAATTCGTTCGTCTTATTTCTTCCTCTATAAAACGTGGAGCAGATTATACGTAGAACTCGTTACATACACCCTTGATTTTAAATTATTGTACAACCATTGATCAAAAGACTAAGACAAACATGAAACATAATTTTTGGTGACTTGGTGCATGACGTCAATGCCGATGGAAGCAACAAAGAAAAAGTATTTTGGTTTTTTTTACGTCGAGAGACGGGAACAGATTAATTTGTACTCTCCTTATTTACAAACAGGCAGATCGGAAATACCGACAAAAGCACAAATGAGGTATCATTTTCTCTTGATGCGAAACATAAATCGTAGTACACAAAGAGAAAAACTGTAAATGCAGGCGAGCTTCTGAGTCCACTACATCCTCTGTTATATACTTATGACTTTTTAATAATTCTCGATGTGCTACTAAATTAATACTGCTTAGCGCCAATGTACATTCATGAAAGTGGTAGAATTACCTGCGGATTATAAACTGACCTCCTTAACCACTACTCCAGTTGGTTGTTTTGGAACTGCTGTGTGCGGGAGAGTGTGAGAACTTAATAGGTGCTAACGCAAGTGTAATAAAATTTCGACACAATGATGGCGAAGTTATTCATGTGATAACTTATCATGCAGAAAATGGCTTGAGAGCCTCTGAAGCATGTATTCTATTACCATGATTGAAATGCATCAGAAAATGCAGTTAAATTATACACTTGTTATATTGGAAGGAGTTTCTTTCAATATAATGATGATTAGGTACCCTAATGCTTTTACTTGTTCACTTTGCCTATTGGATCGGGTCGTTGGCTCTGGCTGAAGGCCTGTTATGAGACCCAAACTGTTAACTAAATCTGCCCGTTCAATAATTTTGATTAATATTTAATAACTAAATAGTGTTAAGGGAACTGATCACTGCTAAACAGAAAAGGATAGCATTGAACACTTTCATTGAACACCAATCTTCCTAACATCAAACTGAACAATGACATACATCTATAAGTGACAAAATTAAGCTACTAATGGCAATGGCCCTTAAATTCCTAAACTAACTCTTAACGTCGGATAACGCATCTGTACTTGTTATTTTCTACTCTCTCCCCTTGTCAGACGGCATAAAATACGTCAGACAAACCTACTGCCATTAACAAATTCACAATAAGAGCGTGGCTGGAAAACTGAGCTCTGGTAATCACAGGCGTGCGTAATATCAGATTAAATGCTGAACCTGAGCATCACGTTACCAAATGCAGCATCGTGGACCGGTCAGCGAGCTGCCGATGGCGTCTGCGTCGTCGAGGAGCCTCAATTGCAACAAAAATGAATTTATTTTCGCGAACAGGCTTCCTGTTCGTAAACTCCTGTTCAAAAGCTAATTCTGCTTTCTTTCCTATTGTCTCGCACTTGTTAAGACGGGACTCTCCAGCCCAAAGGAACGTCCTAAATAAAGTGTGGTTCCTGTCTGCTTCCTGTGAGACAGTATTTCGAACCGTAATTAGCTGAATCAGCCTGTCTCTAACAGTAAAACATGACAGTACACCTAACTGAATACTAGCTTCAGTTGCAGCTGACAGACTTATTCAAAGTTCTGCACAGCACACCGAAAAAAATTTACTCACCTACAGCAGAGCCGAGAGCACGACGTCTGCTCGCTACAAGAGCTAAGACGCTTCTCCTCGATAACAGCTCCAAAAGCTTCCTTCTGCCAAAATCAGAACCCCCACACTATTTTACGAGGGGGCCAATCCCGTGGCATTACACCACCACAGTTCGCTCCCACTATTATTTCCTGGCTTCTTCCAGCCAATTAAAACATTCTGCGCCTTACTGCGCCTAGAATGTTCTGTGAAACAAACTAAAACTCCGTTCAAAATTGAACCCACCAATAGTGTCTCTCTGTTAGCCCTCGTGCAGGAAAAGGTCACTGCACTAGCTTAACCGGCTTTCTCAGGAAGCCCCGGAAAAGGTTAACATTCATGGGAAGGCTCCCTTAGGAGCCAGCTCATCTCGACATAGTGGCGTCGGCGTAACGTCCAGCGCCAACTTGGCGCCGTCCCTCAAAGGCCCCGCTCTATGCGTGCCTACCTGCTCCGGCGGCGCGTCTCTCCCAGTGGGACGCTTTCGCATGCCGACTCGTAATGGTCGGTTGTAAACTTCTGCGACCCTCTGTCTTGCCTTTGAGCAGTGCCGCTCGTCCACTCCAGCCAAACTCCGTGAAAATATCACCTGAACCCCGACCTCATGCAACATGCGAAGTTAATAGCGTCTTATGCCGCCTGATATTCCCTATATTAATTTCAATAGGCTGACTGCCTGATAAATAACATAATAACCGATATATAATTCGTCTTTGCAACAATTATTATATTATAGCAAGCTGCAAAATACTGCTACCTTACAATATATATACATATAAGGTAAGAGGTAAAGCTGTTTGTTCCAGTCACATTTGAGAAATGATTCAGTCATATCACATCTAACATTCTGCGTGGTGTCTGTTTGTTCTATATCGTGTCTCCCTACCACTTTTGCGCAACGACGCTCTGAGCGTGTTTTTTTAGGGAATTGACTAGTTTGAACCTGGGACCTGTTACTGGTAAGGAGACGTCAGACCACATATGACATGTAGAATTCAGAAGAGTTCAGTGAGACTAGCGATGATATAACCAAATACTTAATGATATCAGCGTCAGCTCCACTGCACTCCCTGTAAAAGAATCTTAATACTAACTAAATTTAGTGGAAGGGGTTCAAGGTTTTCCTATTTTTAGTTAGCTGGTAAAATAACGTCGAAAAGGCAGTTAAGTTTACCATTGGAAATTTTATTCTACTCACAAAACCTTGTTTACAAATTGCGCTATTGATAAAAGGAAATGTTTTAGTACAGGATGGTAAAAACCAACTGCGTTCAACAAAAATGTGAACGAATAATCCCTGAATGGGTTTCCAAGTTCTACAATGGATCGAAGGATGACCTATGCCATATCACATCTACAATCTACGTTTGAATTAAGTTTCACAAAAGAGAAAACTATCAAAATGGTCTACAGTGATCCTCAATTATATTTAATTTCTTATCTAACTTGTCGTAAATTACAGTGGCTGATGTGGATTCTCAATAACTATATAACAGAAAAATCATCACGTTTCAGATTTTTACTTCAAGTGGCAAATGTGAACACCATGAGCTTTAAATGACGATCGACACTAGTATTACGCAAAAAGGGGGTGTAACAGATGAGACTTCTGCAGTTGTGAATGAAGCTTTATGCGCTGTTATGGGGCATCGAGTGCGTTCATTACCTTGTCGTCAGGGGGCGGAGGGCAGCACAGCTCCGCTCTCTCCTAACCTCTCCTTACTACAATTTATCGAAGTTGGTTTAAAAAAAACTATCTGGCTGTGTTTTCATCTGACCAATCAGGGTCTCAATGTTAACCTTAAGCTCCGCTTACAAAAACTCTGTCTATCCAATGAGAAACGTTATACTTTTCGCGGTGGAGCAATGTTTATAAAGTTTGCAACGTAACAGAGACGCGCGAAAGTCTCAAGCTAAAACTTCCAGCTGGTGTGGTCCTAGCAGTTAGCTGAAACGTGGGTGTCCGTCCCTTATCGTACGGCCTTCTCGCTTAACATGGTTCTGCTCTCGGCTTCTGTTCTCGTTTCTCACCTCGGAACTGCGTCTGTCTCATGGTGGGAAGGTATGACATGCATTTAGGCATTCTTGTGTTAGTCTGTGGTATTCCATTTGCTCACTCGTTACTCGTATTACTTTGGTTAATTTAATGTCACGATTTATTCGGAGCTGTGTGACATAATAATTGATTTGCTTATTTTGTCAGGGTTTTCATGGAAGGTGTTGGATTTGTCTGACACCTTACACACATAGTAATCAAAATATATACATACAACGAAGATGTATCTCTTCTGATGCAGATACAAAATGATAGTTATTAAGAAGGTTACATTTCTGCCATTCAGTATGGTTTTCACCTCCAGATTGACCTCAGTATGTATATTGCTTGTTTGTCTCGGGCAATGATACCCTAAATGCAACCAAACCATAAATTACTATCATTAATAGTCTTCTGGTGCCTTTTCTGAGCCTTTCTTTTGAGGCAACTCAGTATTTCTAAAACATACGATTGTGCTCACTTCTAGCACGTATTGATTGGAGGTTGTGAGATGGCTTAAGATACAGAGCTTCTCGTATGATTCAGTCACTGAATTTCATTCTGACAGTTAGGAGATCGAATAAAGAAAACGAGAGAAAACTTCCAAACCGCAGCGATTCGCCAGTGAGACCCGAACGGACTTGCTTATCGACCAGCGCATTGCAAATCGATCGTGTCACTGCTATGCCAACAATACACTGCACCATTATAATTATGTCAATGTTTGCTAATGTAGATTACTCGGAACTTGACATTAGACAGCAATTGCAGCTTAGGTGCCAAAAGGCAAATCTAGCATCAAACAATAAAGTTTACTTACACAGCGTCACATGTTAAATGGAAGCCATTTAGAATATTTCATCGAGATGACATGAAAGTAAAATGTCAGGCACAAAACTTGGCCTGGCCGACTGCCGCCGAGAGGAAGTCTGAGTCGTTTACTTAAGAAGGCCAAATTCCCGAACAGCTCTCAGAATTGTGATCTGGCAACACTGTGGGATGCGAAAGTGTATGTCTATGTAGGAAGGTAAGAAGGTCTGTCAGTCTTCTCGAGCTCTTAAGAAAATGTATCTGCTTATTGTCGAGCGGTCGTCAGATAACTAGAAAATCCCGTGATGTTTGAGCTAAGTAGGAAAGGCACTTTGAAGTTTCCTTTCGATTGAAATTGAATTAGACTGGCTTCCTTCAAGGCTGAAAAGTTCGTAGAAGAAAAACTGTAAATGAATTTCGTAGAGTATATGATAATCCGTGTGTCGATTGTCACTGGTGTCTGTTTTGTGAAACTGACGAATGTAGAATGTTTTGAGAAAGTAATAGAATCACGTGGAATCAGTTTTTACAAAAGTCAAAACGAATGACAGAACAGTTTGAACCACCCTACAGGAAATTAAAGAAGAAATATGCAGACATCTTGCACAACTTATGTGTATGTCCCGCAGTGCTATTGGTAACAACGCACCGGCATAAATGTTACGAAATCTTCCAGGGAAATTTAGAATTATAGCATATCACAATCTTACAGAGGAGATCGGTGAACATCATATACATGCTGCAGTCACACTTACTCCGAAAAAATAATCGCCTGGGCCAGATGGCATACCTGCAGAGTTTTACCAATTGACAGCTAAATTATTACAAATACACTCCTGGAAATTGAAATAAGAACACCGTGAATTCATTGTCCCAGGAAGGGGAAACCTTATTGACACATTCCTGGGGTCAGATACATTACATGATCACACTGACAGAACCACAGGCATATAGACACAGGCAACAGAGCAAGCACAATGTCGGCACTAGTACAGTGTATATCCACCTTTCGCAGCAATGCAGGCTGCTATTCTCCCATGGAGACGATCGTAGAGATGCTGGATGTAGTCCTGTGGAACGGCTTGCCATGCCATTTCCACCTGGCGCCTCAGTTGGACCAGCGTTCGTGCTGGACGTGCAGACCGCGTGAGACGACGCTTCATCCAGTCCAAAACATGCTCAATGGGGGACAGATCGGGAGATATTGCTGGCCAGGGTAGTTGACTTACACCATCTAGAGCACGTTGGGTGGCACGAGATACATGCGGACGTGCATTGTCCTGTTGGAACAGCAAGTTCCCTTGCCGGTCTAGGAATGGTAGAACGATGGGTTCGATGACGGTTTGTATGTACCGTGCACTATTCAGTGTCCCCTCGACGATCACCAGAAGTGTACGGCCAGTGTAGGAGATCGCTCCCCACACCATGATGCCGGGTGTTGGGCCTGTGTGCCTCGGTCGTATGCAGTCCTGATTGTGGCGCTCACCTGCACGGCGCCAAACACGCATACGACCATCATTGGCACCAAGGCAGAAGCGACGGTCATCGCTGAAGACGACACGTCTCCATTCGTCCCTCCATTCACGCCTGTCGTGACACCACTGGAGGCGGGCTGCACGATGTTGGGGCGTGAGCGGAAGACGGCCTAACGGTGTGCGGGACCATAGCTCAGCTTCATGGAGACGGTTGCGAATGGTCCTCGCCGATACCCCAGGAGCAACAGTGTCCCTAATTTGCTGGGAAGTGGCGGTGCGGTCCCCTACGGCACTGCGTAGGATCCTACGGTCTTGGCGTGCATCCGTGCGTCGCTGCGGTCCGGTCCCAGGTCAACGGGCACGTGCACCTTCCGCCGACCACTGGCGACAACATCGATGTACTGTGGAGACCTCACGCCCCACGTGTGGAGCAATTCGGTGGTGCGTCCACCCGGCCTCCCGCATGCCCACTATACGCCTTCGCCCAAAGTCCGTCAACTGCACATACGGTTCACTTCCACGCTGTCGCGGCATGCTACCAGTGTTAAAGACTGCGATGGAGCTCCGTATGCCACGGCAAACTGGCTGACACTGACGGCGGCGGTGCACAAATGCTACGCAGCTAGCGCCATTCGACGGCCAACACCGCGGATCCTGGTGTGTCCGCTGTGCCGTGCGTGTGATCATTGCTTGTACAGCCCTCTCGCAGTGTCCGGAGCAAGTACGGTGGGTCTGACACACCGGTGTCAATGTGTTCTTTTTTCCATTTTCAGGAGTGTATATAGCAAACTTTTGACACTCGACTTCGCAAACCCGACGGATATCATGGAAGGAACGGGTGTGCTCATTCCGAAAAATCTTTGTAATGTGTCTCTCGCAAGCCTCCGGCCTATTACACTGCTTAACAGTAACTACAGAATAATGGTCCGCATTCTTGCACAAAGGCACAAGAGGATAATACTTGAGACCACCGGAACCTATCAAGGACGGATCAATACCCCACACAGTGTGTGATTATAGGGACATTATAGTTACAGCAGGTGTCCTTAACATTATGTGAACAATGCAGTCAGTAAATTCAGTAAAGGCTATTGACATGTCAACCATCAGTACCTTGTGCCATCGCAGTGACAGTTTTGTCGTAAAAGGCACTACAAAAGCACAGGCTTGGAACAAGAAGTGTATCGTGCGACGAATTAAATATACACGAAATAAAATTATAAACAGCCGATCGGTTCCTTTTTGTAGCATCATCTGTGACCAGCTTTGCGAAGGAAGCGGCGACACTTTCTGCGCAACCCACCCATCGTTTTGTACGACACTGCGCGTACGTATACAGTGCAAGCTGCGGTTGATCTGTTTGGTCGATGGCACTGGCAGGTACTACACCATCCAGCATACTTCCTGGATTTAACTTCTTGTAATTTTGATTTGATTCCGAAGATGAAGGAACCACTTCGTGGCATTCGCTTCAGAACTCTTCCAGAGATTCGACAGGCAGTAGACCGCTGCATTCGCACCATCAACAGAACAGGCTCTGCCTTCCACATCACTGTCAACGGGTTCTACACAACACTGGTGACTACTCTGAAGGTCAGTAACAGGTGCAAACATGTAACTCTTTTGTATCGGTTGTGAATAATTAGTTGCCACTATTTAAGTTCCAACCCTCGTAGGTACATTTTTGCTAGTGTTTGAACTTTTAGTTGTGCCAAATTAAATCCATGATGGGTAAAGTAGGTCAGGGAAAGGCACCTGCATCTGACGAGCACCATTTTCTCGATGTGGAAGTAGGAAACAATGTTCGGAATGGTAATGAATCCCATGCCACCGCATCGGAAAACATCTCTTCCGAAGTGCGGCACGAGGCTCTGTGGATACTAAATAATGCACCACACAGTAATAAACATGTATAACCTATAACTCCACTGCACTTGGAGTGAGGCGAGTCAAGTGGTAAGACATATGGAACACCTATGTGTTCACCTATTGTCGACCTCTTTGCAGAATTTTTGCGACGACTCGATCCGAAAGGGCCGTTATTTAAAATGCTCAATGAGCTTGACCAAGAGCGTGATAGGAAGCTTCAACAAAGAGATCAAATTTTAGAGAAAAGACTGAGTAGCGTACATTCCGAACTTGTGGAACTGCGTGGTGTATGCAGAGAAATGCCGGATCTCACTTAACCAATGAGATGCAAAAGTTACAAATAGCTGACACTAGCCTTAAAGACGAGGTTCAAAACTTGGCAAGTCGTGTCGAAAATGTAGAGTTTGGGGCACGTCAGAACATAGACAAAAATCTAGTCGCCCAAGCACTAAAGGTCGGAAAAGAGTTTGATAAATGGCTATCTGTAAAGGTTCGCGAAATCTCATAAAAGATCGAAGCATAAAATGAGCTGTGAACAAGCGACAGCGGATCTGAGCGCGAAAACCGACACCAGCGCTGCCACAATTCAAGCACAATTATTTCAGATGGAGTCACGTACACCAGCGGAGCTACCCGTTTGGCAACGAGATGCCGCACGGAGACTAACCAAACCGGAAAAGCAAGCTGACAGTTGAAGACCGGTAGCCAGTAAGGTTCCTGGATTGGAAATGATCAAATACATAAACAATGCGCAGAGCGCTTACGCACATGCATCACTGCTTTACAACAGCAATTCACAGTGCGGAATTCCTTACTGTTCACCGCCGGATATAACAATGTAAGTGGTCAGTGGTAATTCACTGTACCATAAAGAGGATAATGTTATTAAACATAGGCAGTTTCTACCAGTCAACAATGAAAAGCGTACCGTATACCCCGTGGTGTTCATTAAAATTTTCCGTGATGTTTCTGCACGGGGATGGACAGAAAGGCCAAGAATTCAATTTATTGTATCAGTAATACAAGGTGAAGTGGCACTCTGGGCCACGGACGCGTCCAAGAGATGCCATACCATACAGGAGTCTGAGTACGCATTTTTACAAAAGTTCTGGTCCAGTTGTATACAGGAAAGACTAAGGAAAGAGCTTCACAGTTCTGAGATGTTCAATCCCAGACTGGAAACTCTCCACAAGTATTTCGAAAAGTGTATCAATAAGACTAGATACTGGGATGAACCAGTGCCTAGCCGGGACACAATAAGGCAAACTAAAATGAAATTACCTAGTGATATAAAAAAGTACTTTATCAATTTACCGGAGTATGGCATTGAACAGTTTACAGAGGTTGTTGACTCTGTAGATCTGCTTATCGAAGACATGAAAAGTGAAATTAAACTTAATCACGCAGGTTGTAGCCAGCAAAAAGCTGAAAACAACTGCAACAGTATTAACCTAACATCTAACGGTAATGGTATGCGTAATCAGGGGCCGAATAATGGTAATGGGTATACGAATCAAAGTAGGAAAAGGCGTCACGACGAGCGTATGAACATACAACGGTCGCGGTAACCCGCAGTGGCGAAGTAACCGTAACCAAGGACAGGAGTACAATGAACAAGCAGCGCAGTGGCAATCAAATACAGCGTCACGGTGGGCACAGAATTCCAGGCAACCTCCAAATATGACGGGTAGTTACAGCAATCAGCAACAATATCAAAATAATACGGCTTTTCAATTTACACCACTGGGGAGGCAAAACAGCCGACCCAATCGAAATCATAACGTGAGGATAGTGGAGGTGAGCGACAACTGTTAATCCACTATAATCGACGCGTCAAACTATAGTCAGCCACAATCTTCTCTCAGTTGCTGGCTGTGAGAGGGTGTAGTGAGGGCATATTCCACAAACAAGACGCAAATCTGAAAATGCTGGAGATACAATAATAGACTTAACATTGAGACTCAATTAATGAACGTACCTCAGAAGTGCCAACAAACTGATAAAGATGTTGTGCAGGCCGTATTACAAGCAGAAATCTATGGCGTTCCGATCCAGGTGGTAGTGGACACCGGTGCGTCGGCAAACGTCCTTAGTCTAGAATTGTATAAGCACATAAGTCGAAATAACAGTCTACCTGTCTTATCGGTTAAGCCTGCCGCTGTGGCCAAGCGGCTCTAGGCGTTTCAGTCTGAAACAGCGCGACTGCTACGGTTTCAGGTTCCAATCCTGCCTAGGGCATGTATGTGTGTGATGTCCTTAGGTTAGTTAGGTTTAAGTAGTTCTAAGCTCTAGGGGACTGATGACCTCAGATGTTAAGTCCCATAGCGCTCAGAGCCATTTTCACCGGTTAAAAATAGCCGATTGACAGGCGCAATAGGCGCAGAGTCTCAAGAGATAAGGCACCAGGTGCAAGTTGAGTTCGGAGTAGCAAATGAAGTCACAAAAAGCTCGTTTCTATTAGTCAAAGGGTTGATGGTTGCTTGCATCCTGGGAACAGAGTTTCTACGCCAGAGGGAGGCAATAATCGACCTCTTGTGTGGAGAACTACGTCTTGTAAACAAGGGTAAGCGAATTCTATTGCCATTGTCACGCACGCTGAAAACCACGGCAAATACTGTCGAAGCTTTTGAGTAAATTATGAAAGTCTACAGGTTATGCATTCAGACGGAGGCTTATGTGAACCAAAGGATTATTAGAATGAATTTATAAACGAGAACACCTAAAAAAAAGGGAACTCATAAACAGTAAAGTGTTAGAATCGGAATATTTATCTTCTGCACAACATAAGGAACTGACTCAGTTGCTAATACAATAAGAGAATGAGTTCTCAGAGAAGACGGGTACTATCAAGGGATATGCCTACAACATAGGAGTAGTGTCTCATAACACGTTTTGCCATGGTAACTACACTGTCCCATGGTCAAAAAAGGAGGTAGGAACGAAAGAAATACTAAAGATGATGTAGTGGGGGATAATTGAACCATCCTTTTCTCCAAATAGCAGCCCGATTGTTGCAGTAGCAGAGGACTAGACATATATAAAGATTAAAAAAGATTTGTTTAGCAGAACAGTAAATAAATTAGTAAACAGTAGTTTAAACTTGTGATATATTTTCTAATGTGAAGACAGAATATTTTAATCATTGAATGTAGAGATAACCATGCATTAGAAGTTAGTTTATGTGAGTAATTGTACCAAGAACAAAGCACCACTGCTATTGAAATCATTTCAACTATTGAAATATATGATGTATGCCATACGTTTGTGTATGTCCTAAAGAGTTATTCAAGCGTAAATGACAGCACAGAATGCTGAAATAATTTTAATTTGAATTTGCTGTTAGTGTCTATAAAAAAGTCTTATTTCTTGTTAGTAATGAAGTATGTTGATATAAATGTTGTATATTAGGCCCTTAGGATATACGTTGAAAAAAATGGGAGATGTGTGAGCACTGATTTTAAGGGCGAACATGAGAGTAGGATACGCTAACACCATAGATGCATCATGTAATTAACATACGCGTCTGAAGATAGGCGCTTGTAAAATGTAACCTTCATTGAAAATAGTAAGATTTTGTTCTTTAAATAATTATGATTCATTTGCAATTCGTTAGGCAGCCATAAATATAGGATCTAGCGCTTTGGGCGTATATGAATATCTTAGACGTCAAAAATAAATGAAAAATACATAGATAAGAGTAAGGGCAAAGTTTCTTTAAAGTTGAGCCTGGCTCCGGGAGACAAGTGGGCAAGAAGTGCAGACATGTCATGGGACTCACCACAGATAGGACGAAAATACCATAGTATTGTCTAAAATCTGTTGGAGACATTTTCTATATATGCAAAAATAATTATGAACTGTAATTTGTAAAGGACAGAACTGTACAGCCCTGAGCGAACTGAACAACAGTGTGACTTGAATTTAAAAACGTCGGTGCTGAATTTGCTTGCCGAGACAACTAGCCTTGAACTACGTGAATCTGTGAAAGTTAAACTTTCTATTGTAGGCCCTGAAGTGCAGACATTGAACGTTATATAGTGAAAAGACACGGAAGATGACCATATCGTACACGTAAAACTGTGTGTGTGTTCTCTAAAAGTGAGGAAATTTTAACACAAAACGAACACACGGCTAATGTATTTGTTTAACACAAAACGAACACAAGGCTAATGTCTCTGAGATGGACTATACTTTCGTTTAGACTAACAATACGCATCTGCTGTGCTATGCGCGAACTGTTAGGATTACAGCGAACGCAGAGGCGTAACGGATGCTTGGTAAATACGAAGTTGCGTACTCGTCATTGGACGCTAAAATATGCCTGCGAGTGCAACGTGCACAATAAAGTGTCATTCACGAAATTAAAGTGAGACGTGCCCAACCGGAGCAAAATGATACACATCGTCGCAGATATGTTACTCCTAGAACGAGAACTAAAAAATGAGTAATTTCCAACGTATAATGAAAAAACTTTAAGTTTCAGGTATTAATGTAAACGTTTACAGGCACGACTACTATTATAACTGTGTGTTATGGATGAAGTGTCTATAACTTAAAATGGATTTCCAGTACCTAATAGTATTTACAACAAGCGGAACAAAAAAATCACGAATGATTTAAAATAATAAATGAAAGCGAAGTACAAACGTGCTGTCTGTTAATTATAATGTGAGCCAATTATCATCAAATTAATCGCTTAATATAACGTGATCTTTCGGGAAAACTACACTTCGCAAATAATGTGGTTGGAAATGTTACATATGTCGGCAATAAAAGTTTATGATGCCGCAGATGGCAACAGAGTTTATTTCGTTTAATCATCCAAAAAAATCTTTCCAGATTATAAGACACAGAACAAACACAAACCAAAACAGCACAATAAAAATACTGTATTATGTCAGTAGAGACATAAATGTAAGCTTTATCCATTAAACAGCTTGCACTAATTGCATTAGCTCACTGTCTTGTTTCTAGTCTCTGTGTCTCATACATTCAAAATATTCTGCTACGGAACAGAAGCAATAATCTAATAAGAATAGACACGTGTACTTGTTTATAATGCCCTCACTTGACTCAACATTTTTATGTTTATAAAACGTAGCTTTACTCATTAGACCTAAGGAAATGAAGAATATAAAAATCAAACTGATAACAAAAACGTTATGAAGACAGTCGTATTTTCCGTACATGACACACGAGGTATTTCATTAATATAGTATTTGCGCCTGTATGTAAAGTTACAACTAGGTATATTACAACCTATGAACTATTGTTATAATTACCAAATACTTCAATGGAAGGACTAACTCTCTTCAAAATTACGGACTATTTGTTGATCTACTTTCAGTTTATCTGCAGTGACTTAAATGTCGTGAGGGTGCAGGAGTGCCTTACGAAGTAGGAGCTCTTGTTTTGTATACTGGCTGTAGTGTCCGTTCTTGTTACGAAACAGGAATATTTAGCGTTTTCAGTAATACTTTTCCTTAAAAGCAATTCCGTTAATAGAAATCCCAATACTAGCAACGTAGGCCGAAATTTTGTCTTACATAAACATTAAAATATCTGCTTAAGTTTTCTTAATAATTTAAATTTCGTTAAAACGAGACAGCAGTTAGTTCCAGTAGTGTCTATTCTGTCTGTTCTTCCAAGAAAAGAGTAATTAAACGTTTTAATTCATTTTTATCAACACAGTTCGTATTTGTTACTGCTTAGACAGACGTGATGCAGGCATACAATTTCTGGGTTGCTAGTGTTTAAAAGCATATCTAAACATTCTTTATAACGTGATTCACCAAAATCAAAGCAATTAGTAATTAATTCTTCCGCCACTGTACCTCTAAATCAGAATGTAAACAGCGGCAACAACACAAAACAATTTATCATCGTGTTTGTGTGCGTGTGTGTGTGTGTGTGTACTTACAGCCAATCTGACGTCCTTGACAAATTTGAACTTAATTCTTTTATGGAATTCAATCATGAGTGAGAAATACAGGAGCTGTTATAGAATAGTGAGTAGGGTGATTTTTTGCCAGTCTTGTAGAAAATATTCTCACTGTGGTGGGGGGTGGGGGTGGGGGGGGGGAGATGCTGTGGGGAGAACATTGGGAAAACAAAAGAGTCTAACTCCTGGAAATGCAGAGTATGCAGTAGGAACATTTTGTCTGAAGAACAGAAAAGGAAGCAAGTAGGAATTGATCAGGATCAAGAGAGATAAAGGGAAGGACAGTGGTTAAGAACTGGCAGTGGGCAGGAAGAAAAAGAATGTGATTTGATAGTTTTATTATCAACGCCAAATACAGGTATTTATTACTGCCAGATTTCAGTGGAGAAGAGCCTCAGGTATGACTAGCAACAGGAAATGTACAATACATTTCCACCAATGTCAGGAAACCTATGAGTATACAACGAGTTGGGAAGAAAAAATGTGGTGCTGCTAGGTAGTAGTCATGGGCAATATGTAGGCCTCAGTTACAAAAAAGAAATTAGGGTAGCGTACAAGGTCACGAGTATATTCAAAGTAAATTCAGGGCTTTGTCAAATGATGGAGGACTTAAGGTCTTCAGTTGCGGATTTCACCAAAGATGACCATGCGCTGATGGTGGGTAGGGGTCAGAAACGGTTTGGACAGGAATGGGGCATAAGACATAGGTGGTGTCTTGGAGATGACAGTTTCCCTGACACATGGCAGAAATGAACACTTTGATGAGTTGTCCCAGTGTCATGATCAGCCACACCTATATGGAACTTTGAGGCGTATTAATGTGTGATTACATCCCTAATCCGATGAGACCGATGACCTCGCTGTCTGGTCTTCTCCCCAAAACAATCCAACGTGGGGTTACAGAAGGCACTGATGGCAGCCAGGTTCACATATGTTGCTGTCATGCCAGTCAATACCATCATGGTGTGTCACTAGACATGACCTAGTCCTAAGCAGGAAGAGGAAGAGAAGATTGGTACAGTAGATTCACCATAGTATATGGGGTGTACCTTGGGCCAAGCATGATGAAATATTGGCTGTCATACACAGGAGAAGCAAATCCTTTTTATAATAAATCCAGATAACAGATTTCCCCAACTAAAGAGCATCTGTAGCAGATTAAAAAATCTGATACAATAGTTTACAATATGGATAATTTTACTTGTCATAGGAAAACAAGAACCTATCGGAAGAAGTATCATGGGACATTCCAGAGACTTAACAATTCTTCATCAAATCATACAATCAATCAAACATAAAATACAACAGTCTGAAGGTGAGATCCAGTCCTTGTACTGCACAGTAGTTTCTGTCACTGAGCACTGGTGTAAAGACACAGAAATCAAACTTGTATTATTAGCATTGTATTTAAGGACAGACCTTACCGCAGGGCTACTTTGAAAGGGTTGAGGATTGTGAATTTATACAAGAAAAGAAATGTGGCTCAAATCAAGGTGTGTCCTTACTACAATAAGTGAAGACAAACACTTTCAAATATCAGCTACTGAATCAACAGGGCTTGATACAACCAGAAAATTAATCATATTGTGTGTGTATCAAATTCCTAGTAATAGTGTGGGAACTTCTTTCAATAAATTAACAGAAGTTTTAAAAGCCTCAGATACTAAAGTAAACAAACCTCTCTGTGGAGACACAAACACAAATATCAAAACGAATCAAGTAGAACCGTCATCAATATTCTTCAGAGTTTTCGCATGTCCCTGTTGGTCAATGGTGTAATAAATATTACTGCCTTGACTCCATTGGTGATTGACACTGTGGCCACAAACGTGGATAGGGAAGAGTGTGATGTAGCTGAAAAATATCTTTGACTGTCAGACCATTTCTGGCAAATAACAACAGTAAAATCTGACATCGGAAATCCCCGAAACTGCAAGTTTGTGAAAGACATCTATCAGAAATAAAAATTGAAGATATTTCAAAATAACAAGAAAACCAAAGTTGAGATGAATTATATGGAGAAACTGATGTAAATGTGAAAATCTCTAAATTCTCAACATTTTTAAATTGAATTTTGAAAAGACATTTCCAGAGGTGGCTACATCATATCAATGTCTCACAAAAAAGTGGATAACGGCAGATATTAAAAAGTCCTCGTGAGCCATTAAATACCTCAGTTCCATGAAAAACAGTTATAATGATTCAGAGCTCTTAAACTATTATTTGAAAGCTATGACAAAACTATCAGGGCTCCAGTATCTAGGGATATGGTTTTGATGATGGGAGAAGGGTGGGATCTTCTGAGAAGGTTTCCCCAACTCCCCCATTTTGGATGAGCTGCAGTAGATGGTGGTCATGTGTGCGTGAGATGTGCTTGCTTGTGTGAATGAATGATGTGTTTCTCTTTATCTTATGAAGGCTGTGGTCGAAAGCTTGTGTTTAAGTGTGTTTTAATTGTGTCTGTCTTCAACTTAACATATAAACTTTATGGTAGGCAGCAATGTGTATTTTCCTACACTGTTGATGCCCTTCCCTGAGTTTCCGTTGTTTGAATTTTGACAATGTATTTTAATAACGGGCCTGTTTAATGGCATACTACTTAAAGAAAAGGAAACAGTGAGGCTTGCTTCTATGCTCCAAATAGTAGAAAGGGCAATATGTAGGGACCTCATGGACGTGATTTTAAAATATGAAGCAGCTTATCAATGGATCATGGATGTAGTACAAGTCAGTAGTAGAAAAAATAAAGACCTGGAAAAACTGTTACATTTATTATGATTTAGCATTCCTACTTACCACAGTATGTAAACACAGGTAGTAATGTGTGCAGTGGTTAGGGCATTCATCATCAGCTCCATGTGATGTTTTAAATTTCACTTGACCTGCAAGGGTAAGACATCTTACAGCAAATATGTTGAGGCACACATGAAGCAGGCAGCATGTACCTCATTGGTGCAAATTGACTACTTCAGATACCTCTCAGATTTGAGAAATGATTACCCTATTTTCCAAGCAGAGAAAGATTGTAATAAGTAAAAATAAAGAAAGGAATCACATTCTATGGACTCTGAGATTAATTGTAGGTCACTGAAACACAACATTTATGGCCTATGCTGTTACAGTGGTGAAGACAGTGTGGGGATGTCAAACCACTGGCTCTAACCCCCAAAAATATTGCTGCCCTATACGGCAGCAAGAAGAACTCTCTTTGCCAGATCAATTCTCTTTAGTTCGCGCTCTTTGCTACATCCATTGTGTATAGGCTGCAAGAATAAAAGTATTTGTGGCAAGTGCTGAGTGATTATTTATCATCGTAATTACCAGCTCCTCACTGCATGCAACATCAACAGAAACGTATGCACGAGCCGACACTCAAAAAACAATCAAAATCCTCCACCTTCAGGTGATCTTGTCATAAGGAAATAAGAGTAGTGGTCATAGCAACTGGAATATTATGTAAGAAAATGTTTCAATGTCAAACTCTAGTGGTATGCTTGCTACCCAAAAGCCATATGCTGCCCAACCCACACAGCACCGATGCTTCCACATTTGCGTCTGTAAGTCCTGCTTTTCCTACCCCACAGATCAGTTGCCCACTGAAAAAAAAAACTTCAAATGTATGTGAAATCTTATGGGACATAACTGCTAAGGTCATCAGTACCTAAGCTTACACACCACTCAACCTAAATTATCCTAAGGACAAAAACACACGCTCATGCCCGAGGGAGGACTCAAACCTCCACTGTCATCAGCCACACAGTCCATGACTACAGTGCCTTAGACCACTTGGCTAATCCTGTGTGGCTCCACTGTCGCAATAGAAGGGTAGAAGAAACAAAGTAGATAAAATTGCACCCATGTAATGGGTTACAGAAATCACATACAGGAAATGAAGCTCATAATGCTGGAAAGACCATTGTGTCTCTGTTTCCAAGGAACATTTTTGAACCTATTGACACTCCTGTGATGGTAGACAATAGCCTCCACTGAAGACAGTACCAATCACAGAGCAAAATGCAGGCAGGCTGTTTTTGTCAATGACATATATCAGCCTTTACATCACCCTTAATCACATCAGCATAGGCAGTTGCTGTGATGGTACATGCCTATTTAATGTCACAGTGTCTTCCACCACATGATCCTTGACAGTGAGACCCTCTAAGAGGTTATTGCTCAGTATTCACTGATAATTGTCCTGCATACAGTGTAGTATGAGTGGAGTGGCATCTGGTTGATGGTTTGAGAAACTGAGGGTCTCACACAGACTGAAGATATCATTCTATGCTATGCAATGCATGCTACCTGCTTCAGCACTGCTACAGGGTCACCTACTACCATAGATCTATTCTCACCCTGCATGCTCATCTTGACAAAAACTGCACATTGGGACATGGCTGTCAACCTTTGTATATGTGACTTCTTCCCCATCTGAACCCGCACACCAGATAAAGTAGACCTGACAGAGGGTGTGCCCAAAATGGCTAACTGGGCAGTAGCCAGCCAGTTGGCTGTCTTTAAGCATTATGAAAGCATTTAATTACTTCCATGTTCCACCAAGCTACTCACATATTCACCCTCACGAACTTTAATTATCAAAGAAATGTCTGCTGACTTGAAGGAAAATAATTAGAGATTAAGTAGAATTTGTAGTTCCTTCAACAGGTCTACTTTTGCAAATATTTGTTACTAAATTTTGATTGTTATTTTAAAATGATTAACAGAATTGTTTTTCTAAAGATGAAGGGTAATTCACATCAGTCTGGTGATTACTCAGTGACACTACTCTTGTTTGTGCCTGATTATCTCATTAAGTTTGTCTTAAAGACCCTCTGTCGTTTTCTTTTCATGGGAGATTTTAGTGTGTTTAGAGGGTGGCTGGGGTTGGCTAAATATGTTCCACATTTACTAAGCAGCAAACTTATTCTGTTACATTTTTAATTATTTTCCCCTTCTAGACAAGAGTTTATCTAATGACTTAACGTTGTTGTTTAAATTTTGTTTCTCTGAACTTTTTAAAAAAAATCCAAATCCCCTAACCACATATTGGAGTGCGTGAAAACTAACCATACATAAGTATTACATATTACTGTTTTATTTTGTGTAATAGTATTATTGTACCGTCTCCATTATACATACATACATAAATACCTGTTCCATAGATTATGAATACAATATTTTGTAATGATGTGGAACATGTCACTTTAACCTAAGTTTCCTTTATAGATAATTATTTTTTATTGAGTATTATTTTGAAAACCCTCACTCTAAAGTTAAAATGTCTGATTTCATTTCTGATTTATATTACTACTCATAATATAGTTGTACATCAGATACTACACACACTGAAAACATAACAATGCATAACACTGTAAATCAGAATGTTATTTATATCAGTTCATAACATATTTAGCTACAGTATACTTGTGTAAGTGTTACACATCCTATATTTCATCAAAAATAATTTCACAACAAAATTCTACAAAGACAACTACCAACATACCTCAGAACATAATAAGAATATCTGGAGGTAGTTAAAGTGATTATATAATTGAATTTGCTGTGAAATTGACATTTATCACAGTAATGCAAATTTCCTCCCATGAAAAGAATTCATCAGTCTCATTACAACACTAGATCCAGTATATTTCATGACCCTTGACAATTAATTTCTCTGTAGTTAGCTTACAATTTCTTTCTTGAGATCATTCTTGGTATGAAGCTACTGATCACAACTGAAAATGTAGCTATTCTATTATCCTCTGAAAAGTTTTGTATATCACCACAAGACTTCAAATATTAACAATTGTCTATAGTGTGAGAACTAATATTTTTATTTTAAAAGTGTTCTGCACAGAAGTACAAGTTTCATTAATTGCATCTTTATGCAGTCACCATCTTGGCTATTGAGTGCATACCAAGAACCCCATGGATTATGTGTAAACACACAGAACATAGAAAAGATTCTTGAACGGGTGGTATACCCTGGTGAGAAAAAATGGACCAGACTCCATTCTGGCTCAATGTCCCATGTTATTAAAATACCCTGACTAATTGTTCCATACATCATGTGTATTGTCATGATATTAGGTGTTACCAGTTCTCAACTCAAGCAAGCGTCAGTACTGTGGCGCATGGTGGCAGCACTTGGATTTCATTAAAAAAAAACAACAAGAAACTGGTCAGAAACATTTTCCAAGGAACTGCAAGATAATGAGATTAATGGTGACTTAATTCCTTCATTTGTTTCTCACATCCCAGTTTTTCCACTATTAGACATGAACAGTAACCTAGCTTCATGGGAAGTAATGTACCAATTAGAACCATTTGTGATGTATACTTCACAAAAATGAAATCTTTTGCAGTGCAGTTGAGTGTACTGTTTTTGAAACTTAAATGAACATGAAATTTGTGAACCAGCCTGAATCTGAATCCAGATACCACACTGGTTTTTTTAGAGTAGCTCTCTTGCCAATTAAGCCAGTCATCACACTTTGATAATCTACTATCTCTTTCCATATCTTTCCAAACAAACCAGTGGTTCTCTCCAAGACCTTCCAGGAAGACCTTATTGACTGGAATGATAGAGAAGAATTCTTACTCTCAGCCTAGGGGCTGATTTTCTGTTAAATGTAGAAAGACATGGAAGGAGGTGCTGGAGATAAAATTTTGTACCATCTTTGACATTTGCTTCAGAGGCTCAATTTGTTTATGCCTTCAGTACATTCATGTTGCATAAAACATTTAGGATGACTATTTTCTTGACACTGCAGCACAGAGAATGGCATTTAATTATGTAGGACAGGCAATGCAATAATGAAAATGAAAATTCTTCAGTGATATAATTTTATTGAATCATTAACTTTCAATGTAACACTAACACAACCGAGTAAACCAGATGTTGGGAACAAGGTACATTTCGCCTGGGATTCAATATCTGATATTCCAAGAGGATACCATTATCTGTGGGAGTGTGGTAATGTCAACAGTTAATCATTAAAAAAATTGTAAAGGTCACAAATGAATTCCTTTCACTTTGTAAACTACAGTCTCAATCATAGATGGTTAAATTCTCTCGCTGGACATACAAATGATATAGCAAACTATATTTGATTATTCGGATAACTATATTTGAAAACACAATCTGTATTACACTACATGCCACAATTTCAGTTGTTTCTTTGGATAGTACACCACATTAACATTTAAAAGTTTGTACAATTTTGAACATTTTGAAATAATTCCATACATACAATACCAACAGTACAATGACATTACAACATGATACACACATTGTGCCTTGTACAAAATAAAAATTTACTGAATACTCTGACAATATACAACCAATCATATAATTGCAGATACATTAGTACAAAATGAAGTGTCATGAATAATAAAATATTACAGAAACAGATTACAAGTAGACATACAAAAAACATAATTACATTGGGCACTTAACGAGAAATACTGCTTGTACCATGATGACAGTGAAAAATCAATCTTACATTACTATAAATGACAGACATAAAACTTAAAAGTACCTATTCGTCTTTACCTTGTTTTTGTGTTATTATTCAGACAAAATTGATAGTCCTACAAGGTGGCTTTTACTCCACTGCAAGTAACTTTTAAATCCAGAATCCAAACATACCTAATTGGTATTGAATGGTAACATTGTAAATATAACTTAATCTGCCATCTTTAGTTGATATGACACATTAGAGCAGCATGAGATACATTGGGAATAATGGGTCCAGTAATGTGTTACCTGTTGTGCTGTGTTGCACATTTGGTATGGCATAACCATGCTGCACAGCAACAAACCGGTTCATGACCAGTCCTGTAAATTAATGTTATATTATATTGCAGACAG
The DNA here is from genome assembly GCF_023897955.1 of Schistocerca gregaria. NCBI lineage: Eukaryota > Metazoa > Arthropoda > Insecta > Orthoptera > Acrididae > Schistocerca > Schistocerca gregaria. The sequence continues at coordinate 241,147,305 of NC_064931.1, forward strand.
TAAAATAGAATATGAAAGTATCAATATACATATATAACTTCAGATTTCATTATACCCAAAAATGATGTTGTCTCCATTAGATTTACTTTACACACACCTGATGCACCATGATGAACACCAGGCTGCCATGGCACAGTGTGTGGTTGTTCAACATGGAACTGATTGTGGGTGTTAAGCCCAGCAAATAATTTTTGTGTTATTATACAGACAAAATTGATAGGTCTAAAAGGGGGCATATACTCCACTGCAAGTAACTTTTATATCAGAATCCAAACACACTAGATTGCTAGTAAACTGCAACATTATGAATATTACTTAATGTGCCATCTTTAGTTGATATGAGGACATTAGAGCAGCATGAGATACATTGGGAATAATGGGTCCATAAATGTGTTACCTGTTGTGCTGCGTTGCACATTTGGTATGGCATAACCATGCTGCACAGCAACAAACTGGTTCATGTCCATTCCTGTAAATTAATTTTATATTATATTGCAGAAAGTGAAATAGGAATATAAAAGTATCAATATACAAATATAACTTCAGATCTCATTATACTCAAATAATGTTATCTCTATTAGATTTACTTTACACACACCATAGTGTGTGGTTGTTCAACATGGACCTGATTGTGGGTGTCAAGCCCTGCAAATAATTTTTCTGTTATTGTACAGACAAAAATGATAGGTCGAAAAGGTGGCATATACTCCACTGCAAGTAACTTTTAAATCAGAATCCAAACACACTAGATTGCTAGTGAACTACAACATTGTGAATATTACTTAATCTGACATCTTTAGCTGATATGAAGACATTAGAGCAGTATGAGACACATTCAGAGTAATGGGTCCGATTAAGTGTTGTGCTGTGCTGCACAACTGGTATGGCATAACCATGGAGCACAGCATCAATGTGGTTCATGTCCAGCCCTGTAAATTAATTTTATATTATAATGCAGACACAGTAAAATAGAATTTAAAGATATAAATATATATTAATATGGATTCAGATTATTATCATACTCAGATATGTTATCTCCATTAGATTTACTTTACACACACCTGATGCACCATGATGAATACCTAACTGCCACAACATACGGTGTGGTTGTTCTACAACATGCAAGTGATTTTTGGTGTCAAGCCCTGCAAATAAATTTCATATCACAATTGAGGCAAAATTGGTGGGTACTGAAAGATAGTATATATACATATACTGTACTCCAAGTAACTATTACATCAGATTCCAAACACACTGCATTGCTACTGAACAGCAAAATTCTAAATTTTACTTAATGTGACATTATTTGGTGTGAGGACATTATGGTAGTACCACACATATTTGGAATGATGGATCCCATCAAGTTTTACCTGTTTTGCTGTGCTGTACATCTGGCACGGCATGACTATGCTCTGCAGGAACATCATGATTCATGTCGAGTTCTGAATATAAATATCAAATTATAATTCACACGAAGTTGACAGGTACTGAACACAAATTCGCATATTAACCATGAATTACATTTTACTCTGCCAAGGTTCAACACATAAATGTATCTACTCAATAACTTGAAATTTGATACATACCCTCATTCAGAAGTGATTTTACTACTTCACATCTTTCTTCAGCATTTGGAACAGCCAGAGAAATATTACGTGCTGTTTTCTTCTTGGTAGAAAACAGTCTCCTCTGTGGCATTAGCTTTCTTTTCTGGCCCCTATCTGTTTGTCTGAAATAACTGCTTCGGGCTCGAACAGCTCCTACATTTGCCTTTAAGGATAACACAGTTTCTTTGGCCAACTGCAGTTCCGTCTCAGTCATTCCACTGACAATATTGGAAAACACTGAAATAAGCTTCTGTCTCCCTTCTAACAATGATTTTGATGTTTCTGAAACAGATTTTGTGCTTACTTCAGCTATTATTGCTGCTCTCTCGGTGGTGGCTTCAACAACATCAGTACCCAGTACCTCTGGACTTTGCACGGGATTTTCACTGACACTGTCATATCGGCGAAAAGTGTGAATGTGCTTACACATATTGAATCTAATGCTGTAATCCATACATGTACAGTAATACGTATGTATGCACACATTGCAATCACTACATTCTAATTTGCACTCAAAGTTGACTCTGTTATCTTTAACAGTGTACACCTCTGAAGATGATGTGGATGGCACTTCCCAACCACCATCTACCTCAGTGATGAGGTTCTTGTCCATTAACAAACAAGTTTTGTGTTTATTACGAATGTCTTGAACTTTGCTTGTAATCTTCCCTTTTACATTTGCTATAAGCCAGTCAAACATCTTGGCTGTAACTAGGGACATTAGTGTAGATATGCCTTTGTCCAGTCGTTTTATCTGTCTTGCATTACCATGTATTTCTTTAACGTCCTATGCATACTCTCCACATGCATGTTGGTATTGAGACCGGCATACATTCTGTGGCAGTAGGCCCAAAACTCCACATTTCCCTCATAGTGTGTCTTGAAGTATGAAGCAAATTCTGATGTGTCAGGGTCACTACTGAGCTTCTGCAGTGCTTTTTGCAGTGATTCCTGAAACATACTTACATTTCTCAGCATTCACACTGATTTAATGAGCCGATACACCTCATTTCTTTTATCCAGATCTGCAATTTTCCGCTTGATATTAGTTTTCCATGCTCTGTCCACATGCTAGGTACAATAGAGTCTCATCTTAGGAGCACCCATTGTCCTGTTCCATGCAATAATGTATGACTCTGCCAAATCAGACGTGAATACATTGGGGCAAATTGGTCCAACCTATGATTTTACGTACTACAAAAATATACTTAAAACATCAGCGTCCTTCCTGTTCGAAATTAGAAAAGCTCATGGGAATCCTTGCCTGAGATCATCCAGTACTAACAGAGTGGCTACTTCGAAATCATACCCGTTAAGTGCATGGGCTCCATTAAAACAGATACAGTCTACTCCACATTTTGATAACATTTCGCGTTGTGCTCTGTTCACTATCACTAACACAAAATCCTCACTCCTCAGTTCTTGATGTTCACTAGTCGAGTCTTGTGGTTTATAGAATAACACAGACGGATTCTCACTTTCGTTCATTTCTTTTACCCAAGATTCGACACTGATTGCATCATTTTTATGTCTGACCGACTTGGAGGAGAGGTTATAGCTTGCTGCAATGTTATATAAGTCTTGCTTGGTAGTCAAATGGATTCTCTGGAAGTCCGAATCCTGCAAACTTGTCCGTACGTTATCTAGAACTTTGTCATACGGAAGTCCCATTGCAATATCTGTTGCTACGGTTTCCCAGTCTTTTTGACTCAGGGGAAGGTGCGTTAAATCTTGTTTGTGACCAATGTGGGTCAACACAAAATGTACTTGGTATGTTCCACCTTCGTGTACAGTTACTTTCATCTCTGCAGGGCACTTTCCATTCATTTTGTTGCTACCTGTCAATTTAAGATGTCTTGTGCCTTTCCCTTTGGAGATAAAGTTACCTGCCTACATAATAATGTGTAGAGCTAGTAGGTCCATGCGTTTTAATAAACTTTGAATGTGTCATCCGTTCAGTGTCTCGTTTCCACTGTAAAATCTCATCTTCATTTGAGAACTGCAGAGCTTCGGAATTAAGTTGAATTTGATGAGCAGTTTGTAAATGATACAGTAGTTGCAGTGGCAACAGGCAGCTCTTGTTGGTTTTTGCAAACATGCTGACTGAGATTCTTTCTGTAATTACACACTTGCCCACACACTCCGCATTGAAAAGCACTCATTTTAGTAATACAAACTTTACACTGTAATCACAATGATTAAAAAAAGACGCACAAAAAAATACCACGCGCACTCCCCACTCACAATGATTTTAAGACACACGAAAATATCACGCACACTCCGCCCTCACAAAGCCAAAATAGCGCGTGAACTCCGCACTAACAAAACAGCTACTGCACCAACACCATCCGGGCTCCAAACCTAAAATGCAGGTACTGTTTCCGGTCTTCTGTTGTGAGGGAACTATAGGGGGTGTGGTGAAGTCCCGTTCGTGAGCGAGGTATGAGGGTGGGGTGAGGACCCGTCGTGGGCGAGCTGAGTGCGGGGTGAGTGTCGTAGGGAGGTAGAGTGGGGGGATCCTCGCTGGGATCTTCGCAGGTTTTAACGTTTGCTCAGGGGAGGGGGTGGCGGACCTCACTCCACTCCAACTCGCCCAGCTGGCGACAGATGACGTGGGCGGGGCGCTGCATCATGTGGCCACAACCGACGCGCCAACGGGTACTGCACCTGCACGAACCGGGCGTCGACCTCTCCGCCTCCAACGGTTACCGCCCAGGGCCTACCAGTGCCATCAGGAACCAGCCTCAACAACACGAAGCAGAACAGCTTTATCCGCAACATTCACCAACATCATGGCAAAAATCAAACACATACCATTGTATTACTGAGATCTTGCAACAAGTAATAGTTCAATAACTATGAAATAGGGTCAGTTTATCGCTCCGCCTAGGTTTTCAATGGGGTTGTCCCTCAGGCCTTGCGAAATGAGGAGCGAATAGTCACAATCCCTGGGATTTGAAAATTTTGGCTGCAACAGCCAAAGTCAAAGCGGCGAAAGTTAGATACGACCTCGGTATAGTAATATAGTTACATCGTTTTACAAAACCAATCCCAGAGAAGTTTATTCACCGTATTATCACTCCTTGTGTATGTAATGTTTATCTTATTTAAATACTATGCAATTTCATGTTTTGTCTAAATGACTACTGATGAAAATGAAAATCAAAAGAACTTCTGAACTCGACGAGATGTTGAAAGTGATACTAAAGTGTGAACAGTGAACAGTAAGGACTTTACAAAGTGTGCGAGCGCTGTGGATGCACGGAAGGAAATGTTAGTGACAAACAATTTAAAAAAATGATGTGCAACGAATATTTGGGGGGGGGGGGCGGGGGGGGGGTTGGGCGGCTTGTGCCGTCCCAGCGACAGTTCTGTCGTAAAGACAGAATTAATAATTTAAAAAAAAATATGCTTCGAACGAGAAGTGTATCGCGCGACGAAATAAATGTACACGGACTTCATGTATTTCACCAACCGCATAGGCGGCGTAAAATTTTCCTCTTTCATAGCAAATATTCAATTTAATCTTAGTATCAAGGAGCAAACTCTTTAAACGTAATATCGTATATGCTATTAATAAGGGAGAAGAACGCTCCCATGCTGATCTTCTTTTTCTCTCCTCTTCGCTTGTTTCTAGAAATTAAGAAGCAGACATCTTGCACCACGAAAATAATGTAAGCATTTATACTGTTAAGCTTGTTAATATGGTACGTTAAAGTTTATATGTGAGTTATTTCGATATACAGTGATCCTTGTAAACCTATAAGGAGTGAAACAACTTTTAAATCATAGCAAAGCTGCCATTCATGATCCTTATATTTGATTGTCTCTAGCAGGAAAGCCATTGTTTCATAAGCTCCTTTCATGTCTACTGTGTCACTCAAAGGTACAGATCTAAATGCATTGCCATTATGCAGTAGTAAGGCTTTTAAGCTGGTTTTACTGGAGTCAATAAATAGTCGCCACTCCTGTGGATTATGTTGTACACCTAGGTGCATCATCAGATCATTGACATCTCTACAAACACACATTGAATTCTGCATATCGAAATACTGAGCGAAGGAAGCACCTCTTGATCAGAAACAGGAAATTTTAGTCCCTCGAACTAGAATGTTCCGTCGTTGCAGTCTCGACCCCAAGAGTTCAGGTTCCTGTTTCGAAAGTTTTAAATCGCGAACACAATCGTTCAATTTCTTTTGATTAAAGACTTGACGCGAAGTGTCATGATACTGAGGGCAGCACTCTTCTATATGTTCAGTACTTTCTGACTCACTTGACCTGGTGTCTGATTCCGCAGCTTTCAAGGTACAGACAGGAACAGGCAATCCCTCATCATGAGGCAGAGGCAAAAGCACTGAAGATATATTTGGATACTTTATTTTATGTCTAGTTTTGCTTGAATGTCCCGAAATACTTGTAAGACAGAGGTATTAGTCGGAATAATGGTCGTTAGGTTCACACCATACCATCGGAACAGCGAATGGGATGGCGCGGCGTTTTCCTTTCAGCGCCTCGGTTAAGGTTGTAGTACAGGTCATACTCGCAGTATGAGATGCAAAACTTTTATCTTGATCACCAACAGCATAATCAAAATACAATTTATATAACTTCTTAACCAAATCAGTGATTTATATTAAAAATAAAGAAATTCCTACAGCTGCATTTAAGGTGTCGATTTTATTTTGGCAACTAGTTTCAACGTTGTACCAACGTCATCTTCAGGCACATAAACTTGTTGCCGTCAACTGCATGCAGCTGATACTAGAAGTCAGTGGTGAGATACGGACGTGATCCGTGTGGAAGGTGGTTAGTAACTCAAACCACCTTCCACACTGAGCACGTCCGTATCTCACCACTGACCTCTAGTACCAGCCGCACACAGTTGACGTCAAGTGTATGGACCTGGAGATGACGTTGTTACAACGTTGAAACTAGTTGCCAAAATAAAATCGACACCTTAAATACTGCTGGAGGAATGTCTTCATTTTTAATATAAATTTACACCAGCTGATGTCCCACTGTCCTCCGTTTCAACTATGGATGTACGAAGAAATCAGTGGTAGGTTTTCTTTGGGTTTTGCAGAGAATTTCCCACACACATAACAAAAGTTGTCGGGTAGGTTCAGACAGCAACGAGATTTACTAGTTCCCATTTTTCTTAGTGTAAGTTTTAAACACAAAATGTTTGCACTATCTTTCACAGGAAATACTCACTGAGGATCTGTTTTACAACAGTGGACAGCCACAACAACCATTTACCGACGTTTTGTAGATCTTCTAGCTCTCCTCTGCAAATCAGAAACAGACAATTAAACGTCGAATCCGAAGAACAGCAAAAAGCTAAATACTGAATACGAAAAATAAAAAACCTTTAAAAATTAAAAAATGGTACGTGCTAGAACATTTTGAAAGGCATATTCGGGTTCTGCACACCAAAATACATAGTAGTTGATGTATCACATCCAAGATGACAAAGGTCTGTTGACTAGTGTAATTCAAGAGTCAAGTTGGTCTGGAGAAAAAGGCGTTTATTTTTACAAGACAATACTTTTTTTTACTTTTCAACATAATCCCCTTGAACATACACTCCTGGAAATGGAAAAAAGAACACATTGACACCGGTGTGTCAGACCCACCATACTTGCTCTGGAGACTGCGAGAGGGTTGTACAAGCAATGATCACACGCACGGCACAGCAGACACACCAGGAACCGCGGTGTTGGCCGTCGAATGGCGCTAGCTGCGCAGCATTTGTGCACCGCCGCCGTCAGTGTCAGCCAGTTTGCCGTGGCATACGGAGCTCCATCGCAGTCTTTAACACTGGTAGCATGCCGCGACAGCGTGGACGTGAACCGTATGTGCACTTGACGGACTTTGAGCGAGGGTGTATAGTGGGCATGCGGGAGGCCGGGTGGACGTACCGCCGAAATGCTCAACACGTGGGGTGTGAGGTCTCCACAGTACATCGATGTTGTCGCCAGTGGTCGGCGGAAGGTGCACGTGCCCGTCGACCTGGGACCGGACCGCAGCGACGCACGGATGCACGCCAAGACCGTAGGATCCTACACAGTGCCGTAGGGGACCACACCGCCACTTCCCAGCAAATTAGGGACACTGTTGCTCCTGGGGTATCGGCGAGGACCATTCGCAACCGTCTCCATGAAGCTGGGCTACAGTCCCGCACACCGTTAGGCCGTCTTCCGCCCACGCCCCACCATCGTGCAGCCCGCCTCCAGTGGTGTCGCGACAGGCGTGAATGGAAGGACGAATGGAGACGTGTCGTCTTCAGCGATGAGAGTCGCTTCTGCCTTGGTGCCAATGATGGTCGTATGCGTGTTTGGCGCCGTGCAGGTGAGCGCCACAATCAGGACTGCATACGACCGAGGCAAACAGGGCCAACACCCGGCATCATGGTGTGGGGAGCGATCTCCTACACTGGCCGTACACCTCTGGTGATCATCGAGGGGACACTGAATAGTGCACGGTATATCCAAACCGTCATCGAACCCATCGTTCTATCATTCCTAGACCGGCAAGGGAACTTGCTGTTCCAACAGGACAATGCACGCCCGCATGTATCCCGTGCCACCCAACGTGCTCTAGAAGGTGTAAGTCAACTACCGTGGCCAGAAAGATCTCCGGATCTGTCCCCCATTGAGCATGTTTGGGACTGGATGAAGCGTCGTCTCACGCGGTCTGCACGTCCAGTACGAACGCTGGTCCAACTGAGGCGCCAGGTGGAAATGGCATGGCAAGCCGTTCCACAGCACTACATCCAGCATCTCTACGATCGTCTCCATGGGAGAATAGCAGCCTGCATTGCTGCGAAAGGTGGATATACACTGTACTAGTGCCGACATTGTGCATGCTCTATTGCCTGTGTCTATGTGCCTGTGGTTCTGTCAGTGTGATCATGTGATGTATCTGATCCCAGGAATGTGTCAATAAAGTTTCCCCTTCCGGGGCAATGAATTCACGGTGTTCTTATTTCAATTTCCAGGAGTGTACAATATTTGCAATTTGCTTCGTAGTGTTTGGATACTCACCTTGAAATTGGGTAGCTAACTGAACTGTATTATTATACAACGATTTTAGTGCACGCTTTCGTCTTTTTATGGCAGCATGACATCTGCAAACTAGCCATGAAGAACATTATTGCGTATTTGTGGAGAGCTGTTTCGAGAGTAGGGGTTATGTACGTTTCTATTCTTACATTAACCGTCCTGTTTCGTATCCCTGGTTGGTGTCTCAATCAGATGCTGTTTAGTGCATTGATTTCACTCAGTTTCTGACAAATTTCCGCTCACTGCTTCACCTCACATGCACTTACACAAAATGTGGCGAAATGTGGTCTGCACAGACACTTCTTAAAACACACTCAATGAGAGGTGCCACGTTATTGTCGTTGCTCACTTGTTCATCGTTGGTCTTGTGTTTGTTATGCTGCTGATGCGCTGATTTTGAGTGTGTGTGTTTGTGTGCGCGGGCGCCCGTGTGTGTGCGTGTGTGTGTGTGTGTGTGTGTGTGTGTGTGTGTGTGTGTGTGTGTGTGTGTGTGATATAATATGGAAAGAGAGGTGAAGATAGAACCAAGAAAACATAAGTTTTTTCTTTCTTTGTTATTTTTTTTGTGAGGAGTCGCCTGTGTATAGTTCCTTTAGTGTTGCGAACGGTTTTGTTGCACAGTGTTGTATTTTCATTCATGGCTCTCTTTCTCTGTATTATTGCTTTTTGTATGTTGAAGTTCTCTATTTATTGTGAGTTTTTGACAGAGACTGTTGCTTTCTCTGAGGATCTTAAGATCAGTCTCCATGCTTTTTGGTTGATGGTTTTCTTGTATTAGATGGTCTGGAAAAGTGGAGTGTGTACTATCATTTCATAGGGCTCTGAGGTGTTCGGAGTACCTCAATTTGAAATTTCTGCATGTTTTGCCTATGTAGACCGACTGGCATGAACTGCAGGTTAACTGATATATTCCAGCCCTGGAGAATTTGTTTGCAGAGGTGTTCTTAGATCGTAGATTCTTCTCTACTCTGTTATTTGTGCGGAATAATTTTTGTAGCTCTTGTTTCTTCAGTATGTTTCTCACCTGGTTTTTTAATTTTGTTGTTCAGTTTGTTTATCATTTGTGTGTTGTACCCATTCTCTCTGGCTATTTGGTGTATTGTATTTAGTTTCTGAGTGTAGCTGAGTTTGTCCAGTGGAGTTCTGTTGAGGAGTCTTTGTAGCGTGTCTGAAACTTGAGAGTCTGAGTGCTTGTGGGTGGCTGGAGTTGCTGTGAATGGTTGTACTTGTGACTTTAGGTTTCCTGAAAATTCCAAAATTATGTTTGTTGTTGATTCTATTTTGACGTCTACTTTGACGTCAACCAGAAATAGCCACCCACAGACCGCAGGTGATAGCATTAGCAATGGAGGTTTTATAGAGCATGTCGGCCTTACAGGCCAAGGGTCAAAACATTTCCGAAACCGCTAAGTTTACAAACTGGCACCTGCGGCCATGGTTGAAGCGTACCACACTTGGAAAAATTGCACTATCCAAAACCAGCACCGAGGCAGCTGAGGTGCATCACGGCTCATGGATGATAGGGATGAACGATGGCTGTAGAGAAGTATATGAGCGAATAGACGTCCATCTGTTGAGCAACTAACCACCCACACGAACTAAGAAGTTAGCAACAGTGTCTCCTCAACGAATGTTCAACGAAAGTTGCTGTGATGGGCCTCGCTGTTTGTGCCTGGTTCGTGCATCCATGCTGAGTGCTGTTCATAGGCGATGAAGGCTGGAAATTACACGCCAACATTGCAACTGGACGACGAGTGAGTAGTGAGAGGTGGCCTTTTCAGGTGATTCACGTTATATGCTCCAAGGGTCAGATGGCTGTAGGCGTGTACAATGTGAAATGTCTGAAAGCAAACACCCTGCTACAATCATCAGAAGGGTACAGGCCCGAAGAGGTAGAGTTATGGGCTGGGGAATGTTTGCCTCCACTACCTAGGTGATCTCCTCATTCTGGAAGGCATAATCGATACTCGGAAGTGTTCATCTATTCTTGGAAACCATCTCCACCCCTGCATGCAGTTTGTTCTTCTTCAGCACGATGGGCTCCACCTGCCGGACAATGCAATGATTAGTACAGCTCACAGTGTACGTTCGTGTTTCGAAGAGCACCAGGATGACGTTTCCGTAATCCCATGGCCACCAAAATCCCCGGATTTTAATCCCATCAAGAATCTGTGCGACCACGTTGATCGAGTAGGTCGCGCCAGGAATCATCACCTGAGAAACCTAGAGCAGCTGGCCACAGCACTACAGTCAGCATTGCTCCACATCCATGTCGGTACCTTCCACAACCTCATTACCTCTCTTCCTGTACGTTCATGCTGCAAAAGGCGGTGATTCAGACTTTTGACAGGTGGTCACTTTAATGTGAACAGACAGTGTACAATTCTAAGCTCTGATAATAATGCACGCTGTAACAGTCAGCGTATCTTCAACATTGTGCGTTGACTGTGACTTCACTGCTCGACATTAACTGTGCAGTGGTATCTGTTAGCGACTTCAGTAGGGCGTACACTGGTGACCAAAATTAAAGGAACAAACGGAGATTTTGCAAGGTTGCGTTTATTTTGATACAAGCAGGTGATAGTTGAGTAGAAACAGTGTAAAAATACAGAACATAAACCATTACAATATGCATAAAGGCAGACAAAAAGTACTCCGTTTTCTTCAACTTAATGGATTTGCACATACATTCCGACAATTGGTTAATGTGCTCAGTATGGCGTGTGATCGCCTCTGGCAACAATATGGGCCTGACAACAAAGGGGCACGCTGTGAATTATTTCATCAATTTCATGTTGAGGCAATAACGCCCAATCTTCCTGCACAGCTGCTCGCAAGTCTTGAAGAACGGTTGGTGGAAGCTGACGTAATGCAGCCTGTCTCCCTAGTGTATTCCAGATATGCTCCATGGAATTCAAAGCCGGAGAGCGAGCAGGCCACGCCATGCATGCAGTATCTTCCGTTTCCAAGAAAACATCAACCACCCATCATCTATAAGATCGAGCATTATCGTCCATCAGTACGAAGTTTCGGCCCACAGAACTTCGCAAAAACCACATATGATGACTCAAGATCTCGTCAAGATGTCTGACAGCAGTAAACATTTGCCACTCCACCTCCACACATTAATGGTGTTTCAGTGGTCAACATAAAGGCTGCCCACATCATTAGGGATCTTCCTCGATGTCGGTCTCTTTCCACAATGTCTGAGTCCCAAAATCATGTGACACGTTCCCTCCAGATGCGAATCCGTCAGTAATGACTCTCCAGACGAAATTGGGACACATTTGTGAGAAAAACATTGGCCTACTTTTCGACATTAAGGCGGCATGTTGACGACTCCACTCTAGACGTTCATTTCTGTGAAGAAGCGTCAGAGTTATACATACAGCAGGTCTCCAACAATAAAGGCCACTCTGCCGAAGTCTTCTGTACACCGCTTGCCTCTAGTACAACACATTCAGTATCTTAACGACAGGCGGTTAATTAAATAGACATATTTGTATATTTTTAATCTGTTCTACCAGTTTTCTGCGAATTAAGTGCAGCCATCCTAAACAAAGAACGTTTCTTATGAATGTTCTTCGAAATAAATTTATGGCGCCATAGGATATTGCTGATTGTAACTTACGAATTCACAGCTTATGACCTCTATCTAAAAATTATAAGCTTTTCTCCTGTATTAATGTGATACGATTACAGACCACTGTAAATTTCAAGACTCTAGTTTTGCATGGTCTATAGATTTTTTGGAATTTCACCTACCTGTTAATGCTGGCACACAGGTTCACATTTCACAGGCACTATATAAACTGCAAGTTCGTGTGATGTAATTGACGGATAGAGTTGAAAATAACCAAAAAATTATAGAACATTTTATTTACGTATTTATAAGCACATTATCTGCATTGGACATGACAAACTCTCTCTAACTGTTACTTCATTTTTCAGTGAGGCACCCATGCGCAACCATGGCAGTCGCCCACCATATTTCACAACAGCACATGTAATTTTGGTTGTATGGAAGGGCATGGTGACCAATCAGATGGCATTGCGTACATCTGAAAGCTTACAGGTTACTGCTCACGTCTCTCTATTACCTCTGAATTCAGTCTGGACTGCTGGAGGCTGTAGCTGCTCTTCCAGCACCAGATCAGGGGCGTTATCAATAACAACAAAACATAAGTGTAAACAATACATTTAGAACCCTGTATATCCACAAATCACCGGCAATTGTAATCATATAAACTTAATATAATGTAGATGAAGAGCAAGTAAAATTTCGATATTTATTATCCTTCCTAATATTACAGTTTTAGTGCTGACAAGCAAATCATGTAGGAGTCCCGTGGTTCAGAAACATGGAAGATGTCGGTCATATTAAATCAGATATAATAAAATGAACATGTAAGTTAACATACATTACGTATCAAGATCATAATCTGTAAGCATCACACAAAATCTAGTATCCAACGTAAAAAGAACATTATATTGAGAAGTTAATTTACAGATTAATTTAGGATTTAGCACTCTAATTTGAAAGCAGCTGATCATAAATTACAGATTATTTATAATCGGTTCAAGACATCCACATAAGCAAAATATTTCGAAAAAACTATCTACTGAATTTTAAATCAAGAACAACTTTAAGTGAAAGTATCTACTATATTTAGAGCCATTCAGAACTTTGTGTAAAGAGGTACAGTGATATAACAACTGGAAATCCATGGAATACGGATGTTACGAAACACATCAGGGAAAAGTAAAAAAACTGGGCAGGCCGGTAGGTTGGAGTTATAATCCACTACGCTTCAAGCGACAGCTATGCCTTCGATTTATATACCGCTATGGCGTTTTACCTGCAATCTACGCACCCGAAAAAATCTACAGCTCCACTCCACAAATCGCCTTATGATGGGTGGCGAAGTGTCTACGGGTACACATATCTTTTCCATCTTGTCTGTTCGATTCGCTAATGGTGCGTCGTGTTATGTCCCTACGAAATGTAATATTATTGTAATATTCCAGCTGCGAGTTCCAGCACTGATGCGCTACCGTACTTGAGACGATAACGCTCTTTGCTGTGACGACAACACCCTTTCCAGTATAAAAAAAAAGGCTATTGGGGATATTTGTGTGTGTGTGTGTGTGTAGGGGGGGGGGGGGGGGGGGAAGGGTCAGATAAGTTAGCTTATAGACGTAATTTGAAGTGCAGAGAGGTGATACAACTTGTAATCGCAGTTATTAAGAATAAAATATTTCCCTTATGAAAAAAATAGGTAAATGTCGTCTACGAATTTGTATTCGCTGTAGGATCCCCATACTTTCATAAAAATTATTTGTGTGTTTAGCGATACTGTGCATAGTGATTTCTACGCGATTTAACAATACGGAGCGAATCTGCTACTATCACGGTCCGAACGATGCAAAATATTTCGCTGTCAGCTTGTGTGTTCAAGACGTTCCCTAAGCAAACAGTTTTTTGGAAGATACGACACTGCCACTGTTGTTCAACCTTCTCATTCTTAAAGTGTCTCCAGAAAATCTTGCGGCGACTGTGTGTACTTTAGCTGCCAAGAGAGACAGAGTGCTCGTCGCGAGTTCTAGCACCTTTCTCCGAGTTTACCTGGCGTTCTCAGAGAACCGGAGAAACGGAAACCTCCGACCGCCAACTCATCCTTTGCCTAAACCGTTCTCTCCTTACAGCATCCATGAAGAAAACGTTATCAACCACAGTGAAATTTTTTTCTACAGGTTTTTATTTTAGATAGGTAAATAAAAATTAATTTATGCATCTTATCTGTGTCAAAGTCAAAGGTCAAATTAGTTAATTAATGAATTTTTTACGTGGTAGCACTTCATTTTAGAGGGAAGACCGCCTGTCGAATAAACCTCCACATGAGCTCTAATTCCTTTCTTGGCCGTGGTCATTTCGCGAGAGGTAAGTGGGAGGATGTAAAATGCTTCCGTATTAGTTTGAAATTATACTCTCGCAATTTCCTCAGTAGGCGTCTCTGTGATGCACAACACCTCTCTTGTGGTGGGTTAAGGATCTTCGTAACATTATCAAGCTTTGGTGCAACAAGAATCCGTGAGGAAACTGGCCTCTCCACACTGGATCGTTTCCAAGTGAGAGTCCCACATTAATGAGTAACACTCATGATTCGGCCTTACAAGTGTGTTGTAAGGGACGTCATACGTGGATGAATTATATTTCCTTAAAATTTTTCCAATGAATCTTAGCCGGATATCAACTTCTTCTAACCTTTTTTTTTACTTCGTGATACCTCACTGTGGTTGAAGGATTTGCCATTGTCATGCGGCACTGCCCAGGGTACTCCCGATTCCTGATTAATTTACAAGCAATCTGCGGGGAGGCTACTCTGGTATACCCAGTGCTTAAAGAAAACTGCATATCAAGTAGAGAGGATTGGAAATTCTGTTGCGTGACTTCCCCAAAATAATTATGAATTGCTCTGGAGCGAACTTTATGTCTTAGAAAACACGGTGCAGAAACAACATCGTGAAAAACTGACAGGTTATACGTGGGGAGGAAATCCCCAGATTCTCCGACCAGCATCACTGGAAGAATCTACTCTGCCATTCATAATAAAGTGCCTGGCAGAGGGTACAATGAACCACCTTCAATCTGTCTCTTAACCGTTCCACTCTCTAACGGCACGCGGGAAATACGAGCAGTTAAATTTTTCAGTGTGAGCCCTGATTTGTCTTATTTTATCGTGATGGTCATTTCTCCCTGTGTAAGTGGGTGGTACCAGAATGTTTTCGCAATCGGAGGAGAAAACTGGTGATCGAAATTTCATGTGAGGATCCCGTCGCAACGAAAAAATTCTTGTTTTAATGATTGCCACTCCAATTCTAGTATCATGTCTGTGACACTATCTCCCCTATTTCGTGATAATAGAAAACTAGCTACCCCTCTTTGTACTTTTTCGATGTCATCTATCAGTCCAACATTATGCGGATCCCACACCGTACAGCAGTACTCCAGAATAGGGCGGACAGCGTGGTGTAAGTAGTTTCTTTATCAGACCTGTAGCACCTTCTAAGTGTTCTGCCAATGAATCGCAGTCTTTGGTTTGCTCTACGCACAATATTATATATGTGATCGTTCCAATTTAGGTTATTTGTAATTGTAATCCCTAAGTATTTAGCTCAATTTACAGCCTTCAGATTTGTGCGACTTATCGCGTAATCGAAATTTAGCTCATTTCTTTTAGTACTCATGTGATTAACTTCACACTTTTCTTTATTAAGGGTCAATTGCCACTTTTCTCACCATACAGATATCTTATCTAAATAATTTTTCAAGTCGTTTTGATCATCTGATTACTTTACAAGACGGTAAATGATAGCATCATCTGCAAGCAATCTAAGACGGCTACTCAGATAGTCTCCTATGTCGTTAATAAAGATCAGGAACAATAGATGGCCTATAACACTTCCCTGTGGAACGCCGGATATTACTTCAGTTTTACTCGATGACTTTCCGTCTATTACTACGAACTGTGACCTTTCTGACAGAAAATCACGAATGCAGTTGCACAACTGAGACGATACTCCGTAGGCACGCAGTTTGGTTAGAAGATGCTTGTGAGGAACGGTGTGGAAAGCCTCCCGTAAATCTAAAAATATGGAATCAATTTGACATGCCTTGTCGATAGCACTTCCTACTTCATTAGAATAAAGAGCTAGTTGTGTTTCACAAGAACGACATTTACTGATACCGTGCTGACTATGTGTCAATAAATCGTTTTCTTCGAGGTACTTCATAAAGTTTGAATTCATTATATGTTCCAAAACACTACTACAAACGTTTTTCGGTAGGAGATCATGGAGCACCAGTTTTAGGAGCATCTGTCCACACGAGGCATGTGGACCTAGATTTAAACGAGTCATTTACGGATTGTCTTGGACCAAACCCATTCCGAAAGATGTACCCCTTGGCCTACTATTTGTTGTTTGTTCAAAACTGCAGATTCCTCAACATCTCCACATGTTGCGCGTCAATGCGTTGGAATCCTCGCCCGGCACTAAAGTTTTCAATATGTGTTATCAAGCTCTAGCACACTAACGATATCTGACGTTTTTGACTCCCAGTGAGGCACAGAACTATTTGAGAGATCACTGTAAGTTCAAGGATGTTATTCCTAGCTGCTGGTGGAGAAAAATTCGGTAGCTGACGTCTCTTTGTGTGTAGTCAACCACGATGAGTGTGGGGTTCGATTGCCAGTTAGCAGTGAACTCTTCGTCATATTATTTCTAGTTAAAACATGCTCACATGTCACTGCTGGTGTAACAAACTCTTATTTAACGTTCGTTTTCTCTAGAATAAAACAGCGATAGGTGCCGGGTCGAGTCTTGGGAAGGAAAAAGGTAGTGTATCGTCTCGTCATTTCAGTTAAAACATCTAGCTACTGCCGAGAAAATCCGATATGTAATATTTGATTGTGCATAGATAACAATCCGATTAAGTTCTGGGTTCGAATCCCTGTCGAATAGAAAGCTTTACCACACGGCATTACAAGTAAGTTACTTGTGAAGAAGCAATATTTAACACATCTCGTAGTTCGTTAACTAGGACAATAGATGCTGGGTAGGAATTCACGTCCGTAAAAATTTTTTACAATATGTAATTTAAAATTGATATTTGCTAACTGATACTGTCTAAAATCGAGGTATACCACTCTCTGTATGCCTAGTCAGGAATGACTGTTAGTTTCCGCCAGTCACGAAATCATTGTCTGCATGACATGGGTTTGAGTACATATGCAGAACGAGACGGTTCGTCGTGTTATTTGAAGTTCATATATATTCGGAACTAGCTGCTAGTGAATAACGTAAACTTTTAATGTTATTTTGCGCTAAATAAAAAGAACGGTATGTAATTTTGAAGAGGAAATCATGAATACGACGAACTAATTACGTGCATTATATATCTGACATAATAATGAGAGTGGTAACATTTCAGGTATGTCATTTATTGCTATAAATGTGAGCTTACAAGCATTAAGGACAGTCTTATTTGTGATAAGGTGTTCCCTGATATTTGTAGTATCGTGGTATTACTTTACATTGAGTTATTGCGATACAGAGCAGAGTTTTCTAGTGGTGACTTGTGTGGACCCATTTTAAATAGGCAAACGACTGTAGCAAGGAGAGATTAGAGGACCTGCTAGACAACTGCGCTATACGGGTTGCATGTGAATCAGGCGAAATGCAAATCAGGTCGTTCGGATACTTTTGAGCACGACTGTACATTCTTGTTTCCGCCATTCCTTTCGGGACTTCGCACATCAGGACGTTAAACAGGTAAGGGCAGAGGGGATCGCCTTGGAGGACGCCGTTCGTCTGTGGCAGCCACTCAAACATGGCTACTCCATCGTCTACCTGTATCTGGTTTCCTGCAGTATATTTTATATCAGGGTCGTTGTACTCCTTCTTCTAATTAAATCCTCTAGTTTGTCTATTAAAACCTTTCTGTTGACTTTTGAGTAGTCGACGGAAACTTCACATAGTTTTCCTTTGGGTCTTCATACCATCTGTTTTATTGGTTCCAGCAGGCTTTCTACTGCCAGGGCTGTGCACCGTCCCTTCGTAATACCGGACTGCTTCTCTGGTCGAAGGGGTTCGAGCTTCTCTGCCAGCTTTTGGCGAGATTTACCGTTAGGAGTTTCAGTGGCGTGTATTTCGACGCTATTCCTCGTATGGGTTCTCTGTGTCTTTTTTCCCTTATACAGGGTGGTCCATTGATAGTGACTGAGCCAAATACTCACGAAATAAGCATGAAAAGAAAAATTGCAAACAACAAAACTCGTCTAGCTTGAAGGGGGAAACCAGATCGCGCTATGGTTGGAGCTCTAGATGGCGCTGCCATAGGTCAAACGGATATCAACTGCGTTTTTTTAATAATAGGAACCCCAATTGTTTATTACATATTCGTGTAGTACGTAAAGAAATATGAATGTTTTAGTTGGACCACTTTTTTCGCTTTGTGATAGATGGTGCTGTAATAGTCAGAAAAGTATAAGTACTTGGGCCGGCTGGTGTGGCTGAGCGGTTCTAGGCGCTTCAGTCTGGAACCGCGAGACCGCTACGGTCGCTGGTTCGAATCCTGCCTCGGGCATGGATGTGTGTGATGTCCTTAGGTTAGTTAGGTTTAAGTAGTTCTATGTTCTAGGTGACTGATGACCTCAGATGTTAAGTCCCATAGTGCTCAGAGCCATTTGAACCATTTTTTATAAGTACGTGGTATCACGTAACATTCCGCCAGGTATTTGCTTCGTGATACGTCACCCGTGTTAAAATGGCTGGTTTATCAATTGCGGAAAAGATCGATATTCTGTTGATGTATGGCTATTGTGATATTGTGATCAAAATTCCCAACAGGCATGTGCTATGTATGTTGCTCAGTATTTTGGACGACATCATCCAAGTGTCCGGACCGTTCGCCGGATAGTTACGTTATTTAAGGAAACAGGAAGTGTTCAGCCACATGTGAAAAAAAATTGTTCAAATGGCTTCCGACCTAACATCTATGGTCATCAGTCCCCTAGAACTTAAAACTACTTAAAGCTAACCAACCTAAGGACATCTCACACACCCATGCCCGTATCAGGATTCAAACATGCGACCGTAGCAGTCGCGCGGCTCCGGATTGAGTGCCTAGAACCGCTAGACCACCGTGGCTGGCACATGTGAAACGTCTACCCCACGACCTGCAACAAATGATCCCCAAGTAGGTGTTTTAGCTGCTGTCGCGGCTAATCTGCTCACCAGTGGCAGGCATATTTTGCGAGAATCGGGACTCTCAAATACGTCGGTGTTGAGAATGCTACATCAATGTCGATTGCACCCGTACCATAATTCTGTGCTGCAGGAATTGCATGGCGACGACTTTCACGTCGTGTACATTTTTGTTACTGGGCACAATAGCAATTACGGGACGATGACATAGTTTTTGCACCCGTTGTATTTAGCGACGAAGCGTCATTCACCAACAGTGGTAACGTAAACCAGCATAATATACACTATTGGGCAACGGAAAATCAGCGACCTTGGCGGGTTAATATATGGTGAGGCATTATGGGAAGAAGGATAATTGGCCCCCATTTTATCGACGGCAATCTAAATGGAGCAATGTATGCTGATTTCCCACTTACTTTTCTACCGATATTACTGCAAGATGTTTCAATGCATAACAGAATGTGATGCACTTCCAACATGATGGTTGTCCGGCACATAGCACGCGTGCGGTTGAAGCGGTATTGAATAACGTATTACATGACAGGTGGATTGGCCATCGAAGCACCATACCATGGCCCGCACGTTCACCGGATCTGGAGTCCCCGGATTTCTTTCTGTGGGGAAAGTTGAAGGATATTTTCTGTCATGATCCACCGACAACGCCTGACAAAATGGGTCAGCGCATTGTCAATGCATGTGCGAACATAAAATGTCGTTACAAGTATTGCCAAATGCATTGAGGTTGACGGACATCATTTTGAGCATTTATTGCATTAATGAGGTATTTACAGGTAATCACGATGTAAAAGAATGCGTTCTCAGAAATTATAAGTTCGCTAAGGTACATGTATCACATTGGAAAAACCGAAATAAAATATTCAAGCGTACCTACTTTTTTTTAAATTGATTTTCAAATCCCTCCGAAAAGGGGCGGCTGGCAGCAGCTTAGTACGCGGCTCTACAGCCTACAGACCTTTTTGTAAGAAAAAGAAGAAGAAAGAAACAAGGAAAAACAGGCGATAAAATGATGACTTAAAGTGTAAAACGGCGTAAAAATGAGGAAAGTTAAAACAGAAAGCAAGACGTGTTGGCAATGTCGATAAAATACACAGGAATTGGAGAAGTAACATAGTAGACAATCAATTAAAAAACATGGCGACAGTCTGGTTTCTGTTCGCAAGAGATAAAAAAATCACACCCAGCGACAGTGTGATGGCTGTTCGCTACACGTCCCTAAAGACACACCACGGAACACTCACTAGAGAACACACACTGAAAAACACCGCACGAAAAAGGTGGCACAAATATAACACTCCCGAGGCAAAGGCAGATGGGGGGCGGAAGCTGGAGGAGGGGGAAAGAAAACAAGGAGGGAGGAGAGGAGAAAACAAAAGTCGGGAACCAAGGAGGGAGATGACTCATAAGGTGGGAGAGGGGCAGGGCAGACGCCAGAGTGAATAAGAAGAGGCAGAGGAGGGAAATGCAAAAGGACTCGGTGGAGAGAAGGGGGCAGCGAGAGGGCAGGTGGGGAAAAAAGAGGAAGGAAGGGGGGAGATGGAGCCCAGGAAAAGGACAGGGGAAAGGAGGGGGAGTGAGGATCAGAGTTGATAGGAGGGAAAATGGAGGAAGAGAGGGCATTATCCCGGAGGGGGAGTTGATGAAAGCCACCTTGGGAAAGGAGATGTAGGGTGTAGAGATGGAGGGTAAGGGGGATACAACAGTGAATACGTGGTAGGGGGCGGGGATGGGAGAGGAGAGGAGCAACCAGGGGATGAGGGGGTTGAAGACGGTGGGCGGTGTAGAGGATGCGGATATGTTCGAGGAATAGGAGCAGATGGGGGAAAGGGATGAGATCATATGGAAGGCTAGGTAGGGTGCATGACGCAAAAGGATCTGAAGGGACCTACAGAATTTGGTGGTGGCAGGTATCCATGCAGGACTGGCATAGCAGAGGATAGGGCTGATTAATGATTTGTATGTGTGGAGGATGGTAGAGGGGTGCCATCCCGATGTACGGCCAGAGTGGAGTTTGAGGAGTCAGAGGCGGTGGTGGGCTTTGGATTGGATGGAGCTGAGATGAGGGATCCCGGTAAGGTGACTTTCAATGGTGAGGCCTAGGTAGGTGAGGGTGGGGGTGAGGTGGACAGGACGGGCGCAGACAGTAAGGGAGAAATCCTAGAGCCGGAAGGAGCGAGTGGTACGGCATACGATGCTTAACGTACCTACGTTCTGTATTTTAATTTAAATAACCTACCTATTACCAACTATTCGTCTAAAACTGTGAGCCGTATGTTTGTGATTATTACAGCGCCATCTACCACAAAGCCAAAAAAGTGGTAAATCTAAAACATATATATTTTTACGTACTACACGAATATGTAATAAAAATAGGAATAGCTATTTAAAAAAACGCAGCTGATATCCGTTTGACCTATGGCAGCGCCATCTAGAGAGCCAACCATAGTGCCATCTGGTTTTTCCATTCAAGCTAGACAAATTTCATTCTTTGTAGTTTTCTTCGTTTGATTCTTATTTTGTGACATATTAGACCCACTCAGGATCAATGGACAGCCCTGTATAGTAGTTTGATTGTTGACTTTCTCCATTCACCCGATACGATTCCTAGTTCTATACATTTGATTAGATGGAGTGTCCGTATGTGCAGGTATTTTTGCACTGTCAGTTTTAAGTGTTTGTTTCTTATTCCATCTGCTCCTAGGGCTCCGTTGTTCCTCATTTTCTGTATGACTCTCGCAATTTCATCTTTGGCGAGGATCTCATTAGCCTGCGGTGTCCTAAATATCTTTATCGTGGGTCTTGTTTCTTTCGAACAGATTACTTTTCTTATGTGGTCTTCCATATTTCGATGGGGATGCTGTGCTGTATTATCTTCCCCATCGGTCTCAGAGCTCTGTGTGGATCTTCTTCTGCCTAGTCTATCATATTCTTTTGTCTTTCTTCCAAGTGTTGCTTTTTCTTCGTTCTTATTAGGTCCTTGTATTTCTTCCGTTCTCGTTGGTATTCTGCTGTGGTTGTGCTTGCCACTTGTCCTCAAGTTTAGCGTCAGTTTTCCTTGCGCATAGCATTCTCTGTTGAATCACGGCCTCGCTCTTCTATTTGTGTCTTGTGTGGTGTACCCGTTTATTATTTTTGATTTCAGTCATGTGACAACCTCGTCAGGATTTCCTGCTCGTATTGCTCTTTCAACCTTATCTTTTTCTTTCATTTTCCCTTTGATTATTTCAATGTCCAGGAACTTGCCATGTGTTACATTTCACCTTTATTCTAATTTGATGGTTCTGTCGTTTTCTATATTTATTTGTCTCACTGCTGTGGCAGGGTGGTTTGTTCTGATGCACTTTGTGATTATTAGGTCTATTGTGCTAGCTACATTATGCCCTATGTATGTCCAGTCCTCCTGTCTGTTGCGTACTGGGAAGCCCTTGTTCACTAGATATTGCATTACTACTTTGCATTATCTTGGCCTTGCTTCTACTGTAATCCAAGGCAATCCCTAGTTTATCTATTATGTCTGTTGCGGTGTGATCTGGGCAAAAGCAGACAGCTACTATAGCTCCAATCCCTGTCCTGACAACCAACATGTCCTACAAAAAGTCAGTACTGATTTGCCCGGTGCCGCTCAACCACCGTCTCACTCATAACACGGTTCTATGTTATTCCCTTCATTTTAACTATTGCATACCACATTTAACGCGCTATGTGTTTATAACTTCAAGTGAACAATGGGCAGTGGCCCGAAGGCTGATACGTTTTCGATGAAGTGAATTCCGTTCAAACAGGCCTCGGAAGGACTAACTGTATGGACTGACTGCCGTGTCATCCTCAGACGATAGGCGTCACAGGATGCTGAAATCCAGAGACATATCTTCAACACGCCGCTCTCCCTAACATTGTTAGTTTTCGTGACCGAAATTGTTACTTTTCTATCAAGTAATTCCTAATTTGGCCTCAGAACAACTGAATGCAACCCGTTTGACAACAGTGCTCAACAGACCAGAACGGTCAATCATCCAAGTGCTAGCCAAGCCCGACAGCACTTAACTTCGGTGATCTGACGGTAAATGGTGTTATCACTACGGCAAGGCCGTCGCAGTTACCTTTCTGCTATGAATTGTTAAACAGAATGTCACCTAAGGATGCGCCTTTGATTGACTTGAAAACGGTCATGACTTCGAATAAAAGTATATTACAGTCACTGCGGATCACTTCATTGAAAATGTGGAAATAAGGTTGTGGTTGCCATCAATTTAAAACAGCCTCCAATAGGTTTCTGAGCTTAACATCCTCATTCGAAGACTGTGTCATTATAAATATTATCCACGTGCCTGCACTCGGTGTGACACTGCATAGAGACCAGCTCATTAATCCAGGACATTTCTGAAAAATCTAGTGATATGGTCACTTCTGCTTCACTGCCTCTTTGCAACCTATTACTGTCGGTGAAAATTCCTTCGGCCTCCAGGATTCCGACACGTTACATTCCAGCGGAATGCTAACTCTCGCTAGCAGTCTTGCCTACTGAGGTGGGTATCTTCTCGTAGTGATATGGTATTCGGGAGGCATTTAGGTTTGTCCCATTGTCGATTTACTGAACAGTATACAAGTTTACCTCATACCAGGCTGGATTTTTGACGGTACAAGATGCACAGACCTAAAAATAATTTGGCGAATACCTAAGAGAAGTCTTAAAGTCTTACAGGGTCGTTAATATATATATATATATATATCTGTGTGTGTGTGTGTGTGTGTGTGTGTGTCTATAATGATTGGGTGAGTGACATCAGTGGTCTATGAGGCTTTTCGCAAAAATGCTAGTACCTGCTGGATGGTTTTGACAGATTAATGTGTTGAATTAAGAAATCATTATGTAGATATTACCTACAAATAGTATTGATACTTTATGATTTATTTATGTTTATTTTGATTTTTATTTTATTAGTTATTTATGTTTTAATTTGTGTTGCTTTTCTAACTTTGTTAGAGCGTAAGGATTTAGGGTATATTTAAATTCGAAAGGGTCCCAATAAGGTAGGATTTGTAGGAAGCCCACAACCTTTTAGTGGTTCCATTAATTTAATTTGTAAGGAGTAGCCATTCCTATTATATCTAATTACTTACTTTAGTATTTTTTCCCTGTTTTAATTTAATAATTTCTTTGGATGTTTGAGTAATTTTTCCTTACTTGACTTATATTTGCTCTTTTTCTTATGGATTTTTTTGTGTTGCACTAGATTAGGTGTTTATACCGTTATGATTCCTGGTTGATCTTCTAATTCAAATTATTCATTATTAGGTTCTCTTCGTTCTGTTGATCAAACAATTTCTTATTAAGTTAGTTTAGCTTTAATGTTATTATTTCAAATTATTTGAATTGGTAGTTTTAACATATTTGATTTTATAAATTATCAGCCTTATTGTTGATTCATTATTATTTCTTTTCCTTTAGCTTTAGCTTGTTTTGCTTCTTGTTTAGCTGAAACAAATCGTACTCCTTTTGACTTTGCTGAGGGTGAGTGTGAGTTAGTTTCAGGATTTAATACTGAATATGGTGCAGGTAGTTTTACATTAATATTTGAGCTGAATATCATAGAATTGTTTTTATAAGAATATTATTAGCTTCAATTTCTTTAGGTGGTGATTTTTATTCTTTTATATTTTGTATTAAGCTTGCTATTATATCCTTTGGTTTTATTTGAGTTCGGGATACATTACCATGATTCCGTTATGATAAATTAATACACTTAGCTTGAAAATGTTTTTTGCCTTTATCTTAAAATTTTTTATTTTCTTTGTTGGTTTAAAGATTTTATTTATCTCATTTATTTAGTAAAATTTTTTGTGAGAAGTTAATAGAAGAGTTAAACTTCTAATTTTATGTTTTCAAAATATATGCTTTTCCTAAGCTAATTAACTTATTATTCCTTAACTAGCTAATCTCATGTGTATGTAACATGGACATTAATGAAGAAGTATGTAAAGTAGATAATTGTTAAGATTTGTCCTGTAATGATATAAGGTTCTTCAACAGGTCGTTTAACAATTCATGGTAATAAGCATCCCACAATTACTATAATTCAGATTAAAATCTGATTAATAGGATAAAATTGGATACCTCAGAATGGTGTTTCATTATAAAACGGTAAGATCATTAAGATTCTAATTGTTAAGAATAATGCAATAACACCTCCTAACTTATTAGGAATTGATGGTAAAATTGCATATGCTAAGAAGAAATATCATTCCGGTTGAATGTGACCCGGTGTTACTAGTGGGTTAGCAGGTACAAAGTTGTCTGTCTCTCCTAGTAGGTAAGGATTAATGAAGCAAAATATAATTAATATTGATGTTATTAATACAAATGTAATAGAATCCTTAAAAGTAAAGTATGCATGGAATGGAATTTTTTCAGTATCTCCATTTAGACCTAAAGGGTTATTAGACCCTGTTTCGTGGGAAAAAATAAATGAATTGCTGCTATAGCAGTAATAATAAATGGTAATACAAAATGGAGTGATACTCCATTTGCATGTAAGGTTCGATTATTCAACCATTATTTACGTCTCGCCAGATGTGTACTACACTATTAAATGCTATTTCAATACTTGATGTATAGTGTATAGCTAAAAATAGTACAGTTACGATTTGAATTACCAAACATAACCCAAGTAGGGACCCAAAATTTCATCAAAATGAAAAAATTGTTGGTGCAGGTAAATCAATTAAAGAGTTATTAATAATTTTAATTGAAGGATGTCTTAATCGTAAGTGTTTATTCATTAGTGAATTATCTTATTTTACGAATAGGTCCCTGATTAATATTAGTGAATTTTAACATTGCTAATACTGCTAAAAGTAAATAAATTATCATTATTATTGTAATAATGTATGTTGGTCTATTATATAACTTTTCTAAAGATATTGTTATTTCTTGATAATTAATTGAATTATCAATATTTATAGTTTCAGTATTTTGGAAAAAGTCTATAAATATTTCTATATTTAGAATAATTAATGTTTATATAATAAATACTGATATTGTTAATGTAATAATTATAGTAATTGATTTAGGTTGAAATATTTCGTTTGAATCAATTCTTGTAATATAAATAAATAGAACTAATATGGCACCAAGAATCGTTAAAAAGAAAATATATGATAAACAATATCTTTCTATTATTGTTCCTGTTATTAATCCAAGTAAAGAAGTTTGAACGATAATAAAAAGCATTATTGATATTGGGTGTCTAAATTTAACAAAATTAATATTTATTACTTTTGATAGTGATGTAATTATTATTTTAATAATTTTAGTGGTTAGTTTATTTAAAATATCGGTTTTGGGGACTGATGATGGGAGCTTTCTCACCTCTGAAGTTTTAAAAGTGAGGGCTAAACTTATTTCCGGTTTACAAGACCAGCGTTTCTTTTAAACTATTAAAACTAATGTCTACATTCTCTGCCTTTACTTCTTTGTTGGTTTATTTTGCTGATGTTAAAGGTTTTTCTTCAAAATGTAAACATTTATTAATGGTTCCTTTGAGATTAGAATATATTGTTCTTTCTTTATTTATATTAATTTTTTTTATTGAGTTTGATTATGATTATTTCTTTCCTGTTATTTTTCTAGTTTCTTATGTTTGTGAGGGTGCTTTAAGCCTTTCTATTTTAGTTTCAATAATTCGTTCTTATGGTAATGATTTTTTTATTTCATCATTATGTTAAAGTATTTTTTATTTTATCTTTATGTTAAAGTATTTATATATAACTATTTTTTGACCCCTCCTTATTTTTTGACTAATGGTTGATGGATGGTTCATTCTTTAATGTTTCTGTCGAGTTTTGTGTTTATAATTTGTGTTTGTTCATATGCTGATTTGAATATAATTAGATATTATTTTGGCATTGATTATTGTTCTTTTAGTTTGATTTTGCTTAGTTTTTGAATTTGTTCCTTAATAATAACTGCTAGAGGTTCAGTTTATTTAAGTTCTTATCATTATCATTTTTGGTTTTTATGGTTTTCATTTTAATAATTATGCTTTATTGTTCGTTTGCTAGATTAAGTTTTCTTTCTTTCTATATATTTTTTTGAGGCTACATTAGTTCCTACTTTACTTTTGATTTTGGGTTGAGGTTATCAACCTGAGCGTTTGCAGACTGGTGTTTATTTAATTTTTTATACTTTGGTTGCTAGATTACCCTTATTATTGGTTTTATTTTTGGTTTATGATTTTTACAATACTTTATATTACCCTTTATTGGTTGATTTTCGTTCTTATTATTTTATGTTTTATGTATTTATAATTTTGACGTTTTTAGTTAGGATGCCAATATTTTTAGTTCATCTATGGCTTCCTAAGGCTTATGTATAGGCCCCTATTTCAGGTAGAATGATTCTTGCTGGTGTTTTATTGAAGTTAGGTGGTTATGGTATTTTTTGTGTTATAAAGGTTGTTTATTATTTGGGTTCAAAGTGTAATTATTTTTGATTATCCTTAGGCTTGTCTGGTGGGGTTATTGTAAGATTTATTTGTTTTCGTCAGGATCATTTGAAGTCTTTAATTGCATATTCTTCTGTTGCTCATATAAGAATGGTTATTGCTGGATTGATAACTATAAATTGATAAGGTTGTGTAGGTTCTCTTTCTTAAATGGTTGGTCATGGTTTATGTTATTCTGTTTTATTTTGTTTGTCTAATATTATTTATGAACATTTAGGTAGACGAAGATTATTAAATAACATGTGTATAATTAACTTGATACCAAGAATGGCTTTATGGTGATTTATTTTAAGATCATTGAACGTAACTTTTACTCCTTCATTAAATTTGGTAGGTGAAATTAGATTATTAAATAGAATTATATCTTGATTTTCTTTTGATTTTCTGCTTTAATTTTTTTATCTTTTTTTAGAGCTGTTTATACCTTATATATATATATATATATATATATATATATATATATATATATATATATATATATATATATATATATATTTATTCTCAGCATGGTAATTATTATTCTGGTTTTTATACTTTTTCTCTTGGTTATTTTCGTGAATATCATCTTTTACTTTTACATTGATTGCCTTTAAATATTCTTTGTTTAAAGGGTCAATATTCCTTTGTTTAGTTTGCTTGACTATTTTAATTAAAAATATAGTTTTGTGGAATTTATATTCTATTTGTTCTTTGAGCTTTTTTCTTTATTTTTTCTGGAACTATAATTTTTTATTTATGTATTTATTATTTAATAATTGATTATATAGTTTTTTTTGAGTGAGAATTTTTTAATTAAATGGTTCTATAGTTGTTATGACTTTAATTTTGGATTAAATGTGTCTTATTTTTTTATCTTTGGTTATATATATTTCTTCTTTGGTTATTTATTATATAGAAGATTATGTGTCTGGCGAAAAGAATATAAATCGTTTTATCATTATTGTTTTAATAATAATTTTTTCTATAAGTTTTTTAATTATTAGCCCTAATTTGATTAGAATTTTATTAGGTTGAAATGTTTTGGGTATAGTTTCTTATTGTTTAGTTATTTACTATCAAAGTTTAAAATGTTATAGCGCTGGTATATTAACAACACTTTCTAATCGTATTGGTGATGATGCTATTTTAATTTCTATTGCTTGAATATTGAGTTTTAGTGGTTGAAATTATATTTGTTATTATGATTTTATTTCTAATTCGTTTGAAATAAAACTTATTACTATATAATTTTTTTTACAGCTATAACTAAAAGTGCTCAGATTCCTTTTTTCTTCTTAACTTCCTGCTGCTATAGCTTCCCCTACTCCTGTTTCTGCTTTGGCTCATTCACCTACTCTTGTTACTGCTGGTGTTTATTTATTAATTCCTTTCGGACCAATATGAGATACTTATAACTGTGGTTGATTTTTACTTTTAATTGGTTGTATAACTAGATTTATGGGTGGATTGGGGGCTAATTTTGAATTTGATTTGAAGAAGATTATTGCTCTTTCTACTTTAAGGCAACTTGGTTTGACAATAAGAATATTTGCTATAGGATTCCCCAAAACTTGCATTTTTTTACTTGTTAGGTCATGCTTTATTTAAGGATTTATTATTTATATGTGCAGGTTCGATAATTCATAATTTAAAGGATTCTTAGGATAAAGCTTTATGGGCTCAATTGTTAATTTTATACCTTTAACTTCAGTTTGTTTTAATGTTTCTAGTTTGTCTGTGTGTGGTATACCTTTTTTAGCGGGAATTTATTCAAAGGATTTGATCCTTGAGATGGTTTGTTTAAGATGAATTAATTGTTTAATTTTTTCATTATTTTTTGCACTAGTTTAACTGCTTCTTATTCTTTTCGTTTGTTTTATTATTAATATCCAGTGATAATAATTTTTATTCTAGATTTCCTTTTCATGATAAGGGTTATTTTATTTATTATATTACATGGTTTTAACTATTACAGTGATTGTTTTAGGTGCCTATATAGATTATCTTATTTCCAATTTAGATTTTTCTCATAATTTATTTTCTTTAAGTGTACTTTCTTTTGTTAGATTTGCTGGTTCTATATGATTTATACCTTTTCTTTCAACTAAGTTTGTTAGATATATTCCTTTAAAATTACGTTATAATTCATTTTAATTATTTGATTATGGTTGAGGTAAATTTCTTGGTGGTCAAGGTTTATATAGACTATTTATTTATTTAATTAGTTATATTCAGGGTTGATATGATTCTAATTTCAAGATTTATCGTTTAACTTTTATTGTTTTGAATACTTATTTTAGTAATATTATTTTTCGTTTACGTAAGTAGCTTATAATTACAGCGTTACACTTAAGATATTAAGGAAGTAATTTTAATTTTATGTATTTAAAAATATAGATATATTAATTTTACAGTGAAAATGTAATGTTTTATTTAAACTATAAAATTTTAGAAATGTTACTGGAGTTTAACCGCTAATTTAAAAAGTTAGCAGCTTTCATATTGGCTTTACATTTCCTTAATTGGAACTTTATAGTTCAATTATATTGTTAACAGTAATACACCTCTTTTAGGCGTCCATTAATAAGAATAAGGGTATTTATATACCAATCTTCCAAGTCGAAACTGACTGCAATATTTCGCTTCTTAGTCTATTTAAGGTTGATCGATTATATCAATACTTCTTGAATGCAACCCAAATATTATAGTTAAATACAACCCTATATTCTGCTCATTGTAAGGCTTCTTGATTTCATTCATCATATAACGCATCTAGTAGGACTAAAATATATACTGTTCAGATTGTAATGTCTGAGATTTTGAAAATAATTACAATTGGAAGAATTAGTGCAATTTTAACATCAAAAATAAAAAAAAAATTACTGCAAATAAGAAGAACAGTAGGGAGAGTGGTATTCGCGGTGATCTTTTAGGATCAAAACCACATTCAAATGGTGATCTTTTTTCTCGATCATTATTTAATTTTTTTAATAATATTGTTGCAAGGATTATAACGATTATTGGAATAATAAATCTAATGAAAACTCTTTTAGATAGAATTTGGATAGTTTTTCTTGATTTATATCAAGCTTTCTGATTGGAAGTCAAATGTACTATTTATACTAGAAAAACAATTGTCTACCTCACCATAAAATAGAGATATATAAGAATAATCATACTACATCTATAAAGTGTCAGTATCATGCTGCTGCTTCAAATCCAAAGTGGTGTCTTGATGAGAATTGATTTATTGAGTCTCGAAGTGGACATCTCGATAAGAAGATTGTTCCAATAATTACGTGTTGACCATGGAATCCTGTTGCAACAAAGAATGTTGATCCTTATACTGCATCTGCAATATCAAATGGTGCTTCTCAATATTCATATGCTTCAAGTATTGTGAAATACAGTCCTAATAATACTGTGAATTATAATCCTTGTATGATTAGATTCTATTAACAATGATGTGCTCATGCTACTGTTACTCCTGAGGCTAAAAGAATAGCTGTATTAAGTAATGGAATGTGTATAGGAATAAAATGTTGAATTCCTATTGGAGGTCGTAGTATTCCTAGTTCAATTGTTGGTGCTAGTCTTCTTCTAAAGAATGCTAGGAAAATTGAAACTAAGAATAATACTTCTGATGCAATAAATAAAATTATTCCTCATCGTAATCCAATTGATACAAATCCTGTATGTAGCCATTGATATGTCCCTTCTCATACTACATCTCGTCATCATTGCATTATAGTTAATAAGATAAATCCAAATCCAAACCCAATTATAAATAAGTTAATGTTAAATAGGTGAAATCATTTTGCTAATCCTGATACTAGGACTATTGCTCCTGTTAATGGTCAAGGTCTATAGATTACTAAGTGGAATGGGTGGTTTGAGTGAGTTTTTAACATAAGTTAAATATACTTCTCTAGAATTCAAAGTTTTTAAAATTGAGAAAGCATAACCTTGAATTATTGCTACTGCTGATTCTAGAACTAACAGAAGTATTTGTCCAATAATTAGTGGGTGGAATTAAGTTTATTGCTATAGATGGTCCTGTATTTCCTAATAAAGTTAATAGTAAATGTCTTGCAGTTATGTTTGCTGCTAATCGTACTCCTAGTGTACCTGGTCGAATGACATTTCTAATTGTTTCAATTAATACTATAAATGATATTAATGCAGGTGGTGTTGCTTGAGAGACAAGGTGTGTAAATATATGATTAGTATGATTGATTCATCCTAATAACATAAATCTTAATCATATAGGTAGAGCAATTGCAAATGTTAATGTTAAATGTCTTGTTCTAGTAAAAATATAAGGGAATAATCCTATAAAGTTGTTAAATTGTATTATAATAAAAATTGAGATAAAAATGAAGGTTGTTCCATTAAATGATTTTGGTCCTAGTAGTGTTTTAAATTCATTATGTAAGATTAAGTTTAGTTTATTTCAGATAATATTAATTCGTGATGGTGTAAGTCAAAACATTATTCAGATTAGTAATAGTCCCAGAAATGCTATAGTTCTATTTAATGATATATGGAAGATGTTAGTTGACGGGTTAAATGTTGAGAATAAGTTTGTTATCATTTTCAGTTTCAGTTTTTTATCTCAATTGTTCCTTTGATTAAACAGAATTAATGTAGCTGAAAATATAATGAATAGGGAGAATCATATGAGAGGGGATATTTGAGGGATTTGCACATAATATCCCCTTCAGAAGTAGTCCTTAATTTACTATTGTTTGGTTTAAGAGACCATTACTTACTTTCAGTCATCTGATGAACTTCAAGGTGTACTAATTGTTTAGTTATTTTAGATTGACACTCTAATTTTTTTATTTTAACTAACTCCTTAGTCTATCTTAGATAATCACTTGATAAATAAATGTACTGAAGTTCTTTCAATTACAATTGGTATAAATCTGTGGTTTGCTCCACTGATTTCTGAGCATTGTTCGAAGAATAATCCAGGTCGGTTTATTGTAAAAGTTCTTTGATTTAGTCGACCTGGCGTTGCATCAATTTTAACTCCTAATGCAGGAACTTCTCATGAGTGTAGAACATCTGATGCTCTTGTTAATACTCATACTTCTGTATTTATTGGTAGAATTTTTCGGTTATCCACATCTAGAATTCTCAATCCATCAATTTCTAGGTCTTCTTCTGGTGTTATATAAGTGTCAAGTTCTACGTCTATGAAGTCTGAAAATTCATATCTTCAATATCATTGTCGTCCAATGGTTTTAATTGTGATTATTGCGTCTACTGAATCATCAAGTAAATACAATAGTCGTAATGATGGAAGGGCAATAAAAATTAGTGTAATTGCTGGTAAAGCTATTCAGACTGTTTCAATTAAATGTCCATGAAGTATATTTCGGTTAGTATAGGCAATAAATAATATATAACTTAAGGTATATCCTACATATACTGTAATTAATAATAATATGGCCATAGTATGATCATGAAAGAATGATAGTTGCTCCATTAATGGTGAAGCTCCATCTTGAAGGGATAAATTTGATCATGTTGCCATTTGAAAATTTTCTAATAAAAGGTCAAACCTTTATTTGTAGAGCTTAAATCTGCTGCACAAATCTGCCATATTAGAATCTGGAAATTAATGGTAATTCTGAGTAACTGTGTTCTGCAGGTTTGTTATTTTGTAGCCATTCTGTTGATCTTGTATTAGATCAAAATATAATTGCTCCATTTGTAACAATTCTTTCTCCTATAATTACAATGAACATAATAATTCCTACAATAGAAATTGTACATACAATTTTTGATACTACATTTCATGATGTATATGCATATGGGTAGTCTGAGTATCGTTGGGGTGTTCCTGCTAATCCTAAGAAGTGTTGAGGGAACAATGTTAAGTTTACTACAATGAATATAATTGTAAATTGGGTTTTTAATCATGTATTGTTTATAGTTGATCCTGTGAATAGTGGGTATCATTGAATTCCATCCCCTATAATTGCGAAAACAGCTTCTATAGATAATACATAATGGAAGTGGACTACTACATAACATTTAACATGTAATACAATAATGTGTTATGAATTTGCTAATACTAATCCTGTTAATCCACCAATTGTAAATAGGAAAATAGATCCTAGAGCTCATAATAATGGTGGATTGAACTTGAATTTAGTTCCATATAGTGTAGCTAATAATCTAAATACCTTAATTCCTGTAGGTACGGCAATAATTATTGTTGCTGATGTAAAGTATGCTCGTGTGTCATCATCCATTCAAACTGTAAATATACGATATGCTCATACAATAAATCCTATTAGTCCAATTGATAATATAGCATAAATTATAACTAATGTTCAAAATAACTCAATTTTTCCTCTTTCAGGACATACAACATGTCAAATAATCCCGAACCCTGCTAGAATTAAAGTGTAACCTTCTCGGTGTCCAAAGAATCTAAGGACTAAAAGATTATTCTTTTAATTATAATTTTGAAGGTTATTAGTTTGATTAACTTAAGTCCTTAGTATAATGAAATTAAGGTTGATGTTGAAACAATTCTGTCGATGTAATTATTACTGTTATAGGAAAAATAATTCTTGATATCTGAGACTTTATCTTTATAGATCATAAATTTTCTGTGTATAATATAATTAGGGCTGAGAATCTAATATATATGTAATAATAAAGCGTAATTGTAGTTAATACAACAATGGTTATAATAATTGTTATATTGTTTTCTACTAATGATTGTATTACAAAACATTGTGGTAGGAATCCAAGAAATGGTGGTAAACCACCTAGAGATAATAAAGATAAAAATATTATGAATTTAATTTCGGTTTTCATATTTCTGGCTGAATAAATTTTATTTATGAAAAATAGGTTTATTTGCTAAAATAATAAAACTATGATTAATCTTAGTAGTGAATAAATAATAAAATATAGTTCTCAGATGTTTTTTTCCCACTGTTAATGATCTTAATTATTCACCCTAAATGTCTAATTGAAGAATATGCTAGAAGTTGGCATAGAGACGTTTGATTTAAAGCTCCAATTGCTTCAATAATGATTCTTAAAATGATAATTGTTCAAATGAAAGTTCTTAGTGGAATACAATAGGATAAAACCATTATTGGGGCAATTTTTGTCATGTTATTAATGTTAAGCAATTATTTCATCTTGAGGCTCCTATTACTTCTGAAAATCAGAAATGAAAAGGTGCAGCTCCAATCTTTAATAATAATATAGATCTGATTATTATTGATGGGATAAATTCTGTTTCTCATCATATTGGATATTTTATTTGAATCAGCAAAATTGATAATAATACTATTGTCGATACTTTTGCTTGGAGAATATAATATTTAATTGATGATTCGTTTATTATTATATTTTTACTTCTTGTTAGGAGCGGAATTAATGAAAGTAAGTTGATCTCAAGTCCTATACAAACTCCAAATCAGGAATTTGATGAAATGGAAAGGATCGGTCCTATCATTAATGTTAATAGGCAGAGAAGTTTTGTAGAGTTATTGGTCATTAAAAATGAGAGGATTGATACCTGTATAATTGGGGTACGAACCCATTAGCTTGGTTAGCTTACCTTTTTACATTAAGGTGTATGATGCACATTAGTTTTTGATACTAAATGTGATAGTTTAATTCTATCTTATGTAATTTGTATGGAGGACATTTTATTTACTTTATTTCCCCCATCAAGGCAACCCTTTAATCAGGCACTTCAAAAAGTATAATATATATTAATTGAAAGTTTTTATGGAATTTGGTTATGTATTATATTTTTTATTATAGATTAGTTTATCCCAGTTCATTAAATTTCTATTAATATATTATATTTAATAGATTTTAAATAGTTATATGTCTTTTTACTATCATTAAGTGATTATTTTAATACATTTATTTACTGAGGATTATAGCTACATATGTTTTTAGCTAAAAATAGGTTATTATAACATAATATACATAATAATACGTAAATATTTATTGAATATTATTATAATGGGATATAATTAATATAATTATTAATTTTAAATATAAGATATTATATAAATATAAATAATTATATTAATTATAACAATATTATTTAGAAATTACCTTTAATTTATTTATTTAATTATTAAATATTTCAGTGAACTAAATATTAACTTAATTTTATATTAATAACATATTACATTAAATTACATAGTTGTATAAAAAATATTTATAAAATTATTTAATATTTCTTTATTATTAGTAAAAAAGAAAGATTAAATACGAAACGATGTAATACATTTATTGCTATACATGTTCCATATTAACCTTTATTTATATACAATACAGAAGTTGTTGTAGTCATACAGGGTGCATTTCTTTTTTTTGTGTTTGTGATTTTCTCTTTTCCTTCTTTAAATCTTTGAATCATTTATTTTTTCTTACTTTTATAAAATTTTCAAATTTCTTATTTTTTTAGTCCTAAAAGTTTATTCTTGCTGGTTTGTTCACTTTTTCTTTGTATTATATGTAAGTTTTGTTAAAGTAAATGTTCTTTTTGTTGTAATTTGATTTAATTATCCAGTGATTTTGGATTTAGCAATAGATTTAGTATCGGCATAATTCGTGCCAGCAGCGACGGTTATACAATTGATACAAGTGAATATTTTTGGTTAAAACAGTTGTTTATATTATTAGGGGTAAAAATATAAATTTGTGAGGTGAAATGTTAAAATTTATTTGTACTTCTTTTTATTAATCTGTGAAATTTAAATAATAAACTAGAATTAGACACCCTATTATTTTAAATGTTAATTATATTTACTAGGGTATTATTAGTTAAGGTCTTTAAACCCAAAGAATTTGGCAGTATCTCATTCGATTCAGGGGAACCTACCCCGTGATTGATTATACACAATTTACTCTACTTAATTTATTTGTTTGTATATCTCTGTTATCAGAGAATCTTCTTAGGGTTATAATTCTGAAGATTTATAAGCTTGTAGTTAAGAGGAGGTGGGTTACAATAGATTTTTGTTTATAAGGGATTTGAAGGTGAAATACTGTTAATGAAGGTGGATTTCATAGTAATTTAATTAATTTCATTTAACTGATTTTGGGTCTGAGGTGTGTACACATAGCCCATCGCTGTCATTATTGATTATCCTATTTTTATTTAAAGTGGCTTCAATTTAGATGAGATAAGTCGTAACATGGTAGATATACTGGAAAGTGTATCTAGGAAGACGTTCAAGATATAACTTATTAGTAAAGTGTTTCACATAGACTGAAAATTTTTCTGTGCAAATCAGCGTATTTTGATTAATCATTTTATTATATTTATTATTTGTGTATTTCATTATGTGATATAAATAATCTATTGAATTTGGTCTTAGTATAATTTATAGAATTGATATTTTAAATTATAGTGTATTCGTAATATAAGTGTTTTATTAAATATTATGTAAAATTTTTTTAAGTAGATTTTATTTATTGTACCATTTGATTAGGGTTTATCAAAACGTTAGTATTTATTTTAATTTTCTCGATTAGGGTTGATCTATAGTTAGTTTATAGTTAATTTATCATTATTATTATAAAATTATTTATAGAAATATGATGTTAATCCTGTCCCAAGATATCTAGTTTCTTAAGAAACAAATTAATTTTTTGAAGTTAGTTGTTTTTATTTAATTTTTAAGTATAAATATTAACTTATTTATTCTTTAAGTGATAAGCTTTAAAGTTAATAACCTATAATTTGTTTTATAAAAATATAATGGTAAGCTTTAAACCAGCTATCTTTAAGATTTCGTTTTATTTCATTATTTGTTATTTTGATTTAATAAATAGTTTAGGCCTTTTATTAAGTTTATTAATTTAATTTTAAAATTTTTGTAATAATTATAGAATTATTATATTTATTTGTACAAAATTGTTACCTTGTGAACGTATTATAAGGAACTATTCCAAATTGATTTCCGCCTGTTTATCAAAAACATCTCCTCTAGAATATACTTTGAGGTCTGGGCTGCTCACAGAGCGGATTTCTAAAGAGCCATTGTATTTTACCATGCAAAGGTGGCATAATCTTTAGTCTCTTAATTAGTGGCTGGAATGAATTGGTTGACAAGAAATCAACTGTCTTCTAATAATTTTTTAAATTTAACTTTTGGGTCAAATGGCTTAAATTCTTCTTTAGGACGGGTAGACCCTATACTGCTTTACGTTTTACTATTATATAGTATTTTGTTTGTCTTTCTATATTTAATTATGATGTTTTGTTGGGGTGACATGAAGAATAATAAACTCTTCATTATTATGTCATTGATTTATGTTTGTCCTTTTGATCCATAATTTATGATCATAAGATTAAGCTACCTTAAGGATAACAGCGTAATTGTTTTTGAGAGCACATATCGACATAGCAGATTGCGACCTAGATCTTGGATTAAGAAAAATCTTGTGTGCAGGAGCCCAATGATTAGGTCTGTTCAGCCTTTAAATTCTTACAAGATATGAGTTCAGACCGGCGTGAGCCAGGTCGTTTTCTACTCTGAGACTATTAATCCATATTACTACAAAACGACCATATGGTTGAAATATTATTTATTATATTGATTAATATTAATGTATATACTATTTTGACAGATTAATGTGTTGTATATAGAAATAATTTATGTACCTTTATCTACAATTAGTATTGATACTTTATTATTTATATATGTTTATTTTGAATTTTCCTTTATTAGTTATTTGTGTTTTAATTAGTGTTGATTTTTTAACTTTGTCAGAGTGCAAGGTTTTAGGGTATATTCAGATTCGAAACGGTCGAAATAAGGTAGGATTTGTATGTATTCCAGAACGTTTTACTGATGCTATTAAGTTAATTCCTATTATATCTTAATATTTACTTTATAATTTTTTCCTGTTTTAATTTAATAATTTCCTTGGCTGTTTGAGTAATTGTTCCTTACTTGACTTACATATGGATTTTTTCTATGGAATTTTTTTTATGTTGCACTAGATTAGGTGTTTATACCGTTAAAATTGCTGGCTGATCTTCCATTTCAAATTATTCATTATTAGGTTCTCTTTGTTCTGTTGCTCAAACAATTTCTTATGATGTTAGTTTAGCTTGAATTTTAGTATCTCTAATTATTTTAATTGTTAGTTTTAACATGTTTGATTTTAGAAATCATCAGCTTTCTTGTTGTTTCATTATTATTTCTCTTCCTTTAGCTTTAGCTTGTTTTGCTACTTTGCTGAGGGTGAATCTGAGTTAGTTTCAGGATTTAATATTGAATATGGTGCAGGTCGTTTTACTTTAATTTTTTTAGCTGAATATACTAGAATTGTTTTTATAAGAATATTATCAGCTTTAATTTTCTTAATTGGTCATTTTTTCTTTTATACTTTTTATTAAGCTTGCTATTATACCCTTTGGTTTTATTTGAGTTCGGGGTACATTACCATGATTCCGTTATGATAAATTAATATACTTAGCTATAAAACGTTTTTTGACCTTTATCTTTAATTTTATTTATTTTCTTTGTTGGTTTAAAGATTTTATTTATCTCATTTATTTAGTGATATTTTTTGAGACAATTTAATAGAAGAGTTAAACTTCTAATTTTATTTTTCAAAATATATGCATTTCCTAAGCTAATTAACTTATTATTCCTTATTTGGCTTATCTCATGTCTTTGCAACATGGACATTAATTAACAAGTATGTAAAGTAGATAATTGTTAAGATTTGTTCTGATATGATATATGGTTCTTCAACAGGTCATTTACCAGTTCATGTTAATAAGCATACAACAACTACTATAATTGAGAATAAAATCTGATTAATAGGATCAAATTGGATACCTTGGACTGGTGTTTTATTATGAAACGGTAAGATCATTAAGATTCTAATTGATAAGAATAATGCAATAACACCCCTAACTTATTAGGAATTGACGGTAAAATTGCATATGCAAATAAGAAATATCATTCTGGTTGAATGTAAACTGGAGTTACTAGTGGGTTAGCAGGTACAAAGTTGTCTGGATTCCTAGTAGGTAGGATTAATTAAGCGTAATTTAATTAATATTGATGTTATTAATACAAATGTAACATAATCGTTAAAAGT
Organism: Schistocerca gregaria; assembly: GCF_023897955.1. Taxonomy (NCBI): domain Eukaryota; kingdom Metazoa; phylum Arthropoda; class Insecta; order Orthoptera; family Acrididae; genus Schistocerca; species Schistocerca gregaria. Next base: position 241,187,367 of record NC_064931.1, read on the forward strand.
AAAGTATGGATGGAATGGTATTTTTTCAATATCTCCATTTAGACCTAAAGGGTTATTAGACCCTGTTTGGTGGAGAAAAAATAAATGAATTGCTGCTATAGCAGCAATAATAAATGGTAAAACAAAATGGAATGTAAAAAATCAATTTAATGTTGCGTTATCAACAGCAAACTATCCTCAGAGTCATTGAACTAAAGCTCTTCCTAAATAAGGAATTGCTGATAATAAATAAGTAATTACTCTTGCAACTCAAAAGATATTTGACCTCAAGGTAAAACATATCGTATAAATGCAGTTGCTATAACTAAGAATAGAATTACTGTACCAATTATTCAGGTGTGTATGTATGTGTAAGATCCTTAGTAAATTCCCCGTCCTACATGTAAATAAATACAAATAAAAAATATAGATGCTCCATTTGCATATAAAGTTCGATTATTCAACCATCATTAACGTCTCGGCAGATGTATACTACACTAAAAGCTATTTCAATACTTGATGTATAGTGTATAGCTAAAAATAGTTCAGTTACGATTTGAATTACCAAACAAAACCCAAGTAGGGACCCAAAATTTCATCAAAATGAAATATTTGTTCGTGCAGGTAAATCAATTAAAAAGTTATTAATAATTTTAATTACAGGATTTCTTAATCGTAAGGGTTTATTCATTAGTGAATTATCTTATTTTACGAATAGGTCCCTGATTAATATTAGTGATTTTAACATTGCTAATACTGCTAAAAATAAATAAATTGTCATTATTATTGTAATAATTAATGTTGGTCTATTATATAATTTTTCTAAAGATATTCTTATTTCTTGATAATTAATTGAATTATCAATATTTATAGTTTCAGTATTTTTGAAAAAGTCTATAAATATTCCTATATTTAGAATAATTAATGTTGATATAATAAACACTGATATTGTTATTGTAATAATTATAGTAATTGATTTAGGTTGAAATATTTAATTTGATGCAATTCTTGTAATATAAATAAATAGAACTAATACACCACCAAGATATGTTAAATTAAAATAAATGATAAAAAATATCTTTCTATTATTGTTCCTGTTATTAAGCCAACTAAAAGGGTTTGAAGGGTAATAAAAAACATTATTGATATTGGGTGTCTCACTTTAATAAAATTAATATTTATAACATTTGAGGGTGATATACTTCTTATTTTTATCATTTCAGGGGAAGGTTTTTCTTCTAAACGTAAACATTTATTAATGGTTCTTTTGAGATTAGAATATATTGTTCTTTCTTTATTTATATTAATTATTGTTTGTCTTTCTGAGTTTGATTATGATTATTTCTTTCCTGTTATTTTTTTAGTTTTTTTCGGTTTGTGACGGTGCTTTAGGCCTATCTATATTAGTTTCAATAATTCGTTCTCATGATAATGATTTGTTTAATTCTTTTGGTTTATCTTTATATTAAAGTATTTATTTATAACTATTTTTTATCCCTGTTTGTTTGCTGAATAATTGTTGATGGTTGGTTCATTCTTTAATGTTACTGTCGATTTTTGTGTTTATAATTTGTGTTTTTTCATATGCTGATTTGAATATATTTAGATATTATTTTGGTATTAATTATTTTCTTTAGTTTGATTTTGCTTAGTTTTTGAATTTGTTCCTTAATAATTACTGCTAGAGGTTTAGTTTAATTACGATCTTATCATTCTAATTTTTTGTTTTATGGTTTTAATTTTAATAATTATGCTTTATTGTTCATTTGCTAGAAGGTCTTCTTTCTTCTTATATTTTTTTGAGGCTTGATAAGTTCCTACTTTGCTTTTGATTTTGGGTTGGGGTTATCAACCTGACCGTTTGCAGGCTGGCGCTTATTTAATTTTTAATACTTTGGTAGCTAGATTACCTTTATTATTGGTTTTATTTAAGGTTTATGATTTTTCTGATACTTTATATTTCACTTTATTGGTTGATTTTGGTTCTTATTATTTTATGTTTTATGTATTTTTAATTTGGACTCTTTAGTTAAGATGCCAATATTTTTAGTTCATCTATGGCTTCCTAAGGATTCATGTGTAGGCCCCTATATCAAATAGAGCGATTCTTGCTGGTGTTTTATTGAAGTTAGGTGGTTATGGTATTTTTCGTGTTATAAAGGTTATTTATTATTTGGGTTTAAAGTTTAATTATTTTTTATTATCCTTAGGTTTGTCTGGTGGGGTTGTTGTAAGATTAATTTGTTTTCGTTAGGTTCATTTAAAGTCTTTAATTGCATGTTCTTCTGTTGCTCATATTGCTGGATTGATAAGTATAAATTGATGAGGTTGTGTAGGTTCTCTTTCTTTATTGGTTGGTCATGGTTTATGTTATTCTGGTTTATTTTGTTTATCTACTATTATTTATGAATGTTTAGGTAAATGAAGATTATTAACTAACTAGGGTATAATTAACTTGATACCAAGAATGGCTTTATGGTGATTTCATTTAAGATCATCAAATGTAACTTCTACTCCTTCATTAAATTTGGTAGGTGAAATTAGATTATTAAACAGAATTTTATCTTGATTTTCTTTTAAATTATATGCTTTAATTTTTTTATCTTTTTTTAGAGCTGTTTATACTTTATATATAAATTCTTACTTTCAGCATGGTAATTATTATTCTGGTGCTTATACTTGTTCTCTTGGTTATTTTCGTGAATATCATATTTTACTTTTACATTGTTTGCCTTTAAATTTTCTTTGTTTAAATGGTGAATATTTATTTGTTTAGCTTGCTTAAGTATTTGAATTAAAAATTTCGTTTTGTGGAATCAATGATATGAAGTTTTTCATCTTAGGCCATGAATTTATTTTCTATTTGTTCTTTGAGTTTTTTCCTTTATATTTTTCTAGAACTATAATTTTTATTTTAGGTATTTATTATTTAATAATTGATTATAGAGTTTTTGTTGAGTGAGAACTTTTTAATTTAAAGAGTTCTATAGTTGTTATGACTTTAATATTGGATTGAATGTCTCTTATTCTTATATCTTTTGTTATATATATTTCTTCTTTGGTTATTTATTATATAGAGGATTATATGTCTGACGAAAAGAAAATAAATCGTTTTATCACTATTGTTTTAATATTTATTCATTCAATAGGTGTTTTAATTATTTGCCCTAACTTGATTAGAATTTTGTTAGGTTGAGATGGTTTGGATTTAGTTTCTTATTGTTTAGCTATTTATTATCAAAATGTAAAATCTTATAGTGCAGGTATATTAAGTGCACTTTCTTATCGTATTGTGGATGCTGCTATTTTAATTTCTATTGCTTGAATATTGAATTTTGGTGGTTGAAATTATATTTACTATTATGATTTTATTTCTAATTCTTTTAAAGTAAAACTTCTTACTATATTAATTGTTTTGGCAGGTATAACTAAAAGAGCTCAGATTCCTTTTTCTTCTTGACTTCCTGCTGCTATTGCTGCCCCTACTCCTGTTTCAGCTTTGGTTCATTCTTCTACTCTTGTTACTACTGGTGTTTATTTATTACTTCATTTCAGACCATTATGAGATACTTATAACTGTGGTTAATTTTTACTTTTAATTGGTTGTATAACTATATTTATGGCTGGGTGGTTGCTAATTTTGAATTAGGTTACCCAAAACTTGCTTTTTTTAATTTTTTAGCTCATGCTTCATTTAAGGCATTATTATTTATATGTGCAGCTTCAATAATTCATAATTTAAAGGATTCTCAGGACATTCGCTTTATGGTCTCAATTGTTAATTCCATACCTTTAACTTCAGTTTGGTTTAATGTTTCTAGTTTGTTTTTGTGTGGTATCCTTTTTTTAGCGGGATTTTATTCAAAGGATTTGGTTCTAGAGATGGTTTGTTTAAGATGAATTCATTGTTTAATTTTTTTCTTAATTTTTTTTCTACTGGTTAAACTGCTTCTTATTCTTTTTTTGTTTTATTATTCAATATCTGCTGATAACAATTTTTATTCTAGATTTTCTTTTGATGATAAGGGTTATTACATTTCGTTTGGTATAATTGGTTTATTGTATATTTTTTTTGGTGGTAGTCTTTTGTCTTGATTAATTTTTCCTTTTTCTCATGTCATTGCTTTGCCTTATTACTTAGAGTTATAACTATTACAGTGGTTGTTTACATTCTTAATTAGATTATTTTATTTCCAATTTTGATTTTTCTCATAATTTATTATCTTTTCAGTATACTTTCTTTTGTTAGACTTGCTGGTTCTATATGATTTATACCTTTTCTTTCAACAAAGTATGTTAGATATATTCCTTTAAAATTAGATTATTATTCATCGAAATAATTTGATTATGGTTGAGGTGAATTTCTTGGTGGTCAAGGTTTATATAGATTATTTATTTATTTAATTAGGTATATTCAGTGTTGATATGATTCTAATTTCAACATATATATTTTAGTAATACTATTTTTCGTTTACTTAAATAGCTTATAACTAGAGCGTGACACTGAAGATGTTAAGGAAGTATTTTTACTTTTAGATATTTATAAAAATAGATATATTATTTTTACAATGAAAATGTAATGTTTTATTTAAACTATATAAATTTTAGAAATGTTAACGGAGTTGAACTGCTAATATTAAAAGTTAGCAGCTTTCATATTGGCTCTACATATCCTTAATTAGAACTTTATAGTTCATTTATATTATTAACAGTAATACACCTCTTTTTGGCTTCAGTTCATAAGAATAAGGGTATTTATATACCAATCTTCCATTCGAAACTGACTGCAATATTTCGCTTCTTATATTATTGAAGTTTGATCGATTATATCAATACTTTTTCAATACAACCCAATTGTTATATGTGACTACAACCCTTTATTCTGCTCATTGTAAGGCTATTTGATTACATTCATGATATAATCCACCTAGTAAGACTAAAATAAAAAATATTGTTGATATTATTCAGATTATAATGTCTGTGGTTTTGATAATAATTACAATTGGAAGAATTAGTGCAATTTCTACATCAAAAATAAAAAAAATTAGTGCAATTAAGAAGAATCGTATGGTGAATGGTATTTGTGCTGATCTTTTTGGACATTTAGCATTAACATTTGCAGTTGCTCTACCTATATGATTAAGATTTATGTTATTTGCTTGAATCAATCATACTAAACATATATTTACACACCTTGTCCCTCAAGGAACAGCACCTGCATTAATATCATTTATAGTATTAATTGAAACAATCAGAAATGTCATTCGACCAGGTACACTAGGACTACGATTAGCAGCAAACATAACTGCAGGACATTTACTATTAACCCTATTAGGAAATACAGGACCATCTATAGCAATAAACTTAATTTCACCCACTAATTATTGGACAAATACTTCTATTAGTTCTAGAATCAGCAGTAGCAATAATTCAAGGTTATGCTTTCTCAATTTTAAGAACTTTAAAATCTAGAGAAGTGTATTAAACTTATGTTAAAAACTCACTCAAACCACCCATTCCACTTAGTAGTCTATAGACCTTGACCATTAAAAAGAGCAGTTGGAGCAATAGTCCTAGTATCAGGATTAGCAAAATGATTTCGCCTATTTAACATTAACTTATTTATAATAGGATTTGGAACTACCTTATTAACTATAATGCAATGATGATGAGATGTAGTAAGAGAAGGGACATATCAAGGGCTACATACAGGATTTGTATCAATTGGATTACGATGAGGAATAATTTTATTTATTGGATCAGAAGTATTATTCTTAGTTTAATTTTTCTGAGCATTTTTTAGAAGAAGACTAGCACCAACAACTGAACTAGGAATACTATGCCCTTCAACAGCAACTCAACCTTGTAATCCTGTACTAATTCCATTACTTAATATTTCTATTCTTTTAGCCTCAGGAGTAACAGTAACATGAGCACATCATAGTTTAATAGAATCTAATCCTACTCAAGCATTACAAGGATTATTCTGGACAGAATTATTAGTACTATATGTCACAATACTTCAAGCATATGAATATTGAGAAGCACCTTTTACTATTGCAACATTCATTGTTGCAACAGGATTCCATGATCTACACGTAATTATTGGAACAATCTTCTTATCAAGATGTCCACTTCAACACTCAATAAAGCAATTCTCACCAAGACACCACTTTGGATTTGAAGCTGCAGCATGGTACTGACGCTTTGTAGATGTAGTATGATTATTCTTATACGTCTCTATTTACTGATGAGGTAGACAATTGTTTTTCTAGTACAAATAGTACATTTGACTTCCAATCAGAATACTTGATATAAATCAAGAAAAACAATCCTAATTCTCTCTACAAGAGTTTTCATTAGATTTATTATTCCAATAATCGTTATCAAAAAATTAATTAATGATCGAGAAAGAAGATCACCATTTATATAGTTTAAATAAAACATTACATTTTCACTGTAAAATAATTTATCTTGATTTATAAGGACCTAAAAGTAAAAATACTTCCTTAACATCTTCAGTTTCATGGTTTAATTATAAGCTATTTATGTAAACGGATAATAATATTATAAAATAAATATTCAAAAAAATATAAGTTAAAAGATATATCTTGAAATTAGAATCATATCAACACTGAATATAACTAATTAAATAAATATATTGTCTGTATAAACCTTGACCACCAAGTAATTCACCTCAACCATAATCAAATGATTTAGATATATAATAACCTAATTTGAAACGAATATATCTAACAAACTTAGTTGAAAGAAAAGGTAGAAATCATATAGAACCAGCAAATCTAACAAAAGAAAGTATTCTTAAAGAAAATATGAGAAAAATGAAAATTGGAAATAAGATAACCTAAATAAGCACCTAAGGCAAACCTTGTAATAGTTAAAAAATTTTATTATAAGGCAAAGCAATCACATGAGGAATAGGAAAAATTAATCAAGACAAAAGACTACCACCAAAAACAGCAACAATGAATAAACCAATTATACAAAACGAAATGTAATAACCCTTATCGTCAAAAGAAAAGCTATAATAAAAATTATTATCACCTGATATTGAATAATAAAGCAAACGAAAAGAATAAGAATCAGTTAAGCCAGTAGAAAAAAATAAAAAAAAAATTAAACAATTAATTCATCTTAAACAAACCATCTCAAGGATCAAATCCTTTGAATAAATTCCTGCTCAAAAATGTATACCACTCAAAGACAAACTAGAAACATTAAAACAAACTGAAGTTAAAGGAATAAAATTAACAGTTGAGCCCATAAAGCGAATATGCTGAGAATCCTTGAAATTATGAATTATTGAACCTGCACTTATAAATAATAATGCCTTAAATAAAGCTTGAGCTAATAAATGAAAAAATTCAAGTTTTGGGTAACCTATAGCTAAAATTCTTATTATCAAACCAAATTGCCTTAAAGTAGAAAGAGCAATAATCTTCTTCAAATCAAATTCAAAATTAGCAAACACCCAGCCATAAATCTAGTTATACAACCAATTAAAAGTAAAAATCAACCACAGTTATAAGTATCTAATATTGGTCTGAAACGAATTAATAAATAAACACCAGCAGTAACAAGAGTAGAAGACTGAACCAAAGGAGAAACAGGATTAGGGGCAGCTATAGCAGCAGAAAGTCAAGTAGAAAATGGAATCAGAGCTCCTTTAGTTATAGCTGCCAAAACAATTAATATAGTAATGAGTTTTATTTCAAAAGAATTAGAAATAAAAACATAATAATAAATATAATTTCAACCTCCAAAATTCAATATTCAAGCAATAGAAATTAAAATAGCAACATCACCAATACGATTAGAAAGTGCTGTTAATATACCTGCACTATAGGATTTTACATTTTGGTAGTAAATAACTAAACAACAAGAAATTAAACCCAATCCATAAACACCATAATAATAATTACCATGCTGAGAATAAGAATATATATATAAGGTATAAACAGCTCTAAAAAAAGATAAAAAATTAAAGCAAAAAATCTAAAATTAGATCAAGATATAAATCTATTTAATAATCTAATTTCACCTACCAAATTTAATGAAGGAGGAGCAGCTATATTTGATGATCTTTAAAGAAATCAACATAAAGGCATTCTTGGTATCAAGTTAATTATACCCTTGTCATTTAATAATCTTTGTCTACCTAAATGTTCAGAAATAATTTTAGATAAAGAAAATAAATCAGAATAACATAAACCATGACCAACCATTTAAGAAAGAGAACCTACACAACTTTATCAATTTATAGTTATCAATCTAGCAATAACCATTCTTATATGAGCAACAGAAGAATATGCAATTACAGACTTCAAATGAACCTGGCGGAAGTAAATAAATCTTACAATAACCCCACCAGACAAGCCTAAGGATAATAAAAGTAATTAGCCTTTAAACCCAAATAATAAACAACCTTTATAACATGAAAAATATCAAAACCACCTAAATTCAATAAAACACCAGCAAGAATCATTCTACCCCAAATAGGGGCCTATACATGAGCCTTAGGAAGCCATAGATGAACTAAAAATATTGGCATCCTAACCAAAAAAGTCAAAATTATAAATACATAAAACATAAAATAATATGAACCAAAGTCAACCAGCAAAGGGAAATATAAGGGATTAGAAAAATCATAAACCTTAAATAAAACCAATAATAAAGGTAATCTAGCTACCAAAGTATTAAAAATTAAATAACACCAGCCTGCAAACGCTCAGGTTGATAACCTCAACCCAAATTCAAAAGAAAGTTGGAACTAATCTAGCCTCAAAAAATTATAAAAAGAAAGACGACTTTCTACAAATGAACAATAAAGTTTAATTACTAAAATTAAAACCATATAAAAATTAGAATGATAAGAACGTAAATAAACTGAACCTCTAGCAGTAATTACTAAGGAACGAATTCAAAACCTAAGTAAAGTCAAACTAAAAGAAAAATAATCAATAACAAAATAATATCTAATTATATTCAAATCAGCATATGAATAAACACAAATTATAAAAACAAAACTCGACAGAAACAATAAAGAATGAACCAAATATCAACAATTATTCAGCATACAAAGATGGTTCAAAAATAGTTATAAATAAATACTTTAACATACAGATAAACCAAAAGAATTTAAAAAATCATTATCATGAGAACTAATTATTGTAACTATAATAGAAAGGCTTAAAGCACCCTCACAAACAGAAAAAAATGAAAAATAACAGGAAGGAAATAATAATAATCAAACTCAATAAGAAAAACAATAATTAATATAAATAAAGAATAAACAATATAGTCTAATCTTAAAAGAACCCTTAATAAATGTTTACGTTTAGAAGAAAAAACTTAAAACACCAGCAAAATAAACCAACAATGATGTAAAGACAGAGAATATAAACATTAGTTTTAATAGTGTAAAAAAACGCCTTCTTGTAAAGTGGAAAATAGTCTAGCACTCACTTCTAAAACTTCAGAAGTGAAAAAGATTCCATCATCAGTTCAGAAAACCGATATTTTAAATAAATTATCCCATGAAATGATTAAAATAATATTTATATTACTATCAAATGTAATAAATATTAATTTTATTAAAATGAGACACACGATATCAATAATGCTTTTTAATATCCTTCAAACTTTTTGAGTTGAATTAATAACAGGAACAATAATAGAAACATATTGATTATCATATATTTTATTTTTAACGTTTCTTGGTGGTATATTAGTTCTATTTATTTATATTACAAAAATTGCATCAAACGAAATATTTCAACCTAATTCAATTACTCTAATTATTACATTAACACTATGAGTATGTATTATATCAACATTAATTATTCTAGGTATAACAATATTTATAGAATTTTTCAAAAATACTGAAACTATAAATATTGATAATTAAATTAATTATCTAGAAATAAAAAAATATTTAGAAAAATTATATAATAGACCAAGATTCATTATTACAATAATAAAGATCACTTACTTATTTTTAGCACTATTAGCAGTTGTTAAAGTCACTAATATATATGAGGGACCTATTCGTAAAATAAGATAATTCACTAATGAATAAACCCCTACGATTATGACATCCTTTAATTAAAATTATTAATAACTGTTTAATTGAGTTACCTGCACCAACAAATATTTCATTTTGATGAAATTTTGGGTCCCTACTTGGGTTATGTTTGGTAATTCAAATCGTAACTGGACTATTTTTAGTTATACACTATACATCAAGTATTGAAATAGCATTTAGTAGTGTAGTACACATCTGCCGAGACGTAAATAATGGTTGAATTATTCGAACTTTACATGCAAATGGAGTAGCTATATTTTATATTTGTATTTATTTACATGTAGGACGGGGAATTTACTATGGATCTTACACATACATACACACCTGAATAATTGGTACAGTAATTCTATTCTTAGTTATAGCAACTGCATTTATAGGATATGTTTTACCTTGAGGTCAAATATCTTTTTGAGTTGCAACAGTAATTACTTATTTATTATCAGCAATTACTTATTTAGGAACATATTTAATTCAATGACTCTGAGGAGGGTTTGCTGTTGATAACGCAACATTAAATCAATTTTTTACATTCCATTTTTTATTACCATTTATTATTGCTGCTATAGCAGCTATTCATTTATTTTTTCTCCACCAAACAGGGTCTAATAACCCTTTCTGTCTAAATGGAAATATTGAAATAATTCCATTCCATCCATACTTAACTTTTAAGAATTCTATTACATTTGTATTAATAACATCAATATTAATTATATTATGTTTAATTAATCCTTACCTATTAGGAGATCCAGGCAACTTTGTACCTGCTAACCCACTAGTGACACCAGTTCACATTCAACCAGAATGATATTTCTTATTTGCATATGCAATTTTACCGTCAATTCCTAATAAGTAAGGAGGTGTCATTGCATTATTCTTATCAATTAGAATCTTAAAGATCTTACCATTTTATTATAAAACACCGTTCCGAGGTATCAAATTTTTTCCTATTAGACAGATTTTATTATGAATTATAATAGTTGTTGTATGCTTATTAACATGAATTGGTAAACAACCTGTTGAAGAACCTTATATCATAACAGGACAAATCTTAACAATTATCTAATTTACATACTTCTTAATTACTGTCGATGTTGCAAACACATGAGATAAGCTACTTAAGGAATAATAAGTTAATTAGCTTAGGAAAAGCATATGTTTTGAAAACATAAAATTAGAAGTTTAACTCTCCTACTAAATTTTCTCAAACAATTTCACTAAATAAATGAAATAAATAAAATCTTTAAACTAGCAAAGGTAATAAAAAAATTAAAGATAAAGGTAAAGGACTTTTTCAAGCTAAATTTTTTAATTTATCATAACAGAATCATGGTAATGTACACCAAACTCAAATAAAATCTAAATATATAATAGCAAGCTTAATAAAAAATATAAAAGAATAAAAATCACCACCTAAAAAAATTAAAGCTAATAATATTCTTATAAAAACAATTCTAGTATATTCAGCTAAAAAAAATAAAGTAAAACGACCTGCACCATATTCAATATTAAATCCTGAAACTAACTCAGACACATCCTCAGCAAAGTCAAAAGGAGTACGATTAGTTTCAGCTAAACAAGAAGCAAAACAAGATAAAGCTAAAGGAAAAGAAATAATAATGAATCAACAATAAAGCTGATAATTTATAAAATCAAACATGTTAAAACTACCAATTAAAATAGTTAGAGCTAATAAAATTCTAGCTAAACTAACTTCATAAGAAATTGTTTGAGCAACAGAACGAAGAGAATCTAATAATGAATAATTTGAATTAGAAGATCAATGAGCAATCATAACGGTATAAACACCTAATCCAGTGCAACATAAAAAAATAAAAATCCATAAGTAAAAGAACATATATAAGTCAAGTAAGGAAAAATTACTCGAACAGCCAAAGAAATTATTAAATAAAAACAGTAGAAAAATAATAAAGTAACTAATTAGATATAAGAGGAATACATGAAAATTCAAATTAAACATAAATAAATCATAAAGTATCAATACTATTTGTAGAAAAAAATCCACATAAATGAATTCTAAATTCAACACATTAATCTGTCAAAAACATAATGCAAGTCCTAGCATTTTTGCGAAAAGCCTCATAGACCACCAATGTCACTCACCCAATCATTATAGACACACACACACACACACACACACACACACACACACACACACACATATATATATATATATATATATATATATGTATATATATATATATATATACATATATATATATATGAACGACCCTGTAAGACTTTAAGACTTCCCTCCGGTAATCGCCAAATTATTTTTAGGTCCGTGCATCTCGTACCGTCAAAAATCCAGCCTGGTATGAGGTAAACTTGTATACTGTTCAGTAAATCGACAATCGGACTAATCTAAATGCCTCCCGAATACCATATCACTAGGAAAAGATACCCGCTTCGGTAGGCAACATCCCTAACGAGAGTTAGCATTCAATTGGAAAGTAACGTGACGGAATCCTGGAGGCGGAAGGAACTTTCACTGCCAGTACTAGGTTGCGAGGCGGAGAAGCAGAAGTGACCATTTCACTAGATTTTTGGGAAATGTCCTGGATTAATTAGCTGCTCTCTATGCAGTGTGACACTGAGTGCAGGCACGTGGATAATATTTATAATGACACAGTCTTCGAATGAGGACGTTAACCTCAGAAACCTCTTGGAGTCTATTTTAAATTGAGGGCAACCACAACCATATTTCCACATTTTCAATGAAGTGATCCGCAGTGGTTGTAATATACTTATATTCGGTGTCATGACCATTTTCACGTCAATCTAAGGCGCATCCTTAGGTGACATTCTGTTTAACAATTCATAGCGGAAAGGTAACTGTGACGGCCTTGCCGTAGTGATAACACCATTTCCCGTCAGCTCACCGAAGTTAAGTGCAGTCGAGCTTGGCTAGCACTTGGATCATTGACCGTTCTGGTCTGTTGTGCAGTGTTGGCAAATGGGATGCATTCAGTCGTTCTGAGGCCAATTCAGGAATTACTTGATAGAAAAGTAACAATTTCGGTCACGAAAACTAACAATGTCAGGTAGAGCGGCGTGTTGAAGACATGTATCTGGATTTCGGCATCCTGTGACACCTATCGTCTGAGGATGACAAGGCAGTTGGTCCATACCGTTAGTCCTTCCGAGGCCTGTTCAAACGGTATTCAGTTCCTTGAACACATAACTGCCTTAGGGCCACTGTCCATTGTTCACTTGAAGTTATAAACACATAGGGCATTACATGTGGTACACCATAGTTAAAATGAAAGGAATAACATAGAACCGTGTCATGAGCGAGATGGTGGTTGAGTGGCAGCGGGCAAATCAGTACTGACTTTTTGCAGGACATGTTGGTTGTCAGGACATTTATTGGAGCTATAGTAGCTGCCTGCTTTAGACCAGATCACACCGCAACAGACATAATAGGTAAACTAGGGATTGCCTTGGATTACAGTAGAAGCAAGGCCAAGATAATCACTTGAATTGTGCGATAAATAGGCAAGACAGAAAATGCAAAGAAGTATTGCAATATCTAGTAAACAAGGGCTTCCCAGTACGCAACAGACAGGAGGACTGGGCATACATAGGGCATAATGTAGCTAGAGCACTAGATCTAATAATCACAAAGTGCATCAGAAAAAACCACCCTGCCACAGCAGTGAGACAAATAAATATAGAAAACGAGAGAACCTGGGCATGGAAATAAGCAAAGGGAAAATGACAGAAAAAGATAAGGTTGAAGGAGCAATACGAGCAGGAAATACTGACAAGGTTGTCACATGACTGAAATCAAATATAATAAATGGGTACACCACACAAGACACAAATAGAAGAGCGAGGCTGTGATTCGACAGAGAATGCTATGAGCAAGTAAAACTGACGCTAAACTTGAGGACAAGTGGCAAGCGCAACCACAGCAGAATACCAATGAGAACGGAAGAAATACAAGGACCTAATAAGAAGGAAGGAAAAAAACACCTGGAAGAAAAACAAAAGAATATGATAGACGAGGCAGAAGAAGATCCACACAGAGCTCTGAGACCGATGAGGAAGAAAATACAGCCCAGCATCCCCATGGAAATATGGAAAGACCACATAAGGAAAGTAATCTGTTCGAAAGAAACAAGACCCACAATAAAGTTATTTAGGACACTGCAGGCTAATGAGATCCTCGCCAAAGATGAAATTGCGGGAGTCATACCGAAAATGAGGAACAACGGAGCCCTAGGAGCAGATGGAATAAGAAACAATCACTTAAAACAGACAGCGCTAGAATAAACTGCACATAAGGAGACTCCATGTAATCAAATGTATAGAACTAGGAATCATACAGGGTGAATGGAGAAAGTCAAGAATCAAACTACTATACAGGGCTGTCCATGGATCCTGACCGGGCCTAATATGTTACGGAATAAGAATCAAACGAAGAAAACTACAAGGAATGAAATTTGTCTATCTTGAAAGGGGTAACCAGATGGCACTATGGTTGGCTCGCTAGATGGCGCTGCCTCAGGTCAAACCGATATCAGCTGTGTTTCTTTAAATAGGAATCGCCATTTTTATTACATATTCGTGTAGTGCGTAAAGAAATATGAATGTTTTAGATGGACCACTTTTTGGCTTTGTGGTAGATGGCGCTGTAATAATCACAAACATACGGCTCACAATTTTAGACGAACAGTTGGTAACAGGTGGGTTATTTAAATTAAAATACAGAACGTAGGTACGTTAATCATCGTAGGTCATACCGCTCGCTCCTTCTGGCTCCTGGATTTCTGCCTTACTGTCTGCACCCGTCCTGTCCACCTCACCCCCAACCCTCACCTACCTTGGCCTCACCATTGACCGTCACCTCACCTGGATCCCTCATCTCAGCTCCATCCAATCCAAAGCCAACTTCCGCCTCTGACTCCTCTCTGGCCGGACATCGAGATGGCACCCCTCTCCCATCCTCTACACCTATAAATTCTTAATCCGCCCCATCCTCTGCTATGCCAGTCGTGCATGGATATCTGCAGCCTCCAAATTCTATAAGTCCCTCCAGATCCTTGCGCGTCATGCACTCCACCTCGCCTTCCGTATGATCTCATCCCTTTTCCCCATCTGCTCCTATTCCTCGAACATATCCGCATCCTCTACACCTCCCGCCACCCTCAACCCCCTCACCCACTGGTTTCTCCTCTCCTCTCCCATCCCCACCCCCTACCATGTCTTCACTGTTGTATCCCCCTTACCCTCCATCTCTACACCCTACATCTCCTTTCCCAAGGTAGCTTTCATCAACTCCCCTCCGGGATGATGCCCTCTCATCGTCAATTTATCCCTCCTATCAACTC
The DNA here is from genome assembly GCF_023897955.1 of Schistocerca gregaria. Lineage (NCBI taxonomy): Eukaryota > Metazoa > Arthropoda > Insecta > Orthoptera > Acrididae > Schistocerca > Schistocerca gregaria. The sequence goes on from NC_064931.1 coordinate 241,202,805, forward strand.
TGATCCTCACTCCCCTCCTTTCCTCTGTCCTTTTCCTGGGCTCCCTCTGCCCCCTTCCTTCCTCTTTTTTCCCCACCTCCCCTCCCGCTGTCCCCTTCTCTCCCCCGAGTCCTTTTGCCTTTACCTCCTCTGCCTCTTCTTATTCCCTCTCGCGTCTGCCCTGCCCCTCTCCCCCCTTTTCTTGTCTCCTCTCCTCCCTCCTTGTTTTCTTTCCCCATCCTCCAGCTTCCACCCCCATCTGCCTTTGGCTCAGGAGTGTCACCTTTTTCGTGCAGTGTTTTACAGTGTCTGTTTTCCAGTGAGTGTTCCGTGGTGTGTCTTTAGGGATGTGTAGCGAACAGCCATCATACTATCTCTTGCGAACAGAAACCAGACTGTCGCCATGTTTTTTCATTGTGTGATACTTGCCCGATTCCTGTGTATTTTATTGACACTGCCAACCACTTTTGCTTTCTGTTTTAACTTTCCGCATTTTTACACTTTAAGTCATCATTTTATCGCCTGTTTTTCCTTGTTTCTTTCTTCTTCTTTTTCTTACAAAAAAGTCTGTAGGCTGTAGAGCAGCGTACCAAGCTGCTGCCAGCCCGCCCCTTTTCGGGTGAATTTGAAAATTAATTTAAAAAAGCGTAGGGATGTTTGAATATTTTATTTCGGTTTTTCCAATGTGATACATGTACCTTTGTGAACTTACCATTTCTGAGAATGCATTCTGTTACAGCGTGATTACCTGTTAAAACCACATTAATGCAATAAATGCTCAAAATGATGTCTGTCAACCTCAATGCATTTGGCAATACTTGTAACGACATTGTAATGTATGCACATGCATTGACAATGCACTGACCCCTTTTGTCAGGCGTTGTCGGTGAATCACGATAGATAATATCCTTAAACTTTCCCCACAGAGAGAAATCCGGGGACTTCAGATCCGGTGAACGTGCGGGCCATGGTATGGTGCTTCGACGGCCAATCCACCTGTCACGTAATGCGCTATTCAATACCGCTTCAACCGCATGCGTACTATGTGCCAGACATCCATCATGTTGGAAGTACATCACATTCTGTCATGCATTGAAACATCTTGTAGTAATATCGGTAGACCAATAAGTGGGAAATCAGCATACATTGCACCATTTACATTGCCGTCGATCAAATGGGGGCCAATTATCCTTCCACACCATACATTAACCCGCCAAGGTCGCTGATGTTCCACTTGTCCCAGCCATCGTGGATTTTCCGTTGCCCAATAGTGTATATTATGCTGGTTTACGTTACCACTGCTGGTGAATGACGCTTCGTCGCTAAATAGAACAGGTGCAAAAACCATGTCATCGTCCCGTAATTGCTGTTGTGCCTAGTAGCAGAACTGTACACGACGTGAAAGTCGTCGCCATGCAATTCCTGGAGCACATAATTATGGTACGGGTGCAATCGACGTTGATGTAGCATTCTCAACACCGACGTATTTGAGAGTCCCGATTCTCGCAAAATACGCCTGTCACTGGTGAGCGGATTAGCCGCGACAGCAGCTAAAATACCTACTTGGGGATCATTTGTTTCAGGTCTCGGTAAACGTTTCACATGTGCCGGCCGCGGTGGTCTAGCGGTTCAAGGCACTCAGTCCGGAGCCGCGCGACTGCTACGGTCGCAGGGGTTCAAGCTTCTCTGCCAGCTTTTGACGAGATTTACCGTTAGGAGTTTCAGTGGCGTGTATTTGGACGTTATTCCTCGTATGGGTTCTCTATGTCTTCTTTCCCTTATACAGGGTGGTCCATTGATAGTGACTGAGCCAAATACTCACGAAATAAGCATGAAACGAAAAAATTGCAAACAACAAAACTCGTCTAGCTTGAAGGGGGAAACCAGATCGCGCTATAGTTGGACCGCTAGATGGCGCTGCCATAGGTCAAACGGATATCAACTGCGTTTTTTTTTTAAATCGGAACCCCCATTTTTTATTACATATTCGTGTAGTACGTAAAGAAATATGAATGTTTTAGTGGGACCACCTTTTTCGCTTTGTGATAGATGGTGCTGTCATAGTCACAAACGTATAAGTACTTGGTCTGGACATTGTGGCCGAGCGGTTCTAGGCGCTTCAGTCTGAAACCGCGATACCGCTACGGTCGCTGGTTCGAATTCAGCCTCGGGCATGGATGTGTGTGATGTCCTTAGGTTAGTTAGCTTTAAGTAGTTCTAAATTCTAGGGGTCTGATGACCATTGATGTTAAGTCGCATAGTGCTTCAAATAACACGACGAACCGCCTCGTTCTGCATATGTATTCAAACCCAGGTCATGCAGACCAAGATTTCGTGACTGGCGGAAACTAACAGTTATTCCTGACTAGGCATACAGAGAGTGGTTACCTCGATTTTAGACAGTATCAGTTAACAAATATCAACTTTAAATTACATAATGTAAAAATTTTTTAACGGTCGTGAATTCCTACCCAGCATCTATTGTCCTAGTTAATGAACTACGAGAGATGTTAAATATTGCTTCTTCACAAGTAACTTACTTGTAAAGCTTTGTATTCGACAGGGATTCGAACCCAGAACTTAATCGGATTGTTATCTATGCACTGTCAGATGTTACATATCGGATTTTCTCGGCAGTAGCTAGATGTTTTAACTGAAATGACGAGACGAAACATTACATTTTTCCTTCCCAGGACTCAACCCGACACCTATCGCTGGTTTATTCTAGAAAAATCGAAAGTTAAATATGAGTTTGTTACACCAGCAGTGACATGTGAGCATGTTTTAACTAGAAATAATATGACGAAGAGTTCACTGCTATCTGGCAATCGAACCCCACACACCTCGTTGTTGACTACACACAAAGAGACGTCAGCTACCGAATTTTTCTCCACCAGCAGCTCGGAATAACATCTTTGAACTTAACAGTGATCTCTCAAATAGTTCTGTGCCTCACTGGGAGTCAAAAACGTCAGATATCGTTAGTGTGCTAGAGTTTCATAATACATATTGAAAACTTGAGTGCCGGGCGAGGATTCGAACGCATTGACGCGCAATATGTGGAGATGTTGAGGAATCTGCAGTTTTGAACAAACAACAAATAGTAGTCGAGCTGTATTGTCACGAAGGGACCAAATTCCGCACTAAGGGCGGTATGGGTTGCATTCCAATAAAAGATGGAAAAAGTGTCCTGTGGCCCTACACAGCGTTTGTTTCGTCACTAGTAATAAATAACTAGTATAAGAAAGGTTTCTGGTAAGAGAGTTCCCACATTTCGCCTCTTCTGACTTTACTGTGGTTCAACCTAATGTCTACTTGGTAGAGAAGTAATATCATGTTTAATGTGAATTTCAGACCACAATGCAATTATACCTTCTTCACATGGCGCAGCCAGAAGAGAATAGAATCTGTCCCTCCCTATTAAAAATCATCTGTAGAAGTTGGTATCGAAACCAGACCATCATCATAAGAACCTATCATAAATCCATCACACCACCAAATCGTCTTCCCTGAGACTCAATTCTCTATCATAACACCGATGGGTCTGTTTTTAGTTGGTATGCTGTGTCATACTCAACAAGTATGCGAATGTGGCATTTCATTAATAAAGTTATGTATTCCTAGAAACCCAAAAGCAGCAGAAAGAGGCGTTACCTGTTGTGCACCATTGTAAGTTTTTTACCATTGCACTATGACTGAAAGTATTTTCTTGTGATTTATCGATGTTTGATCTGACTGCTTTTAGCTCCTTCACAGAAGGGATAAAAAATTTACAGTCTGCAAGAGTGGTACCGCGAACCATAACAAACGTTTTTTCACAGGCCAGCACATCACCACACAGCTAGTGAAGAGGTATATGCCGTACGTTCCTCTTATGAGGCGAATAGTGCCCAGAACTCGTAAACTGCTATTTAAAGGACGAGATTAGCTGCGATTTCCACGTGCAACGGCTTTCCTGGGCTGAAAACTGTAAATTTACAATCTTTTGTTACACCTCAAGTGATAACAACTCAGATTATTCAATGGAAATGAGAAGAAAAAACACGTGAACTTTGAGACTTCATTCCATGCACACCAAAAAGTAACTCGTCGAAGACAGAGTTGCCAAACATACCTTGCCTTGTTGCCAAATCTGAGTTACAGTCCAGCAAGAAGAAGACGAACAGATGTGCTCCTACAACGGGCTGGCAAGTGCCCACAGCTGGCGTCTCAAAACCTCGGCTGCTACGGCCTGGAATACGTAATGCGTCTGATTCGCATTTCTGTAACTAGGTTTAGGGGCTGGAGCGTAGTTACTAATAACACTCAGAACTGACAGCAAATTTAGCATCATAAATCAGTAACTCTCATTGCTGTTTTTATATTTCTTTCGTAACTGTACTCAAAAGTAAGAAACTCATTCACGATATTTTCGTGCCTCGCCGATAGTCAAGCACACCAAAGAAATAAAAATAAATAAAGAATGTTTGTGTGTGTGTGTGTGTGTGTGTGTGTGTGTGTGTGTGTGTGTGTGTGTGTGTGAGAGAGAGAGAGAGAGAGAGAGAGAGAGAGAGAGAGAGAGAGAAGGGGAGAGTGATACACATAAAAAGAATGAGAGATACAGTATAAAATTGTTGTAAAGAAGTGGAATACTGGTATGTAAAGAAATCGTTCATTAAAATGACATGTTCCACATCATTACGAAATGTCGTATTCATGATCTATGGGACAAGTATTAATCTAATCTAATCTAATCATATTGCTGAATAGCCGTGACGTCATGAATTACCAAGGTTTACGCAATCATCAGTAACCAAATCTAAGCTTGAAAATAAAAGACGACAGTTTTTGTAATAAACTAGGACTCTTATCAGGACCCTTCATCCTTGTTAACTAACCACGAAAGATGCCTGATATACCTCCATTCAGAAGCAACAAAGTGTGTATACATTAAAAGTTGAAGTGCATGATGTGAAGTTCTGTGGCGTAGATACGAACCCAACACGTAATCGGATTGTTAACTAAGTAAAATCAAATGTTATGTATCGGTTTGTCTTACCAGCTGCTAGGTGTTTGAATCTAAAATAAGGCTACAAATTTTTGTGACTGAGTGACAAAGGAACCGCACTCCTATAGTTCTTCTTCATCGTCAGTGAATACAGCTCAAGTATCAATTGCTTACTCACCAACAGTAAGATGTGTGCATGTTTGACCAGAAATTGTTGGCAACACATGAACAGACATTAAAAATGCACGTTAATTTTCAATAGCAGGCCGGTGTGCACGTGATAGGGCTTGGAATGACATTATGAATATTTTTTTACTGGATCAGGAATCGGACCCACATACTTACCTTTGGAGGAGACCTAGAGAAGATTGCAGTCTTGGAAAAAGAAATGAAATGAACTACACTGTTCCGAAAGATTCAGATCCTTGAAAGAGGAGATACGAATTCGATTCACAGTTCAGCACCCAATTTTTCAACGTCTCTAGTTCAATCAAGTACAAGTAAAACAACAGCTTTGTTCCTTTAAATGACTATCTATTCATTAAACAAAATAAAATTTTCTAATGTAAGTAAGTTTACTGGCGACAGTATTTCTGTTTACCATGACCTCCGCCTATGTCATTTCCCAAAGTAAACCGGCTCTGTCCAGTTGGCAACGTGATGTTTAATGAGGATTCTGGATTATAATATCTTTCTCTTGAGGTTACCTGAGGTAAAGTAAATCTGTTTGTGGCTCTTAAAAGTAAATGCCTGAACCCACGCATTGCACCTGCAATATTTCGTTCCACCAGGCCAATGTGGTCACATTTCCCTGCCCCAGGAGTGTGCTGTAAAGGATGATGTGCTTAGCTTACAACATTAGTCACGGTGGAATAAATGCGAGTCTGTTAAATAGTTAAGTAGAAGCAAGCTTCTGACGAGGAGATTATGCTATTCTCACGTCAGCAGGATGTAAAGGCTCTTCTAGGCAGCATGGCCTCGATGTGAAGCCATTTTGAAATCTTCACTAATTCAAGGAATTTCTTAGTTCGAGATAATCCACTTTAAAGTGTGAAGTTACCGGATAGTTCTATTATTACCGTCATTATTACTATCATTTTCTTCAACCGATGCTGAAACACATGTACTTGATCATTTAAGGCCTTTTGGTCATTATACAAGTAGTTGCCCAAGAACAGGTTCTTTCCCTGTCTACGGAATCCTTTTCATGTTAATATCAAACTTCAGCAATTACTCGTAGATTACATTAAACCTAAGATTTACTTGCGCCTAGAAATGGTTGTCGAATACAGGCAAACCAAAAGCGAAGGGATCTTACTGTCTTCTGATATACACTCCTGGGAATTGAAATAAGAACACCGAGAATTCATTGTCCCAGGAAGGGGAAACTTTATTGACACATTCCTGGGGTCAGATACATCACATGATCACACTGATAGCACCACAGGCACATAGACACAGGCAACAGAGCATGCACAATGTCGGCACTAGTACAGTGTATATCCACCTTTCGCAGCAATGCAGGCTGCTATTCTCCCACGGAGACGATCTTAGAGATGCTGGATGTAGTCCTGTGGAACGGCTTGCCATGCCATTTCCACCTGGCACCTCAGTTGGGCCAGCGTTCATGCTGGACGTGCAGACCGCGTGAGACGACGCTTCATCCAGTCCCAAACATGCTCAATGGGGGACAGATCCGGAGATCTTGCTGGCCAGGGTAGTTGACTTACACCTTCTAGAGCACGTTGGGTGGCACGGGATACATGTGGACGTGCATTGTCCTGTTGGAACAGCAAGTTCCCTTGCCGGTCTAGGAATGGTAGAACGATGGGTTCGATGACGGTTTGGATGTACCATGCACTATTCAGTGTCCCCTCGACGATCACCAGAGGTGTACGGCCAGTGTAGGAGATCGCTCCCCACACCATGATGCTGGGTGTTGGCCCTGTGTGCCTCGGTCGTATGCAATCCTAATTGTGGCGCTCACCTGCACAGCGCTAAACACTCATACGACCATCATTGGCACCAAGGCTGAAGCGACGGTCATCGCTGAAGACGACACGTCTCCATTCGTCCCTCCATTCACGCCTGTCGCGACACCACTGGAGGTGGGCTGCACGATGTTGGGGCGTGAGCGGAAGACGGCCTAATGGTGTGAGGGACCGTAGCCCAGCTTCATGGAGACGGTTGCGAATGGTCCTCTCCGATAGCCCAGGAGCAACCGTGTCCCCAATTTGCTGGGAAGTGGCGGTGCGGTCCCCTACGGCACTGCGTAGGATCCTACGGTCTTGGCGTGCATCCGTGCGTCGGTGCGGTCCGGTCCCAGGTCGACGGGCACGTGCACCTTCCGCCGACCACTGGCGACAACATCGATGTACTGTGAAGACCTCACGCCCCACGTGTTGAGCAATTCAGCGGTACGTCCACCCGGCCTCCCGCATGCCCATTATATGCCCTCGCTCAAAGTCCGTGATCTGCACATACGGTTCACGTCCAGGCGGTCGCGGCATGCTACCAGTGTAAAAGACTGCGATGGAGCTCCGTATGCTACGGCAAACTGGCTGACACTGACGGCGGCGGTGCGCAAATGCTGCGCAGCTAGCGCCATTCGACGGCCAACACCGCGGATCCTGGTGTGTCCGCTGTGCCGTGCGTGTGATCATTGCTTTTACAGCCCTCTCGCAGTGTCCGGAGCAAGTATGGTGGGTCTGACACACCGGTGTCAATGTGTTCTTTTTTCCGTTTCGAGGAGTGTACATCGCTGTCAGTTCTTCCATATGGATTGGTCGATGTGACCTGTTTCAAGTTGATTATGACAGAGAATGTTTTAGAAAATCAATAGTTTTCCTTTGCAATAAACAGAAAGATATTCATTCTAAACTATCCAAGTTCAAAATTTTCGCAATATAAGTTCAAACTTAATATTTGCTTCTGCAATGTAGGAAGGTATTTCACAGTAGCAAAACCCACATCCGACTCATTGACCTTACACTTAGTCGCTGACCATAAATTCTAGCTCAGAGTGACACCAGTATAAGTAACCTAATGTAGCGAAGACTGTTTTCCACTGCTCTTTCCCACCGGAAAATATACAATTCACTCATTGGGCTCCATAAGTATACTGTACAGTAATTTCTGTGTGTGTATGCAATGCATACGGGTTGTAGAATTTAGTGGTGCTCTCTCTTCCACTTCTGTATACAACATTCCTGACCTAAACAGGCCCTTTATCATTACAGGTTTTGGGCAGTGCAACATCATACTGACAACAGCAATGTTCTTATACTGGCAACCTCACTGTTCATTTTACCCGATTTTTTAATCCTTTAAATAAAACCACATGACCTTCCAGTGGGAGACATTTTGTCCCCATTTTCCTTTTGTGAAATTTGTCAGTAAGCTTTTTGCCTTCCAACCAGCGAAATGAGGCCGAGTACGGCCGGTAAACGATTTACAAACCACAATTTAGTGACGTTAAGACGATTTCTTTAAACATTTGCGTAGCTGAAGGAATTTAGTTTCTTCTTAAATCGTCTTATGTAGCAACGTTCACAGATATCTGAATTAGGAAAAGCTCTTTATCCAGGTGCGAAGATAGTAAAATAAACTTCTCATAGTTTGTGTCAGGTTGATCTTTTCGTCTGATAGCACTGTGTAAATATTTTTTCCGAGAGGTATCACAAGTAGTGTTCCTGTAGTTGTGGGAATCATTGGTTGAAAACGAGTTTAACACCAGTGGGTACAGTACTGCTAAATATTCAAAATGATTATCAACCTAAGTCTGAGTTCATCCACAAACTGAGGCGTATTCATGGTATTTAAGCTAGACTGTGTATCTTAGTCTTCCTTGAGTGGGCATTGGAAGGCGTTGAGACACACATATACAATACAATGAATACTTTGAACTCTATAGTTAACGTTGCTCTCATGATGTAATTTTTTTTATTCTTTTGATTCTTAAGCGTGCAATAGATACAGTCTTAGAGGAAATAACTGACCGCCGAGTCATTCACGTAAGGTGCACAATACAGTAGTGCTCCCCTCTGAATTCTATGTTCGGCAATATGCTCGATCTGGCAACATTCTAGACTGCTACAATTCCGATAGGAACTCTTGAGTGCAGTCTGAGTACATCACTCTTGCCTACAACCGTAGTCTTGATGTAACATGCGAGACTAGCTAATACGACATCTGGTAACCAAAAGCACACATCAACAAAGTTTTCATCGCCCCTTTCCTCTAAGGGCTTAAGCTATGAGTATGATTCAAGCGAATCTTCAATATATTTAGCTTTCTGTCACATTGGTAATAACAGTTTTGTTCAACAATATTTTAGAGAGAGATTTCTTGGCCATCCATCGTCCTCTGAACACCTCGTGCGTCTGAGTTCTTTGGGACCCTTATGCTGGCTACCGGCGGCGGCTGAGGCACTGCGCTGCCTCGCCTTCTGTCGACAACGTTTGCTCCACTCCTCACTCTCGACGGTGTAAAAGCTTTAATGTTGTTGAGTGGTGATCTATAAAATCTGTCTACGATTTGTGTTTCACACTCGATAGGAATGGAGGCACAAAACCGATTTTATTTGATGAGTATTTTATTACACTAGTATGCAATACATCAATGTGTCACAGAATTAATTTCATTGTTTCTGACCTAGTGCACTATAATTAAAGCTTCACATCATGTTCTTTTTCCTTTCACAGGAGATTTTTCAAATAATTTATTTTTTTCATTGATTCATATGTGTTAGTCAAGGCACAGAGAGTAAATGCAGTGTAATGTGTTTGGTTTCTTTCTTCGATTCCCAATGGTAAGTGGATGCGAAACATTGTTTCAATACCTTCCAGAATCTGCTCTATAGCTACTATTGCAAACTGCTTATTTTGGGGTCCATACATTAAATAATGGAGAATTGAATGCAGTTCAAAAGTGATATTTAAAATATTCAATTGGATTTAAGGTGACAAAATTGCCCATATTTGAAGCTACCCAGAGAAAAAGTAAGTTGCTAGAGCCACTATTAGCAGATTTCTGCAGAGAGTTCCTAATTGCTACTGTGGAAATTTAGCATAGAGGCCCTGTAGTAACCAAGAGGTTCCTTTCCTTCATACCTGTCACCCTGGACTGTAAGTCTTAAGTGAAGAACAATACTGAATTTCGTATCATTGATGGCTGATTCGCATTTCTTCAGAGATGCTTGTATTGTGCAGCATTTTCCTCGAATTTTTTACCTATATAATCGAATCTCGTGACTAGTGGTAGTACGCCATTTTAGACGAAATACTGGTTGCCATCTAGTCATTTCTCTCCCTAAAGAATCGTCTCTAGGCCTGCTCCTTCTAAAAGCTTTTCTATGAAACTGTCAGTCTCCTAAAAAGCTAAACATTAGAATAATTGCTGTCACGTTACATCACGAGATATTAACAAACAATAAACTTCCACAACAGTCTATCATAGCCTCCACCCCTTCTCACATTAGATCTTGAATAAGAAACTGATTGACGATCTTGCTGAAATTTTACATGGCCAGACTGGTAAAATGGACAAATAAGTGCAAATTTTCGGATCTCATTTTTCTAAGTTACCATGTGTTTCACCATAGGTGGTCTGTCGCCACGCCACAGTTCTGAAGAGACACCAATAAAGATTTGTGGTAAACTTACTTGGAGCATTTACATTAACATGTGTGTATGTGGGAGAATAAACGGCTTACGTAGAAGAGTTATTGATTCCTACATTGATACCTTTTCGTCTGAACACCATTCTCGTCTGTGTTACGAAAAATCTCTTTTCCGATTTCTAATTTTAATTTTCTTCTTAATTCACCTAATAGCGTAATATGAAGCTCCATGGCCACGTACTTTGCAAATCGTTCGAACTCATCTGGTTGTTTGGCTAGAAACATAATGTGAGTTTCTTAAGTTCTATCATTTACCCATCGTTCTGCCTTTTAGAAGACTGTAAAACAATTTTTTGTGGCCCTTTCCTACTCATTAGATGTCTCGGTGACTTCGCCAGTATTGTTATCACTTGAACGTGTACAGAAAAGGGACAGGTTTTAACTAACACTTCTGTGAATTTCAGTTAACCTTGATAATAAATGTATGCCTTGGTAGCTAATATGTCAGCGCGACTGACTGCCATGTGGAGGAACCTAGTTCGACGCCCTGTACTGCCAGTGTTCTCCCTTGGAGGGAGAACTATGGATGCACTCAGCGCCGTGAGGTCAATTGAGGATCTACTTGACCGAGTAGTAGCGGCTCGAGGCCAAGCAAACTCAAAATGTCCGGCAGAGGGGTGTGCTGACTCAACGGTTCTCCATACCGCATTTGATTACACGATTCGTAGAGAATTACACAGCGGTCGGTCGATAGAGAGTTTTTCACCACGGCCTATGATTGGGGTTCACATTTACATTAACAGTAACTGGTACTACAATGAAAAGGTTAAAAATGTTTTGAAATTGCTATGATCAAACTGACATCATTTAAAATGTTACATGTTAGAGTTTATTATGAGTCAGAAGTCGTTCATAGGTATGGCAGGCAACGAACGTTTTTCTGGAGGTCTGATTAGAGGGCCTCTCTGGTTCGCTGGCTGTGTCTGATAAAGATCTTGAGCCAGATGCAGTCGCTAGCCCTGTTTCAAGGGAAGCGTCTCGGCCTGCAAGATCTGAGCAGTCACAGATAATGGTATTACTGGTAGTTGGGAGCTCAACGACTAGGCGCGTAATTGGGCCCCTTAGGTATATTGCTTTCAAGGACGGGAAGGAATCCAGTGTGTACTCCTTGTCCATAAAATGCGATAAAGAGACAGGTGCAGCCAGCTGCAAGTGGTGACTCATAAGTGTGCTAATTCTGTGCGCCGTTTTGGTGTTTGAATTGTTAAAGACCTTGTCTTTCTTGCTAGATAAGGTTGGAGCTCACCATCTGTGGCATCGATGGCATGACAGACTGTGAATCTTTTGTACAGATCCGAGTGCAGGGTTTAAATCACAGGCTCAGGCGGTTTTGCGACAGTGTAGGGTACAGATTCCTCGACTTGGCAGCATGGGGAGGTGGATTTTCTCGTTCCACTTAATAATTCGTTCCTTTTACCGATCCTCCCCCCTCCTCCCTACTCGGGCGATACAGTTGCTTAACAGTTCAAATACGATTTGCGTCTTATTTCAAATAGGTACTCCACTCATACAATTATGGTTGGTGACGACTTCAATATATGTAGGTGAAAATTCGTCTTTAAACTCAGTGGTAGACATAAAATGTCATCCGAAATCGCACTCAATGGTCTCACAGAACATTATTTTGAGCAGTTAGTTTAGGAGTGCACTGGAAGTGTGAATGCTTGTGAAAACATATTTGACCTCTTAGTAATAAATAATCATCAGCAAATCGGCAGCATCGTAACGAGTACAGGGATTAGTGACAAAAAGGTCATTGTAACAAGACTGAACACTGTAACATCCAAATCCACAAAAAATAAATGCAAAATGTATCTATTTAAAAAAAGCAGATAAAAATGCCCTTAAAACATTTTAAAAAGACACTCTCCGCACCTTTTAATGCGGCTATGTAAACGTAGACCACATATTGTTTGAATTCAAACCAATGATATAGACGGCAATTGAGAGATTTATTCCAAATAAATTAATTAGAGAAGGTAATGATCTCCCTGGTACACAACACAGGTCAGACTACTGTTGCAGAAGCAAAGACAAAAACCTGTAAAATTAAAGAGAATGAAACATTCTGATGAATGGCAAAGTTTTACAGCAGCTCTAAAGGCAGCGCGCTCTTCAATGCGAGATATTTCTAATAGTTCTTACAACGAAATTCTACCTGGAAATCTGTCAGAAAGCCCAAAGATATTCTGGTGATACGCTAAATACACTAGCGGAAAGACGCAATGAACACGCTAGTAGTTATTCTAGGTGAAAACGAGCACTCAGTGTATCACCGATGACGTATCAGTGAGGCATGGGATTTTCCATTCCCCTTCCCACCTCCAGCCAAACCCTCATCCTCAAATCCACCCATACCCCCACACACAGCCCATTTCCCATCCCCACTTCCATTTTAAGAAGGCAGGAATTTAAAATTTTGGCAGGAGATCCAAATTTTCGCGAGAAATTAGACCACTAGCCCATTTGCGCTGTTGTTTTTCATGTGGCAGTAGGCTGTTGTCTTAAGTATAAATTGGCAGGAAATTCGAAATGGTGCACTGCCATACTGCCTGACTAGAAATACCGGCTCCATGAGGTCACAATCCGAGACTTGAAATACGGGTGCGCATTAGTATTATGTCAGAATGCAAGACATCACAGCAAGATGGCTCACTTGAATAAAATATGGCCGATGTGGAATTCTTGTGCGGCCTTAGTGCGACATCACAACCCAATACTTGAAATATTGGTGGAGTCTTGCTATGATCTCAGTACGCGTGATGGCGATAAAAGATGGCCGACCTGCATTACTGGAGGAGGAAATCCCAAAGTTCAGGACTCCAAACACAGGGACAGGCTGTATGATGTCAAAATACAAGTTCCAGAATACTGGCACTGTTATGTCCTAAAGAAATGTTTGTGCAGGTTCAGCCCTGTAACTTGTTTCCCTCAGATGCCATTCACTCAGTCACTGGGTCACGGCTTCCCCTAACTCTAAGTTTCTTTATTTCCATTTTATATCTGTAATGCCACGCTGGAAGTGAGAGGTTACTTATAGAATTCCTGCACAGTGCTTCGCCTATCTCCAGTTCCGCTAATTTGCCCTGGATTTGCGCTGGTGACAGTTCTGTGCATAGACATGCTACATACATACTGTTGATTCATCTACCTTACACGAAGTGGGGGCGATCGCTGCGGCCATACACCTTGGTCTATGTTTAAGTCCACATGTGATACGATTAAAGCAACTGCAGGGAGTAGAATAGTAACAATTCAATTTCGTTTATAGAAACAGAAACTAGACCAGAGAGAAGTTCCCTTTCCACAACCTCGAGATTCCTGATCGAGAAGTCCGCACATGACTACTACGAACCATGTCAATGGGCACTGATGCTGACATTGCAAGACAGGGCGGCATGGCTGACTGTGCCGCATAGGCCATGAGAGTCTTGAGTTCAAATGATGTAAAACGTGAAAACATTCGACCTTAAACCTATGTGACAGGTCAATGATAATATCAGTGGGTATAAGAGAGTTATACTGGGATTGAGAAGCTGGACTGCTGTTGAAATTGCTCGTCAATATTTTATAAGGGTTTAGTCTTCTGTTACTTATTTTAAAGTTTATTTGTGTTAATATTTGCTGTAAAAGTAATTTATTAGTCTTTTTTCATTAATCTCATGCTTTCTTTCTGTGTTATTGACTCGAGTAGTTTGTTTTTCGTGAGTGTGCTTACGTCGTTCATCCAAGTCTCACACCTCAGTAGTGTGTTTACAGCTGCAGCGGTTATAAAGCTAAGTGCTGACAAAGTTGGTCGAGCACTGTTATGCAGTTATTACATTTAATAGTTTTCAGCGGTGTTTCGTGCTGTTTGTGGTGAAATAACGATTTAATAAAGTTTTTGAAACGTTCGCTCTCTGTGGTTTTCAGAGCTTTCTGTACGTTGAAGTCGTTTAGAAAATTCGTGCCTTAGTTTTCAGGTGACGTTTCTTATTTCTTATTGTTTCTAGTGACATATTTCAGTAAAATTTTCATTCATTGTTTTAACTTTCTCAAGTGTTCCAGTGGCCGCTTGAATTTTTTGTTTTATCTTGGTAATACATTTTGGGAAGTTTTATTGGTATTGGTATTAGCTGTGGTTAAGTAGTTTAATAGAAGTGGTTGCTTTCTTAGTAGAAAGAGAATTTAGAGACCGCTATTGTTAGTTCTATAAATAGTTCTACTGGCGTAACTAAACTTAGATAACGTAGACGTTTAGTTTTCTTCAGTAACTGTAAAATTTTACCATGAGTGAGAAGCCGCGGCTCTATCGTAGGTTCGTCAGTGGTGGACTACGCTGTGGGATTTGTTCAAGGTATTTTCATTAGGGGAACTGCAGTGGGGAAACCAGTGGGCATTCTAGTGAGACCCTCTCCTAGGAAGCCAGCCGGGGTGGCGTGCGGTTCTAGGCGCTTCAGTCTGGAACCGCGCGACCGCTACCCTCGCAGGTTCGAATCCTACCTTGGGCATGGATGTGTGTGATGTCCTTAGGTTAGTTAGGTTTAAGTAGTTATAAGTTCTAGGGGACTGATGACCTCAGAAGTTAAGTCCCATAGTGCTCAAAATGATTTGAATCTCTCCTAGGAATGCAGAATCTGTAGGAGAAATAAGATGCTAGAGCAGCAGGAGCGCAAGCTATGTGCCCTCCAGATGCAGTCACAATACGCAAAGGAGGATCTAGATGGGTTGACGAGGGTGAAGGGTGCTGTGTAATGGGAACTGGAAGTTGGCAAGAAGGCATCAGGGAGGAGGAGGTATTCAGACAGTTGTGTTTTGCGTATATGCAATAGATGTGACCAACTGTCGGAGTTGAGTGGAGAGGAGCCTCTTGTAGCTGTAGGTATAGGGTACATGCAGCAGTCATCAGCAGTTAGGAGGCCTAAGCCCGTTGCAAAGTCTAATGGAAAGAAGAAGGTTCTGCTGCTAGGTAGTTCACATGGTAGATGTGTGGGCCAGCAATTGCAGGAAGTGTTCTGAAGTGAGTACCAGGTCACCAGCATTGTGAAGCGTAGTGCAGGTTGGCTCAGGTGACAGATAGCATAGAGGAGTTATGTAGGAATTTTACGGAGGAGGATCAGGTAGTGATAGTGGGTGTAGCATGGAATAGTCTTGATAGAGAGGGAGATGATGATGTAGGTGATGACCTGATAAAGATAGCTACTGAAACTGGTAGCATTTCATGTAACTGTTTCGGCATCTTGATCGGCCTCATCTTAATGCAGCCGTTAGGCGCGTTAACATGAGGATGGAGAGGTTACTAATGGCAGAGGGCATAGGTCACCTTGCAGCGGTGACATTTGAGTCTATTAGTAGATCGGATTTCACAAGGCATGGCGTTCACCTCAATAGGTATGGGAAGGGGAGGCTGGCAAAACGTGTAGGTGACAGTGTAGTGGTGGGTGGTAGGATCACTCACGGACAAATTCCTGTTGCAGTTGGTGTTAGAGCTGCACCTTTTTTAGATTGAAGTGAGCTTATAGGTATACCCGCTTAAAGGAAGTCCCTCTAACTGAGGAATCACCTAAGGAGGCTGTCAAGTATCCAAGCAGAGAAGGAATTAGCATATTTCATCAAAATATAAGAGGTATTAGCGATAAAGTTAGTGTGCTGCTTATAGATGTTGACTCTGAAATTATTGACATATCAGAGCACCACTTAAATAATTTGACAATTCAGAGGGTTCATATAATAGGATACAGATTAGCTGGCTGTTCTTCAAGAAGTTCCTTGTGGGGTGGGGGAGTGGCCATGCACATAAAAACCATATTCCATTTGAGTCCATAGATGTATCACGTCACTGCACAGAACAGATACCTGAATGTTGTGCAGGGGCAGTTGAACTTCTTGAAACGAAACTTCTAATTCTTATTGTGTATATGTCCGCTAACTGTGACTTCTGAGCATTTATGCTCAAGCTAGAGAGGGTTCTTGATTCACTTTATACGAAGTACCAGACATTAGTTATATGTGGTGACTTCATTATTAATTTTCTATATGATTGTGCTAGGAAAAGGATGTTGGTAGATATCCTAAATTCATATGATCTGATGCAGACTGTATTTTTTCCAGCTAGGGTGCAGGGGAACAGTAGCACAGCCATAAACAATATTTATATTCATTCTTCATTACTAGATAGGCATTGTGTTATTAAAAGGGTGATTGGCCTTTCAGATCATGATGCACATTTAACACTAAAAGGCTTTTGTACTCAATCAAATGTCACATATAATCACAAACTATGTAGGAAAGTTAATTCGACAGCAATAGAGAGGTTTTTAAAACTCATCAAGGAACAGGAGTGGTTGCAAGTTTTTAGTGCTGATAACATAGATGACAAATCTAAATAGGATACTAGCAGTAAAAGGCAACCTGGGTGGCAAACGACATCATGTACAACAAAGTTGGAATTATATGAAAATGTTAGAAGCAGTCACAATCAAGCTACAGTTGCCCATTACTAACAGTATTGTAAAGTGCTTGGAATTCTTATTAGGAAGGCAAAGAGTATGTGGCGCGCAAATAGAATAGCTAAGTCACAGAATAAAATTAAAACCATACAGTCAGTTGTGAAGGAAGTGTCTGCTCAGTAGCACAAGATCAATCTTATAAAGCCAGTTCGTAGTAAAAACATTTCTGTTACTGATAAATCAGACATATGTACAGTATTTAACAATCATTTTCTGAGTATTGCTGGTGAATTAAACAAAAATTTAGTATCAACACAGACTAATGTAACTCTCTAGGAAAAGGTCTTTCTGAGACTGAAGTCTGAAATACACCTCTGTGATACTGACAACAGGTAGATTAAGTCAATAATGAAATCACTTAACATGAAGGATGCATGGATATGATGGAGTGTCTAGCCGCTGTGCTGCAAATGTTAGGCCTGTACTTATCCATATTTGTAATTTTTCCCTTAGGAATGGTCAGTTTCCTGAACGACTAAAGTACTCAGCAGTAAAGCCGCTTTATCGCTTTGTAAAAAGGAAGAAAGGGATAACGTAGACAATTTTAGACCTATTTCTATGACATCAGTGTTTGCTAAGGCTATTGAAAAGGCTGTGTAAGTAAGGATAATTGATCATTTTAACTCACATAATTTGCTATCAAATGTATAGTTCTGCTTTAGAAGTCGTTTAACAACTGAAAATGTCATATTCTCTTTTCTCTGTGAGGTACTGGATGGGTTAGAGAAAAGGTTTGTAACACTAGGCGTATTTTGTATTTAACTAAGGCGTTTGATTGTGTTGATCAGGAAATATTGCTCCAGATGTTGGACCATTACAGAATACGGGGGGTAGCTCACAATTGGTTCACCTTTTACTTTAACAACAGACAGCAAGAGGTCATTATTCACAGTGTTAAGTTGAGAATGGCTTTGATGTGGGGTGTGAGAGGGGTACGGTCATATGGTGGGGAGGGGGGGGGGAGAGGAGTGCCCCTGGGATCAGTGTCGTTGCCATTCCTGTTTATTATTTACATAAATGATATGCTCTCTAGTATTACTGGTAACTCTAAAATATTTCTGTTTGCTAATGACACCAGCTTGGTAGTAAAGGATGCTGTGTTCGACATTGGCTCGGTTTCAAACAGTGCAGTTCATGACAAAGGTTCATGGCTTGTAGAAAATAAACTAACGCTAAATCACAGTAAGAGCAAGTTTTTACAGTTTCTAACACACAATTCAACAAAACCTGCCTTTCTCATTTCTCAGAATGGGCATATTATTAGTGGAACTGATTAGTGCAAATTTCTAGGCGTTGGGATAGATAGTACACTGTTGTGGAAAGACCATGTTAAGGATCTGCTTCAAGGACTTTACGCTGCCATTTTTACTATTCGAATGGTATCTGAAGTAAGTGATCGTTCAACACATAAATTAATCTACTTTGTTTATTTCCATTCGCTTACGCCGTATGGTACTATATTTTGGGGTAACTCTTCACATAAGCTACAACAATAATTGAAAAATCTTAGCAATAATAAACGCGTTTTGAAACTGAAACTGAAGGATTTCCTCATGATTCACTCCTTCTATTCTCTTCAGGAGTTCCTTGAAAAATGAAGCTGATTCTTCTTGTATTGTTGATTGCGTTTACTTAAACTTATGGACTAACTCCTTTCGGGTTCATAAACATTTTATTTTTGTCTTTTTATTACTTTTTTGTTGTAATTTCATGTACTGACACGTTCCATCACCTTGGAGATTTGTTCCTCAATTTGCTCCTACGGAACTTAACGCATAAATAAATAAATCAGTAAGTAAATAAATAAATAGAGTTGCTCCAACGAAAGT
The DNA here is from genome assembly GCF_023897955.1 of Schistocerca gregaria. NCBI lineage: Eukaryota > Metazoa > Arthropoda > Insecta > Orthoptera > Acrididae > Schistocerca > Schistocerca gregaria. Next base: position 241,221,768 of record NC_064931.1, read on the forward strand.
CTACTCAGTAGGGAATGAGAGAGTAATGCTGGGACAGGTAGTGAGAAGCACCAGTAAACTATAACCGATGCATATGTGTATATGTTGTGGATGGAAGCTGAAATTCAAGAGATGCACATCCATCCTCTTGACAGTGAACTCTTGTGCGCAAATGCTGAACCCAGAAAAAGAAGAAGAAGAAAAAAGAAAATGAAATTCAGGTGCTAATTCTAAATTTCCCCACAGACATAAATTGTTGCGGAGTTGACTGTGGTTGTTTACCAACAATAACACAAACATGTCACACACATGAATTGAAGCTTGGAAGCTCTGTACCATTGACATTTGGGAAAGTAACACGCTTATACAAATGTACTCATCAAAACGTGACAAATACATATGACTGGAAGGAATGACATTTTTTATGGCAGTAATGGTCCACACCATAATAGTACAACACATTTCAAGACGAAAAACTAGACTGCTAACTTCAACAGCATGCAGGACTAATGTGTGATAGTAGCCTTGCCCAGCGACACAGCACATATTGCTAACTGCATGTGGTGGGAGGAGTATGAACTCCATGCCTTGAGGATGCGACCAGAATGCAAGAAAGCATCTAACTACTGTACAGCGTCGTGCATGGTTTGTCCACACTGGCTGTGCTCCATCTCCGGGCAATGAAAGCACTGATGGCCAGCACTCGTGCCCAACCACCCACTTACTCCTAGATGACGCAGTCACAGAACTATTACGGTGCACACTGATGTGTTACTTCCGTAGGATTAATAAATGGGGACATGCATCATACTTAAAGCCAGTCATTGAATTATGATATCAATTTTATGATGAAATCAATGAATAACTTATCGAAAGATACCCTATCCAGCGTAGCAAATGAACGAAGTCAGCCCTCACCTTTAAGAACAACATGGCAGTTAACTAGGATCTCATAACTTCATTCGTAATTCCCGTATAAACATCCCGTATTTTCTCATGTTGTAACGTCTCTGCACCCAGCATTGAATTTTGTTGTGTTGGTCCAGCTCTTTTCACTGTCCAGATTCTGTGTTACATGTTTTAAACAAGTTATTATCAGAATGAAACTAAAGGAATACATGTTGTTGTTGTTTTGTCTATAGAAAGGTAATAAGACGTTCTCCTAAACTGAACAACGACTAGCCCTAGCGATGCAGACCGTTGGTTGTATGAATCAAGAGGTACTTCACACAGTACATCATGCATTTCTACTATAACTTCAAACTTACTGAACAAGTAAAATGCTGACACGCAAAAGTCCTGTCCATTGAACTATCACGTTAAGTCATTCGCATCTCTACCACAAACCCAAAACCATCACAGCTTGGAAGCTGAATTTTCCATACATATTTTTGACAAACAGAGCAATTTTAGAACCGGTAGGCCATGTTTTCAACCTACTTTTGAATGAGACGTACGCACACTAGGTTGGAGTGCAGGAACCATATAATTCGAAAATGCTGATGGTTATTTAACAACACTCAGCTGGCATTAAACATAAATTCAGCTATCAGGTTGCTCACACTACGGTCGCTTTATTTACGACGCTGAATCACTACCTAGGACACCAAATGTAAATTGATTATGTCTGACACAACATATTTATAGACTCTGGAAGGTGGAAAACAGCTACTTGTTAGAAATTCATATCTGATTACAGTTCTCAAATTGTGGCAAGTTCACATCATCCCCTATAAAATGATCGTCGGGGGTGGTGAACGTAGTTGTCGAAACAATGACGTCTTACGAGTGTAATAGTCTTTTCCCTCCTTATCTTTGACATTTAAACACGAAAAACAGTCCCTAGTGCTAGACAACGCTGCAAAACAGACACCAAGCCACACCACATCATGTATTTAACACGAACCAGAAGTCAGTAACTGTAGCTTTCTGTTTGAACAAATACTTCACAACATAATGGAAAAGTATTTTTAAGACAGGTCCACCAAAAATTGCGTCACTCCATAGCGAACCATACTGTAGGGTATAACTCGCTCAGGGTCACCGTAAGTTACTTGACAGAGGTATATCTTCGTTTCCCATTGCTTCATATTCGCCGGAAAAAAAACCCATACATCTCTCTCTGTGTCAATGTGTGTGTCGAGAAGATGAAGGGATGCAAATTCATCGTCCTAATGGTGAACCGTTTCCTTCTTATACATGACATTTTAAGACGAGAAACAGTCACCAGAATACAGCACACCAGCATTTAATATCGATCAAAAGTCAGGAACAGTGATGTAAGATATTCTTCACAATGTGTTGCATACAGGCTTACTATTCATCAAGAATATAACGGAACAAGACAGTATTAAAGTCCTTAACACCACATACAACGCACACCAGAAACTGCATGTCGTACCTCTCATTTTTGATTAATTGTAAGGGAGGGAAAAGTGCTGTAATAGTTCATACAGACATGTGGATTACCTAGGCTCAGCTGTTATACTACTATACTAGCATTTGCTGTACTAGACTGAATATATTCAAACAGTAGGCCTCATGATGAATTCAAATTGCAGCAGGTTCCCACGTAACTATAGAGTTAAAAGCCATCTGTATCATAGCTACCCACACTCTGTTTGGGTGGATGGCAATACGACTTTTTTTAACTAATACCGATTTTCGCTTTAGATATGGCTTTGTATGATATAAATTTGATATCAGTGCAGACATAACATTAAACTGCAACTATCCTTTCTATAAACAAAATGTGATGTAATGTCCGAGCTGCCACTTCATTTTTAAGTGATTCGTCACATGCATATAATAGTCTTACATTATACATAGGAGATATAAGATTATCTGCAGATTTCTATCTGCTACTCACGTAATGTCAATGCTTACTACTCATCAAGAATGAAGTATATGCTGTGAATTTCTAACACGTTATTAACATGTGATATTCCAACATAGTAAATCACTGAGCAGGATAACGCACCCTTGATGTCACCCTGTTGGTACTAACTTGTATGGTCCTAAATTTCGAATCCATTACATCGTCGATTATGTCAGAATCTAAGGTAAGTGATCTGGGGCTATGAATACAGTCCAATAGTTGATCCAGTTCCCGTGGTGTTTCAATCGTCTACCTTCCCACCATTCACCTTCAGCGAACGCTTACTGTCCATTAAGCGATATCAACATTTGGGCACTGTACTCCATAGTGAAGGGTTGAGCATCACCATTGCGAAGTATAATCAGAGATCCACCACATCCAGGCAGAAGGAACTGACTCACACACTCGCTTTTAAGTATTAAACCATTCGTTTACCTCAATTTCTATTATTTGCTGTGTGTTTGTACGTGCGCGCGCGCGCGCGCGCATGTGTGTGTGTGTGTGTGTGTGTGTGTGTGTGTGTGTGTGTGTGTGTGTTAGTGTGTGTGTGTGTGTGAGTGTGCGTGTGGGTGTAGGTGTTCGTGTGTGTGGCGCGTTGTGTGTGTGCGTGTTCATATGTATGCCTGTGCACACGTTTTTCCCAGTTTTCTTCTGTTCTTCCCACAATTCAACTGCTCCATGATGTACACAATACAGTGCCTGATCATTTGATCTCTGACCAGGACACGCAAATGATGACAGTATTCGACTTTCCACTATATTCAACGGCTGCTCAACCCATTGAGCCTCAGCTAATTCGTCACAGAGTGCTGTTGTCCAGCTCTATTTATCAGCTGACTGCCACTGGCTTTAAGTGTATTAATATTGTCTTAGAGCCTGTTCTAGATTTCAAAACTATACTTGAAATAGAGAATATCCATCAGGGTACAAAGGTGCAGATTAATAATACGGACAGGGATCAATTGCGCAGCAAGCTGAAATACGTCGAAGATTCCGTGACAACCGAGAAGAATCCTGTTCCTCGAGACATCAATATCTTAAGCAGCAACAGTGTATCCATAGTCAACATGTTTGTAGGTGATACTGTGAAGTCAACATCTCAAGACCCAATGCAATGAGTATGCTGAAGGTATGTCAGACCACTGTTCAATGATTCATGTATCTGTTGGAATACGACGTTCACGATTAGGATGAGGCTTTAACTTTGTGAATAGGTGTGTGCTATACATAAGTCTGCTAGTGTTGTTCCTATAACAATACATTCCATACAAATGGAGTTTTCAGAAAGCATTCCTAAGTCTATTAATGCTCCAGTTGGATAGCGATTAATATAGGCTGAATTTAAAGAACATGAAAACAGTTATTTGGAAGGTACTGCAGACTGATGATCAATGATGATGTAGAAAGAAGGGAATGACGACGTTTTTCAAAATATAATCAGTTCCTTCCTATAGTTCACAATGCACCAATTGTGAGATACGAATGTATAAAAGTTTCATCAAAATAAATTTATTAATCAATAATATTCTTGTTTTACAAGTTGTAATATGTTTTATTCCATCAAATGCTTATACTACGAGACTTGACACTTGAGATGTTGAAGAAAAAGCTTTGGTAGTTCATATATTTGAATGTCAGACTTCACTTTTCAGTTGTTGCTGAAATGGAGAGACATGGCACACTTACAACATTCACAGTCATATATCGCTCAGACGACAGTGCAAATGATGTTTTAAAGATAGAAGCCGTTACAGATTCCTAAAGTTTAATTTTAGCTACATCCCTTGCTTCTTATTGATATGTCTTCATTCCCACATATAGCATCTGTGAAAAATATTTCTCATGAAAATTACTCCATATATGACTTCTGTAGTATTCATCCAGTATAGATGACAAATTCTCGATAGCTGTTCGATATTTCTATAGGAGTGGACTGCCTCTTCTGATTGACTCATAGATGCAGCACGATAGGCAAAATCCCAAGCAGTTAGTCTGTAAACCGTCTGACATTCTTCTCCTGCAAACTGCACTTGGTGCTTTTTCTTGTTAGACACACCAAAATGTGCATCATTCAGATCCAAAATACAGCATCTCCTGTGGTTGATACTGTACACTGATCATCCAGAACCTTATGATCACCGACCTACTATCGATATAAACCCATCTGGACGACGGCAGCGTCACCTGGTGGGGAATGACTGTTAGTCAGTCACATGTGTGTTGCATGTAATATCAGTGAATGTGTTGTACATGTTTATAATGGGGAAGATGTGCAATGTATTTGAGTTTGACCAAGGGTAGATTGTGATGGCCCAAAGGCTCAGCACGAGCATTTCTGAAGTTGCACAAGTTGGCAGGTGCTGAGGGAATGCTGTGTTGAGTTTCTTTGACACGTGGTGAAATGACATCGAGGTGTCATGGGGTTGGGCAGCACACGTCATTACAGATGTCAGATGTCGTAAGCTGTACAGACTAGTAAAACAGGGCAGCTAGTGAACTGTGGTGGAGCTAACATCAGACTTTAATGGTGGGCAGAATATACGAGTGTTTGAACACAGCGTGCATCAAACACTCCTAACGAACTGCCTTCAATGCCGAAAATCCATGCATGTGCCTCTGTTAACATCACATCAGCAGCTACGACTGGAATGGGAATATGACCATTGGCACTGGACGTCTGTACTGTTGCAGAGCATAGCAACATCTGACAAATCTTGATCCCGTCTTCATCATACTGTTGGAAGGGCGCGAATTTGTCATCCGCCAGGGTAACAGCTCCTTGATACTCGTACTACAAGACAGAGATCTGGTGGCGCCTCCTTTATGCTTTTAGGAACAGTCACGTGAGCATCCATAGGTCCAGAGTAGCTCATGCAAAGCATTATGATGCCCAAGGAATATCTTACACTAGTTACAGACCACAATGACGATCATGATTCCTGGCAGCAGTGCCATTTTACAACAAGATAATGCGCCATGTCACAAGGCCAGTAGTGTGGTGGAGTGGTCTGAGGAACACAGTGGCATGTTCTAATGGATGTGCTGACCTCCAGTTCGCTAGATATGAACCCGATCGAACACATCTAGAATTTGATTGAACATGGTATCAGAGCTCAGAGCCCCCTCCAGCGGAATTAACGGGAATTAGATATGTATGCAGATGTTGTACCAACTCCCTCTCAAAATCGTTGAAATGCTCTGAGCACTACGGGACTCATCATCTGAGGTCATCAGTCCCCTAGAACTTATAACTACTTAAACCTAACTAACCTAAGGCCATCACACACATCCAAGCCTGAGGCAGGTTTCGAACCTGCGACTGTAGCGGTCGCGCGGTTCCGAACTGAAGGGCCTAAAACGGCTCGGCCACAGCGGTCGGTAACTGTTCATACAATAAGAAATTCAGCCTTTAGTTGCAAGGTCAAAAATTTTTTTCAGTTTATCAAGGTTTCGATGACAATAACGGTATCTTCTTCAGAACAAAAGTTACATTATTTTGAGGGCCTAACGTTGGCCATGTCACAGAACAAAACTGATACAGGATAAAGACGCATAATCATAAGGAAAACTCCTTGTTGCTTGCATGTGACCCTTGTTCATGACCTGGCGTAGCTCCGTCAACATTTTTCTTATTCTTTTTAGTATAGACCGTCATGGTCTTATGATTATGCTTCTTTATTCTGTATTAGTTTTATTCTGTGACATGACCAAAGTTAGGCCCTCAAAATAATGTAATTTTTGTTCTCCAGAAGATACCATTATTGCCATCGAAACCTAGGTACACTAAACAAAAAATTAACCTTGCAACCTAATGCTCAATTTCTTATTGCCTAATATAACTTTACCCAAATGCGGTTTTGGCCACAGTGATACAGGGCATATCTGGATAGAATAATGTAAAACTGTACAAGACCGTGCCAGGTTATGCACCACAAAGCAGGGTGAAGATCGTCAGTGCCCATCTCCCCTCCCTTCCTGCCACAAACACATTGTGTGTTGTTCACCTATTCAGTATACGTATTCCAGCTATACATGATTGTAACTCATGATATCATATGATATAGGCCATACATCTGATGGTATATACACTGAGGTGACAAAAGTCATGGGATATCTCCTAAGCTCTTGTTGGACTTCATTCTGTCTATCGCAGTGCTGCAACTCGACGTCGTATGGACTCACATCGTTGGAAGTCCCCTGCAGATACAATGAGCCATGCTGACTCTATAGCCATCCACAACTGTGAAAGTGTTGCTGGTGCTGGGTTTTGTACAGGATCTGACCTCTCGACTATGTCCCATAAATGTTAGATGAGATTCATGTTGGGCGAGCTAGATGGCCAAATCTTATGCTCCAGTTGTCTAGAATGTTCTTCAAACGGATCATAAGCTGCAGTGGTCTGAAAATTCCATTATTGTTTGGGAACATGAAGTCCATGAAGAGCTGCAAATGGTCTGCAGGTAGACGAACATAACCATTTATAGTCAATTGTCGGTTCAGTTCGATCAAAGGACAAAGTTCATCCCATGTAAACTCAGCTCGCACTATTATGGAGCAACCATCAACTGGCAGAATGCCTTATTGACATCTTGGGTCCATGGCTTCTTGGGGTCTATGCCACACTTTAATGCCACCATCAGCTCTTACCAACTCAATTCGGGACTCCTCTATCGTCCAACCAATACGGTCACGAGTCCAAGAGAGGTGCTGCTAGCACTGTCATGCTATTAGTAAAGGCAATCGTGTCGGTCGTCTGCTGCTATAATTCGTCAATGCCAAATTTTGCCTCACTATCCTAATAGAAACTTCCTTTTCACGTTTCACACTGATTTCGGTAGTTCTTTACGCAGTTTTGCTTTTCTGATAGCAGTGACAACTCTACAAATGCTGCTACTCCCGTTCGTTAAGGGAAGACTGTCGGCCACTGTCTTGTCCATGGTGAGTGGTAAAACCTAAAAACGGACATTCTCGTCACAATCTAAATACTGTGGGTCTCAGGATATTGCTTCACTAACTGTTTCTGAATGTCCTATGTGTCTAGCTCCAACTTCAGTTCCCCATTAAAAGTCCCTTAATTTCCCTCCTGTGTGTTTGCAAGCTGACTAGATATATGCTGCTGCTGCTGCTGCTCAAATGCATCAGGCACCTCATTGTCTACACGATGTAGCTGTTTAACTGAGGGAGACGTAGAAGAAAACCATGATAAACACTTGAAAACACCTACACATAGCGAATAAAAACATAAAGGTTAATGAAAAGTTTAATTCTTACATCTCTGATGACATTTTGTGATGATGATGAACCTTTCACAGTGGAGTACAGCGGAGTACAGAGATCAAGTGATGGGTTCACTTGATGCTTAGAAAGCCTGCACTGAGAGTGAGTGGTGGGCAGTAGATGATTGAAGCAAAACGAGAGTCAGACTGCATTTGTATCTCCAGGTCATTCAGCTTGGATTCTGACATCATAGTTTCTAACCTGCAGGGTGACGTCATGGAAGTCCTGTTACCTTGCTCTGTGGTTTAGTATGTTGGAATGTCAGATGAGAATAATACAAAAAAAACTTGTAGCACAGACTTTATTCTTGATGGGTAGTAAGCATAGGTGCTGGAACCATGCGACCGCTATGGTCAGAGGTTCCAATCCTGCCGTGGCCATGGATGTGTGTGATGTCCTTAGGTTGGTTAGGTTTAAGTAGTTCTAAGTTCTAGGGAAATGACGGCCTCAGAAGTTAAGTCCCATAGTACTCAGAGCCAAGCATAAGTGCTACAGGTGGGTAATGGATAGAAATCCTATGGATATTTTAGATGTCTTATGTAGAACTTAAAACGCTTATAATTTAAGAGACAAATTACTTAAAAATGCAGTGCCATCCTGGATATTAGATAACTTTCTGTTCAGAGGAAGAATGTTGGCCGTTTAGCATTCAATTTACATCCATAACAAATTTCTATCGGATCAAGGCATATCTACAGTGAAAATCGGTGTTACAAAAATTTCACTGCCTCTCCGCAAAAGAGTGTGTAGGTTGCTCTGGTATAGCTGGCTGAGAATCCTGCAGTTAGTTGTGAACATATTGCAATCTGAATTCGTCCTAGGGTATTTGTTTAAACTTGTTCACTGTACTACTATAAATGATAGTTTGGTATTATATTCACTAAAAGCAACTCATATGTCTGTATGAAAAATTATAGCGTTCCCTGTTCTAACACTCCTACAATTCATTAGAATTGAGAGATGTGATGTACAGTTCCTGTTGTGCATTGCGTGGGGTGTTAAAGACTGATGCTGTCTTGCTCCAATATACTCTTGTTGAGCAGTAAACTTGCTTACAACACATTGTTGAAAATATCTTATGTCACTGCTAACTGGTTTCTTTTTCTGTTTTAGATACATATGGAGCAATTGGAGAACTTCAGCGTTAACTTGTGGTGTGCCTATGGGAGTTGTGCTCTGCAGTATGGATAACTATGGTAAGACTGTCTGTGGTGGACATATCCGAACTCCTCTTAGTTTGTTTTCTTATAAAATATTAGAGTACAGTTTCGTGTATAGTGCCAGTATTCCAAAACTTGGATTCTGACGTCATAGAACCTGTCCCAGTGTCTCAATTCTCGGTCAGTATGCCAGGTTTCTACACTTTTATAAATATCCTGACAGATTTGAGCTGAATTGTGGCATCATAGAGCCAGTGCTAGTGCCAGCATTTCAAAGCTTGGATTCTCGCTGCTAGCAAACGTCTTCTGCTATTCCAACTGCTTTTGCAACAGTTGTGGAACACACATGTATGTATGCTAAGTAACTTTAAGCATTCAGTTGTGATGAACCTGTACGACTTGTACTCCACAATATGGATTGCTATGGACGGACAGAGTCTACAGTCGGCATGTCTTGAAACTGCACTTTGATTATGTAGGCAAGTATTTGTTGAAACACAAAGGTAGTGTTCCTGACTACTGATCGGTGATAAATACGTAGTGTGCTGTGGTCTGGTGACTTTTTTTCATCTTTAAATGTCGTTTATAAGAAGGAAAAGTCCCACCATCAGGAAGATCAACGTGTAACACTTCATTTTCTCGACATGCACATTGACACAGAAACAGATAAATGGTTTCACACCTTCTGCTGTCGCATGTGTACATGGGGCAGTGCAGAATGAATATATGCCTCTTTCTTGTTTAATTATGATGAACCTGTGCGATTTATATCTTGCAGTATGGATTGCTGTGGAGAGACTCAATCTATGGTGGACCTGTCTTCCGAGATGTTACAACACGAACCAAATAAGAAATCTTAATGCAGGAATTATGAATGCATTGATGAGTTCCTAGCCAATACCATGTTGTTCCGAAATGTGTAGGTTTCACTTTATTCATTCACGAACCTGGATATTTCACATCAATTCATTTATTGAATATTTAAGACTTGGTGCTCGATATTTTAAAATTCAGGTCGTTCATTATAGTGTTTAACGTGTAATAGTCTGTTGGCTCACATTACTAGCAAATTTGATTTGAGCAATAAAAGAAGGGTAATAACAATAAGTTTCAAAGAAAATTAAATTAGTTGTAGGAAATAGTGTTAGAATAAAACATTTTAGTAATTTGGAAGAAAATATTAGAAAGATAGAAAAGGGACAATCTACACATTTTCTTTTACTATTAAAAACAAAATATAACATATAAATTCTGACTTCGGCAGAAACATCGAGCTTGTCCTACCTGAAGTTACATACCAAATTGTGTCTCCTTTCGTTACTAAATTAAATATATCATGAGTGACTCTTTTGCCCTCGTCTCTATGGTCTAGGAACTAGCATTATTATGACATCTTTTAAGTGTTTATGTGAGGTGTACCTATTGCATTGTTTGTGTTACTACATCTAGACATAGTACTATATGTTGTAATTGTGCTGTTATGTTGTATGTTTGTGTGTATGATGCTGTTCCTTTGACCAGTGCCATAGTTGGACAGAAACTCTCCGAACTTAAACTTCGAGCCTCGACTTCCAATATAGTGTATTCCTTAGATATTACGACTGCTTCGTTATTTATAGTATACATTTTCCTTTATATTATTTATTTATCATACTTATAGTGAAGTTTAGATATATGAAATAATCACGCACTGTCTGCCTGTCTTATAATCATTTGTATATCTTAGGTGTTATACTCCTATATGTTATAAACCTGTGCCTAATGTTGTTGTTGTGCATTTGTCATTTTCTGTGTCTGTGTCTCCACCACTGTCTGTGGCTGTGATTGACTTTCTTTTATCCAAAGGATCATGTTGCTGTTTGTCTCTCTGAGATCTTCCATATGGATTTTCTTGTCTATAGATGCCACACAGTATTCTTAAAACCTTATCAGAGATGTAACCAAGAGAACACAATGAATCTGTGTCTTGTAACATTTCTTTGATGGCATTGTTTCCTGTTACAGTTCCTATGTGTGTGAAGGTGTTGCAATGTACTGCGACATGTTCAGGAGCACCATATGCCCCACATCTGCACATAGCGTTCTAGCTAAGGCTCACCCAATTAAAAAATGCTGGGTATGGGCAATGGTTGGTCAAAAAGTGAACTGTGCTACAGTTTGGATCCACATGCTTCAACTTCAGCGGTTCCTGTATATTGGGGAAGAAAGAAAAAACTCGACAACCTTTATTAGTCTCTTCCATTCCTGTTGCCAGGCGTCAAGGCAAAAGCTGTTTAACTGACACTTGCCTACGATGTTTTCCCCTGTTACTTCTCGAACCTTGTCTTGTCTGCCCTGTTAAGTTGGTATGCAGCTGCCCTGCGGTGGATAGTGATATCAGTGGGGCAAGTCCCAGGAACCACATACAAGGCTCCTGCTGATGTAATGCCAAAACAGATGGTTCACTCATGCACTTGATGCAAAGCATACTATAGCTTCTAAGAAAGCTGCGTGATACATTTGTAGCATCTTCAAAGGTAGTCTGTGTTGTGGGATGTTTAGCCTTGCAAGTTTGTGTATCTGTTTCGTTGCTTTGTCAATTGCCAGTCTTGTGTGCATATTGAAAGTACATCATACATTAATATGTATTCCTGACTACCGTATTGCTTGTTTCCTCTTTACATTTGAGGTATCCATATTAATAATTGGGTTCCATTTCACTGCTCCTTTGAATAACAGGTATATTGTTTTGTTTGCAGCTATTTTGACTTTGTTTCTCCTATACTAATTACTTATAGGTTTACTTAGTAGAAGTCGTGTAGTTTTGTTATCTAGGTGTGCTCGTACGTCTGCTGATCCAACAATTAATAAGTCATGTGCATATGTGACCACCCCATTTACCGTCATCTGCATCCAAATTGTTTACAAGTGACTCAATAGCAACATCCACAGATTGAGCCATTCAGGCAACCTTTCGTTATTTTCTTGACTACCTTTTGGTGGCCTGCTACCCACTTTGCTGTCCTAATTCTGCGCCTATCTAGTAAGCTGTTACAAAGGGCAGTTGGTAGTCATATCTCCCTCAATCTAGCGAAAAACAGAGGCTACCAAAGGTTATCAAACACACTTGTGATACTGATTAAAATTTCAAATGAATATTTATCCTTTATGGTGCGCATTAATTCTAATGCATGGTTGATTAAATCATCTGTTGATCTATTTGCCACAAAACCATATTGGTGTGGAGCTACCTTTGTGACTATAGTCAATCATGAAGAAGTTACTCCTGTACCTTAGCCAATGTGTTGAGGAGGCAGACTGATCTGTAAGTTTTGGGATTAGTTTGGTTCTTGTCTTCTGATTTTTTCATAATGACCACGTTGGCTGTTTCCTAAAGATCAGGAACTCTTCCTTGTTGTAAGGCGTCGTTGTACGCCTCCATTACAAAAGGGGTGACCTGTATGACAGTATTTTTAAGAGCTTCCTAAAGTGTTCCATCTGGGCCAGGCACCTTTCTATTTTTAAATCTAGCCATCTCTATCGCTACCTATTCATGGGCGAAAGGCATGGTAACACCAACATTTTCGTTAGTATTGCTCATCAGGTACCGTAAGTCCATATAGTGTTTTGGGGTCCTTGGTGTTTCTTTGCCATCAGGACGGAACCTGCTCAGCAGAAACTCTGCTGAGCATCCCCAGCCCTGTGTCGTCGTACTGTCTGCTCGTTTTAATGTCTACAAAACTATTGTCATCTTAATTCGTTATGTCTCTAATTGTTCTCCCCTATACATTTTTCTGTAGCTGTGTTTTAAAAGAGTTGGCCCAGTGGTTTTGTCCTGTTTTGTTTTGTTTAGTTCTGTTTTGTATTTTTGTTTAGCATCTGGTACAGTTCAAGTTTGAGTTGTTATTGAGCTGTCATAGTTCTTTGATAGTAGTTTTGTTTGTAATGCGAATCTTTCTGTTATCTTGTCAACTCTGTGGACCATGGTAGTTTATGATTTCATCTGCCTTTCACTGGTGAAATGGGTGCTCACAGCGCTCTTCGGAGTAAGCCTATTAAGGGTAGTTAGAGCGGAAACATTTTCCACATTTTCGGATTCGTATTTCATTACAAAATTGGCAGTTTTCTGAATAAAATGATATATATATATATATATATATATATATATATATATATATATATATATATATATATATATATATATATATATGTCACATATAAACTCATAGGGGAAGTATCTTATCTAATTTTTTCATATATAATCTACACCGGTTGCAAATGTTTCAATTTTTACGTGCGTTACTTCAAGATCTCATAAAATTGGTTATTTTTACATAGAAGGCTGTGGATTGCTGAGTTACAAAGGTTAAAAGTGTTGGTCATATCCAGAAGAGGATGGGCACCAGGTTGAGGAAGTTGAAACAAAGTTTGAGAGACAAGAAACTTTCTGTTGGTAAAACCATAGAGGCAGGCTGACAAACGAAATGATTGATGAACTACAGCATTATTATGGGGTAGCCATTAGAAATGATACTGAAGATTTGTTGAAAATGAAGCAGGAAGTATGGACTACCTTCTACCACAGATTGTCAACTGATGAAAAAGCTATACACCAGGTTTGCCCTCCTGGACCTGACTCATGGTGTAATTACCGCAATGCCCAGTACTCAAACAGTTCATACAGCCATAAATATTCCATTCCAACAGCAGTCATTGATATCATAAAACCTATCTACAGAGACCTGGCAAATCCTGAATTACTGAAGAAATTTCTGCATGGTCAGACCCAAAGTCCCATTGAGTCATTCAATAATCTTATATGGACTCACTTATCCAAAAGTGTTTTTGTTGGAATGAAGACCCTAACGTGGAGGTCAGTGATGCTGTTATTGCTTTTAATTATCCAACATTGGTAGGTGGAAAGTGCTACAGCATATGGGAATTGATCGTGGAGCAAACCACATCAAAGAACTTGAACAGATGGACAAGGTTCACATTGTTAAAGCAGAGTATGCAGCACAGTTGGCCATTAAGGAGACCAGAACAAGAAATGAAGAAAAAAGATCTAGAGGATGATACACAGTATGGTGCAGGGTGGTTTTGAGTGACTAAAAATAAAAAATCATGCGTATATTCAGTGAGTTATAGTCTTTTGAAACCCTAGAAGCCGTTCCTGAAAATTTATGTTTTCTATTGCATTTTTCCCTAAATCTCCGAAATCACTTCGAGTAGAGCATTAAAATTTTCAGAGAGTAATAACACACATATCCTGAGTCTACTGAACTAAAAGAAGAACATAATGTTATGTATAATTAAAATTACTTAGAATAACATACAAAAAAGAACACAAAATTTTAATTGTGTAATTAAAAAATTGTATTTCGGAAAGCAGTGACTGAAATGCAATTATTGTAGTTCAGTAGACTCAGAACATACTGTTTAATGTCCTGTAAAAGTTTCATGTCAATGGCTACAGTTTTTCCTGAAATAAAGGGAAGCCTAGTCACTAAATTTTATATTGTCGGGATAGGGTGTTCCACCTCCCCTTAAAACATGCATTTTTGTAGGCTGTGTTACCTTGGATAGCGTGTAGTGGAAACTCTTCTATTATGTCTCTAATTTTCTGCCGAATTCCCCTGTCTATAAGTAATGGCTGATGATGCGAGGTTGTGGTGTGTGCGTTCATGCATGTGTCTGTGTGAATGATTATGCCTTTGTGGTAATTATGTGTCACTTTGTCCAGTACTTTTCATTTTGCTGTATATGCTACTGAGTTTTAGTTTGATTCTGTGATATATCTATGTTACTAACTCCTACAGCGTTACCACACTATGTTGACGCTTGTTCTCTCTTTTTGAATACAAAGAGGTTGCACTTATTTATGACGGCAATTAGTACATATCCTCCAGTATCTGTTCTATCAGTTTTCCAGAGTGTAGAACGGGTGTTAGGGGTAGGGGGGAGGTTAGGGCGCTTAACTACTAAGGTCATTAGCGCAGGCGTTAAGGTCCGTGTAGTGTTCTTCCTGTGAAAAATTGTGCAATTACTCTGATTAGGTCTGCAAATGTTTCTGTGTCGGACGAATACTGTGCATACATTAAATGATTATTCATCTGTCACGACTGTGAGTGAGTTCAGCTGTGGCTATGTGCTCCAAACAGTCTGAGTAATCTTTGTTACCGTGAAGGTCGATTCCTACTAATGTATTCCTCATATAATGTAACTGTTTTATCTTCAGAATGGATATTCAGTGTAAGCGAAACACTGAGGTGTAGTCACTTTCGCAGTGAAGACGATGTCGTTACAAAATCCTTGTAGACTTCCTGTAAGTTCAAGCCCTCTCTATTCTGTGTATATGCTGCTCCCAAGATGTTTGCAGAGCTCATGTTTGTCGGTTGGGAAGGTTTACAATTTGGAGGAATGTAGGTTTGTCTCAGTGTCATGGTAATCAATTATATCTGTTATGCGGTGTGCATGTTTCTGATTTATGTCTGGTATTACGTCCTGATGGTTGCCTTTATTAGTAAAGAGTCAGTCTCTGCAATCTGTTTATTCTGATATTTGCTTGGGACACACTGCATCTGCTGTTAATATACTTAACAAAGATGGCTGCGGATTGTCTTAATTTACAGTGTTTTTATTTTCACGTGTTTTACATGTCTGTGTGGATTTCCTGTCAGTGTATGGGTTTGTGGCATCTATAATGCTGTTCTCTTCCTTCTGACTAACTGTTATTGGGGTTATTTCAACCTGGGTTTACTTGCACTCTGCACCAAGTGCAGGTACTTGAATGCTTGACTGTGTGTAGATCCTCCATAAGTAAAGTACACTGGCGTTGTGTAAGGTCTAAATTTTGTTGTATTGTATTCTGGTTTCTTCTGTGGATATGTTAGTTACTATTCTGAGACATGTTAGTGTGAGTTAAAAGTGTATGTGTGTCCACGCTGTTTCATTAATTTCGGTGTTTTGTGCCTATATGTATGTGTACGTTATCAGTATTTAAATGGAAAATTTCTACTTTGAGTCCCTCTATTGTGGGTAAGAGCCCAGTTTGAAAGCTGGCCCATTGATGCATGGCGTTCTTGAAACGCCTGGCTACATAGTAGCCTATGGAGTTTTGGATACATGCATTGTCGATGGAATCTGTGATATATCTCTGCTGAATTGTATCACACGTATGAAGTGACAGCTGTTTATCTGTACCCAAGTTCACATCTGCCAGAAGTCGATTGTGTTGCCTGCAGGTGACTGAATGACGCCAATCTCTGGTCTAGTTGATGGTGACATAACATTTACTCCCAACTATAGTTTCTGTTTCATAGTCTACACCTCTGTCTGGGGTGGGAGTGGTTGTACCACAGTGTGGTTATATTCTTTATTAGTGAACACTGTCCATGATTTCATATTCCATGTGTTCAATTTCTCGTCCATATAACTGCCTGTATGTTAGACATGCAGGTCCCCCAGCCTTGTCACAGACTTTATTTCTGTACTTGCACAGAATGCACTCAACAGCTGGACAGTGTAACTTTATTCTTAGATATCTCCATAAAATTGACGTCAAAACACAATAACCTGTTGCATCTATAACGGCTGTCGCCATTTATAAATCCCATGGAGGCGACTGATGTTAAATATTCACCATAGAAGTTCTGTGACATGATGGCAAATTTGGGTGGCTGTGTTACAAAATAATGGCTTCTATCGACAGGAAATGTCAAACTAATTCCATCTTTTTGATTTCCAGATGGCTTTTGACACTTTTCCTCACAAGCGACCTCTAATAAAATGGCATGCCGATGGGCTATAATGTTAGTTGTGCGACTTGTTTCATGATTTCATGTCAGAAAGGTCACAGTTTATAGTAATTGATAGAAAGTCATTGATTAAAACAAAGTACTTTCTGATGTTCCGTAATGATGTGTTATAGGCCCCCTACTATTCCATATTTACAGAAGCGATTTAAGAGACAATCTGATCAGCCCTAGAGTATACTCAGATAATGGTATCGTTTACCATCTTGAAAAGTCACCATATGTTCAAACACAATTTGCAAAATGATTTAGACAAGATATTTGTATAGCCCTTTAAGTAACAGTGGACTCTATATCATGAAAAGTGTGAAGTTATTCACATAGGTGCTAAAAAGAATCAGCTAAGTTTCGGATACTCTATAAAGCACACAATCTAAAGGCTGTAAATTCAATGAAGTACTTATAGTTTTCAACTGTGAATGGCTTCAAAATGGAATGATCAAATAGATAATGTGATAAAAGTGAACCAAATACTGTGATTTATTAGCAGAACAATTACAAAATGCAACAGATCTACTTAAGAGACTGCCTATACTACACATTTCCTTCCTCTTCTGGAGTATTAATGTATGGGTACATAACAGAGATGTGAAGGCTAGATTAAGAGCTGAATTAAAATTTCTTTGGTGTAACATAATACATGGTGGGAACAGGACAGACCCACTGTACAACATCTCGAGACTCTGTGAAGGAGGAACTATGGGGAGGGGGAAAGGAAGGGGTGTTAAGAAGATAGGATTATGTAGTCGTATTGGTGGGATAGAAAGCGTGTATGTTAATGGAGTGGGAGCAGGAACAGGGACAGGCAGGTGGAGGATAGGAACTAGCAAGAACTGAGACCAGGGGGTTGTGGGAATGACGTGTATATAGTAGGCAGAGTTTCGATTTGTATAATTCAGAAAAGTTGGTGGTGGCAAAGTAGCATGTGGTACAGTGGTTGCAGCTAAGTTGCTAGCTCACGTGGCTGCTTTCACGAATGCCCATGCATGTGATAGGGCTAGTGCAAGCAGTACTGGAAGGCTGTATAGGACACATCATCCATTTAGGTTTACTGTAGGGATATGAGGCATGAGGCAAGGGGTTGGGAGCAGGGAAGGAGTACGGATGGACAAGGACATTGAACAGGTTTGGTGGGTGGCAGTATGGCACTATTGGGAGGGGGGGTTAGGGAGGGGGTATAATAGCAATGATATTTCTCATTTCAGGATATAGTGAGAGACAGTCGAAATGCTGGCAGAGAATGTGACTCAGTTGCTCCAGTCCTAGGTGATACTGAGTCTCAAGGAAACTGTTCTCTTGTGGCTAGATTGTGGGTAGGTGGGGGACTGCAGGTGACCGGTGAGGCAAGCCCCAAATCTGTTTCTAGACAAGGTTGGGAGGATGCTTTCGCTTTGTGAATGCCTTAGAGAAACATTGAGCATATGTGTAGAGGTACTGCTTAACACTACAGATGTATGGCCACAACTGTATAGACCATATGAAAGGAACTTTTTGAAGTAGAAAGGGTGGCAGCTGTAGTTGTGGAGCAGGCCAGACTGGCCTAGCGGTTCTAGGCGCTACAGTCTGGTACCGCGTGACCGCTATGTGCAGATTCGAATCCTGCCTTGGGCATGGATGTTTGTGATGTCCTTAGGTTACTGAGGTTTAAGTAGTTCTAAGTTCTAGGGGACTGATGACCTCAGAAGTTAAGTCCCATAGTGCTCAGAGCCATTTTTTTGTAGTTGTGGAGGTATTGTTGGTGGTTGGTAGGTCTGATGTTAATTGAGATATTGATGTAATCTTCCTTGAGATGGAGGTCGTCACTGAATAAGGTGGCCTGTTGTGCTGAGGAACACCAGATTTAGCGAATGGTAGAGAAAGTGTTGAGTTTATGCTGCGTAGTACCTGGTGAAGTGAATATGGAGAAGGTGTTGATATTCTGGAGTAATATGGGTAGGTTTTCCATACCCTCGGTCAGGATCATGAAGATGTCATCAATGAATCCAAGCCAGATGAGACATTATGAATTCTAATTAGTTACGAATGAATGCTCTAGATAACCAGTGAACTGCTTAGCATAGGTTATTGGCAGGTAGGTGCCAATTGCTGTACCATGGACCAGCCATCAAGGGAGAAGTAATTATAGCTGAGGATATAAATGGTCATGTTGATCAGGAAGGAGGTTATAGATTTATAGTCATTTGTTTTTTGGGAACGTAATGTTAAACAATGCCAAGACCACAATCACTGGAGATGTTAGTGTAAATGGCGGTGGCATCAACAGTGTGAAGGAGGGAACCACGTGGTAAAGGAACAGGAATGGCGGGGAGATGGTTTGTGGGGGATATAGTTGCTGTATCTTATATAGGAG
This sequence comes from Schistocerca gregaria, assembly GCF_023897955.1. Classification (NCBI taxonomy): domain Eukaryota; kingdom Metazoa; phylum Arthropoda; class Insecta; order Orthoptera; family Acrididae; genus Schistocerca; species Schistocerca gregaria. The sequence goes on from NC_064931.1 coordinate 241,241,205, forward strand.
GGTAAGTTACAGCTGATAGGCAGTAGGTGTTAGTCCACGAGGGAGAGATTGTCTCTGTAGGTGTACAGCAACCAGTCACAATCGGAGATCTTGGATTTTTGGATTTATGATATTTAGGAAGCATGTAGAAGATAAAACTGCAGAAAGTTTTGGGGATAAGGAGAGAGACAGACTTGGGGCAGGTTCAGTGATGGGCCCAAGGATGTGAGGAGTAACTGGAGATCCTGCAAGATTTTGGAAATGAAGTTACTGTGGTAAGTCTTGTGGGTGGACATATGTGACAGCTACTGGAGACCCTCTGCATGACAACAACTGTGATTTATAATCACAATTGTGAAGACTATTTGTAGGATCATAACATCAGAATCAGTTGATAGGTCGTGGTTAGTGGACCTTTCTGAGTGTGTGAGATTGGTTACCTGTTGAGTGATTTCGAGAATGATGGTGAGACAAGGTTTGAGGCTGGGAGAACTGAAAAGTTAACAGAAGGTGATTTGGAGAATCTGGTGGTGGATTTGGGTCACAGTTGGATGGAGGCGTAAGCTGAGCCAGTCAGGTTTTAACATTGGTTTGGAATGAGTCTGATTTATGCATTTATTGACAAAGAAACTATTTCCACTGTAGGGGCCATGAGAAAGAGAGTAGGCCTTTGGTAAACCCAGCATGACTGGATTTGCGAGTGGGGCCCAATGTAACTCTGAAGCAACTCTGAAGCTTTTCTGAAGGACTGAGGCTTTTGGCGGACTGGTTCATGACTGTGTTCTAAGTCTCTTTAGGTTCTGGGTTCTGTGGGATGGCGGAATTAAGTTTCTGAGGCTGCGATAAATATAGTAGGTCTTCCATTCAGCTGTGTGGCGTGCAGAGAGGAGGGGGGGGGGGGGGTTATGGCTCGTTTAGTGGCTGTAGATAGTGGTAGTCAAAGGCAGGAGAGAAAGTTGATTGACTGGGCACAGTCTGCGGGATGGTATGCAGAAAGTTGGGGTTACAGCGCAGGAGAATTTTACAGATGGACACGAGGTAGTGCAATGTGGTTTGGACCAGTTTTACATGGTTTTCAAGTACTTGGTAGGTGAGGGCTATGCTATGTCTGAATTTTAAATGCTAGAGATCATTTGGGAAACACAGATTGCCACACAAGAGTAGTAGTTTCCTGGTCTTGTGGGCATTCCATGAGCTAGGCAATAATACTGGAACATATTCCCTATCTCGCCAGAGATAGGGAATTTTTTCTGTACTGACTGAAATGGGAGGTGCAACAATTTATAGCGTAGGATGAAAAATGTGTAAAAATCATAAAAAGGACGTAATGAATGAAGTACAGTGAAAAAACCATGAAATCTAAGAAGGAGCTATAATGAAACCCAAAAACAAAATAAAATCTTCGTGAAAACAGGATGCAGTCAAAGTAGGGAAAAATATTAAAAAGTCTGTGGGTTTGTATGTGGGAAGACAGAGGGCAGCAGCTGTAACTGGATTGGGTGAGGGAGTCCCGTAATCTTACCGTATTATCCCATCTACTGACAAAAACTCCACCCCCATGATTATGAACTGCAGGGGTTACCTGTGAGAAGGACTATCAGTTGTAGCATGTGTCCATCTACAAGGCCTGCCACAGTGACCCCATGCCATAACCCAGCAACATGTTCTGTCCCTCCTCAAACCCTTATGCCCATCCGAGAACCTCCCCTGAGTCTATCCCACCCCCTACCCCACTAATCTCGACACTGACAGCTTCTACATCCCTCCTAAATCTCATAAACCCAAACACCCAGAATGCCCCTTTGTGGCTGACTACTTTGTCCTCCTCTCCCAGGGAGAGACTCTCTCTTGTGGACTGACCCCACTAGAATTTGACCTGTAACTTAAGTTCCTGTATTAAGAAGACCAACCATTTCCTCAGATAAACATCTCTCCACAGATCGTGTTCCTTGACCACCCTGCTTGACACTATCCATGCCACCTCCATGTACACTAAGATCCCCATTGTCTGTGCCCTTGCCACTACTGAACACTATGTTTACAATGTTCATCATCATCCACATCATCCTCATTTAAGACTGATTATGCCTTTCAGCGTTCAGTCTGGAACATAGCCCCCCTTATAAAATTCCTCCATGATCCCCTATTCAGTGCTAACATTGGTGCCTCTTCTGATGTTAAACCTATTACAATCTGTCACGCTGACAACCCAGCTATCAGGGCGGACAATAAAAGAAATGATGAATGGTGGAAAGTATCATGCTTTCAAGAAAACTACTAATCTCTCTATTACATCATTCAAGCTGTCAGTTATGCTCCACTATAAGATTTCTAATAATTATGGTAGTGTAAACTTATGGTTGTGTTAAAGCAAAAACATATTTATGAAATGTTGTAATAGAAACCTGCAGGTGAGGTAGATGGTGAGTGTGGAAATGGGCAGTGGTGGAGGAGAGGGATGGGGAGGGGAGCAGGAACATATTCCTTCTCCCTTCACCCTAGCGAAATAGCCTTTCTGTTCCTTAAAAAATTATGATACATTTCTACACTTGTCGTTCTACTAAACCAAACTTTCAGCAAAGTCTGGCATGACTTGGCTAAATCTGATGGGATATACCCACCGTTTAGAAATCAGAGAATAATTTAAATCAGTTTGGGGATCACACGGTATGCATGAAACTGTTCCATTTATAAAGTGAAGTGGTCAATTTGGTATGTCTAATTACTAAGGAACATGCAAACCGTAACCAACCTGATCTGGTAACTCACCTTAGGTTGTCTCATAATCTGTGGTCTTCAGTCACCCTTGTACTATTAGTGTCTTTGATTAAAATTTGTTATGTAATATGCACTACCTTGCAGAATATGAATTTCAGTTTCTTCATGTTCGTTGCAACACAGTTTTCCTTTTATGATGATCACTATTGTAACAGTCATAAGTCTCAATATTGAAACCAGATTGGTAAGCTACACTCATAAACAATTTGTCTCACATTTGATTGGTGGCAGACCAGATCTGAAATACACAAATATGATAACTGTAGATACTTCTCCAGCACATAGTGATTCATAATTACATGATGTAAACGTAATTTTGACACAAACAGATTGCCGTCATCCCGATTCTTACTGAAATATATGTTTCAGTGGACTGTTCATTAGCTCACAGAAAATTTCAGCTCCATGTGTTCTTGATAAACCTTAAACTGCAAATATTTCATTATGAAAATAGTTTCCTGCTGAATTAAATGTAATATTATAGTTAGTAATTAAGAAACTATGTCATGAATAACAAAATATAATAAAATGAAGTCTGAATATGAACTTAACTTTTTTGTGTGACTGTCTAATATGCTTTCTCCATAAAATGAGATCAAATAAAGAAAAAGTATTACACAGATTTTGAGACTGATAGAAGAACATGTAGAACGATTAACACATTTTCTGGCACGAGACACTTTCCAAGCAGCTCTGAATTAGTCACCAAACTTTTTTTTCACTTCCTTCACAAACGCTTATTAGTATACAGTTCAGTATGAGTTCCCCACTAGGGTGCTGAGGGGGGGGAGGGGGGACAGAGTTTCTGGCCAATATCCTGAAGGCCAGTCTTATACCTCCACACAACTGAATCCCAACAGTAGCAAATGTTTCATCTGTGTATAAACTATGAGCACTATAACACTATGAGAGCTATTAAAACTATTTTCCATTTTCAGTGACAGAGTGATTGATATAGATCCTAAATTATATGGGGCTGCTGTATATGTTAGTTCCTGTATGACAGATTTGTAGACCCAAATGCACCATACAAAAGAAAGAAGTCATTATTTGTGCTAGAAGTGAAAAATGTTTTCCACTTTCATTTGGGAGAATTATGCACAGGAAATGAACACCACGCTGTAACAGTTTTCAAAAAACAAAAGGCAATTATAAGAATAATGAACGAAGTGAGAAGCAGAAAACCATGTAAGCCTTTCTTTAAAGATCTAAAGATCCTACCCCTTCCCTGAATTTATATACTGCAAGTAGTCATGCATTTTTTAAAAAAAAGGATACTGAGAAAAGAAAACCTTTTTCCTCATAACAAAAGTGTCCATGATTACAGTACCAGGTCAGACAGTGACATACATGTTAATCATTGTAACACCACATTATGCCAAAAAGGTGTATATCTAGAAAGAACAAAACTTTGCAACAGATTACCAAGAAATGCAAAATCTCTTCCTGAACTACAAAGCTTTAAAAAGTCTGTGACAGCCTACCTTCCGAAAAACTGCTACTATTAAACCTCACAGTATGTTATGGAAGAAAAAATGTAATTTGTATCTTTAGTTGTAGGAAATAACTTATAAATATACAGCATTTAAAAAATTTGTAATTATTAACCATATAGATCCTTTTTGTCATGAAAATTTTAGTAATGTATATTTGACATTTGAAAAATCAACAGCTAAAATGATTTTCTGTCCAATATCCTGTGTACAATATATGCACTGAGAAAGAGATTTATATGTATAAATAAATAAATAAATAAATTTCAGTTTGCCTTCTTATACTGCACTAGAACTGTGTACCTGCAAACAATTATTGGTCTGTTTCATAGCAAAAATCCATTAAAGTCATAGAAAAGTAACCCTTGCAACCATAAAATAGGCAGAATACTGATAACTCAAAAGGTAATGAAGATAAAATTTATTTATTTACTGATGTCATTAGGATAAGATGTGTACGTTCATTTATTCGTTACTTTTAATTTGTTGCTTAAACTTGTTACAGTTAAACTAAAGGCAGTAAACTGCAGGGTGTTGCATTGTATGTAACCAACTGTTCATAGAAAATAAATAAAATTATACATATAATACATAAAGCTATGTAGGAAGGCTACTCTGCTCCCTTGGCATACCTCCAAATCTGTACGACTGCACCCACCCACTCCCTTCCCCATCCAGAACACTCAATTTGAACATATTTCTTACATGGATTCAGTTATTTTCATAATTGAAGAATATTATTTAATTGAACTATATTTGTGTAAAATATTACACACAACAAATTAGCTGTATCATTATATGAAATAAATTGCAAGAGGTATATGCTTTCTAAACACAATGAAAAGTAAAATGGTATTCTGAAATGTATTCACAATTTATGAGTATGATTGCACAAAAGCTGTACAGTTTTATCAGGAGCACATGAAAATTTGTCCGAAACTGGAGCTCTAACCTGGATTTCATGCTCGGCACAAGTGGTCTCCTTAACCACTTCAGATATCCAACCACACTTCCTGGGCCAACCCAAACATATAACTGTCCCAACCTCTACATCTCATAGTAATGGCACAGTATGTGATTCCCACACAGGGAAAGACTTATTGAGTTTTCTTGTCAGGTCAGCTTCACTTTCCCATTAAATACATTAATGCAGTGTCTGTACATTTACAGTATCTGTGTACTTCTATACAATGTTCCTTCAGACTTAAGGGCATAAAACTACACAGGCACAGTAAAATACAGACATTGCACTAATGTAAAATGGTATTGTATAGTTTATGGAGGTATTGTAGATAGGTTTTAGTATACTGTACAATATAGATGGATACAAGAATCTTGTTAGGTTATTTCCCCCACACAATTTGGTGGAGAAAAGGTATACTAAAAATCTGTTGGCAATTTCTCAGCACATAAATTCGGTATCAGGAATGGGCCAGATTCATTACATTCTACAAACAAAACAATTTGAAACTCACAGTGATCTCCCTGAGGAAACATTTCCAAAAGCAAAACCCATACTATTGCTTGAAGAGTATAAAATCCGTTGCATTGCTATCACACACCATTCAAAAGAAGTAGTTCAAGGAGTTAAAATCCACACAGGTGCAAATGTGGACTTTGATCACTACATGTCCTCATCAAAATTAAATGCAATCCCAAAAGAGCACAATGCAAGGGTACACACCCTCAGAAAATTAACACAAAGGATCCATGAACTAGTATAAGAGAGGAAGGAGAGAAAGGAAAGGCAGTCACCTGGACACAGTTCCAAACCAACATTACACAGAAAGCCAAAAAACTAACCTGCAGAAGAAGAACACAAAACAATCAAATTGGAACTAAGCATATGAAAACACTTAGCGAAAATGGAAGAGAAAATTTCTAAAATATAACAGGAAAACAATCAGCTGAGACTAAACTAATTTCTTTTGATGTCAGAAATCAGGGGAAAACATTAATCACAAAGCCAAGGAGAATTCATATGGAAGAATAATATTAAATTACTGAAAATAACATTAAAGAACACAACTGATGCTCAGTGTTAACATCTGCAGATATACATCAGAGAATCTATGTTTCGGAGAGCAAGATGGTAAACTCAGTCTGACAAATCACAACGACTGTAGAGAGATATTTTAGTAATTCTCTGAGCTAAACAATTGTTCAGAGCCACATTCAAGATTTGGGCTGTATTGATTTGGGAAAGGAGACCAAACTGTGAGTTCATCGGTCTCATTGGATTCAGGAAGGATGGGGAAGGAAGTTAGCCGTGTCCTTTCAAAGGAGCCATCCCAGCATTTGCCTGAAGTGATTTAGAGAAATCACAGAAAACCTAAATCAGGATGGCCGGACGCAGGATTGAATCGTCATCCTCCTCAATGCAAGTCCAGTGTGCTAAACACTCCACCACATTGGTCGGTCCACCTTCTATTTTCCGAGGGAGAGTACTATACAACCATACCCAGAATCTTAGCCCTCACCAAAGATGAGTTCTACAAACATACCCTCAGACGCGAAAGCAACTGGGCATCTGGGAAAAATGGCCTCATCAGAGTTATTGAAGCACATATGGACAAACACACTTGAATAGCATAAATAAATAATCAAGGATACTTACCAATCAGAATAAATGCCAGAAGATTGGAAGTACACACTCATCCATCCACTCCACAAGAAAGGCCACAGGAAAGACTTAATTATTACAGAGGCATTTCACTCTTTCAAGTAATGCGCAAAATATTCTCAGCATGTTCACTTCATACAACACAAACATTGTATGAACATAAAATCTGTGAATATCACGTGATCTTTCTCGTAGGATGCTCATGCATACTACAGAAACTAAATCAAAACCTATTATGAGGTAATTTGAAACAGTTCAGTTATTTGCAAGTTGAGGAAGACATGACTTATTTGATAGTGTCTGTTTGATACCTTAGAAGAACAGAGACTATACCCAAAGAAAGTGAGCCTCATTATCCAAACTATCCAAACATTCATTCACACAATGGTGGATAAAAACGTGGGAAATAACATTACCATTTGAAATTAAAACAGATATTCTACTAGGAGGAGGACACTAACCACTCTTCTTCAGTCTCATATTAGATGAAGCCTTTAGGGCATAGGAACAGGAATTAAAAAATAAAAATCTCTGGAAATCTATACTGCTTGGATGAACAAATTGGACATTAAAATCTCTTGCTTTGGTTTTTCATATGATTCAGCAATACTAATGAACAAACAAATCACAGAAATGAGACAGAAATCCTCAACAAATGCAGTGAGAAAGCCACAAATCACTCTTTGGAAAAAAACTGCGTTCTTCTGCATTATATTTATCAATCAGAGATGACATTCAAAGTACTGCAAATCAGGCACATTGGTGATGATCATAGAACAGACAAGGATAGATTGCTATGTACCATATGAAGGATTTGTTGAGTCACCGAGAGGCCTGTCTGCAATTCAAAATCTCATCTTTGTGGTGAGTAGCAATTTATTCTTTTCAAAATATTGTCATTATTCCACTCTCGGTTTTCCATTTTTGTTAAAACAAACAAGTGTAGCAAACGAAGCACTGGGGGCTCCACTACAAAAATTCAAGAGAATTTGCAGCAGAATGCATGAAATCTACAACCAAAAGCACATGTCCATACACACAAAGAGGGGACATTACAAAATAGTGATTCATCCTGAAGGTCTCCATGCATTTACACTCACTGGCTGTGTGAAAGGAGTCTTGATTTAGGTAAAAGATAGGAACATATGATGTAGTACAATTCCTGCACGTCTCCCACATAATTTTTAAACCTCATCTTTTTAAAGTGCTAGTTTCTGTGCCCCCTCTTTGTCTCCACACTTGGCAGAGACCAGTCTTATCATGAGCTAGGTATGGCTCTAATGATACCTGAAACACTCATGTAGTACTATATTATTTCAGTTGACTTGTTGCATATTACTAGTACACTAACTGAACAACATATAATCTACAGGACAAAATAAAATATCAGTTTTCCTTCACTTCTGAAAGACATTTGACTCAGTACCACACACACACACACATTACTGAATGTATTGTCATATAAGGTATGAAGAAAGATTTGTGGGTGGATTGAGGGTTTCCTGGTCGGGAGGACGCTGTCTGATATCTTGGATGGAGGGTCTTCACCAGAAAATAACTTCAGGTCTGCCTCACGGAAAATGTTTGGACCTTAGCTGTTCATGTTGTATATTAATGACCTTGCAGACAATATTAATAATAATATTGAGGTGTTACATTTGTGAGAAACAGTATTGATTTCGATAACATTGACATCAAAAAATTTTGCTGAGAGCAGATCTCTGAACGATGTGCGACAGAAGTAGTATTTCATAATAAAGCCTTTAGAATGATAAGTATATACGAAATGTATCCAGGAAACGTTAACCTCTTCATAAAAAATCTGGAAGCACTGTTGACCCAACTCATAGAAAAAAACAAGGTAACAGTGGTTCTTGATGATTTTAATGTGGATTTATGGAAAAGCTCTGGCAATCACAATTATTGCAATAGTAACACCATCATTCAATTTCACTCCTACTGTGAACTTTGCAACTAGGCTATGAAAATATTCCGAGACTGTTATTAATAATACCTCTGTAGGCTAATCTATGGAAAAAGTCAGATCACAAAATCAGTAGTAAATAGGCTATCTGATCATTGCATGCAGAATATTTTGTTAAATGTTGTAACTTGGCATAATATATAATCTATTAAACCTGAGTGTGAGAGGGTAATAAATCATTGGAATACTGAGAATTTTAGTACACTGCTCAAAGATATGAACTGGATAGATGTTTGCAATACCTCTGGCTCAAATGGAGAATACAAAACATCCATTAAAAAGTGAATTCCTTATTTGAAAATTATTTCCCCTAAAAGGTAACTTAAATCAAACAGAAGTCTAAATATAAACCATGGATTACACAAGGAATAAAGGCACCATGTGGGACAAAAACTGTGTGTATTGTCTATGAACTACTCTGAGACAAAGATAATTACACTGGGCAGCAAAGGAAAAATGTTATGGGATATACAGTAGTCAAGACAGAAACAGGTTGGACCAGAAAGGAAGAGGAACAGATAGCTCTAAAAATACATGAGACATTGGTAACAACTGCATGTGGTGTTGCAAACCTCTTAAAGAAGTACTTTGTTTCTGTTACCAACGGTTTGGACTTATCAGGTTCAGTAAACAATACAATGGTATATCAGAGACCAGTATGTGCAAATAACGTCAGTAAAATGGAAATGACACGCTCTTATCCCTAATAATAGCATCCATCTTAAAATCCTTAAAGTCAAAGTGTTCTAGTGATCATAATAACGTGAAGTTAATCAAAAAGTGTTCATGTGAGTTGAGTTCTATCTTAACTCATATATGTAATCAGTCGATTATCAGTGGAACATACCGAGACTGGTTAAAATAATTGAAGTTTACCCTCATTATAAGAAGGGGGATGAAGACATACCATCGAACAGTTGACCTATTTTACTTGTGCCAGCTTTTTCAAAGATATTTCAAAAGGTTGTTTTCAAACATCTTCTTAAGCACCTAACTGCAAATACTGTGTAGCCCCAGTCATAGTTGAGTTTCCTTGAGAGTTCTGGTACAGATAAAGCTACTTACATGTACAGCAAATATGTACACAATTCATTAGATACAAAAATTTGAGGGTACTGACATTTCCGGTGACCTGTCAAAAGCCTTTGACTGTGGGAATCACAGCATTCTCCTAAGTAAAGTATGCTATTATGTTGTCACTTTCAGTGCTGAAAAATGGTTTAAGTCTTGCCTGACTAATGGGAAACCAAGGGTTTTGTTGCTAAATACCTCTGGAGTAAGCAATAAATCTTCATCTGAGGGGGAGATAATTATATGTGTTGTTCCGAAAGATTCCCATGTTGGGTCCACAGCATTCTCTTATGTGCATTAACGACATGTCATCTGCTACCTGTACATTTCCAGGTACTAAATTTGTTTTGTTTGCAGATGGTACAAGCATTGCAATAAACAGCATTCAAACACAGATTTAAAAATGGCTGCAAATCAAATTTTCACTGGCATTAATAAATGATCTGTAGGTAACTCACTGTCATTGAACTTTAAAAATATGCAATTCAGAACCTGTATGAGATTTCCTTCCAACATGTGTATAACATATGAAGACATGCAGATAGAAGACATTGGCTGAGTTAAACTTCTGAGATTACAACTTGATAATAAATTCAGTTGGTAAAGACACACCATAGCACTGCTGAAGAGCCTGCTTAGAATGTGAATGATGTCACATGTATGAGATGTAAATATAAAAAATCCTTCCATACTTCACTTACTTTCATTCTATTATGTCATATGTGATCACACTTGGAAGTAGCTCTTTAAATGAAGCAAATGTTTCACAGTGTAAATGCATGTAATATGATTAATATATTGTATATACAAGAACATCATGTAGAACTAGTTCAATGTACTGAGCTTCCTAACCGAAGCTTCTCTGTGTAAGTATTCCTTAATGAAATTTATTGCAAATTATTTCTGCTTCCAGCCAATAGCTCAATACATAGTACCAATACAAGGAACAGGAACAATCTACATTGTTGTTGTTGTTGTTGTTGTTGTCCTCTTCAGTCCTGAGACTGGTTTGATGGAGCTCTACATGCTACTCTATCCTGTGCAAGCTTCTTCATCTCCCAGTACCCACTGCAACCTACATCCTTCTGAATCTGCTTAGTGCATTCATCTCTTGGTCTCCCTCTAAGATTTTTACCCTCCACGCTGCCCTCCAATACTAATTGGTAATCCCTTGATGCCTCAGAACATGTCCTATCAACCGATCCCTTCTTTTGGTCAAGTTGTGCCACAAGCTTCTCTTCTCCCCAATCCTATTCAATACTTCCTCACTAGTTATGTGATCCACCCATCTAACTTTCAGCATTCTTCTGTAACACCACATTTCAAAAGCTTCTATTCTCTTCTTGTCCAAACCATTTCACTTCCATACATGGCTACACTTCATACAAATACTTTCATAAATGACTTCCTGATACTTAAATCTATACTCGATGTTAACAAATTTATCTTCTTCAGAAACGCTTTCCTTTTCATTTCCAGTCTACATTTTATATCCTCTCTACTTCGACCATCATCAGTAATTTTGCTCCCCAAATAGCAAAGCTCCTTTACTACTTTAAGTATCTCATTTCCTAACCTAATTTCCTCAGCGCCACCCGACTTAATTCGACTACATTCCATTATCCTCGTTTTGCTTTTGTTGCTGTTCATCTTATATCTTCCATCCAAGGCACTGTCCATTCCATTCAACTGCTTTTCCAAGTCCTTTGCTGTCCCTGACAGAATTACAATGCCATCGGCAAACCCCAAAGTTTTTATTTCTTCTCCATGGACTTTAATACCTACTCCGAAATTTTCTTTTCTTTCCTTTACTGCGTGTTCAATATACAGATTCAATAACATCGGGGATAGGATACAACCCTGTCTCACTCCCTTCCTAACCACTGCCTCCCTTTCATGCCCCTCAACTCTTATAACTGCCATCTGGTTTCTGTACAAATTTTAAATAGCTTTTCCCTCCCTGTATTTTACCCCTGCCACCTTTAGAATTTGAAACAGAGTATTCCAGTCAACATTGTCAAAAGCTTTCTCTAAGTCTACAAATGCTAGAAAAGTAGGTTTGCCTTTCCTTAATCTTTCTTCTATGATAAGTAGTATGGTCAGTATTACATCACGTGTTCCAGTATTTCTACGGAATCCTAACTGATCTTCCTCGAGGTCGGCTTCAACTAGTATTTCCATTCGTCTGTAAAGAATTCGTGTTAGTATTTTGCAGCTGTGGCTTATTAAACTGATTGTTCGGTAATTTTCACATCTGTCAACACCTGCTTTCTTTGGAATTGGAATCAATATATTCTTCTTTAAATCTGAGGGTATTTCGCCTTTCTCATACATCTTGCTCACCAGATGGTAGAGTTTTGTCAGTACCGGCTCTCCCAAGACAGTCAGTAGTTCCAATGGAATGTTGTCTACTCCGGGGGGCCTTCTTTCGAGTGAGGTCTTTCAGTGCTCTGTCAAACCCTTCACGCAGTATCGTTTCTGACATTTCATCTTCATCTATGTTCTCTTCCATTTCCATAATATTGTCCTCAAGTACATCGCCTTGTATAAACCCTCTATATACTCCTTCCACCTTACTGATTTCCCTTCTTTGCTTAGAAATGGGTTTCCTCTGAGCTCTTGATGTTCATACAAGTGGTTCTCTTTTCTCCAAAGGTCTCTTTAATTTTCCTGTAGGCAGTATCTATCTTACCCCTAGTGAGATAAGCCTCTACATCCTTACATTTGTCCTCTAACCATCCCTGCTTAGACATTTTACACTTCCAGTCAATCTCATTTTTGATACGTTTGTATTCCTTTTTGCCTGCTTCATTTACTTTTATATTTTCTCCTTTGGTCAATGAAATTCATTATTTCTTCTGTTACCCAAGAATTTCTACTAGCCCTCGTCTTTTTACCTTTTTGATAATCTGCTGCCTTCACTACATCATCCCTCAAAGCTACCCATTCTTCTTCTACTGTATTTCTTTCCCCCATTCCTGTCCATTGTTCCCTTATGTTCTCCCTGAAACTCTGTACAACCTCTGGTTCTTTCAGATTGTCCAGGTCCCATCTCCTTAAATTTCCACCTTTTTGCAGTTTCTTCAGTTTTAATCTACAGGTCATAACCAATAGATTGTGGTCAGAGTCCACATCTGCTCCTGGATTGTCTTACAATTTAAAACCTCGTTCCTAAATCTCTGTCTTACCATTATATAACCTATCTGATACCTTTTAGTATCTCCAGGGTTCTTCCATGTATACAACCTTCTTTCATGATTCTTAAACCAAGTGTTGGCTATGATTAAGTTCTGCTCTGTGCAAAACTCTACCAGGCAGCTTCCTCTTTCATTTCTTATCCCCAATCCATATCACCTACTACGTTTCCTTCTCTCCCTTTTCCTACACTCGAATTCCAGTCACCCATGACTATTAAATTTTCGTCAGCCTTCACTATCTGAATAATTTCTTTTATTTCATCATACATTTCTTCAATTTCTTCGTCAACTGCAGAGCTAGTTGGCATATAAACTTGTACTACTGTAGTAGGTGTGGGCTTCGTATGTATCTTGGCCACAATAATGCGTTCACACTGCTGTTTGTAGTAGCTTACCCGCATTCCTATTTTCCTATTCATTATTAAACCGACTCCTGCATGACCCCTATTTGATTTTGTGTTTATAACCCTGTAGTCACCTGACCAGTAGTCTTGTTCCTCCTGCCACCGAACTTCACTAATTCAAACTATATCTAACTTTAACCTATCCATTTCCCTTTTTAAATTTTCTAACCTACCTAAGGGATCTGACATTCCACGATCCGATCCGTAGAATGCCAGTTTTCTTTCTCCTGATAACCACATCCTCGAGTAGTCCCCGACCGGAGATCCAAGTGGGGGACTATTTTACCTCCAGAATATTTTACCCAAGAGGACGCCATCATCATTTAATCATACAGTAAAGCTGCATGCCCTTGGGAAAACTGACGGCCGTAGTTTCCCCTTGCTTTCAGACGTTCGCAATACCAGCACAGCAAGGCCGTTTTGGTTGTTGTTACAAGGCCAGATCAGTCAATCATCCAGACTGTTGCCCTTGTAACTACTGAAAAGGCTGCTGCCTCTCTTTAGGAACCACACGTTTGTCTGGCCTCTCAACAGATACCCCTCCATTGTGGTTGTACCAACGGTGCGGCTATCTGTATCGCTGAGGCACGCAAGCCTCCCCACCAATGGCAAGGTCCATGGTTCATGGGGTGGGGACAATCTACATAAAGACAATCTACATAAAGACCTAAAATATATCTATCTCTCTATTTAGTTACTCTACATCTACATCCATACTCCGCAAGTCACCTGACGGTGTGTGGTGGAGGGTACCCTGAGTACCTCTATCGGTTCTCCTATCTATTTTAGTCTCGTATTGTTCGTGGAAAGAAGGATTGTCGGTATGCTTCTGTGTGGGCTCTAATCTCTCTGATTTTATGCTCATGGTCTCTTCGCAAGATAAACGTAGGAGGGAGCAATATACTGCTTGACTCTTCGTTGTAGGTATGTTCTTGAAACTTCAAAAAAAGCCCGTACCGAGCTACTGAGCATCTCTCCTGCAGAGCCTTCCACTGGAGTTTTTCTATCATCTCCGTATCGCTTTCGCAATTACTAAATGAACCTGTAACGAAGCACTCTGCTCTCCGTTGGATCTTCTCTACCTGTTCTATCAACCATATCTGGTACGAATCCCACACAGCTGAGCAGTATTCAAGCAGTGGGCGAACAAGCATACTGTAACCTACTTCTTTTGTTTTCGGATTGTATTTCCTTAGGATTCTTCCCATGAATCTCAGTCTGGCATCTGCTTTATCGATGATCAACTTTATATGATGATTCCACTTTAAATCACTCCTAATGCGTATTCCCAGATAATTTATGGAATTAACTGCTTCCCGCTGCTGACCCGCTATTTTGTAGCTAAATGATAAGGGATCTATGTTTCTATGTATTAGCAGCACATTACACTTGTCTACATTGAGATTCAATTGCCATTCCCTGCACCATGTGTCAATTCGCTGCAGATCCTCCTGCATTTCAGTACAGTTTTCCATTGTTACAACCTCTCGATAGACCACAGCATCATCTGCAAAAAGCCTCATTGAACTTCTGATGTCATCCATCATGTCATTTATGGACATTGTCAATAGCAACGGTCCTCTAACACTCCCCTTCGGTACACCTGAAATCGCTCTTACTTCGGAAGACTTCTCTCCATTGAGAATGACATGCTGCATTCTGTTATTTAGGAACTCCTCAATCCAGTCACACAATTGATCTGATAGTCCATATGCTATTACTTTGTTCATTAAACGACTGTGGGGAACTGTATGAAACGCCTTGCGGAAGTCAAGAAACACGGCATATACCTGTGAACCCGTGTCTATGGCCCTCTGTGGACGAATAGTGCGAGCCGGGTTTCACACGACCGTCTTTTTCGAAACCCATGCTGATTCCTACAGACTAGATTTCTAGTCTCCAGAAAAGTCATTATACTCGAACATAATACGTGTTCCAAAATTCTACAACTGATCGACGTTAGAGATATAGGTCTATAGTTCTGCAGATCTGTTCGATGTCCCTTCTTGAAAACGGGGATGACCTGTGCCCTTTTCCAAGCCTTTGGAAAGCTTCACTCTTCTGGAGATCTACGGTACACCGCTGCAAGAAGGGAGGCAAGTTACATCGCGTACTCTGTGTAAAATCGAACTGGTATCCCATCAGGTCCAGCGGCCTTTCCTCTTTTGAGCGATTTTAATTGTTTCTCTACCCCTGTATCGTCTATTTCAATATCTACCATTTTCTCAATCTGTGCGACAATCTAGAGAAGGAACTACAGTGCAGTCTTCCTCTGTGAAACAGCTTTGGAGGAAGACATTTAGTATTTCGGCCTTTAGTCTGTCATCCTCTGTTTCAGTACCATTTTAGTCACAGAGTGTCTGGACATCTTGTTTTGATCTGCCTACCGCTTTGACGTAAGACCAACATTTCTTAGGATTTTCTGCGAAGTCAGTACATAGAACTTTACTTTCAAATTCATTGAACGCATCTCGCATAGCCCTTTCCACACTACATTTCGATTTGCCAATTTTTGTTTTTCTGCAAGGTTTGGGCTATATTTATGTTTCTTCCGCAGCACTTTTCTAACTCGGTTGTTGTACCAAGGTGGCTCTTTTCCATCTCTTACGATCTTGCTTGGCACATACTCATCTAATGCATATTGTACTGTGGTTTTGAACTTTTCATTCATTCATTGACTAACTTTTTCACTCACTGACAAAATATTTCTGGATTGTCGGATTATTTTAAACTGTATATTGTGGGAGTTTTGTACGTTAATGTCGAAAAATGGTTCAAATAGCTCTAAGCACTATGGAACTTAACATCGGAGTTCACTGGTCCCCTATACTTAGAAGTATCTAAACCTAACAGACCTAAGGACATCACACACATCCATGCCCGAGGAAGGATTTGAACCTGTAACCAGAACAGTCCCTTGTTTCTGGACTGATGCACCTAGAACCACTTGGCCACAGTGGCCAGCTAGGTTAATGTCCTTATTGACTCGACATGAAGCTTTTCCTTTTGTCTTGTGTTACACTCATGGATATTAAAATTTTCATTTATGTCTTTTAAAGTCTTTCTAAAATACCTACAGATTTCTAGTACGTATATACAGGAAGTAGGAGGATTGATGACTTTTCAAAAAGAAGTGTGTAGAATCATGTTGTATTGTTCCTATAATCTTTCATGGATTAGAAAAATTAGTGCACTAGGTGGTGTATTACCCCAGAATATAATCCTGTACAGTAGGATGCTATGGAATTGAGAAAAGTAGGTAATTTGGAATATAACATTCAGTATTTAATTTATTCTGTTTTCATGTGCAAGCCATTTGAAGTTATTTTAAAGCCATAGGCCTAAAAACTTTGTTACCAGCGAGGATTAAATTTTTCTAAAGTTCATTGTCACATTGGTGTTGTGTGCATCACCTTTAAAACTGAAATTTAGGAATGTTGTTCCTTTCTTGGTGTTTATCTGTTGTTTATTCCTGTCAAGCGATTTAATCACTAGTTTATTCCTGTGAAACCATTTAATAAGCTGTGATGTAGTTTTATTTACAGCTACTTGTAGCTGAGGAGGATTGAGGACTGTAATAAGGATAATTGTGTAATTACTCACCTGCAACAAATGAATTTGTTTGTGACTATTGTTTAGGTCAAAAACATTTATATAGTGAAGAAAGAGGATTGGTCCAAGAATGGATTCCCAAAGAACTTATTTATTTCAGAATTTCTGCAACTGAGAAATATATCCTAGTATTTTCATTCAGATCATGTTTTATTTGTTCTTTTTCAAGTACAATAGATAGAAAATTTTAATATAATACTCACCTTCCTGAGCATTTGCCAGGAGATTGTTACAGTAAAATGGAACTGCTAATATTTACAGAATTAATACACACTCATAATGGAACATAGTTATTCATTTTTATAATATTCATCATACAAAAAATACATAATCCTGACTCTTGTGACCAAGAGCTGCTGAAATTGAAATCTAAAAGAGATTTTTACTTAAGCTAGTGTATTGCACATGGCGGCCACTGAGTGACGCGCGTTTCTTCGGCTCGCGAGTTTTTCCGCTCATTGAAGGTGTTACAGAGAAGTGCGACAGTCCACAACGTGTGCATCTGACTAAACAAGTGTTACTTGCAGTGGTGTATTGTTCTCCGTCGATTACCACAAGTGATAAGTGATAAGTGAGTGAAAAATGGGAAGAGCACGAGTAAGCGGCAGCAGGCGAGGCTACAGGGGCGCAGGCAGCGCGGGCGCCCGGTCTCCGGCGGCAGGTGAGGCCCCGCTTCCCGACATCGGGGAGCTCGTCCGGTCCCAGGTGAGTGCGGCGCTGCACACCAAAGACACGCTAGACGTAATCGTCCAATCCATCACGGACTCTGTGACGGCCGCGGTCATGGACAAACTGCAAGAGTCTGTCGGGCGCAACAGCACCGAAATCCAGTCTCTTAGAAAGTCCTTGGCCGCACAAGAGAAAAAAGCCGCCGAGCTAGAAGCTAAACTGTCTGCTGCCACCGATGAAATTGAGCAGTATCAGCGAAGGAACAGCTTGCGCTTGTTCGGGGTAGCTGAAAACGATCGCGAAAACACCGACGACCTGGCCATTAGCCTCGTGCGTGAGAAACTTGGCGTGCAGATCGACGTGGCCGATATTGACAGAAGCCATCGTGTTGGGCGCAGGATACCAGGCGCCACGAAACCCAGGCCTATAATAATTAAATTTGTGTCGTACCGGAAAAGAGCTGAAATGTTTTCTCAGAAAAGAAAACTCGCCAAGAGTGGGGTTACCCTGAGGGAAGATCTGACGCGCGAAAGACTAAAAGTTTTGAACGCTGCGATCACACAGTTCGGCCTTCAAAATGTATGGACCCAGGACGGCAGGATCGTAGTCAAGACGGAAGGAGGGAGGAAAACGGTGACGAACATGTTCGAACTGAAAGACTGAGCGAAATCTCGCGAGACACAAAGTCTCATATTGTAATCTGTCTAATATAAGTTAATTTTTATTCTTTCTTTTCATGTTTTAGCTTAAATATAGCTCCGTTATTTCTATAAGTACCATAAGTACTCTATTTAAAATCAGTCAATTATTTCACATAAATATTGTTTCTTTATTTGTCTATCATAAGTGCTCATGTATACTCATATTGTCAGTTAAATGGGAATTAACATTCTCCATTAACAGGAATCTCCTTACAACCGCCTTTCTATATCTGTTATTTTCATCTTCGCCACTACCACTACTACTACTATTATCTTTTTCGTAACCACTACTGCCACTTTCCATCTTTCTTTTCGCTCCCTTCTCCGATACTTCCAGCGTGTTTTTCACCTTTAGTTCACAGACGCTTGAGTCAGTCACGACCTGGGACACCTGTAAACATGTCTTCCCCCGCGAAATCCAGCTTTTGTCCCTCTTCCGGCCAGCAGGTAAACGGAGCGCGCTCGGTCCTACAGGCGGCCACAATGGGACGGACCGGTTCAGGCGGCGGGCTCTTTGTGGCCCACGCGAACGCGCAGTCGCTAACGGCTCACTTCGACGAGTTCTGTGACCTGTTCTGCCAATCGCTGTTCCACATTATCCTCGTCTCTGAAACTTGGTTGAAACCAAACATTTCTTCAGACGCTATCCGAATCGCTGGTTACTCTCTCCTAAGGGCAGATCGTGAAACACGACGCGGGGGTGGTGTGGGTGCCTATGTTCGCTCTGATCTGACACCTACTGTACTATGCACATCGGATGCAAAGGGCGAAGGAGAAGCAGAGTTCTTGTTTTTCGAAATAAATACATCAAATCAGAAACTGCTAATTGGAGTAATCTATAAACCTCCAAACGTCGGTGCCATGTCCTCCTTTCAGTCTGCCCTGTCCTCACTCGTGACACAGTATGAACACATAATCATTATGGGCGACACAAACATCGACTTACAGTTAAAATCTCCCTCTGCCGAAAAACTAAGGCGACTGTTCCACTCCAATGATATGAGTTTAACACCGCTGGACCCAACTCACCACACGTCACACAGCCACACACTCATAGATATAATAGCAACAAAGCGACCAGATAAAATAATCCGCGCCAATCAGACATCCGCTCCGGGACTCTCTGCTCATGACGTGATATTCTTAAATTACTCAGTGCATACTACCAAAGAAAAATCTCACCTGGTAACCTACAGAAACTTAAAAAATGTTAACCATGACGCTCTTCAAAAGGATTGCTCAGACATCCCTTGGCATGATATAAGCAATGAACCGACTTTAGACGGAAAAATTCGGCAATTATGTAGCAAAATTATTGCACTGTATGATAAACATGCTCCTCAACGCACTGTCAAGGTAAAGAGAGCTCCTGCTCCATGGCTCACCACTGCATTACGCCAGTTAATGAATAAACGTGATGCTGCACACAGGGCCTTCAAGCGTAACCCAACTCCCGAGGCGTACGAAGCTTATAGGAAACTCCGAAACAGAACGAAGCAAAGCGTGAGAAACGCCAAAATCAGACATGCCCGCTCTGTCGTATGCGGCATATCAAAACCTGCTGCACTGTGGAAAAAGCTGCGCAGTTTCGGTATAGGGAAGCGAAGATATGACGCTGTTTATCAAGCGTCTGCAGAAGAATTAAACGATTTCTTCTCAACAGCTGTAATCCGCCACGCAGCGACAAATTACCAGCCCCAAGATATCAATCTCTTGAGAGACAAGTTTTTCCTAAAACATGTCACTACCGGCACAGTACACAAGGCAATTATGAGAATCTCTTCCGAGGCAGTAGGAAATGATGGAGTGAGCATTGGCATGATTAAAAACGTCGTAGCCACTATTATTCCAGTTATCACAGACATCTTCAACCTGTCTCTTGTCAGTAGTATATATCCTCTTGAGTGGAAGAAAAGTTTAATCCAGCCTATACCCAAAACTGACAACCCTAAGTCGCCAGGTGACTACAGGCCGATCAGCATACTACCTGCAATATCTAAAGCCCTAGAATACATCGTCCATGAACAGCTGACGGATTACCTCAAAACTCATAACATCCATGACGAATATCAGTCAGGCTTTCGAAAGCACCACAGTACAGCAACTGCATTAATCAAAGTAACTGATGACATTAAACATACTATGGACAGACGTGAAGCTACTATCCTAACACTGCTTGACTTTAGCAAGGCTTTTGACACAGTTGACTTCGATATATTACTAATTAAAATGAAACAGCTGAATTTCTCAATCAGCGCAATACACTGGTTCGACAGCTACCTCAAAAACAGAAGTCAACAAGTCGTTTGTGGGTCGGAAAAGTGATCATGGAAAAGCGTGCACTCTGGAGTTCCCAAAGGCTCCGTCCATGGTCCACTACTCTTCTCACTGTATATTAATGATATTTCTTCAGTGATTCACTCCTGCAGCTACCATCTATATGCTGACGACATCCAACTGTACATAAGTGCAAGCCCCAAAAACATTGCTGGCGCAGTAGCGAGTATGAACGCAGATCTTTGCTCTGTTTCTCGATGGGCACAGAACCTAGGTCTGAAACTAAACCCCAAGAAATCCCAGGTCACACTTATATCTCATCCAAAGTTAATCAGCCGGTACTTTCGCGAAACGGTCCCCAAAATACTCCTCAATGGTACCCAACTACCATACCAAAAAACAGTAAAAGACCTTGGAATAATCTTGGATGAACACCTAAACTGGGAAGAACAAACAGTCACAGCTTGCCGGAAATCGCTCTCCTCCCTACATGCAATTCAAAAATTTAGAAAAATATTTCCAACCCATGTTAAACAAAAATTAGTCCAAACACTAGTCTTGCCTAATCTTTACTACTGCGATGTAGTTCAACACGGCACGAATAGTGAAAATTCTAGATGCCTCGAGCTAGTGATGAATGCTTGCGTCAGATACGTGTGCAATATTCGGTTGTATGATCATATCAGTCCTTCATACTCCCAGCTAGGTTGGATACGCCCACATAAGGCACGCGATCTCCACACGATGTGCTTACTTCATCGATTTCTTAGCCACTGGTGCCCTCAATACTTATCTTCTCACATTAAACATCTATCATCATTCCACAATCGCAATACCAGATCGGATACGTCTATCATCTTGGCTGTACAAAATCTTTCTCCGTGTCATTCTCCATCTCAGCCATACGATGGAACGCACTCCCCTGTGATCTGCGTCTTACCCAGAACTACTCAACATTCAAGAGGGAACTCAAAACTTACATATTAGGGACGGTATAGCCACCATTGTTGTGCCCCTAACATCTCTTTCTTTCTTCTCTCCATCACAGCTTCGAATTTTACCATTCTTTTTCTCTTCCTCAAACCTATCTACCTCTTATATATCTCTTTCACCCCATTCTATCGTCTTATGTCTCTGCTCGATGAGAATAACTCACAAGCTGCAAGAATATAACGAGAAAATTCCCAACTAACTGACATTCACAAAAGAAATGTATGTTTACTTTCATATACTTAGTGACTATTATTATTATTATTATTACTATTATCATTATTATCATCATTATTATCGTTGATTGTTATTATTATTTTTATTGTTATAACTATCATTGTACTAGTGTTATAATCTCAAATTTTTTTCGTTTGACATCAATACTGCATAATATGTTAAATGTTCTTAATGTTATTTAGTAACTGTAACTCGTTCAATCTGAGTATGCCTGGTTAGGTGTAAGAGAGGGCCTGAAGGCCCTAATCTTGCCAGGTAAAATAAATGCATAAATAAATGAATAACAGTCCCTGTTAAGATATTCATCTATAGAGTAGAAGGAGTTCCCTGCCAAAACTTGCTTCTACTTCTGTTTGAACTGTGCTTTATTTGGAATCATGAAACCAAGTTCTTAATGGTTGCTATACATTTTTTGAAAATGTGTGTTCCTGAATACTTGACCACTTTTGGGACCATGGTAATTACAGTGATTTTATTGTGTTGAGCATTGTGTCTAGTGACATTGACTTGTAGCTTGTCCAACTGTACATTGTAGTGCAGAATGAAAAAAAAATGCTAGAGGCACTTTGTTTTTGGTCCATTATTTGCGGGGAATTTTGTGTAAAATCATAGACGGCAATAGTTGTTAGTTTAATTTCCCTAAATTCGTTCTATCAGTGATAGTTTTGTTTTTCTCTAAATAATTCTCTAGCCTGCTATACATTAATTTTTCTATAATTTCACTGAAGCCTGATAAAAAGGCAATTTGTCCATAGTCTCCTATAGATGATTTATGAATAAGGACCAACTTAGCAATTTTCAAACAGTCTGGAAATGTGCCTGTCAGAAGGGATCAATTGACTGTATCTATAAGAGGCAGTGAAATGATTGTAATATGTTGCTTTATGATGTAGTCAGAAGTACTGTCAATTACTGATATATTTTATTAAGAGTTGGTGCAACGTAAATGACCTCATCTGGAGTTATTCCATGAACATAGATTGAAGAGGAACATGACTGCACTCTCTATTTCTTTGTAGCATCAGTTTTCTTACTGACTATTAAATTAATTGTGAAATCTCCGTAGTAATGCCTCAAAAGGTTTTTTGGTGTGTTGGGAATCAGGTACACTTTTGTTTTCATGGATCAGTGTGATATTTCCCATTATAGGAAACACTTTATTCTCATTCTTCCTTAACACTTTCCATATTTTTATCTGCTGACTCTGTTACAAACTTATAACTGGTCATTTTCTTGACTGGATTATCACTCTTTTGTAGATTTGAATGTAATTCTAAATGGAGGTGTTCAGAAGAGTGGGAAAGTTAGTTTTATTTTATTTTATTTATTCTTTTTTAAAAAATTTCAATAATTCTGTTTTTCTCACACAATAGAATTTGATACCTGTTGCTATCCATCCCCATGCTTTTTGGGATGTGCCTCTTATTACTTGTGTTTTTAGATTGAATGCAATTTCAAATTAAGCAGTGAAGACGCTAGAGAATTTCTTGAACTTTTTGTTGATGTCATCTCTTTGGAAAAATTTTTCCACCTTTCTTCTGATAATTGAGTGTTTCTATATTATGTGTATTGAAGCTTCTTGCAGTTATGGCTCATTCGTGGTTGTGGATCTGCAACAAGTAGCTTTAGAGGGTAAGACGTTGAGCTTCATGATCACTATGACTTGAACCTCTAAATTTTGCTGTACAGCTTGTATAAACAAATGTCTGATCCCTTGCAGTGGCAGTAAATTTTGTGACTCTTGTTGTGGTTGTTATAGGGTGTTTTACACTGAAAGTATCTGTGAGGTTGAGCACAAACGCTTTACTTTTTTGGTCCCTATAAAATCAATGTTGAAGGTCTGACAGCATTATTGGTTTCTTGTCTAGATGGAGCATGTTTAGTACATACTCAAACTCTGAGGAATTACTTACAATTTCCATTTGGGGAATTATAAATACATGCTACTACGGTATTTGCCTTACTGACTTCAATGACTGCCAGCTTCTGCACTGAGATGCTGAAATATTTTAACAGATCCTGTTTGGTATGGATCTTACACTCTTTGCAGTATTCTAGGATGAGCCACATGAGTGCAATCTCCTTTGTAGACTAAAAGAATTTTCCTACTACTCTACCAACTATACTTATGACTGAGGAAATGTCGTTGATCTATTTCATATTTCTACAGATTGTAGCACCCAGGCACTCATATCAGTCAACCAGTACCTCCATTCTCACAACTGTTTCTACAGAAATATTTTCCTAGTATATACCATGGATATAAATAGAGACAATCTGGTCAATATTTACCCAGTGCTTCTAATGCACAGAAAACTGATAAAGTGGAATTCTGTATTCAATAAAATCTCTACATCTAAAATGTTTTGATACTGACTGAACATTTTGATGGCAAACAGAAAGAACTTTGTAGCCGCAATTTATTTATTACCAGTACTGATTTTCACATCACCATTACAGTTCCCTAAGCGCATTTATATAAAAACCACTAGCCCCATTCGTGCTTCGTAAGGATTTGTTCATAATAAATCATCTACATGGGAACTTGGAGCATTCCTATGAGTTGTTGGATTCTGAATCTTTTCTTCCAATGAGCTGTGGCCCACTTGTGAGTTGGAGGGAGAAACCAATGTCTTGGTGAATGGAGAAGATGTAAAGATGGATCTGTAAATAGCAGAGTAATCATGTAGATGTATATGTTTTCTTTGATATAGTATGTCTTATCTCCAATTTCTTGATGACACATCTGTTAATTTTTTTCCACCAGAAGCTGCTTTCCTAGCCCATTTAAGTGTACTCCAAGTGAAATGTGGACTATATATCCTACACCACTGTGATCAACTTAAATATATAATTTTCTCATCCAAACATCACAACAAAATCATTATAATTACCATGGCCCAAAAAGAGATCAAGTATTCAGGAACATACTTTTTCAAAAAAATTATAGCAACCATTAAAAACTTGGTTTCATGGTTTCAAATAAACCACAGTTCAAACAGAACTTGAAGCACGTTTTGGCAGGGATTTCCTTCTACTCTAAAGACAAATATCTTAACAGGGACAGTTATACTAGCTTAAGCAAAAACGTCTGTTTGATTTCAGTTTCAGCAGCTCTTGGTCACAACAGTCAAGATTGGGTATTTTTTGTATGATGAGTTTCATAAAAATGAATGACTATGTTCCATTATGAGTGTGTATTAATTCTGTAAATATAAGCAGTTCCATTTTACTGCAATGTATTCGCATATGTTATCAATCTGCTGACAAATTCTCAGGGAAATGAGTATTATATTCAAATTTCCTATGGTTTTTTATGTTATACTATTCTGGCATGTTCCACACCCACAAGAATCATCATATTTTTCGGCCTGTGGAATGAAAACTGAATCTAATCTACTCTCAGACTTTTCACAGATGATACAGTTATCTGTAATAAAGAGGTGTCTCTAAACACCTTCACAAATATCCAGACAGATCTTGATAATATATAAATAAGTAGTTTGTAGGTTGTCAACTCACTTTAAATCTTCAGCAATGGTGAAATTACATGTTTCACCAAACATAATATCCTGTGACTGCAATATCAGTGAGTCATGGTTGGAACTGGTCAACTCTTATGAGTGCCTTAGTGCCACAATTTGTAGAAATATGAAATAGATCAACCACATTTCCTCAGTCATAAGTACAGTTGGTAGAGTAGTGGGGAAATGCGTTTAGTCTACAAAGGAGATTGCATGTAAAACACTTGTGTTGTCCATCTTATAATACTGCAAAGAGTGTAGGATCCATACCAAACAGGATTAACATTGTATATTGAAGAGATACATCTTAGGATGGCACATATAGTCACAGGTTTGTTTTACCTAGAGGAGAGTGTAGACACAATCTATTCCATGAGGGCCTTCTTAAAAAGATTCTAGAAACAAATTTAAGTGACAAATCTAGGTATATAGTAAAACCTCTACATTTTGTTCCCATATGGATTGTAAAGCCAAGATTAGACTATTTACAGTATGCACAGAAGTGGTAAAACAGCCATTCTTCCTGAACTCCATGGACAAATGGAATATGAGAAGGCTCTCATTACTGGTATAATGGGATATACCCTCTGCTTAGCCCCTCTGAGTGGTTTAGAATATAAATGTGGATGTGGATGTAGATGATTCAAAGTGCTGACAATACATCATTTAAAAATTTTTTTATGTGGCCAGTAAGCTTAAAAATAGCTCCATACAAATTTTTACCTTTGAGAATCTCTGTGATTTTTTACTCTGGATTGGGACATTTCAGAGAATTTCATATCATGAAATTTTCTCTGTGTTTCTCCTTCAGCGAAGTGTTTTGCATCCTCTATAGATATTCTCGAACTAACGTTTTCCTTATTCACTTTTAAAACGTTCAATTTATTAATAGTATCTGATACACATATTACTCCTGCTCTCCTTAAGAGAAGCAGTGTCATCTTCTATGGCTTGTTTCCTTCTCCTTTCGAAATAGTTCAGTATTATGGGTTCAAATGGCTCTGAGCACTATGGGACTTAACAAAAGAGGTCATCAGTCCCCTAGAATTTAGAACTACTTAAAACTAACTAACCTAAGGACAGCACACATATCCATGCCGGAGGCAAGATTCCAACCTGCGACCATAGTAGTCGCATGGTTCCGGGCTGAAGTGCCTAGAACCGCTTGGCTACCACAGCCGGCTGAGTTTTATGAAAAGTATGGATACTCACCACACACACACACACACACACACACACACACACACACACACACACACACACACACACACACTATGGTGAGTGTATACTGCTATACAGGTGAACTTTTGGCCAGCAGGCTTTCTTCTAGCATAGAAAACACACAAGCATTCTTGCAGTCACAACTTGCACACATGTAACAATTGTCTCTGCCCACCAAGGCAGGAGTGCAAGCAGCTGCAACTGATGGGAAAAGCAATCTGAGTGGTGGGGGTAAGGAGTAGGCTGAACCAGAGAAGGGGAGGGATGGCATGGGAGGGGTGCGGCCGAGTGTGGAGCTGCCTCTGGGAGCATGCGGAGACATTATGGGGACACGGTATGGCAGAGGAAGGGCTGCTAGGGGCAGTTAGTAAGATTGGGGAGGGGAGGAAGGGGAGCAGCAGAGAAGTGAAATAGAGTAGAAATGAAGAGACAGACAATAGGGTCCACTGTCAGAATGGAAGGCTATATAGTCTTCGAACAGAAGAAGGGAAGGGGACAAGTGACTGAATAATAGGGTCTATCAAAGACTGGGGCCAGGGAAGTTATCAATATATAGGATGTGTTACAGGAAGAGTTCTCATCTACACAGATCGCAACAGGAAAGTACTTCTCAAGCCTTACTACTTTTTTGTAGACTTACCATTTTCATTTCAAATTTACTTAAATTGGTAGTGTAAATGAATAGCTTTTAAAGACTTCCCAGCAGTGCCTGTAATTATACTTTTGCCATAATTACTTTCAGAAATGGACAAAACGTTATTATTAAATATGTGACTTTGAGGAGGAGGAGGAGTATATTGTTTTACGTCCCTTCGACAACGAGGTCATTAGAGACTCGGGTGAGGGAAGCAATTTAAGGAAATCACGAAAAACCTAAATCAGGATGGCCTGAGACGGGATTGAACCGTCGTCCTCCCGAATTCGAGTCCAGTGTGCTAACCACTGCGCCACCTCGCTCGGTATGCGAGTTTGACCTGTCATTAGATCCTCTGTAAATTTTGCCTATTAACATTTTTCAAGATTTCTCTATGATCGTCCACTACTTTATCTTTAACCATGCTCATTTCTTCTTTTGTGTGTTTTTGATATGCAGAGAAACTAGGTAATTTTGCCATCTGTGGGCCACGACCTGACAGTCTATTTACAACAGTGTACGTGCATGTCTGGTTAACTTCTACTAGTTCAATGAATTTATGATCTAGGGAAAATTAATATGACATTAAATTTTAGTTTCAAGAAAGCAGATCGATTGGAAGATGAGCTTCATGATTTACAGTAGTCACTAAATTAAAAATGTATATTTAATAATATTTTACATGTTGTTAAATTATTAAGTGGCTAATAACATCATTACATAACATTTGTTGCCATATTCCCTATACAAATTTACATTAAAACACCGCAAATCAATAATTTTTTTTCCTCTGTGATACTGCACAACAAGGCCTCAAAATGTTTCACAAAAATTTGCCAGTCATACAGTAGGGATATTTAAGCTATAACAGTAAAAAGGATTACACAGTCCAAAGGCAATTCACTTGTACATCTTCTGCCTTTTTTTATGTGCCAAATTCTCCACCATATTGTACCTAAACTGCGAGATGAAAAAGTCAAGCACTCTGAAGACATGGTCAGATGTGAATGCTCTTCACACATTTGCACACCACTCGTGGGATTGCAATTGATTAGAGTTTCAGTTCTTGTGACAACAGAATTGCCATCAGAGTACATTAACATTGATCATATTTAGTGTTTTTACTGGGTCTGGTATGGTAAATAAAGTATAAGGGGCGAGAAGGACATAAGATATTGAGCAACTATTGTAAAGGACATAGAGATACCTGTTATCTCTTGAGGGATGTTGTTAGCAGCACTTCACAGAGTTAGTAAGGGGATCATTTTGTATCTCCATGGGACCAGCTACTCAAACTGTACAACATCCAGAATTATGGGGCATTCAGATGTGCCAGTAGCCTGATGCTCAATGGCATGGGAACATGAGGCCATGCATACTCACTAAGGTGCCAGTTAACCCCTCGGGAGGATACATATGGTGCATTAATAACACTGTATCTCCTTCACAACTGCCCGTGCCATCCAAGAACAAGTAATGAACTCCCTGCTTGCAGCATTGTGTCATCACACACTATCGGTCAGAGGCTAATTATTGTCAAATGCGTAGCCTGCCTTTAACACAATAGTATGAACAGCTGCAGTTGGGGTGGTGCCATGACCAGGAAGCAAGGACTCCTGAAAAATAGTGCTCCATTGTGCTCAGCAATGAATCATAGCTCAGCTATACCCAGGAAGATTATTGTTGGTAAGTGAGACAGCAAACCAAGGAGAGGCCCCATCATACTAAGGTTCTGTAGAGCAAAGCAGTGATAGTCCACGCATCATTGTATGATAAGCCATCAGGTATGACTTTGGGCCATGGCTGCTAACAATCTCTGAACACTCTATGCCTTCACGTTTACCTCTCATGCAACAGTATCGTGGAGCCATTTGTCAACAGGACAATGCTCGTCCATGTGTGTGACATTTCTCTATGAACTGTGTGTGTGATACTCCGTTACTACCATCATCATCAACAGACTGATGATTATCCCTCAAACAATATGTGTGGGACTTGCTTAGACAGCAACTCCATCTTAGTGCAAAGTTAACAGTCCCAAACGTCCAATTGTTAATTCTCGGAGCAGTCCAACTTATAAAATCAGCAAGAAACTAAGTGAGGTCCTTAACAGCACATTCAAATTAGAAAAGACATACTCAGTAAAGAACAGTTATGAACTTATTAATTGTCTAAAGGAAATTCAGATTTCTGATACTCCTAGGTTTGCATCACTTGACATCACAAACCTCTACACAAACATACCCATCAAAGAAACAGTAGAAATAATTAAAAACAATTTACTTAAACGTAAAAAATTTGGCATTACCAGAACTATATGAATTCATTCATCTATTAACACTAGTACTATCACACAACTATTTTTCTTTTAATAACAAAATGTACCAGCAGAAAGAGGGTCTGGCTATGGGTAGCTGCCTTGCAAGTTTGCTTGCAGATATTTTCATCAATAACTTAGAATGTAATTTTTTTGAACAAAACACCCAGATGGTAAACAAGATAGTTTATTACAAAAGGTATGTTGCTGATATAATAGTCTTATTTGATGGCACAGCAGAAGAAATTGATAACCCTGCAAAAGAAATGAATAAAATGCATCAGAACATCATATTCACTGTGGAACACTAAACAGAAGTAGGTTTAAATTTTCTGGATCTCTGCATAAGTAGCTCCAACAACAAACACAAATTTCAAGTATACAGAAAACCAACATACACAGGTAACACAATTAATAAGTCATCCTGCCACCTGGATAAACATAAGACGGCTTCATATAGAGCAATGCTAAACAGAATGCACAAAATACCACTAGGACCATCTGACCAAATAGAAGAACTAAACACCATGAAAGCAATTGCTTACAATAATGGTTACAATCCAAAATTAATAGGTGAACTAAACTCTAATATAAATCCCCACATAAACAAATACAATAACAAAACAACATTAAAGGATACCACAACACAGCCAAATGAAAAATATGTAAGCTTGCCATTTGTAGGAAAACTGTCATATAAAATAGCAAACTTGTCAAAGGAACAAATATCAAAATCAGCTACTATACAACTAACAAAATAAAGGACAAAGCTATCCATAACATTAAAAATAATACCAAACCGTACAATCAATCAGGAATATACTAACTTAACTGCAACTCATGTCCAAAAACATATATAGGCCAAACAGGGAGAAACTTCAGCATATGGTTTTGATAACCTTTGATGATCTTCATTTAAAAAACTTAAAGAAATCCACATTCACCCAACATGGAGCTGAAGAAGAACATCAAGTAACAGACATATCCCATAACCTACAAGTTTTCCACTTAGCTAACAAAGGAAAAAGAATGTACCTCCTAGAAGAAATCGAAATTTATTCACATAAACATGCATCCCCTTCTGACATACTTAACGACCAAACAGACCTGCCAAACCGAATATTTCTAAAAAAAACTTCCACACTCCACTTATCAACCCACTTAGTAAGCACAATCAAGAAATAAAATAATCTATTAAAAACTTCAGCATACGGTTTTGATAACACATTGATGATCTTCATTTAAAAAACTTAAATAAATCCACATTCGCCCGACATGTAGCAGAAGACGAACATCAAGTAACAGACATATCTCATAACCTACAAGTTCTCCACTTAGCCAACAAAGGAAAAAGAATGAACCTCCTAGAAGAAATCGAAATTTATTCACAAAAACATGCAGCCTCTTCTGACATACTTAATGACCAAACAGAGCTGCCAAACATAATGTTACTAAAAACCTTCGACACTCTACTTATCAACCCACTTAGTAAGCACAATCAAGAAATAACATAATCTATTATAAACTCAACAAATGCATGTAATAATATAAAACATAAAAATCTTAATTCTAATATCTTAATTGTATCTTTGGTATATTGTAAATGTATGAATTACTGCTTTGTATAAATGTGTTACGTTAGTTTATTATCTTCAATACTAGAAAAAAAGTATACATCATACTAAGAATATTTCTATCAGCCAAGTCCATATTTAGAAAACAATAGCTTATCTTAGAACCTCTAAACTTTCGTAAAAATATAACTCTGTCCATAGATAAACCATTTGTATGTAAACAAAAACTGTCAGTCGACAACATGGCGGATAACACAGTGCGCCTGTGCAAAGTACGTGATAAAAGGTGTTTGTGTTTTTCCATAAAAGAAGAAAAGCCAGAGAAAAACAAGGAGAGGAGAATGTAAGTAAAATGAAGAACTGATAGTATGAGACTTTAAACTAGCCAAATTGAAGTAAATGATTGGAGTCGTTGCTTTTGCACAGGCCTGCTGCAGCATCCAAACTGCTGTCGCGATTGTACTACTGTAGTAACTGAAGATCCGTGTAATTTGCCAGCTGAAGATGGGTGCAAACCCGAAATGCTTATGGTTGTTGTTGTTCTCTTCAGTCCTGAGACTGGTTTGATGCAGCTCTCCATGCTACTCTATCCTGTGCAGGCTGCTTCATCTCCCAGTACCTACTGCAACCTACATCCTTCTGAATCTGCTTAGTGTACTCATCTCTCGGTCTCCCTCTACGATTTTTACCCTCCACGCTGCCCTCCAATGCTAAATTTGTGATCCCTTGATGCCTCAAAACATGTCCTACCAACCGATCCCTTCTTCTAGTCAAGTTGTGCCACAAACTTCTCTTCTCCCCAATCCTATTCAATACCTCCTCATTAGTTACGTGATCTATCCACCTTATCTTCAGTATTCTTCTGTAGCACCACATTTCGAAAGCTTCTATTCTCTTCTTGTCCAAACTAGTTATCGTCCATGTTTCACTTCCATACATGGCTACACTCCAAACAAATACTTTCAGAAACGACTTCCTGATACATAAATCTATATTCGATGTTAACGAATTTCTCTTCTTCAGAAACGCTTTCCTTGCCATTGCCAGTGTACATTTTATATCCTCTCCACTTCGACCATCATCAGTTATTTTACTTCCTAAATAGCAAAACTCCTTTACTACTTTAAGTGTCTCATTTCCTAATCTAATTCCCTTAGCATCACCCGATTTAATTTGACTACATTCCATTATCCTCGTTTTGCTTTTGTTAATGTTCATCTTATATCCTCCTTTCAAGACACTGTCCATTCCGTTCAACTGCTCTTCCAAGTCCTTTGCCGTCTCTGACAGAATTACAATGTCATCGGCGAACCTCAAAGTTTTTACTTCGTCTCCATGAATTTTAATACCTACTCCGAATTTTTCTTTTGTTTCCTTTACTGCTTGCTCAATATACAGATTGAATAACATCGGGGAGAGGCTACAACCCTGTCTCACTCCTTTCCCAACCACTGCTTCCCTTTCATGCCCCTCGACTCTTATTACTGCCATCTGGTTTCTGTACAAATATAAATAGCCTTTCGCTCCCTGTATTTTACCCCTGCCACCTTTAGAATTTGAAAAAGAGTATTCCAATCAACATTGTCAAAAGCTTTCTCTAAGTCTACAAATGCTAGAAACGTAGGTTTGCCTTTTCTTAATCTTTCTTCTAAGATAAGTCGTAAGGTCAGTATTGCCTCACGTGTTCCAACATTTCGACGGAATCCAAACTGATCCTCCCCGAGGTCTGCATCTACCAGTTTTTCCATTCGTCTGTAAAGAATTCGCGTTAGTATTTTGCAGCCATGGCTTATTAAACTGATAGTTCGGTAATTTTCACATCTGTCAGCACCTGCTTTCTTTGGGATTGGAATTATTATATTCTTCTTGAAGTCTGAGGGTATTTCGCCTGTCTCATACATCTTGCTCACCAGCTGGTAGAGTTTTGTCATGACTGGCTCTCCCAAGGCCGTCAGTAGTTCTAATGGAATGTTGTCTACTCCGGGGGCCTTCTTTCAGTGCTCTGTCAAACTCTT
This sequence comes from Schistocerca gregaria, assembly GCF_023897955.1. NCBI lineage: Eukaryota > Metazoa > Arthropoda > Insecta > Orthoptera > Acrididae > Schistocerca > Schistocerca gregaria. The sequence continues at coordinate 241,274,505 of NC_064931.1, forward strand.
CACGCAGTATCGTATCTCCCATTTCGTCTTCATCTACATCCTCTTCTATTTCCATAATATTGTCCTCAAGTACATCGCCCTTGTATAAGCCTTCTATATACTCCTTCCACCTTTCTGCCTTCCCTTCTTTGCTTAGAACTGGGCTGCCATCTGAGCTCTTGATATTCATACACGTGGTTCTCTTCTCTCCAAAGGTCTCTTTAATTTTCCTGTAGGCAGTATCTATCTTACCCCTAGTGAGATAAGCTTCTACATCCTTACATTTGTCCTCTAGCCATCCCTGTTTAGCCATTTTGCACTTCCTGTCGATCTCATTTTTGAGACGTTTGTATTCCTATTTGCCTTTTTGCCTGCTTCATTTACTGCATTTTTATATTTTCTCCTTTCATCAATTAAATGCAATATTTCTTCTGTTACCAAAGGATTTCTACTAGCCCTCGTCTTTATACCTACTTGATCCTTTGCTGCCTTCACTACGTAATCGCTCAAAGGTACCCATTCTTCTTCTATTGTATTTCTTTCCCCCATTCCTGTCAATTGTTCCCTTATGCTCTCCCTGAAACTCTGTACAACCTCTGGTTCTTTCAGTTCACCCAGTTCCCATCTCCTTAAATTTCCACCATTTTGCAGTTTCTTCAGTTTAATCTACAGGTCATAACCAATAGATTGTGGTAAGAGTCCACATCTGCTCCTGGAATTGTCTTACAATTTAAAACCTCGTTCCTAAATCTCTGTCTTACCATTATATAATCTATCTCATACCTTTTCGTATCTCCAGGGTTCTTCCAAGTATGCAACCTTCTGTCGTGATTCTTAAACCAAGTGTTAGCTATGATTAAGATGTGCTCTGTGCAAAATTCTACCAGGCGGCTTCCTCTTTCATTCCTTAGCCCCTATCCATATCACCAACTATGTTTCCTTCTCTCCCTTTTCCTACACTCGAATTCCAGTCACCTATGACTATTAAATTTTCGTCACCGTTCACTATCTGAATAATTTATTTTATTTCATCATACATTTCTTCAATTTCTTTGTCGTCTGCAGAGCTAGTTGGCATATAAACTTGCACTACTGTAGTAAATGTGGGCTTCGTATCCATCTTTGCCTCAATAATGCGTTCACTATGCTGTTTGTAGTAGCTTTCCTGCATTCCTATTTTTCTATTCATTATTAAACCTACTCCCGCATTATCCCTATTTCATTTTGTATTTATAACCCTTTATTTGCCTGACCAAAAGTCTTGTTCATCCTGCCAACGAACTTCACTAATTCCCACTATATCTAACTTTAACCTATCCATTTCCCTTTTTAAATTTTCTAACCTACCTGCCCGATTAAGGGATCTGACATTCCACACTCCGATCTGTAGAATGCCAGTTTTCTTTGTCCTCATAACGACATCCTCTTTAGTAGTCCCCTCCCGGAGATCCTAATGGGGTACTAGTTTACATCTGGAATATTTTACCCAAGAGGACGCCATCATCATGTAATCATACAGTAAAGCTGCATGCCCTCGGGAAAAATGACGGCCGTAGTTTCCCCTTGCTTTCAGCCATTCGCACTACCAGCACAGCAATGCCGTTTTGGTTATTATTACAAGGCCAGATCAGTCAATAATCCAGACTGTTGCCCTTGCAACTACTGCAAAGACTGGTGCCCCTGTTAAGGAACCCCTCGTTTGTCTGGCCTCTCAACAGATACCCCTCTGTTGTGGTTGTACCTACGATATGGCTATCAGTATCGCTGAGGCACACATGCCTCCCCACCCACGGCAAGGTCCATGGATTATGGGGGGGGGGGGGGGAAGACGTTAAATATAATACTGTATTTACAGACGTTAAATATAATACTGTATTTTTTTAGCCAGGCTGTTTCCAGCTACCTCATCTATCATCACCTAATTTTTTTTGCTAAATCCCTTACAGATTTTTCCCAGTTTTTGTTTTACTTTGCTAAGACTAGCACTTGGTTATACAAAACTAGTGACTTGGTATCAAGAACCTAATTTTCCTCTTTCTCAGGGAATGTCCTGACACATCTCTAAGGTCCCTAGTTTTTTTGGTGCATCCATTCCTGTTCTTTTTTAGCTTTGTGATCACAAATTGTCACCATAATTAACGTAAAAGAAAGTGACACCTTGGATTCCCGATTATCCAAGATGTCAACATATCGCCGGGAAAGCATGAAGAATTACGTAAAAGAAAGTGTTACTTATTAGTGTTGCCCAGTACATATGTCTTACTACCATCCTGTAATATGTGTTTTCTTAAGATATGCAGTTTTCTTTCTCATGCAACCTTTTGTGTGTGAATAAGTAATACATCTGTAAAAAGGTGTCATGGTTTTTTTGGGTTTAAAATCGCTTTTACGTGAATTTAATGAATTTTTACTATGATACAGATGAATAACTATTTCAGGATACAGAGTTATACTGTAATATTTGTAAATAAAGTTACATAACACAGTTCCTCAAGATCATTTGTAAAATATCCAGGCACAATATTTGCCCCAAAGAATGTTGAATACAATCTTCAGTTCTAGTACAAATAGTGACTTCTCTTCTTTCTGAACAGCGCATTGGGTCTACAAATCAAGCATACATGAATAAGCATACAAAACAGCCCCAATAATTGAGGATCAACTTCAATCACTCTACCACTGAAATGGGAAAGTAGTCTTAGCAACTTCCATTGGGCTAGTTTACACACAGATGAAACATATCCTCCATTTGGGATTATGTTGTGTAGAGGTATAGAACTGGCCCTATAGAATTTGACCAGGCACCTTGCCACCTCAGTGTGGGACTGAACCTTGATTGTATACTGATAAGGGTGTCCACAAAGAAGTGAAATAAAATAGTTTGGTGACTTATTCTGAATTGGTCTCCAATGGTTTGCATGTTGCTTGACAATTAGACACAATGAAATGGGTACTTCACCAACATTAATGACAAACATTTATGTGCTTAAAAAATGGAAAGGTAACCACTCACCTACTGTGGGACAATGAGTGGAATACAGAAAAATGTTACAGGAGGCAGCATTTATACTAGTTTTGATGCAGTAGCTCTTTTTCTAGAAAGAGTGCAGGCATTCACACGCACAACCACACAGACACCCAAATGTACACCCCAGTAGCCACAGCAACAAAAATTATTGATACTCAATTACTGAAAGCAGTTGCCTGTGCTGATATAGTGGGGAGGGGTAGGGAAGGATCAAAAGAGAGATGGCAGGTTAGAGACAGGTCTTTGGACAGATGACGATATGGCTACACAAAAAGAAATACAAAAAGAGTCCAGAGGGTAGAGCAAACAGATATGTATGAAGAGTGAGCGGGGGGAAATAAAGGGTGGAAAGGAAGGGAAGAGAAGGGAGAGGGTAAGAAAATGGGGGAGCTGTTGGAGTGGGGGGGGGGGGGAGAAGAATTCCCACCACAGAAAGGGGGGGGACTTTGGTGGGAGAGGGAGCATACAGTATGAACAGAGAAGGTGTGGTGTGGACTGAAAGGAGATGGAAAAAGGTAAGCAGGGCAGTAGGAACAGTTTAGTGGAGGTTTAGGTCTGGGGGATTGTGAGAGTGCTAGATATTGCCATCTATGCAGTACAGACAACTTGTTATGAAAGACAGTATCCAAATTACCTGCGTAGTGAAACATCTTTTGAAGTCATTTGTGTTGTGGTATGCAGCATGTTTGGCAACTGGTTGGTCAACTTCATATTTTACTACAGTTTGGAGGTGGTCATTCATGTGAGCAAACAATTGGCTACTTGTCATGCCCACATACGAAGCTGTACAAAAATAGCACCATAGGTGATATATAACACTGCTGCTTTCGCAAATGACTTTGCCCATTCCTGGATAGGAGATGCCTGAGACTGAACTGTGTTAGTAGGTGGTGTGTTGGTCTATGGAACAGATCTTGCTCGTGGACTGACCACAAGTGAATGAATAACTGGGTGGATAAGTGGGAGTAGGAGTGGAATAGGGATGGACAAGGATATCATGTAAGTAGTGTGGCTGGTGGAAGACTATTTTGGATGATTTGGGTAGGATTTTGGGTAGAATATCTCTCATCTCAGGACACAACAGGAGGTAGTTAGAGAACTTGGGGACAATTTGGCGTAGCTACCCAAGGACAGGATAATTGTAAGTGATCAGAGGAGGGCTTGTCAGTGGCTTTTTCACAGGTTTATGGGTGTCAGAGACCCTGGTAAGGTTACTGGTATATTTAGAAACTGCTTTCAGTTGCATATATGGTGTTCATATAGCACAAGGCTGTAAAAAAGAGACTTTTTAGAATGGGTTCCATTCTGTATCAATAAGTCCCTTCCTCACAGCCTCACATTCCATGGAGACCACATGTACAGCAAGAAGTAGGAATTGTCTAAATACACTGATAATCTTACCAGAGTCTTTACTGACATACAATATCCTATCCAGCTCACCCATAAACAAAACTCCCATGTCTTCTGCCTCTCTGACACCTGTAAGCCTGTTAACCAGTCACTGACTAGCCCTCTTCTGATCGCCCAGAATCACTGTGCTTTGACTACCTTTTGTCATGACATGGAATGAAGGATATTCTGTCCTAAATCCTAGCCACATCACCCTAAGTTGTGTGCCATCATCAACCCGACTTACAAATTATCCTTCTCCCTGCCTATTCCAATCATACTCCCAATTCTTCATCCACTCTATGAGTAATTAACTTGTGGTCAGTCCAGGTGAAAGATATGTCCCCTACTCCCACAGACCACCTGCTAACATGATCCAGTCACTCGTATTCCCCATCCAGTGGAAGACAGAGCCATGTGCTGATGCAGCCATATTATACATCAACTATGTTGCTATTATGGTACAGCATTCTAAGTGATCATGGCAAGTACCAAATGTTTGCTCAAATGAATGGCCACCACTGAACTCTGACAAACAACAAATTTAACTATCCTGTTACCAAATGTGCTGAACACCACAACACAAATGACTCAAACAGCTTCATTGCAGAGTCAATTTGGCTGCTGCCTCCCAACACATGTTCCTCTGAACAGCGTAGATGGCTCTTGTATGTCAAAACTATTCCAATCTCTCATAATCCTGCAGGTTGAAACCTCCACTAACCTTTTACCACTGCACCACCTTCCCTTTTCCCACCTCTCTTCAGTGAGAAAGCCGCAAATCTCTCTTTGGAAAAAAAAGCAACTGAGTTCATCTGCATTAAATTTATCATTCAGAGATGAAACTCAAAGTACTGCAAATCAAGCACATTGGTGATGATCATAGAACATACAAGGATAGATTGCTATGTACCATATGATGTATTTGTTGAGTCACAGAGAGGCCTGTCTGCAATTCAACATCTCCTCTATGTGGTGAGTAGCAATTTAATCTTTTCAAAATATTGTCATTATTCCACTCTCGGTTTTCCATTTTTTGTTAAAACAAACAAGTGTAGCAAACGAAGCACTGGGGGCTCCACTACAAAAACTCAAGAGGCTTTGCAGCAGAATGCATGAAATCTACTACCAAAAGTACTTATCCATACACACAAAGAGGGGACATTACAAAATAGTGATTCATCCTGAAGGTCTCCATGCACGCTAAATTTTTAATTTTTCAACATTAAAAGCTATCGGGAAAACACCATGAGAGGATGACAGATAATTAATAGAAAAATTCTTGGTCTAGACAAAATGGAGGTTTGGCAGAGATTGAAATCCTGTAAAGGAAATTCATACATTGTCAGATATGGCAGCAGACACAAGAAAATATTTCAAATTTAGTGGAAATATTAAAAGACTCCAAACTACAAGGCTTACACACAGTATTATGACATACATCAGAAAAAAAATGAATGTACCATGGATCCAATAGCATCCACACACAAATAGTAACAATTATAAATTACTGGTACTACTTATATTGTTAATTAGAAACAGAGGTAATAGGGCTTAATTAAGTGTTGAGAAAATGTACTTTTCATGAATTATATTTGTATTGTAACTAAACTTTGCATTTCTTCATTTTAAGAGAAAAAATCTCATTTAATAAGTCACTAAAGACAATTAAAACATCCAAGCTATATCAATGGACAAGCTATTGGACTTAAAGGTCTGCTTTCACCCTATGGCTTCAACTATCTCCTCTGTGGCAGCATCTCTTCTATATCTTTACTTTAAGGTGTTTCCTGACAGGACCTTACAAGCAGATGAAATGTCTTGATACATTTTAGATCTGTTTTCCACTGCACTTATCATTCTATTAAATACTTTAAGTCACTCTAGCCCAAACAATCACACTCCAGTCCACAACTAGCAAAAACTGGATGCCTGCAGGAATGTAGCATATCTGCTTCAGTATCATCTCATTAATGTTTCAGTTTCTTTAGTTCCATAGCAAAGTTGGAGCAAGAGTTCCATTGCTGAACATGAGCAAATTGTGCAGGCAACAGCTGTGTGAACCAAACATACCATTGCCACATAAACCATTGAATGGACAAACATCCATTTGGTAGCAGCTGTTTCTTCTTTTGCTTAGATAAAATAACCATAGAAATGGCACTGTGACAACTGCATACATTTACACTCACTGGCTGTGTGAAAGGATTCTTGATTTAGGTAAAAGATAGGAATATAAGACATAGTACAATTCCTGCACTTCTCGCACATAATTTTTAAACCTCATCTTTTTAAAGTGCTAGTTTCTGTGCCCCCTCCTTGTCTTCACAATTGGCAGAGACCAGTCTTATCATGACCTTGGTATGCCCCTAATTATACCTAAAACACTCATGTAATACTATATTATTTCAGTTAACTTGTTGCATATTACTAGTACACTAACTGAACAACATATAATCTACAGCACAAAACAAAATATAAGTTTTCCTTAACTTCTGAAAGACATTTAACTCAGTACCACACATACACACATTACTGAATGTATTGTCATATAAGGTATCAAGAAAGATTTTTGCGTGGATTGAGGGTTTTCCTGGGTGGAAGGACACAAGTTAATATCTTGGATGGAGGGTCTTCAGCAGAAAATAACGTCAGGTCTGCCTCACGGAAAATGTTTGGACCTCAGCTGTTCATGTTGTTTATTAATGACCTTGCAGACAATATTAATAATAATATTGAGGTGTTACATTTGTGAGAAAGAGTTTCGATTTCAGTAATACGGATATCAAAGAATTTTGCTCAGAGCAGATCTCTGAACGATGTGCGACAGAAGTAGTATTTCATAAATAGGCCTTTGGAATGATAAGTATATACAAAATGTCTTCAGGAAACCTTAACCTCTTCATAAAATATCTAGAAGCTCTGTTGACCCTACTCACAGAAAAAAAACAAGGAAACAGTGGTTCCTGATGATTTTAATGTAGATTTATGGAAAAGCTCTGGCAATCACAACTATTACAATCAGTAACGCCGTCATTAAATTTAACTCCTACTGTGAACTTTGCAACTAGGCTATGAAAATACTCTGAGACTGCTATTAATAATATCTCTGTAGGCTAATCTGTGGAAAAAGTCATATCACAAAATCAGTAGTAAATGGGCTATCTCATCATAGCATGCAGCATGTTATGTTAAACGTTGGAAATTGTCATAATATATAATCTATTAAACCTGAGTGTGAGAGGTAATAAATCATTGAAATACTGAGAATTTTAGGAGACTGCTCAAAGATATGAACGGGGTAGATGTTTGCAATACTTCTGACTCAAATGGAAAATACAAAACATCCATTAATAAAGTGAATTTCTTATTTGAAAATTATTTTCCCTAAAAGGTAACTTAAATCAAACAGAAGTCTAAATATAAACAATGGATTACACAAGGAATAAAGGCACCATGTGGGACAAAAACTATGTGTACTGTCTATGAACTACTCTGATGTCAGCACTGTAATGCATTACAAAGTACACAGCTTTATGATGAGAAAAAGATAATTACACTGGGCAGCAAAAGAAAAATGATATGGGATATACAGTAGTCGAGACAGAAACAGGTTGGACCAGAAAGGAAGAGGAACAGATGGCTCTAAAAGTAAATATGACATTGGTAACAACTGCATGTGGTGCTGCAAACCTTTTAAAGAAGTACTTTGTTTCTGTTACCAACAGTTTGGACATATGAGGTTCAGTAAACAACGCAATGGAATATCAGAGACCAGTCTGTACAAATAACTTAAGTAAAGTCGAAATGACACTCTCTTATCCCAAATAATAGCATCCATCTTAAAATCCTTGAAGTCAAAGTGTTCTAGTGGTCATAATAACATATCAGTAAAGTTAATCAAAAAGTGTTCATGTGAGTTGAGTTCTATCTTAACTTATTTATGTAATCAGTCATAGCTGAGGTTCCTTGAGAGTTCGGGTACAGAGAAAGCTACTTACATGTACAGCAAATATGTACATAATTCATTAGATAAAAAAATTAGAGGCTGTTGACATTTCCTGAGACCTGTCAAAAGCCTTTGACTGTGTGAATCACAGCATTCTCTTAACTGAAGTATGCTATTATTTTGTCACTGGCAGTGCTGAAAAATGGTTTGAGTCTTGCCTAACTAATGGGAAACAAGGGGTGTTGTTGCTAAACACCTCAGGAGTAAGCAATAAGTCTTCATCTGAAGAGAAGTTAATTATATGTGTTGTTCTGAAAGGTTCTAATGTTAGGTCCACTGCTATTTCTTATGTGCATTAATGACATCTCATCTGCTACCTATACATTTCCAGGTGCTAAATTTGTTTTGTTTGCAGATGGTACAAGCATTGCAATAAATAGCATTCAAACACAGATTTAAAAATGGCTGCTAATCAAATTTTCACTGGCATTAATAAATGATCTGTAGGTAATTCACTGTCACTGAACTTTGAAAAGACCCACTATATGCAATTCAGAACCTGTATGAGATTTCCTTCCAGCATGTGTATAACATATGAAGACATGCAGATAGAACATGTTGACAGAGTTACACTTCTGGGATTACAACTTGATAATAAATTCAGTAGGGAAAGACACACAACAGCACTGCTGAAGAGCCTGTTTAGAATGTGAATGATGTCACATGTATGAGATGTAAATATAAAAAATCCTTCCATACTTCACTACCTTTCATTCTAATATGTCATATGTGATCACACTTGGGAGTAGTTCTTTAAATGAAGCAAATGTTTTCATAGTGTAAATGCATGTAATAAGATTAATTTATTGTATATACGAGAACATCATGTACAACCAGTTCAAGGAACGGAGTTTTTTAACCGAAGCTTCTCTGTATAAGTATTCCTTAATGAAATTTACCTCAAATAATTTCTCTGTTTCCAGCCAATAGCTCAATACATAGTATCAATACTAGGAACAGGAACGATCTACATAAAGACCTAAAATATATCTATCTCTCTGTTAAGTTATTCATTCATTCATTCACTCACTCACTTATTCACTCACTGACAAAATATTTCTGGATTGTGGGACACAGAACAAATCCAAAAGAAAACAGTAACATAGCACAGCATAGTAAAAATACAGTATTTTTCTGTAGATATATAAAATTTAGCATTATCCACAAAAGAGCTTGCACTAATTGCAGTTTCTGCACTGTCTACTTTCAAGTCTCTTGTATCTCAAATGTTCTATGAATTCTGCTACAGAATGGGAGCAATAATCAAATAAGAATTTCCTCACGGTTTCAAAAAACATTGTGAATGATTTAAAATGTTTATTGTGTGAGTTTTGTAGGTTAATGTTGAAAAATGGTTGAAATGGCTCTAAGCACTATGGAACTTAACATCTGAGATCATTGGTCCCGTAGACTTAGAACTATGTAAACCTAACTGACCTAAGGACATCACACACATCCATTCCCGAGGCAGGATTTGAACCTGTGACCGGAACAGTCCCCTGTTTCTGGACTGATGCGCCTAGAACCACATGGTTACAGTGGCCAGGTAGGTTAATTACCTTACTGACTCGACATGAAGCTTTTCCTTTTGTCTTGTGTCACACCCATGGATATTAAAATTTTCATTTGTGTCTTTTAAAGTCTTTCTAAAATACCTACAGATTTCTAGTATGCATACACAGGAAGTAGGAGGATTGATGACTTTTCAAAAAGAAGTGTGAGGAATCTTTTTCCGAATCATGTTGTATTGTTCCTATAATCTTTCCTGGATTAGAGAAATGAGTGAACTAGGTGGTGTATTACCCCAGAATATAATCCTGTACAGTAGGATGCTATGGAATTGAGAAAAGTAGGTAATTTGGACAATGTTAAAACTTGCTCCAACACAGAGTAACCATAGACTATAAAATTCAGTCTTCAGTATTCTGTTTCCATGTGCAAGCCATTTGAAGTTATTTTAAAGCCATAGGCCTAAAAACTTTGTTACCAGCGAGGATTAAATTTTTCTAAAGTTCATTGTCACATTGGTGTTGTGTGCATCACCTTTAAAACTGAAATTTAGGAACGTTGTTCCTTTCTTGGTGTTTATCAGTTGTTTATTCCTGTCAAGCAATTTAATCACTAGTTTATTCCTGTCAAACCATTTATTAAGCTGTGATGTAGTTTTATTTACAGCTGCTTGTAGCTGAGGAGGATTGAGGACTGTAATAAGGATAATTGTGTAATTACTCACCTGCAACAAATGTATTTGTTTGTGACTATTGTTTAGGTCAAAAACATTTATATAGTGAAGAAAGAGGATTGGTCCAAGAATGGATTCCCAAAGAACTTATTTATTTCAGAATTTCTGCAACTGAGAAACATATCCTAGTATTTTCATTCAGATCATGTTTTATTTGTTCTTTTTGAAGTACAATACATAGAAAATTTTAATATAATACTCACTTTCCTGAGCATTTGCCAGGAGATTGTTACAGTAAAATGGAACTGCTAATATTTACAGAATTAATACACACTCATAATGGAACATAGTCATTCATTTTTATAATACTCATCACACAACAAATACCTAATCCTGACTCTTGTGACCAAGAGCTGCTGAAATTGAAATCTAAAAGAGATTTTTACTTAAGCTACTGTAACAGTCCTTTTTAAGATATTCATCTATAGAGTAGAAGGAGTCCTCTACCAAAACGTGCTTCAAGTTCTGTTTGAACTGTGCTTTATTTGAAATCATGAAACAAAGTTTTTAATGGTTGCTATACATTTTTTTGTAATTGTGTGTTCCTGAATACTTGACCATGGTAATTATAGTGATTTTATTGTGTTGTGGATTGTGTCTAGTGACACAGACTTGTAGTTTGTCCAACTATACATTGTGGTGCAGAATGTAAAAAAAAATCCTAGAGGCACTTTGTTTTTGGTCGATTATTTGCGGGGAATTTTGTGTAAAATCATAGATGGCACTAGTTGTTAGTTTAATTTCCCTAAATTCATTCTGACTATCAGTGATAGTTTTGTTTTTCTCTAAATACTTGGCTAGCCTGCTATACATTAACTTTTCTATCATTTCACTGAAGCCTGATAAAAAGGGAATTTGTCTATCGTCTCCTATACATGATTTATGTCCTTCTTTATGAACAAGGACCAACTTAGCAATTTTCAAACAGTCTGGAAATGAGCCTGTCAGAAGGGATCAATTGACTGTATCTATAAGAGGCAGTGAAATGATTGTAATATGTTGCTTTATGATGTAGTCAGGAATACCGTCAATTACTGATGCTTTTTCTTAAGAGTTGGTGCAACATAGATGACCTCATCTGGGGTTATTCCATGAACATAGATTGAAGAGGAACATGTCTGCACTTTGTTTCTCTATTTCTTTGTAGCATATGTTTTCTTAACGACTACTAAATTAATTGTGATATCTGCATGGTAACGCCTCTAAATGTATTTTGGTGTGTTGGGGATCAGCTACACTCATGTTTTCATGGATCAGAGTGATGTTTCCCATTTTAGGGGACCCTTTATTCTCATTCTTCCTTAACACTTTCCATATTTTTATCTGCTGACTCTGTTACAAACTTATAACTGGTCATTTTCTTGGCTGGATTATCACTCTTTTGTAGATTTGAATGTAATTCTAAATGGAGGTGTTCAGAAGAGTGGGTAAGTTAGTTTTATTTCATTTTATTTATTCTTTTTTAAAAAATCTCAATAATTCTGTTTTTCTCACACAATAGATTTTGATACCTGTTGCTATCCATCCCCTTGCTTTTAGGGTTGTGCCTCCTATTGCTTGTGTTATGAGATGGAATGCAAATTCAAATTGAGCAGTGAAGATGCTAGAGAATTTCTTGAACATTCTGTTGATGTCTCCTCTTTGCAAAAATTTTTCCACCTTTCTTCTGATAATTGAGTGTTTCTATATTATGTGTATTGAAGCTTGTTGCTCTTATGGCTTCATGATCACTATGAGTTGAACCTCTAAATTTTTCTGTACAGCTTGTATTAACAAATGTCTGATCCCTTGCAGTGGCAGTAGATTTTGTGACTCTTGTTGAAGTTTTTATAGTGTGTTTTACACTGAAAGTATCTGTGAGGTTGAGCACAAGATCTTTACTTTTGTTAGTCCCTATAAAATCAATGTTGAAGTTCCGACACAGCATTATTGGTTTCTTGTCTAGATGGAGCATGTATAGTACATACGCAAACTCTGAGGAATGACTTAGAATTTCCATTTGGGATATGATAAACACATGCCACTACAGTATTTGCCCTTCTGACTTCAATGAGTGCCAGCTTCTGCACTCAGATGCTGAAACTAATTAACAGATCCTGTTTGGTATTGATCTTACACTTTTGAGTATTCTAGGCTGGATCACATGAGTGTTTTGCATGTTGCAATCTCCTTTGTCGACTGAAAGCATTTCCCTACTACTCTACCAACTGTACTTATGACTGAGGAGATGTGATTGATCTATTTCATATTTCTACAAATTGTAGCACCCAGGCACTCATATCAGTCAACCAGTACCTCCATTCTCATAACTGTTTCTACAGAAATAATTTCCTAGTATGTTCCATGGATAGAGATAGAGACAATCTGGTCAATATTTACCCAGTGCTTCTAATGCACAGAAAACTGATAAAATGGAATTCTGTATTCAATAAAATCTCTACATCTAAAAATTTTTGATACTGACTGAATATTTTGATGGCAAACAGAAAGAACTTTGTTGCTGCAATTTATTTCATTACCAGTACTTATTTTCACATTACCATTACATTTCCCTAAGGGAATTATATAAAACGACTAGCCCAATTCGAGATTTGTTTATAAAAAATCATCTACATGGGAACTTGGAGCCTTCCTATGAGTTGTTGGATTCTGAATCTTTTCTTCCAATGAGCTGTGGCCCACTTGGGAGTTGGAGAGAAACAACCAGTGTCTTGGTGAATGGAGAAGATGTAAAGATGGATCGGTGAATACCAGAGTAATCATGTAGATGTATATGTTTTCTTTGATATTGTATGTCTTTTCTCCAATTTCTTGATGACACATCTGTTAATTTTTTTCCACCAGAAGCTGCTTTCCAAGCCCATTTAAGTGTATTCCACGTGAAATGTGGGCTATGTCTCCTACACCACTGCGATCAACTGAAATACATAACTTTCTCATCCAAACAACACAACGAAATCATTATAATTACCATGGTCCAAAAAGAGGTCAAGTATTCCGGAACATATGTTTTCAAAAAAATTATAGCAACCATTAAAAACTTGGTTTCATAGTTTCAAATAATCCACAGTTCAAACAGAACTTGAAGCACGTTTTGGCAGGGAATCTGCTGACAAATTCTCAGGGAAATGAGTATTATATTCAAATTTCCTATGTTTTTTTATGTTATACTATTCTGGCATGTTCAACACCTACAAGAATCATCTTATTTTTGGGCCTGTTGAATGAAAACTAAATCTAATCTAGTCTCAGACTTTTCACAGAGGATCCAGTTATCTGTAATAAAGAGCTGTCAGGAAACACCTTCACAAATATTCAGACAGATCTTGATAATATATCAATAAGTGGTTTGAAGGTTGTCAACTTACTTTAAATCTTCAGCAACGGTGAAATTACATGTTTCACCAAACATAATATCCTGTGACTGCAATATCAGTGAGTCATGCTTGGAACTGGTCAACTATTATGAGTGCCTGAGTGCTAAAATTTGTAGAAATATGAAATAGGTCAACCACATTTCCTCAGTCATAAGGATAGTTGGTAGAGTAGTGGGGAAATGCGTTTAGTCTACAAAGGAGATTGCATGTAAAACACTTGTGTGATCCATCCTATAATATTGCAAAGAGTGTAGGATCCATACCAAACAGGATTAACATTGTATATTGAAGAGATACATCTTAGGATGGCACATATAGTCACAGGTTTGTTTTACCTAGAGGAGAGTGTAGACACAAATTATTCCATGACAGCCTACTTTAAAAGATTTTAGAAACAACTTTAAGTGACAAATCTAGTTATATACTGAAACCACTACATATTGTTCCCATATGAATTGTAAAGCCAAGATTAGACTATTTGCAGTATGCACAGAAGTGGTAAAACAGTAAATCTTCCTTAACTCTATGTAAAAATGGAATATGAGAGAGCTCTCATTACTGACATAATAGGATATACCCTCTGCTAACCCTCTCTCAGTGGTTTAGAATATAAATGTCGATGTGGATGTAGATGTGGAAGATTCACAGTGCTGACAATAAATCATTTAAAAATTTTGTTATGTGGCCATAACCTTAAAAATGCTCCACACAAATTTTTGCCTTTGAGAATAACTGTGATTGTTTACTCTGGATTGGGAAATTTGAGAGACTTTCATATCATGAAATTTTCTCTGTGTTTCTCCTTCAGTGAAGTGTTTTTCATCCTCTGCAGATACTCTCAAACTAACTTTTTTCTTATTCACTTTTAAAACGTTCAATTTATTAAAAGTATCTGATACACATATTACTCCTGCTCTCCTTAAGAGAAGTAGTGTCTTCTTCTATGGCTTGTTTCCTTCTTTTTCAAAACACTTCGGTATTATGGGTTCAAATGGCTCTGCGCTCTATGGGACTTAACAACTGAGGTCATCAGTCCCCTAGAACTTAGAACTACTTAAACCTAACTAACCTAAGGACATCACAGACATCCAAGCCCCAGGCAGGATTCGAACCTGCGAACGTAGTAGTCGCGCGGTTCCAGACTGAAGTGCCTAGAACCGCTCGGCTACCACGGCCGGCTCAGTTTTATGAAAAGGATGTATACTCACTACACACACACACACACACACACACACACACACACACACACACACACACACACACACACACATTATATGATGTGTGTAGACTGCTACACATGTGAACTTTTTGCCAGCAGGCTTTCTTCTAGCGTAGAAAACACATATGCATTCTTGCAGGCACAACTTGCACACATGTAACAATTGTCTCTGCCCACCAAGGCAAGACTGCAAGCAACTGCAACTGATGGGAAAAGCAATCTGAGTGGTGGGTGTAAGGAGGAGGCTGATCCAGAGAGGAGGAGGGGTAGCATGGTAGGGCTGGGGCCGAGTGTGCAGCTGCCTCTGGGAGCATGCAGAGACATTGTGGGGACATAGTATGGCAGAATAAGGGCTGCAAGGGGCAGTTAGTAAGATTGGGTAGGAGAGGCAGGGGAGCAGAAGAGAAGTGAAATAGAGGAGAAATGAAGAGACAGAGAATAGGGTCCATTGTCAGAATGGAAGGCTATACAGTCTTGGAATGAAAGAAGGGAAGGGGACAAGTGACTGGATAACAGGGTCTTCCAAAGGCCTTTGGAATGATAAGTATATACAAAATGTCTTCAGGAAACCTTAACCTCTTCATAAAATATCTAGAAGCTCTGTTGACCCTACTCACAGAAAAAAAACAAGGAAACAGTGGTTCCTGATGATTTTAATGTAGATTTATGGAAAAGCTCTGGCAATCACAATTATTACAATCAGTAACGCCGTCATTAAATTTAACTCCTACTGTGAACTTTGCAACTAGGCTATGAAAATACTCTGAGACTGCTATTAATAATATCTCTGTAGGCTAATCTGTGGAAAAAGTCATATCACAAAATCAGTAGTAAATGGGCTATCTCATCATAGCATGCAGCATGTTATGTTAAACGTTGGAAATTGTCATAATATATAATCTATTAAACCTGAGTGTGAGAGGTAATAAATCATTGAAATACTGAGAATTTTAGGAGACTGCTCAAAGATATGAACGGGGTAGATGTTTGCAATACTTCTGACTCAAATGGAAAATACAAAACATCCATTAATAAAGTGAATTTCTTATTTGAAAATTATTTTCCCTAAAAGGTAACTTAAATCAAACAGAAGTCTAAATATAAACAATGGATTACACAAGGAATAAAGGCACCATGTGGGACAAAAACTATGTGTACTGTCTATGAACTACTCTGATGTCAGCACTGTAATGCATTACAAAGTACACAGCTTTATGATGAGAAAAAGATAATTACACTGGGCAGCAAAAGAAAAATGATATGGGATATACAGTAGTCGAGACAGAAACAGGTTGGACCAGAAAGGAAGAGGAACAGATGGCTCTAAAAGTAAATATGACATTGGTAACAACTGCATGTGGTGCTGCAAACCTTTTAAAGAAGTACTTTGTTTCTGTTACCAACAGTTTGGACATATGAGGTTCAGTAAACAACGCAATGGAATATCAGAGACCAGTCTGTACAAATAACTTAAGTAAAGTCGAAATGACACTCTCTTATCCCAAATAATAGCATCCATCTTAAAATCCTTGAAGTCAAAGTGTTCTAGTGGTCATAATAACATATCAGTAAAGTTAATCAAAAAGTGTTCATGTGAGTTGAGTTCTATCTTAACTTATTTATGTAATCAGTCATAGCTGAGGTTCCTTGAGAGTTCGGGTACAGAGAAAGCTACTTACATGTACAGCAAATATGTACATAATTCATTAGATAAAAAAATTAGAGGCTGTTGACATTTCCTGAGACCTGTCAAAAGCCTTTGACTGTGTGAATCACAGCATTCTCTTAACTGAAATATGCTATTATTTTGTCACTGGCAGTGCTGAAATATGGTTTGAGTCTTGCCTAACTAATGGGAAACAAGGGGTGTTGTTGCTAAACACCTCAGGAGTAAGCAATAAGTCTTCATCTGAAGAGAAGTTAATTATATGTGTTGTTCTGAAAGGTTCTCATGTTAGGTCCACTGCTATTTCTTATGTTCATTAATGACCTCTCATCTGCTACCTATACATTTCCAGGTGCTAAATTTGTTTTGTTTGCAGATGGTACAAGCATTGCAATAAATAGCATTCAAACACAGATTTAAAAATGGCTGCTAATCAAATTTTCACTGGCATTAATAAATGATCTGTAGGTAATTCACTGTCACTGAACTTTGAAAAGACCCACTATATGCAATTCAGAACCTGTATGAGATTTCCTTCCAGCATGTGTATAACATATGAAGACATGCAGATAGAACATGTTGACAGAGTTACACTTCTGGGATTACAACTTGATAATAAATTCAGTAGGGAAAGACACACAACAGCACTGCTGAAGAGCCTGTTTAGAATGTGAATGATGTCACATGTATGAGATGTAAATATAGAAAATCCTTCCATACTTCACTACCTTTCATTCTAATATGTCATATGTGATCACACTTGGGAGTAGTTCTTTAAATGAAGCAAATGTTTTCATAGTGTAAATGCATGTAATAAGATTAATTTATTGTATATACGAGAACATCATGTACAACCAGTTCAAGGAACGGAGTTTTTTAACCGAAGCTTCTCTGTATAAGTATTCCTTAATGAAATTTACCTCAAATAATTTCTCTGTTTCCAGCCAATAGCTCAATACATAGTATCAATACTAGGAACAGGAACGATCTACATAAAGACCTAAAATATATCTATCTCTCTGTTAAGTTATTCATTCATTCATTCACTCACTCACTTATTCACTCACTGACAAAATATTTCTGGATTGTGGGACACAGAACAAACCCAAAAGAAAACAGTAACATAGCACAGCATAGTAAAAATACAGTATTTTTCTGTAGATATATAAAATTTAGCATTATCCACAAAAGAGCTTGCACTAATTGCAGTTTCTGCACTGTCTACTTTCAAGTCTCTTGTATCTCAAATGTTCTATGAATTCTGCTACAGAATGGGAGCAATAATCAAATAAGAATTTCCTCACAGTTTCAAAAAACATTGTGAATGATTTAAAATGTTTATTGTGTGAGTTTTGTAGGTTAATGTTGAAAAATGGTTGAAATGGCTCTAAGCACTATGGAACTTAACATCTGAGATCATTGGTCCCGTAGACTTAGAACTATGTAAACCTAACTGACCTAAGGACATCACACACATCCATTCCCGAGGCAGGATTTGAACCTGTGACCGGAACAGTCCCCTGTTTCTGGACTGATGCGCCTAGAACCACATGGTTACAGTGGCCAGGTAGGTTAATTACCTTACTGACTCGACATGAAGCTTTTCCTTTTGTCTTGTGTCACACCCATGGATATTAAAATTTTCATTTGTGTCTTTTAAAGTCTTTCTAAAATACCTACAGATTTCTAGTATGTATACACAGGAAGTAGGAGGATTGATGACTTCTCAAAAAGAAGTGTGAAGAATCTTTTTCCGAATCATGTTGTATTGTTCCTATAATCTTTCCTGGATTAGAGAAATGAGTGAACTAGGTGGTGTATTACCCCAGAATATAATCCTGTACAGTAGGATGCTATGGAATTGAGAAAAGTAGGTAATTTGGACAATGTTAAAACTTGCTCCAACACAGAGTAACCATAGACTATAAAATTCAGTCTTCAGTATTCTGTTTTCATGTGCAAGCCATTTGAAGTTATTTTAAAGCCATAGGCCTAAAAACGTTGTTACCAGCGAGGATTAAATTTTTCTAAAGTTCATTGTCACATTGGTGTTGTGTGCATCACCTTTAAAACTGAAATTTAGGAACGTTGTTCCTTTCTTGGTGTTTATCAGTTGTTTATTCCTGTCAAGCAATTTAATCACTAGTTTATTCCTGTCAAACCATTTATTAAGCTGTGATGTAGTTTTATTTACAGCTGCTTGTAGCTGAGGAGGATTGAGGACTGTAATAAGGATAATTGTGTAATTACTCACCTGCAACAAATGTATTTGTTTGTGACTATTGTTTAGGTCAAAAACATTTATATAGTGAAGAAAGAGGATTGGTCCAAGAATGGATTCCCAAAGAACTTATTTATTTCAGAATTTCTGCAACTGAGAAACATATCCTAGTATTTTCATTCAGATCATGTTTTATTTGTTCTTTTTGAAGTGCAATACATAGAAAATTTTAATATAATACTCACTTTCCTGAGCATTTGCCAGGAGATTGTTACAGTAAAATGGAACTGCTAATATTTACAGAATTAATACACACTCATAATGGAACATAGTCATTCATTTTTATAATACTCATCACACAACAAATACCTAATCCTGACTCTTGTGACCAAGAGCTGCTGAAATTGAAATCTAAAAGAGATTTTTACTTAAGCTACTGTAACAGTCCTTTTTAAGATATTCATCTATAGAGTAGAAGGAGTCCTCTACCAAAACGTGCTTCAAGTTCTGTTTGAACTGTGCTTTATTTGAAATCATGAAACAAAGTTTTTAATGGTTGCTATACATTTTTTTGTAATTGTGTGTTCCTGAATACTTGACCATGGTAATTATAGTGATTTTATTGTGTTGTGGATTGTGTCTAGTGACACAGACTTGTAGTTTGTCCAACTGTACATTGTGGTGCAGAATGTAAAAAAAAATCCTAGAGGCACTTTGTTTTTGGTCGATTATTTGCGGGGAATTTTGTGTAAAATCATAGATGGCACTAGTTGTTAGTTTAATTTCCCTAAATTCATTCTGACTATCAGTGATAGTTTTGTTTTTCTCTAAATACTTGGCTAGCCTGCTATACATTAACTTTTCTATCATTTCACTGAAGCCTGATAAAAAGGGAATTTGTCTATCGTCTCCTATACATGATTTATGTCCTTCTTTATGAACAAGGACCAACTTAGCAATTTTCAAACAGTCTGGAAATGAGCCTGTCAGAAGGGATCAATTGACTGTATCTATAAGAGGCAGTGAAATGATTGTAATATGTTGCTTTATGGTGTAGTCAGGAATACCGTCAATTACTGATGCTTTTTCTTAAGAGTTGGTGCAACATAGATGACCTCATCTGGGGTTATTCCATGAACATAGATTGAAGAGGAACATGTCTGCACTTTGTTTCTCTATTTCTTTGTAGCATCTGTTTTCTTAACGACTACTAAATTAATCGTGATATCTGCATGGTATCGCCTCTAAATGTATTTTGGTGTGTTGGGGATCAGCTACACTCATGTTTTCATGGATCAGAGTGATGTTTCCCATTTTAGGGGACCCTTTATTCTCATTCTTCCTTAACACTTTCCATATTTTTATCTGCTGACTCTGTTACAAACTTATAACTGGTCATTTTCTTGGCTGGATTATCACTCTTTTGTAGATTTGAATGTAATTCTAAATGGAGGTGTTCAGAAGAGTGGGTAAGTTAGTTTTATTTCATTTTATTTATTCTTTTTTAAAAAATCTCAATAATTCTGTTTTTCTCACACAATAGATTTTGATACCTGTTGCTATCCATCCCCTTGCTTTTAGGGTTGTGCCTCCTATTGCTTGTGTTATGAGATGGAATGCAAATTCAAATTGAGCAGTGAAGATGCTAGAGAATTTCTTAAACATTCTGTTGATGTCACCTCTTTGCAAAAATTTTTCCACCTTTCTTCTGATAATTGAGTGTTTCTATATTATGTGTATTGAAGCTTGTTGCTCTTATGGCTGTTTCGTATTTGTGGATCTGTAACAAGTACCTTTAGTGGATAAAACCTTGAGCTTCATGATCACTATGAGTTGAACCTCTAAATTTTTCTGTACAGCTTGTATTAACAAATGTCTGATCCCTTGCAGTGGCAGTAGATTTTGTGACTCTTGTTGAAGTTTTTATAGTGTGTTTTACACTGAAAGTATCTGTGAGGTTGAGCACAAGATCTTTACTTTTGTTAGTCCCTATAAAATCAATGTTGAAGTTCCGACACAGCATTATTGGTTTCTTGTCTAGATGGAGCATGTATAGTACATACGCAAACTCTGAGGAATGACTTAGAATTTCCATTTGGGATATGATAAACACATGCCACTACAGTATTTGCCCTTCTGACTTCAATGAGTGCCAGCTTCTGCACTCAGATGCTGAAACTAATTAACAGATCCTGTTTGGTATTGATCTTACACTTTTGAGTATTCTAGGCTGGATCACATGAGTGTTTTGCATGTTGCAATCTCCTTTGTCGACTGAAAGCATTTCCCTACTACTCTACCAACTGTACTTATGACTGAGGAGATGTGATTGATCTATTTCATATTTCTACAAATTGTAGCACCCAGGCACTCATATCAGTCAACCAGTACCTCCATTCTCATAACTGTTTCTACAGAAATAATTTCCTAGTATGTTCCATGGATAGAGATAGAGACAATCTGGTCAATATTTACCCAGTGCTTCTAATGCACAGAAAACTGATAAAATGGAATTCTGTATTCAATAAAATCTCTACATCTAAAAATTTTTGATACTGACTGAATATTTTGATGGCAAACAGAAAGAACTTTGTTGCTGCAATTTATTTCATTACCAGTACTTATTTTCACATTACCATTACATTTCCCTAAGGGAATTATATAAAACCACTAGCCCAATTCGAGATTTGTTTATAAAAAATCATCTACATGGGAACTTGGAGCCTTCCTATGAGTTGTTGGATTCTGAATCTTTTCTTCCAATGAGCTGTGGCCCACTTGGGAGTTGGAGAGAAACAACCAGTGTCTTGGTGAATGGAGAAGATGTAAAGATGGATCGGTGAATACCAGAGTAATCATGTAGATGTATATGTTTTCTTTGATATTGTATGTCTTTTCTCCAATTTCTTGATGACACATCTGTTAATTTTTTTCCACCAGAAGCTGCTTTCCAAGCCCATTTAAGTGTATTCCACGTGAAATGTGGGCTATGTCTCCTACACCACTGCGATCAACTGAAATACATAACTTTCTCATCCAAACAACACAACGAAATCATTATAATTACCATGGTCCAAAAAGAGGTCAAGTATTCCGGAACATATGTTTTCAAAAAAATTATAGCAACCATTAAAAACTTGGTTTCATAGTTTCAAATAATCCACAGTTCAAACAGAACTTGAAGCACGTTTTGGCAGGGAATCTGCTGACAAATTCTCAGGGAAATGAGTATTATATTCAAATTTCCTATGTTTTTTTATGTTATACTATTCTGGCATGTTCAACACCTACAAGAATCATCTTATTTTTGGGCCTGTTGAATGAAAACTAAATCTAATCTAGTCTCAGACTTTTCACAGAGGATCCAGTTATCTGTAATAAAGAGCTGTCAGGAAACACCTTCACAAATATTCAGACAGATCTTGATAATATATCAATAAGTGGTTTGAAGGTTGTCAACTTACTTTAAATCTTCAGCAACGGTGAAATTACATGTTTCACCAAACATAATATCCTGTGACTGCAATATCAGTGAGTCATGCTTGGAACTGGTCAACTATTATGAGTGCCTGAGTGCTAAAATTTGTAGAAATATGAAATAGGTCAACCACATTTCCTCAGTCATAAGGATAGTTGGTAGAGTAGTGGGGAAATGCGTTTAGTCTACAAAGGAGATTGCATGTAAAACACTTGTGTGATCCATCCTATAATATTGCAAAGAGTGTAGGATCCATACCAAACAGGATTAACATTGTATATTGAAGAGATACATCTTAGGATGGCACATATAGTCACAGGTTTGTTTTACCTAGAGGAGAGTGTAGACACAAATTATTCCATGACAGCCTACTTTAAAAGATTTTAGAAACAACTTTAAGTGACAAATCTAGTTATATACTGAAACCGCTACATATTGTTCCCATATGAATTGTAAAGCCAAGATTAGACTATTTGCAGTATGCACAGAAGTGGTAAAACAGTAAATCTTCCTTAACTCTATGTAAAAATGGAATATGAGAGAGCTCTCATTACTGACATAATAGGATATACCCTCTGCTAACCCTCTCTCAGTGGTTTAGAATATAAATGTGGATGTGGATGTAGATGTAGAAGATTCACAGTGCTGACAATAAATCATTTAAAAATTTTGTTATGTGGCCATAACCTTAAAAATGCTCCACACAAATTTTTGCCTTTGAGAATAACTGTGATTGTTTACTCTGGATTGGGAAATTTGAGAGACTTTCATATCATGAAATTTTCTCTGTGTTTCTCCTTCAGTGAAGTGTTTTTCATCCTCTGCAGATACTCTCAAACTAACTTTTTTCTTATTCACTTTTAAAACGTTCAATTTATTAAAAGTATCTGATACACATATTACTCCTGCTCTCCTTAAGAGAAGTAGTGTCTTCTTCTGTGGCTTGTTTCCTTCTTTTTCAAAACACTTCGGTATTATGGGTTCAAATGGCTCTGCGCTCTGTGGGACTTAACAACTGAGGTCATCAGTCCCCTAGAACTTAGAACTACTTAAACCTAACTAACCTAAGGACATCACAGACATCCAAGCCCCAGGCAGGATTCGAACCTGCGAACGTAGTAGTCGCGCGGTTCCAGACTGAAGTGCCTAGAACCGCTCGGCTACCACGGCCGGCTCAGTTTTATGAAAAGGATGTATACTCACTACACACACACACACACACATTATATGATGTGTGTAGACTGCTACACATGTGAACTTTTTGCCAGCAGGCTTTCTTCTAGCGTAGAAAACACATATGCATTCTTGCAGGCACAACTTGCACACATGTAACAATTGTCTCTGCCCACCAAGGCAAGACTGCAAGCAACTGCAACTGATGGGAAAAGCAATCTGAGTGGTGGGTGTAAGGAGGAGGCTGATCCAGAGAGGAGGAGGGGTAGCATGGTAGGACTGGGGCCGAGTGTGCAGCTGCCTCTCGGAGCATGCAGAGACATTGTGGGGACATAGTATGGCAGAATAAGGGCTGCAAGGGGCAGTTAGTAAGATTGGGTAGGAGAGGCAGGGGAGCAGAAGAGAAGTGAAATAGAGGAGAAATGAAGAGACAGAGAATAGGGTCCATTGTCAGAATGGAAGGCTATACAGTCTTGGAATGAAAGAAGGGAAGGGGACAAGTGACTGGATAACAGGGTCTTCCAAAGGCCTTTGGAATGATAAGTATATACAAAATGTCTTCAGGAAACCTTAACCTCTTCATAAAATATCTAGAAGCTCTGTTGACCCTACTCACAGAAAAAAAACAAGGAAACAGTGGTTCCTGATGATTTTAATGTAGATTTATGGAAAAGCTCTGGCAATCACAATTATTACAATCAGTAACGCCGTCATTAAATTTAACTCCTACTGTGAACTTTGCAACTAGGCTATGAAAATACTCTGAGACTGCTATTAATAATATCTCTGTAGGCTAATCTGTGGAAAAAGTCATATCACAAAATCAGTAGTAAATGGGCTATCTCATCATAGCATGCAGCATGTTATGTTAAACGTTGGAAATTGTCATAATATATAATCTATTAAACCTGAGTGTGAGAGGTAATAAATCATTGAAATACTGAGAATTTTAGGAGACTGCTCAAAGATATGAACGGGGTAGATGTTTGCAATACTTCTGACTCAAATGGAAAATACAAAACATCCATTAATAAAGTGAATTTCTTATTTGAAAATTATTTTCCCTAAAAGGTAACTTAAATCAAACAGAAGTCTAAATATAAACAATGGATTACACAAGGAATAAAGGCACCATGTGGGACAAAAACTATGTGTACTGTCTATGAACTACTCTGATGTCAGCACTGTAATGCAGTACAAAGTACACAGCTTTATGATGAGAAAAAGATAATTACACTGGGCAGCAAAAGAAAAATGATATGGGATATACAGTAGTCGAGACAGAAACAGGTTGGACCAGAAAGGAAGAGGAACAGATGGCTCTAAAAGTAAATATGACATTGGTAACAACTGCATGTGGTGCTGCAAACCTTTTAAAGAAGTACTTTGTTTCTGTTACCAACAGTTTGGACATATGAGGTTCAGTAAACAACGCAATGGAATATCAGAGACCAGTCTGTACAAATAACTTAAGTAAAGTCGAAATGACACTCTCTTATCCCAAATAATAGCATCCATCTTAAAATCCTTGAAGTCAAAGTGTTCTAGTGGTCATAATAACATATCAGTAAAGTTAATCAAAAAGTGTTCATGTGAGTTGAGTTCTATCTTAACTTATTTATGTAATCAGTCATAGCTGAGGTTCCTTGAGAGTTCGGGTACAGAGAAAGCTACTTACATGTACAGCAAATATGTACATAATTCATTAGATAAAAAAATTAGAGGCTGTTGACATTTCCTGAGACCTGTCAAAAGCCTTTGACTGTGTGAATCACAGCATTCTCTTAACTGAAGTATGCTATTATTTTGTCACTGGCAGTGCTGAAAAATGGTTTGAGTCTTGCCTAACTAATGGGAAACAAGGGGTGTTGTTGCTAAACACCTCAGGAGTAAGCAATAAGTCTTCATCTGAAGAGAAGTTAATTATATGTGTTGTTCTGAAAGGTTCTCATGTTAGGTCCACTGCTATTTCTTATGTGCATTAATGACATCTCATCTGCTACCTATACATTTCCAGGTGCTAAATTTGTTTTGTTTGCAGATGGTACAAGCATTGCAATAAATAGCATTCAAACACAGATTTAAAAATGGCTGCTAATCAAATTTTCACTGGCATTAATAAATGATCTGTAGGTAATTCACTGTCACTGAACTTTGAAAAGACCCACTATATGCAATTCAGAACCTGTATGAGATTTCCTTCCAGCATGTGTATAACATATGAAGACATGCAGATAGAACATGTTGACAGAGTTACACTTCTGGGATTACAACTTGATAATAAATTCAGTAGGGAAAGACACACAACAGCACTGCTGAAGAGCCTGTTTAGAATGTGAATGATGTCACATGTATGAGATGTAAATATAAAAAATCCTTCCATACTTCACTACCTTTCATTCTAATATGTCATATGTGATCACACTTGGGAGTAGTTCTTTAAATGAAGCAAATGTTTTCATAGTGTAAATGCATGTAATAAGATTAATTTATTGTATATACGAGAACATCATGTACAACCAGTTCAAGGAACGGAGTTTTTTAACCGAAGCTTCTCTGTATAAGTATTCCTTAATGAAATTTACCTCAAATAATTTCTCTGTTTCCAGCCAATAGCTCAATACATAGTATCAATACTAGGAACAGGAACGATCTACATAAAGACCTAAAATATATCTATCTCTCTGTTAAGTTATTCATTCATTCATTCACTCACTCACTTATTCACTCACTGACAAAATATTTCTGGATTGTGGGACACAGAACAAACCCAAAAGAAAACAGTAACATAGCACAGCATAGTAAAAATACAGTATTTTTCTGTAGATATATAAAATTTAGCATTATCCACAAAAGAGCTTGCACTAATTGCAGTTTCTGCACTGTCTACTTTCAAGTCTCTTGTATCTCAAATGTTCTATGAATTCTGCTACAGAATGGGAGCAATAATTAAATAAGAATTTCCTCACGGTTTCAAAAAACATTGTGAATGATTTAAAATGTTTATTGTGTGAGTTTTGTAGGTTAATGTTGAAAAATGGTTGAAATGGCTCTAAGCACTATGGAACTTAACATCTGAGATCATTGGTCCCGTAGACTTAGAACTATGTAAACCTAACTGACCTAAGGACATCACACACATCCATTCCCGAGGCAGGATTTGAACCTGTGACCGTAACAGTCCCCTGTTTCTGGACTGATGCGCCTAGAACCACATGGTTACAGTGGCCAGGTAGGTTAATTACCTTACTGACTCGACATGAAGCTTTTCCTTTTGTCTTGTGTCACACCCATGGATATTAAAATTTTCATTTGTGTCTTTTAAAGTCTTTCTAAAATACCTACACATTTCTAGTATGCATACACAGGAAGTAGGAGGATTGATGACTTTTCAAAAAGAAGTGTGAAGAATCTTTTTCCGAATCATGTTGTATTGTTCCTATAATCTTTCCTGGATTAGAGAAATGAGTGAACTAGGTGGTGTATTACCCCAGAATATAATCCTGTACAGTAGGATGCTATGGAATTGAGAAAAGTAGGTAATTTGGACAATGTTAAAACTTGCTCCAACACAGAGTAACCATAGACTATAAAATTCAATCTTCAGTATTCTGCTTTCATGTGCAAGCCATTTGAAGTTATTTTAAAGCCATAGGCCTAAAAACGTTGTTACCAGCGAGGATTAAATTTTTCTAAAGTTCATTGTCACATTGGTGTTGTGTGCATCACCTTTAAAACTGAAATTTAGGAACGTTGTTCCTTTCTTGGTGTTTATCAGTTGTTTATTCCTGTCAAGCAATTTAATCACTAGTTTATTCCTGTCAAACCATTTATTAAGCTGTGATGTAGTTTTATTTACAGCTGCTTGTAGCTGAGGAGGATTGAGGACTGTAATAAGGATAATTGTGTAATTACTCACCTGCAACAAATGTATTTGTTTGTGACTATTGTTTAGGTCAAAAACATTTATATAGTGAAGAAAGAGGATTGGTCCAAGAATGGATTCCCAAAGAACTTATTTATTTCAGAATTTCTGCAACTGAGAAACATATCCTAGTATTTTCATTCAGATCATGTTTTATTTGTTCTTTTTGAAGTACAATACATAGAAAATTTTAATATAATGCTCACTTTCCTGAGCATTTGCCAGGAGATTGTTACAGTAAAATGGAACTGCTAATATTTACAGAATTAATACACACTCATAATGGAACATAGTCATTCATTTTTATAATACTCATCACACAACAAATACCTAATCCTGACTCTTGTGACCAAGAGCTGCTGAAATTGAAATCTAAAAGAGATTTTTACTTAAGCTACTGTAACAGTCCTTTTTAAGATATTCATCTATAGAGTAGAAGGAGTCCTCTACCAAAACGTGCTTCAAGTTCTGTTTGAACTGTGCTTTATTTGAAATCATGAAACAAAGTTTTTAATGGTTGCTATACATTTTTTTGTAATTGTGTGTTCCTGAATACTTGACCATGGTAATTATAGTGATTTTATTGTGTTGTGGATTGTGTCTAGTGACACAGACTTGTAGTTTGTCCAACTGTACATTGTGGTGCAGAATGTAAAAAAAAAATCCTAGAGGCACTTTGTTTTTGGTCGATTACTTGCGGGGAATTTTGTGTAAAATCATAGATGGCACTAGTTGTTAGTTTAATTTCCCTAAATTCATTCTGACTATCAGTGATAGTTTTGTTTTTCTCTAAATACTTGGCTAGCCTGCTATACATTAACTTTTCTATCATTTCACTGAAGCCTGATAAAAAGGGAATTTGTCTATCGTCTCCTATACATGATTTATGTCCTTCTTTATGAACAAGGACCAACTTAGCAATTTTCAAACAGTCTGGAAATGAGCCTGTCAGAAGGGATCAATTGACTGTATCTATAAGAGGCAGTGAAATGATTGTAATATGTTGCTTTATGATGTAGTCAGGAATACCGTCAATTACTGATGCTTTTTCTTAAGAGTTGGTGCAACATAGATGACCTCATCTGGGGTTATTCCATGAACATAGATTGAAGAGGAACATGTCTGCACTTTGTTTCTCTATTTCTTTGCAGCATCTGTTTTCTTAACGACTACTAA
This sequence comes from Schistocerca gregaria, assembly GCF_023897955.1. Taxonomy (NCBI): domain Eukaryota; kingdom Metazoa; phylum Arthropoda; class Insecta; order Orthoptera; family Acrididae; genus Schistocerca; species Schistocerca gregaria. The sequence continues at coordinate 241,303,387 of NC_064931.1, forward strand.
ATTAATTGTGATATCTGCATGGTATCGCCTCTAAATGTATTTTGGTGTGTTGGGGATCAGCTACACTCATGTTTTCATGGATCAGTGTGATGTTTCCCATTTTAGGGGACCCTTTATTCTCATTCTTCCTTAACACTTTCCATATTTTTATCTGCTGACTCTGTTACAAACTTATAACTGGTCATTTTCTTGGCTGGATTATCACTCTTTTGTAGATTTGAATGTAATTCTAAATGGAGGTGTTCAGAAGAGTGGGTAAGTTAGTTTTATTTAATTTTATTTATTCTTTTTTAAAAAATCTCAATAATTCTGTTTTTCTCACACAATAGATTTTGATACCTGTTGCTATCCATCCCCTTGCTTTTAGGGTTGTGCCTCCTATTGCTTGTGTTATGAGATGGAATGCAAATTCAAATTGAGCAGTGAAGATGCTAGAGAATTTCTTGAACATTTTGTTGATGTCACCTCTTTGCAAAAATTTTTCCACCTTTCTTCTGATAATTGAGTGTTTCTATATTATGTGTATTGAAGCTTGTTGCTCTTATGGCTGTTTCGTATTTGTGGATCTGTAACAAGTACCTTTAGTGGATAAAACCTTGAGCTTCATGATCACTATGAGCTGAACCTCTAAATTTTTCTGTACAGCTTGTATTAACAAATGTCTGATCCCTTGCAGTGGCAGTAGATTTTGTGACTCTTGTTGAAGTTTTTATAGTGTGTTTTACACTGAAAGTATCTGTGAGGTTGAGCACAAGATCTTTACTTTTGTTAGTCCCTATAAAGTCAATGTTGAAGTTCCGACACAGCATTATTGGTTTCTTGTCTAGATGGAGCATGTATAGTACATACGCAAACTCTGAGGAATGACTTAGAATTTCCATTTGGGATATGATAAACACATGCCACTACAGTATTTGCCCTTCTGACTTCAATGAGTGCCAGCTTCTGCACTCAGATGCTGAAACTAATTAACAGATCCTGTTTGGTATTGATCTTACACTTTTGAGTATTCTAGGCTGGATCACATGAGTGTTTTGCATGTTGCAATCTCCTTTGTCGACTGAAAGCATTTCCCTACTACTCTACCAACTGTACTTATGACTGAGGAGATGTGATTGATCTATTTCATATTTCTACAAATTGTAGCACCCAGGCACTCATATCAGTCAACCAGTACCTCCATTCTCATAACTGTTTCTACAGAAATAATTTCCTAGTATGTTCCATGGATAGAGATAGAGACAATCTGGTCAATATTTACCCAGTGCTTCTAATGCACAGAAAACTGATAAAATGGAATTCTGTATTCAATAAAATCTCTACATCTAAAAATTTTTGATACTGACTGAATATTTTGATGGCAAACAGAAAGAACTTTGTTGCTGCAATTTATTTCATTACCAGTACTTATTTTCACATTACCATTACATTTCCCTAAGGGAATTATATAAAACCACTAGCCCAATTCGAGATTTGTTTATAAAAAATCATCTACATGGGAACTTGGAGCCTTCCTATGAGTTGTTGGATTCTGAATCTTTTCTTCCAATGAGCTGTGGCCCACTTGGGAGTTGGAGAGAAACAACCAGTGTCTTGGTGAATGGAGAAGATGTAAAGATGGATCGGTGAATACCAGAGTAATCATGTAGATGTATATGTTTTCTTTGATATTGTATGTCTTTTCTCCAATTTCTTGATGACACATCTGTTAATTTTTTTCCACCAGAAGCTGCTTTCCAAGCCCATTTAAGTGTATTCCACGTGAAATGTGGGCTATGTCTCCTACACCACTGCGATCAACTGAAATACATAACTTTCTCATCCAAACAACACAACGAAATCATTATAATTACCATGGTCCAAAAAGAGGTCAAGTATTCCGGAACATATGTTTTCAAAAAAATTATAGCAACCATTAAAAACTTGGTTTCATAGTTTCAAATAATCCACAGTTCAAACAGAACTTGAAGCACGTTTTGGCAGGGAATCTGCTGACAAATTCTCAGGGAAATGAGTATTATATTCAAATTTCCTATGTTTTTTTATGTTATACTATTCTGGCATGTTCAACACCTACAAGAATCATCTTATTTTTGGGCCTGTTGAATGAAAACTAAATCTAATCTAGTCTCAGACTTTTCACAGAGGATCCAGTTATCTGTAATAAAGAGCTGTCAGGAAACACCTTCACAAATATTCAGACAGATCTTGATAATATATCAATAAGTGGTTTGAAGGTTGTCAACTTACTTTAAATCTTCAGCAACGGTGAAATTACATGTTTCACCAAACATAATATCCTGTGACTGCAATATCAGTGAGTCATGCTTGGAACTGGTCAACTATTATGAGTGCCTGAGTGCTAAAATTTGTAGAAATATGAAATAGGTCAACCACATTTCCTCAGTCATAAGGATAGTTGGTAGAGTAGTGGGGAAATGCGTTTAGTCTACAAAGGAGATTGCATGTAAAACACTTGTGTGATCCATCCTATAATATTGCAAAGAGTGTAGGATCCATACCAAACAGGATTAACATTGTATATTGAAGAGATACATCTTAGGATGGCACATATAGTCACAGGTTTGTTTTACCTAGAGGAGAGTGTAGACACAAATTATTCCATGACAGCCTACTTTAAAAGATTTTAGAAACAACTTTAAGTGACAAATCTAGTTATATACTGAAACCGCTACATATTGTTCCCATATGAATTGTAAAGCCAAGATTAGACTATTTGCAGTATGCACAGAAGTGGTAAAACAGTAAATCTTCCTTAACTCTATGTAAAAATGGAATATGAGAGAGCTCTCATTACTGACATAATAGGATATACCCTCTGCTAACCCTCTCTCAGTGGTTTAGAATATAAATGTGGATGTGGATGTAGATGTAGAAGATTCACAGTGCTGACAATAAATCATTTAAAAATTTTGTTATGTGGCCATAACCTTAAAAATGCTCCACACAAATTTTTGCCTTTGAGAATAACTGTGATTGTTTACTCTGGATTGGGAAATTTGAGAGACTTTCATATCATGAAATTTTCTCTGTGTTTCTCCTTCAGTGAAGTGTTTTTCATCCTCTGCAGATACTCTCAAACTAACTTTTTTCTTATTCACTTTTAAAACGTTCAATTTATTAAAAGTATCTGATACACATATTACTCCTGCTCTCCTTAAGAGAAGTAGTGTCTTCTTCTATGGCTTGTTTCCTTCTTTTTCAAAACACTTCGGTATTATGGGTTCAAATGGCTCTGCGCTCTATGGGACTTAACAACTGAGGTCATCAGTCCCCTAGAACTTAGAACTACTTAAACCTAACTAACCTAAGGACATCACAGACATCCAAGCCCCAGGCAGGATTCGAACCTGCGAACGTAGTAGTCGCGCGGTTCCAGACTGAAGTGCCTAGAACCGCTCGGCTACCACGGCCGGCTCAGTTTTATGAAAAGGATGTATACTCACTACACACACACACACACACACACACACACACACACACACACACACACACACACACATTATATGATGTGTGTAGACTGCTACACATGTGAACTTTTTGCCAGCAGGCTTTCTTCTAGCGTAGAAAACACATATGCATTCTTGCAGGCACAACTTGCACACATGTAACAATTGTCTCTGCCCACCAAGGCAAGACTGCAAGCAACTGCAACTGATGGGAAAAGCAATCTGAGTGGTGGGTGTAAGGAGGAGGCTGATCCAGAGAGGAGGAGGGGTAGCATGGTAGGGCTGGGGCCGAGTGTGCAGCTGCCTCTGGGAGCATGCAGAGACATTGTGGGGACATAGTATGGCAGAATAAGGGCTGCTAGGGGCAGTTAGTAAGATTGGGTAGGAGAGGCAGGGGAGCAGAAGAGAAGTGAAATAGAGGAGAAATGAAGAGACAGAGAATAGGGTCCATTGTCAGAATGGAAGGCTATATAGTCTTGGAATGAAAGAAGGGAAGGGGACAAGTGACTGGATAACAGGGTCTTCCAAAGACTGGGGCCAGGGAAGTTATCCATATATAGGATGAGTTCTCATCTACACAGATCGCAACAGGAAAGTACTTCTCAAGCCTTACTACTTTTTTGTAGACTTACCATTTTCATTTCAAATTTACTTAAATTGGTAGTGTGAATCAATAGCTTTGAAACACTTCCTAGCAGTGCCTCTAATTATATTTTTGCCATAATTACTTTCAGAAATGGACAAAACCTTATTATTATATATGTGAGTTTGACCTGGCATTAGTTCCACTGTAAATGTTGCCTATTAACATTTTTAAGTTTGATCCATGATCTTCCACTACTTTATCTTTAACCATGCTCATTTCTTCTTTTGTGTGTTTTGAAATGCAGAGAAACTATGTAATTTTGCCATCTGTGCGCCATGACCTGACAGTCTATTTACAACAGTGTACGTACGTGCCTGTTTAACTTCTACTAGTTCAATGAATTTATTATCTAAGGAAAATTAATATGACATTAAATTTTAGTTTCAAGAAAGCAGATCAACTGGAAGATGACCGTTATGATTTACGGTAGTCACTAAATTAAAAATGTATATTTGATCATATTTTACATATTGTTAAGTTATTAAATGGCTAATAACATCATTACATAACTTTTGTTGCCAGATTCCCTATAAAAATTTACATTAAAAGCACCACAAATCAATAATTTTTTCTTCCTCTGTGATACTGCACAACAATGAAGAAGTGAAGCACTCATAAGACATGGTCAGATGTGAATGCTCTTCACACATTTACACACCATTGGTGGGATTGCAATTGATTAGAGTTTCATTACTTGTGACAACAGAATTAGCATCAGAGTACGTTAACATTGATCATATTTAGTGTTTTTACTGGATCTGGTATGGTAAATAAGGTATAAGGGGCGAGAACGGCATCAGATATTGAGCAACTATTGTAAAGGACATTAACTCTTGAGGGATGTTGTTAGCAACACTTCACAGAGTTAGTAAGGGGCTTCATTTTGTTTCTCCGTGGGACCAGCTAGTCAAATTGTACAATATCCAGAATTATGGGGCAATTAGATGTGCCAGTAGCCTGATGCTCAATGGCATGGGAACATGAGGCCAGGCATACTCATTGAGTTGCCAGTCAACCCCTCCGGAGGATACATACTGTCCATTAATCACATTGTATCTCCTTCACAACTGCACCTGCCATCCAAGAACAGCTGCAGTTAAGGTGGTGCCATGACCAGAAAGCAAGGACTCCTGACAAATTGTCCTGCATTGTTCTCTGCAATGAATCATAGCTCAGCTCTACCCAGGAAGAGTGTTGTTGGTTAGTGAGACAGCAAACCAAGGAGAGGCCCCATCATACTAATGTTCCTACTAATGTTCTGTAGAGTAAAGCAGTGATACTCCTGGCGTCATTGTATGATGAGCCATCATGTATGACTTTGGGTCATGGCTGCTAACAATTCAGAGATCTCTGATCACTCTGTGCCTTCACATTTTACCTCTCATGCAACAGTATCGTGGTGGCATTTGTTAAGAGGACAATGCTCGTGCAAGTGTTTGACATACCTCTATGAACTGTCTGTGTGATACTCCGTTACTACCATCATCATCAACATCCTAATGATTATCCCTCAAACCATATATGTGGGACCTGCTTAGACAGCAACTCCATCCCAGTGCAAGTATTCAGGATGTTAAGGATCAGTTAGAACAGTTGTGGGTAAGCCTGCCTCAAGAGAGGATACAATGGCCTTACGACACTCGTCCCAGCCAAATCAGTGCATGCACAGAGCCCAGATGGACAGCAACATTGCATTGTTCTTTGGATTCAGACTGCCAAGTTCTTTCTAAGATTCAATCGACTTTGCATCACTGAAATAATGTAAAATACCATCTACACTCATGAAATTACATTCAGTTACCTCTAAATCTTCTGCCTGCTTCACTTCTTCTATGGGGCAGAGTACATGAAAATATATCTAATTTATAACCACTCATATGAAGTGCTAAAATGGAGTACTGACATTAACTGATTTCCAAATAATTAGCTCTTCAAAAAAATGAATACAGTAACTACTTTATATTTCCTTACATCTACATAACTACTCTGCAATTAACACTTAAGTTCCTGACACAGGTTTCAATGAACCACTTTCATACTATTTCTCTGAACTCCGCTCTATGGGAGTGTAAGAGAAAAACGATCACTTAAATCTCTTCATGTAAGCCTTTCTCCCTCTATCAGGTGGTCTTCAAAAACTAATGTATCTACTTGGAGGAGGAAGTTGGAGACTGAAATTTTGTGAACAGATTGCACCAAAATTAAAATTTCCTTTGTTTAATGATTGCTACCCCAACAAATATCATAACTATGGCACTCTCCCCCATTTCACAATATTTCATTCAGTGTCACTTGTGTCATACATCTGTAAGCAAGATTTCCTCACTACTAAACATCCGTAGGTACACTTATTCACATGTGATAGTGAAGTGGAAACGTGAAGGGACATTCACAGGATCAAAGCATTCAGGCCAACCTCGTCTCTTGACTGCCGACAGTTGAAAAGGGTCGTAATGCATAACAGGCAGACATATCTCCAGACCATCACACATGAATTCCAGACTACATCAGGATACACTGCAAATACTACGACGGTTAGGAAGGAGGTGTAAGGGGTGTAAACATTGAACGATTGAACATTGTGTGAAATGCCGAATTATGGTACACAATGTGGTAATCTGACGGCAGATGTGGGTATGGGGAGTGCCTGGCGAACGTTATCTGCCAGAGTGTGTAGTGCTAACAGTGAAATTCAGAGGCGGTGGTCATGATTTTCGTGGAGGGGCTTGCATCCCTTGTTGTTTTGCAAGGCACTATCACAGTACAGTCCAAATAGATGTTTTAATCACTTTCTTACTTCCCACTGTAGAAGAGCAATTCGGGGATTGCGATTGGATCTTTAAATACAATCTAGCACCTGTTCATGATGCAGAGTGGTTACACAACAATAACATCCCAGTAATCACCTGGCCTGCTCTGGCTCATGACCTAAATCCTACAGAAAACCTGTGGGATGATTTGAAAAGTCAACTTCCCGCCAGGTCTCACCAATAGACATCGATACCTCAGTGCAGCACTCCATGAAGAGTGGGCTGCCATTCCCCAAGAAAACTTCCTGGACCTGATAAAATATATGTCTGTGAGAGTGGAAGCTGTCATCAAGGCTAAGGGTGGGCAAACAAGATATTGACTTTCAGTATTACTGATGGAGGGCACCATAAACTTGTGAGACATTGTCAGCCAGGTGTCCGGATACTCTTATCACATGGTGTATATCCCCCTCTTTCTACATCATCCACTGAAACACTACCAAGATGAGGTCTTGCAGACATTCCAAGGGGTTCATCTACCTCTTTTCTTATTTTCTTTATAGCAGAGGTGACCTGAGCTGGTTATGGACCACAAGGCCTCCACTTGCATGTCACTAGCAGATCCAATTTTATAGACGTTAAATAGTTGTTGTTGTGGTCTTCATTCCTGAGACTGGTTTGATGCAGCTCTCCGTGCTACTCTATCCTGTGCAAGCTTCTTCATCTCCCAGTACCTACTGCAACCTACATCCTTCTGAATCTGCTTAGTGTATTCATATCTTGGTCTCCCTCTATGATATTTATCCTCCATGATGCCCTCCAATACTAAATTGGAATTCCCTTGATGCCTCAGAAAATGTCCTAGCAACCGATCCCTTCTTCTGGTCAAGTTGTGCCACAAACTTCTCTTCTCCCCAATTCTATTCAATACTTCCTCATTAGTTATGTGATCTACCCACCTGATCTTCAGCATTCTTCTGTAGACCACATTTCGAAAGCTTCTATTCTCTTCTTGTCCAAACTATTTATAATCCAATTTCACTTCTATACATGGCTACACTCCATACAAATACTTTAAGAAATGACTTCCTCACACTTAAATCAGTACTCGATGTTAACAAATTTCTCTTCTTCAGAAACGCTTTCCTTGCCATTGCCAGTCTACATTTTATATCCTCTCTACTTCGACCATCATCAGTTATTTTGCTCTCCAAATAGCAAAGCTCCTTTACTACTTTAATTATCTCATTTCAAAATCTAATTCACTCAGCATGACCCGACTTAATTCGACTACATTCCATTATCCTCGTTTTGCTTTTGTTGATGTTCATCTCATATCCTCCTTTCACGACACTGTCCATTCCATTCAACGGCACTTCCGAGTCCTTTGCTGTCTCTGACAGAATTACAATATCATCGGCAAACCTCAAAGTTTTTATTTCTTCTCCATGGACTTTAATACCAACTCCAAAATTTTCTTTTCTTTCCTTTACTGCGTGCTCATTATACAGATTCAATAACATCGGGGATAGGCTACAACCCTGTCTCCCTCCATTCCCAACCACTGCGTCCCTTTCATGCCCCTCAACTCTTATAACTGCCATCTGGTTTCTGTACAAATTTTAAATATCTTTTCGCACCCTGTATTTTACCCCTGCCGCGTTTAGAATTTGAAACAGAGTATTCCAGTCAACATTGTCAAAAGCTTTCTCTAAGTCTACAAATGCTAGAAACGTAGGATTGCCTTTCCTTAATCGTTCTTCTAAGATAAGTCGTAAGGTCAGTATTGCCTCACGTGTTCCAGTATATCTACGTAATCCAAACTGATCTTCCCCAAGGTCGGCTTCTACTAGTATTTCCATTCGTTTGTAAAGAAGTTGTGTTAGTATTTTGCAGCTGTGGCTTATTAAACTGTTTGTTCAGTATTTTTCACATCTGTCAACACCTGCTTTCTTTGGGATTGGAATCATTATATTCTTCTTAAGGTCTGAAGGTATTTCGCCTGTTTCATACATCTTGCTCACCAGATCGTAGAGTTTTGTCGGGACTGGCTCTCCCAAGGCCGTCAGTAGTTACAATGGAATGTGGTCTACTCTGGTGTCCTTGTTTCGACTCAGGCATTTCAGTGCTCTGTCAAATTCTTCACGCAGTATCGTATCTCCCATTCCATCTTCATCTACATCCTCTTCCATTTCCATAATATTGTCCTCAAGTACTTCGCCCTTGTATAGACCCTGTATATACTCCTCCCACCTTTCTGCTCTCCCTTCTTTGCTTAGAACTGGGTTTCCATCTGTGCTCTTGATGTTCATACAAGTGGTTCTCTTTTCTCCAAAGGTCTCTTTAATTTTCCTGTAGACAATATCTATCTTACCCTAAGTGAGATAAGCCTCTACATTCTTATATTTATCCTCTAGCCATCCCTGATTAGCTATTTTGCATTTCTTGTTGATCTCATTTTTCAGATTTTTTTATTCATTTTTGCCTGCATCATTTACTGCATTTGTATATTTTCTCCTTTCATCAATTAAATTCAATATTTCTTCCGTTACCCAAGGATTTCTTCTAGCCGTCGTCTTTATACCTACTTGATCCTCTGCTGCCTCCGCTACATCATCCCTCAAAGCTACCCATTCTTCTTCTACAGTATTTCTTTCCCCCCTTCCTGTCAATTGTTTCATTATGATGTCACTGAAACTCTGTACAACCTCTGGTTCTTTCAGTTTATCCAGTCCCCATCTCCTTAAAGTTCCACCTTTTTGCAGTTTCTTCAGTTTTAATCTACAGGTCAATAGATTGCGGTCAGAGTCCACATCTGCTCCTGGAAATATCTTACATCTTTAAACCTGGTTCCTAAATCTCTGTCTTACCATTATATAATCTATCTGATACCTTTTAATATCTCCAGGGTTCTTCCAAGTATACAGCCTTCTTTCATGATCTTAAACCAAGTGTTAGCTATGATTAAGTTGTGCTCTGTGCAAAATTCTAACAGGCGGCTCCTCTTTCATTTCTTAGCCCCAGTCCATATCCACCTACTACGTTACCTTCTTTCCCTTTTCCTACACTCGAATTCCAGTCACCGATGACTATTAAATTTTCGTCACCCTTCACTATCTGAATAATTTCTTTTATTTCATCGTACATTTCTTCAATTTCTTTGTCATCTGCAGAGCTAGTTGGCATATAAACTTGTACTACTGTATTAGGTGTGGGCTTCGTATCTATCTTGGCCTCAATAATGCGTTCACTATGCTGTTTGTAATAGCTTAGCCGCATTCCTATTTTCCTATTCATTATTAAACCTACTCCCGCATTACCCCTATTTCATTTTGTATTTATAACCCTGTATTCGCCTGACCAAAAGTGTTGTTCATCGTGCCACCGAACTTCACTAATTCCCAGTATATCTAACTTTAACCTATGCATTTCCCTTTTTAAATTTTCTAATCTACCAGCTTGATTAAGGGATCTGACATTCCACGCTCCGATCCGTAGAACGCCAGTTTTCTTTCTCCTGATAACGACATCCTCTTGAGTAGTCCCTGCCCGCAGCTCCAAATGGGGGACTATTTTACATCTGGAATATTTTACCCAAGAGGATGCCATCATCATTTAATCATACAGTAAAGCTGGATGCCCTCGGGAATAATGACGGCCATAGTTTCCCCTTGCTTTCAGGCGTTCACAGTACCAGCACAGCAAGGCCGTTTTGGTTACTGTTACAAGGCAAAATCAGTCAATAATCCAAACTGTTGCCCTTGCAACAACCTCATAGGCTGGTGCCCCTCTTCAGGAACGCCACGTTTGTCTGGCCTCTCAACAGGAAACCCTCCGTTGTGGTTGTACCTACGGTACGGCTATCTGTATCGCTGAGACACGCAAGCCTCCCCACCAACGGCAAGGTCCGTCGTTTATGGGGGGGGGGGGGGGGAACGTTAAATATAATTCTGTATCTACAGACGTTAAATATAATACTGTATTTTTTTAGCCAGGCTGTTTCCAGCTACCTCATCTATCATCACCTAATCTTTTGTGCTATATCCTTTACAGGTTTGTCACAGTTTTTGTTTTACTTTGCTAAGACTAGCACTTGGTTATACAAAACTAGTGACTTGGTGTCAAGAACCTAATTTTCCTCTTTCTCAGGGTATGTCCTGACACATCTCTAAGGTCCCTAGTTTTTTTGGTCCGTCCATTCCTGTTCTTTTTTAGCTTTTTGATCACAAATTGTCACCATAATTAACGTAAAAGAAAGTGTTTCTTAATTGTCTTGCCCCTTTACATATGTCTTATTACCATCCTGTAATATGTGTTTTCTTAAGATATGCTGTTTTCTGTCTCATGCAACCTTTTGTGTGTGAGGAAGTACTACATCTGTAAAAAGATATCATGGTTTTTTCGGGTTTAAAGATGCTTTCACATAAATGTAATGAATTTTTACTATGATACAGATGAATAACTATTTCAGGTTACAGAGCTCTACTGTAATTGTTGAAATAAAGTTACATAACAGAGTTCCTCAATATCATTTGTAAAATACCCAGGCCCAGTATTTCCCCCAAAGAATGTGGGATACATTCTTCAGTTCTAATACAAATAGTGACTTTTCTTCTTTGTGAACAGCATACATGAACAAGCATACATACCAGCCCTATATTATTGAGGATGTACTTCAATCACTCTACCACTGAAATGGGAAAGTAGTCTTAGCAACTTCCATTGGGCTAGTTTACACACAGATGAATCATATGCTGCAGTTGGGATTATGTTGTGTGCCTGGTGGAATACTATTTTGGTTCAGTTGGGTAGGATTTTGGGTAGAATATCTCTCATCTCAGGACACAACAGGAGGTAGTCAGAGAACTTGGGGACAATTTGGCATAGCTAACCAAGGACAGGATAATTGTAAGTGATCAGAGGAGGGCTTGTCAGTGGCTTTTTCACAGGTTTATGGGTGTCAGAGACCCTGGTAAGGTTACTGGTATATTTAGAAACTGCTTTCAATTGCATATATGGTGTTCATATAGCACAAGTCTGTAATAAAGAGACTTTTTAGAATGGGTTCCATTCTGTACCAAAAAGTCCCTTCCTTACAGCCTCTCCTTCTATGGAGACCACATGTACAGCAAGAAGTAGGAATTGTCTAAATACATTGATAATCTTACCAGAGCCTTCACTGACATACAATATCCTATCCAACTCACCCATAAACAAATCTCCCATGTCTTCTACCCCTCTGACACCTGTAAGCCTGTTAACCAGTCACTGACTAGCCCTCTTCTGATCGCCCAGAAACACTGTGTCTTTGAAAAGCTACACCACATTGACCAGTGCTTTGACTACCTTTTGTCATGCCATGGAATGAAGGATATTCTGTCCTAAATCCTACCCACATCATCGAAAGTTGTGTACCATCATCAACCCGACTAACAAATTATCCTTGTCCCTGCCTATTCCAATCACACTCCCAATTATTCATCCACTCTATGGGTAATTCACTTGTGGTCAGTCCAGGTGCAAGATATGTCCCCTACACCCACAGACCACCTGCTAACATGATCCAGTCACTCGCATTCCCCATCCAGTGGAAGACAGAGCCATGTGTTGATGCAGCTATATTATACAACAACTATGTTGCTATTATGGTACAGCATTCTATGTGATCATGGCAAGTACCAACTGTTTGCTCAAATGAATGGCCACCACTGAACTGTGACAAACAACAAATTTAACTATCCTGTTGCCAAATGTGCTGTACACTAGAACACAAATGTCTCAAACAGCTGCTTCACTGCAGAGTCAATTTGGCTGCAACACATGTTCCTCTGAACCACATAGATGGCCCTTGTATGTCAAACCTATTCCAGTCCCTCATAATCCTCCAGGCTGAAACTTCCACTAACCTTTTCCCACTGCACCACCTTACGTTTTCCCATCTCTCTTCAGTCCACACAACTTCCTCTCTATCCAGACTGTGCACTGTGTATCATACCAATCTTCCTGCCTCCCATGGGGAAACTATCTCTCCTTCTCTCTCTCTCTGTCTCTCTCTCTTTTTTCTCTCCCCACTACTTCTGCTCCCCCATTTTTAATTCCTCTTCCTCCTCTCCCTTTCTGCTCCTGTATCTTCACTTTTACCTCTTTTCCTCCTTCCATTTTTCAGCCTCGCTCTTCCCACTCCCTTGCCCACCCTCAGTCTTGCTACATTAATTTATTGCTTTACCCTCCTTAAATTCTGTTGTGATGGCTAAAGTCACAGTATTTTCCAAGATATAACGATGTCAAGCCATAGTAGGGCAAGCTTAAGTCTTAGTAGATTAAGAGGCAATAATTTTTAGAATTGTGAAATATTTTTAAAGCATGAAAAGTCTACATTCCAGGGGAAGGGAGAAGAGGCAACTGTTCCATCATTACCAAATAACTGTATACCATTTGTAGGTGTACAGGTTACATTTACAAAAGCTTATAAAGAGCAGAAAAACTACTCTTTTAAAACAGCTGCACATTTCTCTGTAATAGCATATAGCAGCTGTTTATCTCCTACTACTATATTAATGTCTTATATCACTACAGTGACAATTATCAGAGAATAACAGTTATATATAAGTCGTGAGAACAGGAGTCTGTTTAATGTAAATGTGCTTGCTAGTCATGAAATCATTATTAATATTCATTCATTGAATCCAGGTAATGAGATAACTCATGAAAAAATTTGCTAATCTGACATGTTTTTAGCTTGTTCAAAACCTTTTCACCAGAATACAGTACCCTACTCTCATCCGTAAACAAAAAGCCAAAGTATGTTTTGGATTCTTTTTGTGTCATGTATTTTGGGTGTGTAAATTATAGTTTACCTGAACCTCATATTTGTTATTAGCAATACACACTGTTAAGGACTAAATGTGCTGGGAAGCAAGTGTGATTCCAAGATCTGTAATGAAGTAAATGCAGTAATTTTAGTTATGCAGCTTTCATTCTTATGACCCAATTTTGATGAAGTAATACTTCAGCAGCATTGCCCCTTAAAACAGGGCTAGAAGGGATGTATAAAATAAGCTAATATTCTTTCCCTCAAGTCAATGCTCCAGGTTCTCCTAAGTGAATAGCATACTGAAATGAGAGTTTGGTTTGTGTGTGTGAGTGTGTGTGAGAGAGAGAGTGTATGTGTGTTATTTTACATTTCCAATTAAGAGCTTATTCATCAAGGTCACACAGTTTGTCAATACGAACCTCTGCTTTCTGTTATGACAGTAAGACTCCATCTCTAAGTGGAGGATACCACTCATACCATAACATTTCCTCACATCAAATACATGGAATGTTATGGTTCAAGAGTGATCTGCCCATAGCTCAAGATATTCATTTACAGTTTTGTATAAGGATACGTAAAGAGAAACCATAGTAGGATATTAATCTTGGCCCATTATCAAGAGTAGTAAACATTTCCATTCATAGTTAATGTGAAGAGTGAATACAATTTATTCATAGCCTCTCTAGTGTCTGATCTGTTCTTGATCTATGGTATAAGATTCTTGTTCTTACAATGAAGTGCATTTAATACCAGCATTGTATGCAGAACTGTATTCTACTATGTTCTCCATATACCAAGGAAGAAGAGCAAAACTGAAACTGTGATAAAGGTAAAGTGCAAACATAATGAAAATAAACTAAAGTGTGGAACACCTAATACAAGATAGGTACATTACCAGACTACAATTGCAGACAAAGAGATCGTGCTGAAATATGAAAAACTTATGGTGTGTAAATCAGTGTTTTGATTGGATTGCCAAAATACAAGACAATGTAAAATGTGTTTAACTGTGACATTAACCGTAAGATGCATGGTGCCGCAAACTCACATGAATGCATAGGCAGGGTCTCCAAGGCCCTGCTCTAATTTAAAATTTTCTTCTTTTCATGTAATCATTCTTTGGAGTCAAATTTACTTCTGACAAATTTATTGTCATATTGAAAGATTCCTAAGATACAGTTACAGGATCTGGTGGGCCTGATTAACATTTTATTAATTTTTTTATAAAACTCTAAGAGTGAATTTTTATTAGTTACATCCATTTAGATACTACATTTACAAATAATTGTATTAATTCACTTATAAGTTGCCGTTTACGTTTTATAACATTTATCACAACCAATTTCTTAAATTAAAACATACTCATTATTCACAATATTACGTATATAGGCAATATTTTGACAAAAAGTTATTATTCATTGTTCACATAAAATTGCATTTTTCTTAGTTTTCAGCATGTGCCAAACAAGAAGCACAAAGAACGCCACTATGTTCCTTACAAATATTGGTTTTACACTTAATGCATGTCATAGCACTTTTCCTGTCTCTATTATACGGACAATAATTGCATCTTCTTATTTTTCCTGAAACAGGTAGTTAGTTTGGCAGTATGATATCTTTTTGAACACCACATCTTTGCATGGCATCAACGATTTTCTTTGGAAGATTAGGGATCTGAATACGCAGTTCCATTAGTGGTCTTACCATTTCCTGTGCTAAATCCATTAGAAACAAACGCCTTTGATCACTTTTTCCAGTATGGTATGCCAGACGTTGGGTGGAAAATAAAATTTCACTGTTCATTGCTGCGACGTCCATCATATTCATCCATAATGCAAATTGCCATCTTCTTGTTTGTCTCTTGCTAGTCTAATAACGAATTGTCTGGTCCATTTGATCTATTCCTCCCTTCGTAGAGTTATAGAACTTATATCTAGTTACTTTTTTGCATGGGTTTCATCAATGTTTCTGTCGTGATGCATTGTGCTAATGAGAACTGCAGAGGAATAAATCACTCTTGCGGCAGACGGTTTCATCTCATTAGGAGTTTCTGGTTTATTTTGTTTGATTGTTGTAATTGGCTTCTGAAGCATCTCTTCTGCCAGCTGCACACCAGTCAAGAAGTTATCAGCAGTAATATTTTTTGATGATTCTTCAATGCTTTTAGCAAAATCTTTCACCACATTCAATCCTAGATTTTTCTGAATAGGTTCATGGGGCTTCCCTCCCGTGTAAACAATTCCATATAAAGCATATGCAGATGTAGCATCACATAACCAAATTACTTTTATGGCATACTTGGCTGGTTTAGAGCGCATATACTGGGTGAAGCTGCATCTTCCACGGCATGGGAGTGGCTGTTTGTAAACTGTGAGCGAATCATTAGGAATCATTCTATTTCTACAGTTGTCAAGAAATAGTTCCCATACATAGCGAACAGCAGCAAGTTTGTTATCTGTAGACCGAGCTTCAGGGGGACGCCTGTCATCAAATCGAATCATTATCCTTACATCCTCGAATCTATTTACTGACATGGTGACCTTATATGTAGGAGTTGCCTTTTCATCCAAGAATAATTCTCTAACTGGGACATTCCAACTCTTCTAAACACCTGAAAGCAGTAAAAGACTAAGAAAACCCTCCATTTCAGCAAGTGAAACGTTTTTCCACATTTTACCACGTAAAGATGCCACTCTTCAGCCTTCAATATTTGTGCAGTTGATGATTTCCTCTAGTACTTTATTGGAAATGAAATAGTCCCAGGCATCCTTAGGTTTACAGGTTTTAAAACCACAGGCTGGAGAAGGTGGCTTCTTTACAATATTATGGGCAGGCGTACGAAAAGTTGCAGGAGGATCTAATTTCCAAATCGTTCCATTCCAACTAATGTACGTGTGGTTTTCTATAACTTTTTGTGCTGGTTCATCATTTTCAGACTCTTATAAAGTAATATTATCAGAAGGACTGTCATTTGCCTCAATATTCACATGAGGAGGTTCATTGGCAGATTCTTCCCTACTTTTATCTTCAAAAATATGTCCTTCCTCGCAAGAATCATCTTCTTAAGACTACTGAGCCACAACACTTTCAAAATTAGCTGCATTTGCACGTACTGACTCTCTTGCTTTGCGTGTCGAAGCCATAGCAAAAGGCATGTCTCTCGAACAGCTGCATGTGCAGCACTAAACGAGTCATATTCGTAACAATATAGGCCTTGCAGTAACAAACAAACTACAGTAACAATAAGGCTGACAAGAGCACCACAGAATAACAATAATATGCAATAATAAAACATTTGATAGAAAAAAGATCAATAATACACCGACATCACCAATATATATATAAGTAGTGTGTATAATTTTTTTGTTATATTATTACTAATACATCTAGTGCTGTTGTTGGCACTCCTGTTGCTGTAAATACCACTACAGTTATTGTTGAATTAATACCTGCTCCCAAACAAATGTTGAAGACAATATAGGCTAAAGAACATTTATAAATGTGTGATGGCTTCTGAAGCCCTGCTTATGCATTCGTGGTGTATAGGTAAACGTATTGAATTATAGAAAAAACTTGAAAAGGTATCTCGTTCAGACTTGATTGGAGGAATGTATCAGTGTTAGTGAAAGAGTACTGGAAAGCAGTTTGAAATCAAACAAAAAATTACAGAATATTTTTAAAAAATGGAGACATACAAGGGCCTCGGAGACCTTGTATATGGATCCTAGGGTTAATACAGGATGTCTGCCTGCTTAGCTGAGTGGTAACATACTTGCTTACTATGCAGTGGGCACGGGTTCGATATCTGGCCAGGTTGGAGATTTTCACTTCATCCTCATCACCAGCACGAAAGTCACCCAATGTCGCGTCAGCTGAAATAAGGCTTGCACTCGGCGGAAAAACTTCCCTGGGTGAGGTCTCCTGGCCAACAATGCCGCATGCTCATTTAATTAATTCAGGATTTAGATAACTCTGTAATTATCTTTGTAAAAGTGTTTGTGAATATGGTACACGATTTCAGTATCTCCTCAGGATGTGCTAATGGACGATATGGATACATAAGTATGCGTAACATCACTCATATATGGCAAAGGCACCACCAGCAGCGAAGCTAGATGCTGCTGCTGTCATAGGCAGGAAATGTGAAATTCCATGGTAAGCCAATATAAGGCTGCAAGGCTGCAGGCTTAAATCAGTTCTTTATTTGCTAGTTGCTTTAATCAACTCTGCGCCTACGTAGTGAACTACAGTGGTGGCCTTTGCTGCTTACCTAGAGTAGATTGGACTTTTATTTGGATGGTAACTGACGCGCTTCCAAATTGCCTGCATGACATGAGCTATAGGCCTGTTATCTGCCCTCAATGGACTTGTATAACATTTCCAAACAGTGATTATATTTCATGAGTGTGTGGTTTTCCTACTGTAAGGCTTATTTGTTTAGCATTGTAAACACAATACATGTCACAAGAGTGTAGTCATACTTGGACTTGTTTAATTTCGATCAGGAATTGTTTGGTTTTGTAGACTAATAAGCAGTTTAGTCTGCTGTTACAAAAAGATAATTTTGTATTAAACAAATCTTTGTTGGCGATGAACTGAGGGTTAGAATGGAAACGAATGACCTTACAAATATACTTTCACTGTAACAGGCAACAGTGGAAAAGACCATGAGCTGCAACATGACCATCAACAGTGTCCAAAATACACTGATGAAAAAAGTGAAACATTCACAAGGGGAGGAGTGAGAAAACTGTCATATATTCCTTGAAAGGGCATGTGATTTTATTTCATTGAATATAATATTGAAACAAATTTACAAAGAAATTAGCTTTGTGAGTCCACTTATCAGTATGACACTGCACCCTCTCTGACCCAGTTGCATGCACTGACAATGCTGGGAAGGGTGTCATAAAGAAATTGTATGTTCTCCTTAGGCCAACTAGACCAGAACTGTGGTATATGGTCCTTGATATCCTGGATAGAGAGACTGTGCTACAATTCACATCTGAACTGGTCGCACTCATATTCTATTGCGAATACATCTGGGAATATTGCTGGTTATGGGAGTATCTCAACATCATGAAAATAGTTCAGTGATACACATACCATATGTGGGCAAACATTGTCCTCTTAAAAAAGGTATCATGTTCTCACATGAGAGCTAACGTGTGATGTCTACGATGCACTATTGTGGAGTCAGCGTTTCAATCATTACAAACGATAACCTGAAGTCATAGCCTAAGTCTCCATAAATCATGATGCCAGAGTAGTACTACTGTGCCTTTCCAAAATATTGGAATAATGGGACCTCTCCAAAGCTGACTGCCATACTAGCTGATAATGATCTTCTGGAGTAGGTCAGAGCTGTAATTCATTGCTGAACACAATGTCATGCTGTTCACTAGTAGTCCAGACTTCCCAGTCACTGCGCCAAATCAGATGTAACCATTTATATTTTAGTATTAATAGCTGCCAATGCATGGAGTGATAATTCCCTAGTCTGTCTGCTGCTGGTCTGTTACCAGTGGTGTGTATTGATACAAATTCTTACAAGGAGTCCATTACTTGTTCTTGGTTGACAGATGCAGAGATGAAGTGGTTACAAAGTGCTTGGTGCATGACGTAGTTATCCACCCTTTTGGTGATAAGATGTCTTTCACTAGAACTTGGCAAGGATTGTACCTGCCTTCACATTCCCTTATAGTCCAATGTAGGCCACTAACATTATCCAAATCCCCCAACAATCTGCATATTGTGCAATTTGACCAATAAACAAAATGCATACCCACACAGAGGCCACTTTCAAAGTTTTTAAGTTATTATGCACCAACTCAATGTCGTTCACAGCAGTCGCTCAACATGTTACACTGTACATACCTTTTGTATACCCTACCAGGCATAGTAACAACACCAAACATGGACAACATTAATGTACTATGGTGCCCTTTCTACATTTCACAGAAAAATGTAATTCTGCATCTGCATATACATGACTTCAGTGCAATTGACAATTAAGTGCCTGGCAGAGAGTTCATTGAACCACTTTTAAGCTGTTTCTCTACTGTTCCATGCTTGAACTGAACGTGGGAAAGATAAACCCTGAATCTTTCCATGTGAGCTCCAGATTCTGTTTCTTTATGACAATGAACATTTATCCCTTTGTATGTTGGCACCAACCTAATATTTTAACATTCAGTGGAGATAGTTGGTGATTGAAATGTAATGAGAAGATCCTGCCACAACAAAAAATGCCATTGTTTTAATTGCTGCCACACCAGTTCATGTATCACACCTATGGCATTCTGTACACAATTTCACAATAATACAAAATTACATCCCCTTATTACAACTTTTTCAATGTCCTCTGTCAATCCTCTCTGATGTGGCTCCCACACTATACAGCAATACTCCAGAGGAGGATGGACAATAGTAGAGTAGCTGGCCTCTTTAGCAAACCTGTTACATCTTCCAAACATTCTGTCAATACAACACAGTCTTTGGTTTAACTTCCTCACAACATTATCTATTCAGTTGTTCTGCATTCCAGTCATCTACATCCCCATTCAGGTGTGGGAATAACAACAGTTATTGTAGAGATGCAATCATCTGCTCTAGAGGATATTGATATGTGAAATGAATTCCATGCACTCAATCATTGTTTCCTTATAAACTGAAATTATCATGCACTAGAGTAGGATTAGAACATATATTGTCATCACTGATGTCATCTTTAGGCATTAGCACAGTAGCAATTCCACACTTAGACACAATGAGATACATGCATCCAGATAGAGCTATGTCAGCCCCCACCCTGCCTTATGCGCGCGCACACGCACACGCACACACAAACACACACACACACACACACACACACACACACATAATCATTGCAAAAAGGCGTTCTAATTGTAACTGGCTACTGATGCACAACGTTATGAACTGTTCAATATTGTATAAGTTTTGCTACTGTGAACCTCAACTTTGGATTCTCGTGCATGATAAACTGGAACTCTCTAAATCTGAATACAACACATTAATCTATGAAGCAAAAGAAGAGTAGGCTATATTAGAATGTTAATGCTGCTGCTTCAAATATTGAAGTTCCTACAGGTGCTTGCAGTGATAGTGAAGTTCAAAGAGAGACAAAAGATAACAGTAGCTATGAAAATGACAGAGCTGAGAAAAACAGTGAAGTAATTGTATCATCTGAAACCATTCTACGTGGTGAAGGTGGAAGTAGATGGCATGAGGAACGTTTTGGGACACGAAAGTTGCTGAGGCATAATATTTTGTCTGAAAGGGCTGATCCAACACATACAGAAATGCTTAGTATAAATGTGTGGTATATCAGTACACAAAATCAAAAGGAAGAAAAATCAGGTAATCACAAACTATAGCATCTATCCATAAGCGGCCGCTAAAGTTCTGAAGCTGTTGATATCTGAAGAATTTGATCATATCTTAGTGTCATCATTATAGCTAGAGTAAGGAAATGTGGGAAACAAATACATTCCACTTGTACTGTGCAAGCTTATTCCTCTTGGCAGACAAGCAGATTTATACGACCTCACATTGTGAACACTAGGGCTGAATGTCTGAAAGTGACAAAGCTGCTGCAATATCTGAAGCATTGGAAATGTGTCACTGACTATTTTTTCACAGCTTTACAATTAGCAAGGCTTTTAATGACATAGGATTTGCCGATAGTTAGTACTGTGAAAAGAAGCAAGCCCCATGTATGACCTTTCTCTGCATGCCAAGTACTGTCATCTATATTTTC
Organism: Schistocerca gregaria; assembly: GCF_023897955.1. Classification (NCBI taxonomy): domain Eukaryota; kingdom Metazoa; phylum Arthropoda; class Insecta; order Orthoptera; family Acrididae; genus Schistocerca; species Schistocerca gregaria. The sequence goes on from NC_064931.1 coordinate 241,324,847, forward strand.
ATTCAGTTAAGATAATGTTTCTCTGTGTTCATATGTTCCAAAGAAGAATACAACAATTTTAATGTTACCTACACTGCACTATGATGCATTCATTTCTGGCCTTCTTTCAAAGCCAGGTGATAAACATTATTTGTTGTATGCCTTAAATGTAAAAAGTAGGGCCCAGATATGGCTGCTAGCGTTTTTTTACCACATTCTGGATAATGCTAGCTTTATCAGCATATATTATTTACACACACACACACACACACACAAAACAGTCCTCGAGGGAAAAATGTGACCCATAGATGCAGATAGTTTTTACCTTCTCAGGGAAAACGTTGGCAATGCCTTCCTTTAACTGTAGATCATCAAATCCTAATAGCCTGAGAAAATTTTCCATGAAAACAGGTATGGAGTGCATGGTCGCAGGACCTCTAATTCTTGTTATTGAACAATAGAGGCTGAGCCCAAACGTGATGCTTCTGGATGGCTGTCAAATTGTTGGTGATGGTTTTGTAGCCATTTAAATCGAACAAAAGGAAGAGGAAGACTACACAAAGTTGCAAGAAATATACAAAACCCATATATGATGCATTATAACAATAGTGTGTGGACTTTGTGAATAAAAAAAATTGCAGGTTTATCTTTCCATTCTAATGAGCAGCAAAACTGAGTAAACTATGTAATATTGTTTAATTTACTGTCACGTGTAGTAAAAATTAATATGTTTTTCACGTGTTTATGACTATATCGGTTGTGTTATTACTCTGTTGTCTAATAAAGAATAAATATATTAATACATTGTAGAAAATAAAGATTTTCATTTGTGAACTCCACATCTGTTCAAATGGAGAAGTGTGGTAACCTCAGTACCTAAAATGTATATAAGATTGAGCATTAGCTTCCTTCCCATTTAGATCCTCTCCCTTAAAAGTACTGGCATTTAAATTTTGTTTTTATTATGACATTTATAAAGATGTAAATGAGAAACAACCTGGGGCTTGTGTACACTAACATCAGTACACCTTCAAAATTGGCTGATACAGCTATAAAGGTTATCTAGGTAACCCAATGTAGAACAAAGGTTACAAGAAACCAACCTTGCTTCAAGTAATTTATGGGGAAAATGAAGAGGTAAAATAAATGAATGCCTCCATGAACCCAAATGTTATATTGAACACTATTGTGTTTTACAGACAATGGTCCTATTGGAGATGATATTGCTTGCCTTCTAAAAGGTTTTAAGTAACTTAGCAAGGTGGTTGGTGGCCTTAATAGGAACCAAGCAAGTTTTTTAGTTTATTACTTATGGATCATTTTGCATGATAATGATGTGGCAAAATTCATTTTACATTCAGATTGAAACTTATTTTGTACCTTTCATTATATTCTCAAAATTTTTCAGTATAATATTAATTATACATATTACAATAATATAAATTCTTATACAGTATGGAAGGAAATGTTAAGGAGAATTTTTTCAGTATATTTTCTAATTATAGTTTCCTGTCTGTTGGACATTTTATATCACTGTTTAAGTGATCATGAATTTTTTTTTTTGCAGCATTGTGCACCACTTTTTGTGCTAAAGACGACCTTAATGTGGAGTAATTAATGTCATTTTTCCTTTTGGTGTTGTAATTATTACACCGTTGTTGCTTTTGAACTGTAGTGGATTACCTATAACATCCTTCATAAGGAATAAATGTACTGTGAAACAGCAGTCAGGATGTCCCATGCCTTCAACTGATGTCTACCAGATGATCATGGGCGTGAACCCCATATTATTCTTAGAGTATGTTTTTGTGCAATGATGACTTGCTTTCTTAAAGATGAGTTACCCCAGAACATTATTCCATGAATTTGTTGAATGAAAATATGATACTTAACTGATTTGTGTCTCCCCAAGATTTGCAATGATTCCAAATGAAAATGTGGCTAAACTAAATTGTTTCAGGGGATCAGAAATAGGGTTTTTCCAATTTCAGTTATTGTCAATATGGACACTTAAGAATTTTGAAACTTCCAATCCATTTATTATTTCATCGTGTGAATAAAGCGACAGTTGTGTTTCACAGGAACGATGTTTTCTAACCCCGTGAAGACTGTGTGTCAATAGACAGTTTTCTTGGATGTAATTCATAATGTTTGAGCACAATATATGTTCCAAAATCCTCCAGCATATCGCCGTTAATGATATGGGCCTATTATGAAGTGTATTACTCCTACTACCTACCTTGAGTATTGGTGTGATACGTGGAAGTTTCTAGTCTTTGGGCACGGATCTTTCGTCGAGCGAACGGTTGTGTATAATTGTTAAATATGGAGCGAATGCATCAGCGTACTCCGAAAGGAACCTAACTGATATACAGCCGGGACCAGAAGACTTGGTTTTATTAAGTGATATAATTTGCTCCACTACTCCGAGGATATTAACTTCTGCTTTACTCAATTTGGCAGCTGCTTTTGATTCGAATTCTGGAATATCTACTTCGTCCTCTTTTGTGAAGACATTTGGGAAGGTTGTTTTTTGTAACTCTGCTCTGGCAGTACTGTCTTCGGTATTATCTCCATTGCTATCGCGCCGAGAATGCACTGATTGTTTATTGCCACTATCATACTTCACTTACGACCTGAATCTCTTGGGGTTTTCTGCCATTTTCGAGACAAAGTTTCGTTGTGGAGACTGTTATAGGCATCTCGCATTGAAGTCCGTACTAAATTACGAGCTTCTATAAAAGACCGCCAGTCTTGGATTTTTTTGCATCTGTTTAAATTTGGCATGTTTGTTTCGTTGTTTCTGAAGCAGTGTTCTAACCCATTGGTACCAAGGGAGGTCGACTCCGTTGTTTGTTAATTTATTTGGTATAAATCTCTCAATGTCTGTAGATAGTAATAGTCTGAATTCAAGCCACATCTGGTCTACATTTATATTATTAATTTGGAATGAGTGGAGATTGTGTCTCAGGATGGCGTCAAGTGAATTTTTATCCGCTTTTTTGAATAGGAATATTTTTCACTTATTTTTGGAGGATTTGTGGGATTACTATATTCAATCTCGCTATGACAACCCTGTGTTCACTAATCCTTGTATCAGTTTTGAGCTCGTTTTTAAGCCAGGATTATTTGTTGCTAAAAGGTCATGTGTGTTTTCACAATCGTTTATTGTTCGTGTGGGCTCATGAACTAACTGCTCGAAATAGTTTACAGAGAATGCGTTTAGCACAATTTCGGATGATATTTTATGCATATCTCCGGAATTAAACATGTATTTTCACGAACTTATCTACCGTAAATTAAAGTCACCACCAACTATTATCGTACGAGTCGGGTGCGTGTTTGAAATCAAACTCAACTTCTCTTTGAACCTATCAGCAACTGTATCATCTGAATTGGGAGGTCTGTTAAAGGATTATTGTTTTATTCTGGTTGCCAACAATGACATCTTCCCATACTAACTCACAGGAAGTATCTACTTTAATTTCACGAAAAATTAAACTATTTTTGACAGCAATAAACACGCCACCGCCAGCTGTGTTTAGCCCATCGTTTCGAAACACCGTTAGGTTGTTCGCAAAAATTTCGGCTGAGCTTATATCCGGCTTTAGCCAGCTTTCAGTGCCTATAACGATTTGAGCATCAGTGCTTTCTATTAGCGCTTGGAGCTCTGGTACTTCCCCAACACAGCTACGACAATTTACAACTGTTATACCAATGGTTCCTGTATCTATGTTCTTCCTGTGTTCGGCCTGCACCCTTCTTTTGTTTTCCCAAGACCCTCTAACCTGAAAAACCGCCCGGTCCACACCAAACGGCCCCTGCTACCCGTGTAGCCACCTCCTGCGTTTAGTGGACACCTGACCTATTTAGTGGAACCGGAAACCCAATCGCTCTTTGGCGCAAGTCGAGCAATCTGCAGCCTACACGGTCGCAGAACCATAGGAGCCTCTGATTCAGACCCTCCACTAGGCTCTGTACCAGAGGTCCGCAATCGGTGCTGTAGACTACGCAGCAAATGCTCAGCTCTGCTTTCACGTTGCAAGCAAGACTGATAGCCCTTACCACTTTTTTTAGCCGGTCGAAACCAAAGAGAATCTCTTATGATCCAAAGTGACACACATCATTGGTAACAACGTGAGCAACGACCTGCAGTTGGCATCTGGGAGGATCCTTTCCAGATCTGGAATGACTCCACCTGGTATGCACATGGAGTGCACATTGGTTTTATTTCCCTTCTTACTTTCTTGTGAGCCAAGTCCTAGATGTAGAGAACTGAATGTGTCCTGTCATTGAGGATGAGGCTATTCTCACAAGACCAGTCAATGATACTTTTAGGAACTTATTTTACCATTTCTTCTGTTTCTGCATGTGGGCTTGGGTTAATTACAATACTAGCGTCAACTGCAGAAAGAACTGATTCTACTTGTTGTATATTAGATGGAACATCATGTACACATATGAAGAACTGTAATGGGCATAAGATTGAGTCTTGAGGAACCCCATATATGATTTCTTCCACACGCAAAAATATATCCCGAGACTATATTGTGTGAATTACTAAGTACAAATTTCTCTTTATGCATTCTTTTGGTTACAAGTGACATTATCCATAAGTCAGCTATGCCAGCAGCCCCATAAAACTTGGATTTATCAAGGAGAATATTGTGATAAACACTGTCACATGCCTTAGATAGGTCACAAAAAATTACAACCAACACTATTTTATTATTTAATTTTTGTGTCATTTAGGTAATGAACATGTAAATGACATTCACAGTAAAACAAACTTCTGAAGCCCAAACTATGATTTGCTCAGAATATTTTTGTTGGTAAGGTGAGATACTATTCTACAATACACACCCTTCTCAAAAATGTTGGAGAATGATGTCAGCAGTGAAACAGGTCTATAATTATTGACATCTCTTTTATCACTTTTATGAAAGCGGTGTCTAACAATGATATACTTCAGTCTCTCTCGAAAAATGCCCTTAGGTAGTGACACATTACATATTTTGCACAAGATCAGTCTTATTACATGGGAGCTAATATTTAGTACTATGTTGCAAAAACTATAAAAACCAGATGACATTCTATTTTTGGGAGAAGGAATAACTCTCTTCATTTCAGAAGGAGAAGTTTTTGATAAATTCGTATAACTGAAATTTATGACAGCTACTTTTTCAACATACAGCTGTGATTTTCCTCTTGAACTGCTTATTCTTACAGTTTCTCCTATATTTAAGAAATTATTATTAAATATATTTGCTACCTGTGACTCATCATTTGTAGCCTTTCCATTCAGTTCAAAAGTGATGTTCTATGGCTGATTTTTCAGTATCTTGTTTCACTGCATTCCACATAGTCTTAAATCTGTTGTCAGAATTACTGATTTCTGACATTATATGCATGTTTCTTGACTTTTAAAAACGTTTATTAGTGAATCTGAGTAGTTTTTGCAATGTTTGGCTACTATAGGACCCCTCTTGTTCTTACCAAAAGATATATTTCCGTTTTCCATTCGCAAGGTACTTTAATCCCTGTAGTGATACATGATTTCTTATATCTCTGTTTAAGAGCCCTTTCTGATTAGCTTTTGGGGAAAACTGTTTTCAGATAATGATATGAATTTATCGTGGAATATATTGAATTATACGTTAGCATATGGCTCAGGACTAATTTCATCCAGGTCATCACCTGTCAACTATTTTTAAAAACATTTGTCCTGGAGTCATTAATTACTCTAACTGATTTCCACTATAGTAATAAGTAGTAAAATGATCATTCAGTAATTACCATACAAACTAAAAATAACAATACTCAAACTCTTGTGATTGTAGGGAGAATGAAGCAGGTTTGTGTAGTGGTAATACTCTGGACTCACATTTCTTTAGAGAGGAGTTCAAACTAAGATCCACATGTCCCTGTACATTCTTCCAGTGAGTATTTTTTTTTGTTTTCCCTTTATTCACCAGTTCTGCAAGCAATCACTGTTCATTGTTGAATTCTATATATTTCTTCACAGTCATTTTTGTACAGCAATAATTTTATCTATATTGCTATAAAATCATTAGATGTTGTGATAATATAATAATAACAGTGTATACTGTTTATTCTTCATTAAGTAATAATAAAAGTCTTAAGACATTGTGTGAATAACATTTACAGTTTTACAATGACAGAAAGCAGTTCATTACCTCCTAATATGAAAGAATTTCGACTGACTACATCTGCATTCACATCAACAAACCACTGTGAAGTGCATGACATATCGTCTGTCCCATTGTACCAATTATTTGGGTTTTCACCCATCCCATTCACACATCCCTTTCAGACCTGATTTTTTTTCTGGAGGAGAGAAAGTATTTCTTTACGTGGTAATTCCCTTAGCTGATTTTTAATGACTTTATGTGTAAGATTTATACAAAAATATGTAACCATTTTCCAAACATATTTTGTGCACTTGGCTTCATTTTATAGACAAAAATAACTAATTACAAAATAGTCTCTATTGTAATAAATAGTAAAATGATCATTCAGTAATTACCATACAGAATCAAAAGAACAATACTCAATTATACTGTGAAATATAGCAAAACAATCGTATCTGTGTTTTCTGGTGGTTACAAGGTGAGGCCCACTGCTGCACATTGTTGTGTACTGCTATGTTAACTTTATGATATTTTCATAGTGATGGCCAACGGTTGGCAGTAGTTATGAATGATGAAAAAGTTGAACATTCACAAATAGGTACCTCAAGTTCCCATTGGAAAAATATACTTCTGTTGCAACTAAGATGAAGTAAAAGTTTATCTATACAGTTGTAAGCAGAAGGTATCAAAGGTCAGAAGAAAGACCGTTTAAATGCCTCTGTGTGTTGTAATTAACCTAAGCTTGTACTTATGATCCCCTATGGGAACGACAGGTCTGGGAGGGGGTCAGGGTGGAGGATGAGGGGGAGTGGGTAATTGTAACGTATTCTTAGAACTATCACTGGTTAGTGAAACTTTGTAAATAGGCTTTATTGAGATAGCTTATGTCTATCTTCAGGTGTCTGCCAGTTCAGCTGTTTCAACATCTCTATGACACTCTCCCATGACTAAAACAAATCTGTCATCATTCATGCTGTGCCTCTCAATATACATACAGTATCCCATGTTATTACTAATCAGTATGTGTCCCACTTAATTGAGTAATACCAGTATTCTAAGATGGATCATATCTAACCTATTTGGGGGGAATTTTCAGTTCTCAGTCATGTGTTACAAATGTAGAAGTCACAGAACTTTGATAGTCTTTGATTTTAGCCTTCCTCACATTTTAGAACAAGGTGGCCATGATCTATTTTGGGCCCAATGCTTCAGATCATGAGCTCTATTGAAAGTCTGTTAATAAGGCTGTTATTCTTAATTTTCTCTGCTAGTAGCTGGAATGATCAAAGTATGACCTCAGAGCCCAAACATCAGCCATCTTTTCTTCGAACTTGTAGGAAAATGTGGTATTGTTTGATCTTTCTTCAATCAGCAGCTTTTAGATTGGCCTTGTCAACAAATCTAAACAAGACCTCAGCCATACACACAAAGGGCACCTGGTGTTACTTTGCTTACCTTGCTGCCATTTCGATAATGGGTAACATTATTCACCACATATTTGAAATGCTGATACCTACCAGGTCACACAGGACACAGCAGATTTCCAAACAATTGAAATGAGTCACTGGCTCAGTTTTGCTGATAGGTGGATGGCAGAAGCGTCCAAAATTCTCACTGATGCCTACATCCCCCATATAGAATACCTACATCTACCAGTGCTGTGCCATTCACTGTCAACTCGTCGAGTAATTATGATCTCTACATTTCCTGCAGAAGAGACAATAATCCACAGGAGAGGATGTAATTGGCATACCTTTGGTATCTCTGGTACATGACCTTCTATAGCGTCACAGCAACTTAAAATTACTTGAGAGTAGTTAGGGCTCTTCCCAGCTGCTTATGAATGACAACCAATTCATCCTTTGCACGAGAATAGTAAACAAAATACAATATGTTCCGACTGAGTCAACATAATGAAGGTATACTTCTCTGGTTACCTCATTTTGACAAAAGATACAATCCACAAACAGAAAATACTGGTGAGTGTAGACATCTACATGCTTCTCGCATGTGCACTGATAACATGAGCTTGCTGTGAATATTCAGGCTCAGGAATTAGAAACCCTATTCCTGATATTTCTACATCCATATATTACACAGCCACATTATTCTGCATTTTACTTGTTGTGTGAAATGGGCAAATTATAAGACATCAAAAATTATGATATCAATAACAAGAAAAATAATTAATTCAAATGCAGTAGTAAACCAAGATAGCAAGAGAGACAAATGTGCAGTGGATAACTCCCTTCATGAACTAGAGAAAACCACAAGAAACCTTCCTACAGGTGATGCCAAAATTTTATTCGCTGATTTAAACCCACACTTAGGATAAGAAAGGAAATACAGAGGAACAACACAACAATGCCCTGGACACAGGTTCACTAACAACGATGGCCAGAGGCTGGTCGAGCTATCTTACCAACACAATATGAGCATAGTGTCAAGTCATTTCAAGTAAGAGTTCAAGAAACAAAAATGTTTAGATCATTGGTCTTAGGAGAATACCATATTGATCAGAAAGTAATTGTACACAAGAATCACAGGAAAATCATTATTTCACATATCAGAAGAGGGGCAAACATAGACACCAATAATTATATGACCAGTATCAAAATCATGCCAAGACCAAATGAAATTCTTTCTTATTTTAATTTTTAGTTATTGTGCATAAATTTGCTAACTAGAAAATTTACAGCATGTTGTATAGGCGATAGGGAAAATAATGTGAACAGTGGTAGTAATTGGATAGTCGTAATTGACGGTCAACAACGCAGGTAAGACACTCCAGACTGTATGTGTTCAGTACGGACTAGGCATCAGTGCAGGTGGTTTATCAGTAGTGCACACTTCGTATTTTGCAGTCAGAGGCTGAGGTCGACGTGCAGTGAAATATCTAGCAGAGTTCTGAAGAGGGCAGATTGTGGGGGCCCAATTAGCTGGAGTACCAATAACCAAGAGGGCCAAGTCATTGAAAGTTTCAAGAGCAACTGTTGCAACAGGCATGACACCCGATTCAAAACATGTAAAGACATCTAACACGAATTTTGTCAAAACAACACAAAACTATGGCTGCTAAAGTGACTGCATTGCTGAGTAGTCATCTTCGAGAATCCGTATCTATCGACACTGTCCGCCGGGAACTCCATAAAGCAAATATCCATGGACGAGCTGCTATACCGAAACCATCAATGATGACAACCAACGCAAAGAAGCGTAAAACGTGGTGCCAGGAGCTTAAATCCTGGACGGCTGATCAGTGAAAAACGTAGTATGGTCCAACCAGTCAACGTTTTCGTTATTTCCAACATCGGGTAAGGGTTACGTCTGGAGAACGCCAAAAGAGGCTGTAACAACGCAACCACTTTCGCCAAGACGTCGCGAGTGGCCGTTAAGGAGGATGGCGCTGGACTCCTTGGGGCGAGCCGCCGGGTGCGAGCACACAGCCGGAGGCAGGGCCAACGTTGACGCCTCGCTCATTGACGGACACGATGCGAAGGGCCAGTCTGACAAAGGTGCCCTTAGCGCTAGGATTTCCCCCGGAACAAGTCCCACCTATGAAAGAACATAAGAATGCCGTAAAGTAGAAATGCATAACGAAAGCTGTCAAATATTTGCTTATATGACGTATTTCGATAGCATTTGCATGGGTAATGGGTGAATTTTAACTTGTAAATTTTACCAATGACATCCCTGGCTCTTTCTGTGTGATTAGTGTCCTATATGCTGTTGCAAACGTTTCAGGAAAATAATCTGTCGTTATTCTCTATCCTGTCTGTTTTTAACCAACAGATCAAGTAATTTCGTAAATGTCATTCAAACCATTTTTAAACACAATAATGATGATGTGTATGTTTGTCACAGAGCATGTATGGAAGAAATAAATGCTGCAGTGTTTCATGGCTGTAAAACGTTCTTCAAGCTGTGCTAGTTCTTCTTCCACCCTTAAAACTTTTCAGCAAAACTGTTCATTGAATAACATGCGAAAACAGCTTCGAACGATCTAGCATGAACGAAGTAATTTTGATGCCCGTTAGAAGTATAGTGAACATTGGTGCTTGTTTCACATATGCTGTCCGAGTTCAGAAACTGTATTGACAAGTATACTGTGGTTCCAATTTCTCGAAGCAAATAATTTTTTGAGGGTACGTTATTCCAGTTTTAGCTTTGGGTGCTTTTTCTCACATAGAAGTATGTTTCTTTATAGGCTATTCATCTGAGTTCTCGTATTTAAAGAATTCATTGCTAAATTGTTACCTCTTATGTTTGCTGTGGAAGTACCTGGCACAGCTAAAGCCAGTTGTGCACGTTTTTTGTAAAGTGTCTTTTAGATATCTTGCAAAATTTAACACCTATAATAATAATAATGGCATGTGACGAAAGATTCACTCCAAAAAGTCTGAAAATTCTGTCTGTTTGCATAAGCTTTAAATCTATTGTAATTTCACAGTTGTGACTTGAAATCAATTTTTAATGTGCTGGAAAAACTTTTGAACAGTACATGCATACTTCACCATAATATGAGTAAAGAAGCGCTTCCGTTTTTTAATTGTTTGTTATTATGTAATTATTATATATATGTTAACCAGTACCAGCATCATTGTATATTCTACAGTTTAAATTAATTTCACTGGCGAAGTGCTAATAATAGGGTGTGAGGGAGAGGGGCCAACGGAAGCGTCCGATTCCCCATCTGCTCTGACCCATGAATAAGGGTGTTGTGGTGTGTGTCGTCATTACGGCGCAGAGTTTATGATGTTTGACTTTTTTTGAGGTGTTGTGGTTTTGGTTTCGTTTTTCGTAGTTGTAGGTGTTGGCTTTTTCGTATCAATAGCTGTGGTTGACCTATATAGGTCAAGGGAAATGATCGAACCACTTTTCGTAGTTTTACATGTAGGTATTGGTGTTTCGATATTGTTAGCTGTGGTCAAGGGAAATGTCTGATTCCACTTTCTGTAGTTTTTGCTGTTGAAGTTGGTGTTTTGGTATCGTCAGCTGCGGTTGATCTGTATTGGTCAAGGGAAGTTATCAACTCCCATTGATGCTGTAATTTTTTTGTTAGTCATTTTGTGTGTTTTGTGATCGTGGTTTGTGTTTTTTTTTTACTGTTATACTTAGCTTGTCCCCTTCCAAAAACTCCCAATTTCCCGCGGTTTTCATGTTAGTTTGATTATATTTCAGGAGGGAGACTTTACTGTCTTATTTATACTTATTTTCGTGTTTGTTGCCATGTGTATGTAATCACATCAAAGGCGCCATTATGGAGACGCTTAGAATAGCCATTTTCGCCATACCGATGACGTCTTGGGTCAAAACGGACAGGTGGTATTGCACACTTCCGTAATGTCAGGGAGAGTTGGGTGGTATACTAGAAATTTTTTAAAATATCTGAGGACTGTTCCATCCTTACTTGTGTAGCACTTTCATTTTTCTGCAGCTAATGAGACTACTTGCTGTACTTTAGGTGCATGAGAGCAAACACATCTGATAGTTTAGTAATCCATAAGTAAATTCTGAACATAACTTTCACATCAGTTTAGTTTTTTTTATACGACTGCATCGTGTGCTACAACGAACATGTGAAAAAGTCCAGTAGTAAGAAATGGCCAAGAAAATATTTGCCATCCACAATAACAATACTGATCCAAACGAAAGTGTCTTCAACTACCACTGTCTTTTATGCAGAAAAAAATCACAAAGCTATTACATTACTTCAAAAGTAATCATTTGCGTCCAAAGCCTTTCTCCCTTTGGTAACATAATAGAACACATCTGTGTCTGTGTAATTTGAAAATGTGCAGGGAACTTTTGTGTGAGAATTCATATTATAAGAGTTCAATAAGAATAAGGTACCGAAAGAATAACGAGCCAACAGTTAAATATTGGGAGATTCCCTATGTGAAGAAACAAGCTAGACAGCTTTTAATTTGGTTATCTACACAAAACTAAACTGAAGTTTCAGCAGCACCACTCCAGATCTCCCACACAATGGCTAGCTAGCACCTATGTCATAGGAGCAATAAAATAAAAAACATAAATTCCAGACTGACATACTTAAACTGACCCAGCAAAATTTTTATAACAACCTAACACATCAGAATCAAACACATGTGGGAACAAATTGTAGGTGACATACAAGTGGACATCTGATAGGTCAATTAGTCAGTTGGCTTTGGTAGTGTGATATGCACAACAGTAATGCTGAAGTTCAACAGTCAGGAATGATTTCACTGTGTTAACTCCATTATAAATGATTAAAGGATTTTCAGTGCTTACTACAATGAAACAACTCTGAATATTTCAAAGCGACAGAAACTTGTGTCCCAGCTTCACCCAAAATAACAATCTTTCTTGAATGTTTTGAAATAACTTCGACCTCCAATCAAATTATGATTACTGTTGATTGAGGGGCCCAAACATCATTAGTGACACACTTCTCATTTTCCTAAAAAAAAACTGTGAGACTTAAGCAATGAAGACAATACTCATCAGTAAAATTACGTAAAGGGACAAATAACTCCCAGAAGGCATTTAAAAAAGTAACAGACACAAATAAATTAGTGTATGGAATAAATTATATGCTAAAGTTTGCCAAAATGTAGTACATAGTACAGACATTACACAAATGAAACAAAAAGGCTGGGTACCAATAACATAGTTAATCTACAATGAGATATGCAAATGACAGTGATCAAAATGTGAGAACTGAGAGATTACATAATATTTTTTTCATTTACACAGAAAAATACATATGTACAATCTCACAGTGAGATCATACATGTTATATCTATTCACAAATGAATAAATATGGTAACACATCATCCACAAATTCAATGTGAAGTGGTTTTTATGGACGAGAAGTTAATAAAGAATTCTTTAAACATATCTTCATTTAAGAAGTAACAATAGACTTGAAATACAGTACAGCATGTCAATCCACAATATACAGGAGTACAAAACATTCTAACCTGTTGTAGACACACACAATGAAACAGAAAACTAGTTTACCACACTTATTTACACAAACATATTACTCATTCAAACATGCACGGAGGTAAAATTTTCCATAAAATTTATTTTATTTGGTACACTTGGTACATTGGTAATGGTAGTTATGCAATAAATTTGTGAATGGTGTGGAGGATGTTGGCCACCACTTAACCATTTCACCCTCTTCTTAAATTGAATGAATTACTAGTTACACATTTTGAAGAGACAAGTTACTGAAATGGTGTGTTCTAGAACAAAGTAGCTAGTCTACATGTACATCTTTACTGTAGATTAAACTTATTTCTAGTATTGAACCATTAACTAAGCTGTTGATTTCAATAGATATGGTACATTGTGGCTCTTTTTACCACTTGTAGCTGTATGTGGTCATAGCTTTTAAATGTGAAGTTTGCAGAAACGAGTACAGTTGCCACAAGACTCTGAAGAGGCATATTTCCACAGTCCACCTACAGAAACTGAGTGAAATGGTGCCTCCTGTTACAAATAACGAATGTTTGTGTACCTATCGCTGCTACTTATGTGACAAGAATTTAACTTGTAAAGGTAGTTAAAAACGCCAGCAACCAAATATTCATGGCAAACCACAACGTCATTGCTTCAAGTGTACGATGTGTGCATTTGAAACCGATTCTAAAAAGTGCTGGATTGATCTTTCCAATCTGCACATGCATTATGTGTGAAAACACAAGCCCTAGAATTCTCAAGTGAAGAAGAATTTTTAAAATGGAAAGTGCTACACATTCCAAATTCGTTAAAAGCTTTTGCACCAACTATTATATTTGCCATTCCACAGGTCAATTGATCTCCAAAGGTTATGGGAGCAGACATCTAAAATTGACAGGTAGCAACAAAATCAATGGAAAGTGCTTGAAGAGATTAAAGTCTAATACAACAAAGGAAACTCCCATGTTAATTTTCTGTCCTCTCATGTTGGTCACGATCTGGACCTAAGTAATGTATCTGTATCTGACAGAAAAAGAACGGAGACATTGATGCAATAATCCTGTTCCCTAGTGTCCTCCAAAAAATTCAAGAAACAATGCAGAATTCAAGTTTGGAGAGAGCCTATCTTACAATGTTGCAGGATTTGCGTAACATTGGAGCAGCATATAACCTGTTTTCAAAGTCAGTCAGACATCCAAATTATGCAATCAGCATTGAAGCTTGGGTGCAAGAAACTCAGGAAAATGAAAATCCATGTGTATTGTTCTATAGGACTCAAGAAACAATTAATGATCTCTACCTTGAACTGAGAAGTGAAGACTTTGTGTTAATTATAATGAACAATACACAATCTGAAATATTAGCAAAATATGGAAGTATTGTATTTGTGTTGAGGAAACTAATGGCCTAAATTGCTATGATTTTGAAGTTACTACGTTACTTGTACTGTATGATATGAGGCAAGGATTTCCCTGTGCTTTCCTCATATCTAACGGGAATGACTCTGATGTTTTGAGTATATTTTTCAATTGTGTTAAGTCTCAGGTTGGACAGATTTCCTCAAAAGTATTCATGACAGTTCTGGCAGAATCATATAGTATCGCTTGGAACAAATCAATGGGACCTCCTGAAATGAGACTTTTCTGTACCTGACATGTCGATAGAGCCTCGAGGGCCAATATTAAGTACAAAATTCGAAATTGGGACAAGAGAAATGAGGTGTATAAACTTGTTAAGTCGTTAATGCAGGTAAAAGACCTTGCCGTTTTTCAGGAATCATTGATAAGAGCACTGCAGAAACTTAATAGTGATTCACAGACTTCAGAATTTGGTCACTATTTCAAGACGCATTATGAAAAGAATGTGAAGTTTTGGGATATTGTCGTAGGATGTGAGCCGGACTCAACACAAACATGCACCTGGGGAGTATGCATAAGACACCGAAATACATACATTGTAATGAAAAGCAGGTGAAACATTTGGATAAATGTATATCTGCATTGATGTCGTTTGTAATAGCAAAGATATTTCAAAGGCTCATTGTCTATCTGAAAGTAAAATTAACAAGTAAAATGAAAGACATTCACTGTAAGCACAAATCCAGTATTTTTTGATGAATGAGGAGACTCAAGTAGGAATGTAGGCACAGGGTGTGAAGTACCAGCCACAAAATCACATGAAGTTTATCTTGTTGAAGGAAATATTATCTACTGTAACTCCAACTTAGTGTGCACTGACTGTGAGGTATGCATTCATAGATTTTCATGCACATGTGCTGACTAAAGCATTCAGTTAAATATGTGCTAGCATATACATGATATTTGCCAGTTAGAAAGTACAGTAGAAAATTCGTTTGAAATTTCAGAATTGCCATATGTACCAGATACAAATGTTGGAGAGATGTCTTTCAGTAATGAGACAGAAGCGATTCTGAATCAAGTCAGTTCCTGTGCCGCAGAAGCATTGGCAGAAGAGAAGAGAAAAATTATTTCTATTGTTTCTGGTATGTCAGCTACTAAAGTTCAGCTGGCCAACCAACTGGTGACTTCATTGAAAGCTATGTAAGTGCTGTTCGCACCAGTAGTGGATCTCTTTCATTAGCCCACAAAGGAGTCACAAGAGAAAACTTGCGCCGCCGAGGACACTTTTTTCAGCAAAGAAAACGAATCCCTAAAGCCATATACTCGTGGCAGTTCCTGATACAGAAGAAACCAAATTACTGAGAACACTTCTGGATGAAGGTTTATAGCACATTAGCTACCACGCTGGTCTCATATTCAGGAACATGATGGGTCTATTCTTTGTCCTGCCTTCCATATTTAGGTTTTCCATAATTTTCCTAAATCACTTAAGCCAAATGCTTAGATGGTTCCTTTGAAAGGCCAAGGCAAATTTTTTTCTCCATCCTTGAAAGTACCAGAGCTTGTGCTCTGTCTCTGACGACTACACTGTTCACAGGATGTCAAACGTCGATCTTCCTTCCTTCTTCACCAGCATCTGGTATGACAGTTCTGCTGACGCTCGATATTATGCATCGCCAGCAACTGACGCTGGTTGTGCCACCTGCCTAGAATGCTAGCATTGCTAGGTCGATCTGATCCGGAGCCGAGCTGGGCAGTGATGACTGTGATTGAAGCTCAGTGCAATGCTGGTGATGGCCATCCATTTGTTACCCATCTACAAATTACAACAGAGTAGGTTGCAATCACCAACTTGTAATATATATTTATTTTGGATCCAGTTAGATGAGTAACACACGTATAACTGTGAAACAGATTAAATATTTTCTTGTTATAAATGGAAATATATCTACATCTGATTGTTCACAATCAATTTTCCTGACAATGTAACTCATTTACCTAAAAATAAATTTCATAAATAAATATTAATTTCAGTATCAGTATAAACACTAGGAGATGGAATTAGGAATGAGTGGATAAGTAATTCTGAGTGCAGCAATATAATTAGCTGAAAGCCTTTTTGGTCCCACTTTGCAGTATATATTTTACTTTTTTAAAATCCCTCTATTTCAAAAGTTATCTGTAACCAAATTTCTCAATTTCCAGAATGTTGCATTTTTAACTGGTCATAATTTCCAAAATTCACACACATAGTTTTGTAGCCATAATTTATCAGAGAACAAAAATGTCTATTTCTATTTCGAAATAAGTAATACTTTCAAACTTGTCATTAATCCAAGTAACATATTGACACAGATGCTAACAGAGCAGGTCCTGTGTCTCACTGCTTGCTGGATGCAGATATTGATTGATTGTTTGAATGGGGAGAGGGACCAAACGGTGACATCATTGGTCCCAAGATCCAAAGTAATGGCAGAGGCGGTCTGAGCAACAAACCGACAGCACAGTCTGGTCTATGGCAAAAGAAAACAGGCAAATGAATGGGCAGAAGGAACACTGGGCACTGGGGTGCGAGGAAGAGCAAAGAATAGGAGAAGGGGGGGGGGGGGGGGGAGATCATAATGCGCCCCAATGGTGCTATGTGTGACAGGGTGCTGGAATCAACGCCAACTCACCCTGGTTCCCACATCATACTATGACTGCAACACAATAGAGACAACACCAGGGAAGATGACACATGAAGAGAGGGTTGGGGACGAAACAACACAAAAAAGCGAACAAAAAGGAGAGAAATGTGTGTGTGAAATATTATGTGGGCTTAACTGCTAAGGTCAAGGACAAACACACAAACCAATGTCCCAGGGAGGGCTTAAACCTCCGCCGGGACCGGCCGCACAATCCATGACTGCAGTGCCTAGACTGCTCGGCTAATCCTGGGTGGCAAAATGGAGAGAAAAGGGGGGAGGAAAACCTGGCTGGCATGAAGGCAACGATGAAGGCCACCAGTTATGGAAGAAAGTTCAGCCACTGAAATACAGGGGACAAACTATTTTTATGATGAAAACCGAGAATAGATGTAACTATGCAAGGTCGTCTGCTAACATCTGTGACAATGGAGAGTGGAAGAGCATATTTAGTGTGGAAGGCCAGAAGATGGGGGAGTCTAGTAAAATATGGATGACAGTGTGGGGCAGAGATGTTGGGGGCAGATCATTATGGAGTAAGAGGCTGTGAGTCAACCTGGTATGACCAATGCGAAGATAGTAGATGATGGTAGATCCACAGTGGGCCTTGCAGCAAGAGAGCCCTTATCGAAAGAAGTTTATTGGGCAGGGGAGTGGGCTCCAGGAGTCAGCCCAAAACTGAACAAAACGGGATTTGACGTGAAGCTGCAAATCCAGCACCAGAGAGGTCACAGAAAAAGGACTGCACCCCCAAGCCACATGATCAGCAGTGCATTACCTGGGATACCACATGAGCAGGAAGCGAAAGAAAGTCAAATGAACAATCAGCATGGTGAAGATCGGTGAGGAGGCTGTAGATGGCAGAGACCAAGAGGTGGAGGGAAAACCACTGCATGATAGCCTCAAGGGCACTCATTGAGTCTGTACATAACACAACATGGGTGAGAGAGAATTGTTTAATAAACTAAAGAGCCTGGTAAATGGCCATTAGTTATGCAGTACACATGCTACATGTGGCAGGCAAGAGATTGTGTTTCTTGCCAGCAGAAGACATGAAGGCAAATCACTTGTGATCAGAAGATTTGCAGCCTAGAGTAAATGCAGTAAAACACAAAAACATCCTGAAACTCCAATAAACAATGAAACTTAGACCCCCAGGAGAGATCCATCTCAATCCAGGGTCCAGAAACTAACCAAGGAGGAAGAGATGTTTGGAGAGAATGTGGGGAACAGGACAAAGAGGGAAGATACAAATCATGGCAAAGAGCAGCAAGACCTCCTGAAGGGTGGTCAGAGGGTGGGCAACGTCTGAGATGCCAAAATATGAAATAGGAGGGGTGTGTGGGGAAAAAGGAGATAGCAATGACAAAGGAAACAAGAAGCTGAAAACCAAAAGGGTTGTGATGGGGGAGATGCCCAGCTTCAACATGGAAACAATAGAGCCACTGCAAAAGGCACTGATGCCAGACAGATACCACAGTGGTATACCTCGTCTAAGAGGATCTGTGTGGAAGGGGCAGCTGAGCCGTAAATTTGACAACCACACATCGGAGGGGACAAAACTAAGGTCGAACAAAGATTGAGAGGAGTCAAATTATCTGCACCCCCAGAGATACGGGCAAGGAAATGGAAGACATTGAGGAACCACAGTCAGAGAATGGGTCTCATGATAAAGCTTCAGTTGGTATCAAACACGATATGGTGACAGAAATGCACTACACACAATTTAAGGGGAGAAAACTGAAAACAGTGTGAGAAGGTCCATGCAGAAGCATGGTACGTGGCACCCTGGAACTCTCACTCCACAGAGATCACCAAGTGAGAACTAACTGAGGTACTGAAATCATCCTCATGCAAACCAGGGGTGACCAAGAATTTGACAGAGGTCATAAGCCCTTTAATAGTGATGAGGAAAAGGATACTTAACACTGAAACCTGGGCAATGAAGGGGCCTCGTCGCAGGAACTATGTTCCTTCTTCTCTTTCCTAGGTGAGGAGGACAGAGCCTAGAGAAGCAGAGGAAGGGAGAGAGAGAGAGAGAGAGAGAGAGAGAGAGAGAGAGAGAGAGAGAGAGAGAGAGAAGAAGAAGAGAGAGATAGAATAAAGAGAGAGAGAATAAAGTGAACGGCCAGTGTCGGTTGGTCAGTCAGTGTGCTCCCTGCCGCCGTTGGATAAGCAGCTGCAGCAGCAAGTCGCATAACCCAAGCTTACTTGTTTGTTAGATAGTTTAATTAATTTCTTTGCGTGTTTTTGGGTACTTGCATTGTTTAATTCATATATTTCGGGCGTATTATAGTATTTGAGGGTTGTAGCATCGCGCCTTAGTACCTGAATAGTGTAATTCGCGTAGTCGTCTGTGTTCTGTATTTGTTGTGAACGGCCAGTGTCGGTTGGTCAGTCAGTGTGCTCCCTGCCGCCGTTGGATAAGCAGCTGCAGCAGCAAGTCTCATAACCCTAGCTTACTTGTTTGTTAGATAGTTTAATTAATTTCTTAGCGTGTTTTGGGGTACTTGCATTGTTTAATTCATATATTTCGGGCGTATTATAGTATTTGAGGGTTGTAGCATCGCGCCTTAGTACCTGAATAGTGTAATTCGCGTAGTCGTCTGTGTTCTGTTTTTGTTGTGAACGGCCAGTGTCGGTTGGTCAGTCAGTGTGCTCCCTGCCGCCGTTGGATAAGCAGCTGCAGCAGCAAGTCTCATAACCCTAGCTTACTTGTTTGTTAGATAGTTTAATTAATTTCTTTGCGTGTTTTGGGGTACTTGCATTGTTTAATTCATATATTTCGGGCGTATTATAGTATTTGAGAGTTGTAGCATCACGCCTTAGTACCTGAATAGTGTAAATTCGCGTAGTCGTCTGTCTTCTGTTTTTGTTTTGAACAGCCTGTGTCGGTTGGTCGCAGCCATTGTGCTCCCTGCCGCCGTTGGATACGCAGCTGCAGCAGCAAGTCGTATAACCCTAGCTTACTTATTTGTTAGATAGTTTAATTAATTTCTTTGCGTGTTTTTGGGTAGTTGCATTGTTTAATTCATATATTTCGCGCGTATTATAGTATTTGACAGTTGTAGCATCGCGCTTTAGTGTTTACTTCGTAGATTCTTATTTAAATTGCGTGTGAGTTTCGTATAGGAGGTGCAATTTCGAGTTTCAGTTACTGTAATCATAAATTCAGCAGATTGTAGCGCAGTCGTTAGGCATTTGTACAGGTTAGTTGATACATTCTTTGTGTGTTTCGCTTGCGTTATCTAGGCACGGACTCGTGTTTCAGTAACTGTTGTTCAACATCGATTAGAATGGACAGGGACTGTGATTGCTGTGTTCGGATGAGGGCTGACTTGGCATCCCTTCGCTCAAAGCTTTAATCGGCGCTGACTTCGGTCGCTCAGCTTGAGGCTGTTGTCAATGGGCACCACTGTGGGGAGCCGGACTTGGGTATCACGGGGATGTCACCCTCGTCTGGTCTGTCCCCAGATCGGTCTGCCGCTGTGGTTGCCCAGGTTGCTGCCCGCAGTGGGGCTGAGCCCTCGCCTGTGATTGATTGGGAGGTCGTTCCAAGGTATGGCAGGCAGCGAAAGGCGTCCCCGGAGGCTGATCAGAAAGCCTCCCCGGTGCGTCTGAGAAACCGGTTTCAGGCACTGTCTCTGGCTGAGCCATATGCAGCTGCCTGCCCTGTTTCAGAGGATCATTCTCAGCCATCAAGGTCTGGGCAATCGCAGAGGGTGGGCTTACTGGTAGTTGGGAGCTCCAATGTTAGGCGCGTAAAGGGGCCCCTTAGGGATACGGCGGCTAAGGAGGGGAAGAAATCCAGTGTGCACTCCGTGTACATTCCGGGAGGAGTCATTCCTGATGTGGGAAGGGTCCTTCCGGATGCCATGAAGAGCACAGGGTGCAGCCAGCTGCAGGTGGTGGCACATGTCGGCAATAATGACGTGTGTCGCTTTGGATCTGAGGAAATTCTCTCTGGATTACAGCGGCTATCTGATTTGGTGAAAGCTGCCGGTCTTGCTTACGAGATGAAGGCAGAGCTCACCATCTGCAGCATCGTTGACAGAACCGACTGCGGACCTTTGGTGCAGAGCCGGGTGGAGCGTCTGAATCAGAGGCTCAGACCGTTTTGCGACCGTATTGGCTGCAGATTCCTTGACTTGCGCCATAGGGTGGTGGGGTTTCGGGTTCTGCTGAATAGGTCAGGAGTTCACTACACTCAGCTGGCGGCGACACGGGTAGCGGAGGCTGTGTGGCGTGGACTGGGCGGTTTTTTAGGTTAGAAGGCCTCGGGAAAGTGCGGGATGGGCTGCAATGTCAAAGGGTGCTTGGCAATTACAGGACGTGCGCTGGAAAAGTCCCTGAGCTTCAAGCGCTAATAGAAAGCACAGAAGCTGATATCGTTATAGGTACAGAAAGCTGGCTAAAGCCTCAAATAAGTTCTGCAGAAATTCTTACGAAGTCTCAGACGGTGTTCAGGAAAGACAGATTAGGCAGAATTGGTGGTGGAGTGTTTGTGTCTGTCAGTAGTGGTTTATCTTGTAGTGAAGTCGAAGTAGATACTCTGTACGAATTGGTGTGGGTGGAGGTTATACTTAACAGCCGAATTAAGTTAATAATTGGCTCCTTCTACCGACCCCCAGACTCCGATGATACAGTTGCGGAACAGTTCAGAGAAAGTTTGAGTCTTCGTAACAAATAAATACCCCACTCATACGGTTATAGTTGGTGGGGACTTCAACCTACCCTCGGTATGTTGACAAAAATACTTGTTCAAAACCGGTGGTAGGCAGAAAACGTCTTCCTAGATTGTCCTAAATGTTTTCTCCGAAAATTAGTTCGAGCAGTTAGTCCACGAACCCACTGAATTGTAGATGGTTGCGAAAACACACTTGACCTCTTAGCTACAAACAATCCAGAGCTGATAGAGAGCATCATGACTGATACAGGGATTAGTGATCACAAGGTCTTTGTAGCTAGGCTCAATACCATTTCTTCCAAATCCATCAGAAACAAACGCAAAATAATTTTATTTAAAAAAGCGGATAAAGTGCCACTAGAAGCCTTCCTAAAAGACAATTTCCATTCCTTCCGAACTGACTATGAGAATGTAGACGAGATGTGGCTCAAATTCAAAGATATAGTAGCAACAGCAATTGAGATATTCATACCTCATTAATTGGTAAGAGATGGAACGGATCCCCCGTGGTACACAAAAAAGGTTCGAACGCTGTTGCAGAGGCAACGGAAAAAGCATGCGTAGTTCAGAAGAACGCGAAATCCAGAAGATGGGATAAAATTTACAGACGCGCGAAATTTGGCACGTACTTCGATGCGAGATGCCTTTAATAGGTTCCACAACGAAACATTGTCTCGAAATTTGGTAGAAAATCCGAAGAAATTCTGGTTGTATGTAAAGTACACAAGCGGCAAGACGCAGTCAATACCTTCGCTGCGCAGTGCCGATGGTACTGTTATCGACGACTGTGCCGCTAAAGCGGAGTTATTGAACGCATTTTTCCGAAATTCCTTCACCAGGGAGCCGGCAAACATTTGTTGATCTCATTGCCCCATTTCCAAGCTGATCTGTGACAGAAAACAACATACTATCTACCACGGTCCTAAGATTAGAGATAACTTCATTTATACTAAAGCAATACATTCCCTCTTTCCTCTTTGCTGAAAATCGTCTCTCAGTAAACAATGTATTGTCCAGTAGCACGTTTCATCAAAGAAAGGAAATAAATAAAATGACTAACCTAAGACAAACAACATTTCATATCTTTCACATATTTTATTAAGTCATTAATAAGAAAACACACGATATTAATATGAGAATATCTTGATGAAAATCCCCATGCACATTCTCAAAGGACCAGCTCTCACACTAGTTGGGTTATTGTTTGGCACGCCCTACGATTGAGTAATCACACGGCACTATGAAGTCCCACACATACCATCTAGGGTAATTGTCGGTGAGGGCTTTCTTCCAAAGGAACTTGGAGGTTGCCTATTGCACTCTGCCAAGTGTCTAGCTCATGTTGTCTCCATAAATTTATTGTTCCGTAGACAATTACTTTCTGCAAAATAATGGTGGCAAACTAGTTGTCCATTTGCAGTCAACACAGTGTCATAAACCAGTTCCCCATTTGTATTAGCCTTAGAGCAACTCAACGACTGGAATGGGCTGGGCTAATGGTACATCAGTTCCTGTGATCCAAATAAAACCGCAAGTTGAACAACTGCACTGCACGTACGTGTCTTTAAGTTGTTGACCTATTTTACTGTCCTCTGTCTAGCCGGCCGGTGTGGCCTACCGGTTCTAGACGCGTCAGTCTGGAACCGCGACCGCTACAGTCGCTGGTTCGAATGCTGCCTCGGGCATGGATGAGTTTGATGTCCTTAGGTTACTTAGCTTTAAGTAGTTCTAAGTTATAGGGGACTGATGACCTCAGATGTTAGGTCCCATAGTGCCCAAAGCCATTTGAACCATTTTTCCTGTCTACTTCCAAATTCTTTATACAGGAATTTACCATGGTTCAGGGGCCTAAGTTCTGTTATGATCAGTTTGTTTTTGTCTGGCACAGCTGTCTGTGCCTAGCCTTCACCGTCTTGGATTACCAAAACATTACCTTATCACGACTACACACCCACTTTACACAAATATCGGTTTATTTCACTACCCCCTATTTCTAAATTCAAAGTCCGCTGTCTTTGCCTTGAAAATTCTACAGCTTGTTCTCCCTATGCTCAGTGTTCTTGCATCTAAAAAGGGTTACTAATGAGGCTAGCAGCCCTTAATAATTTGTTCTTTATCCCTTGACTTTTGCAAAAGCGACAGTGTTCACTGTCACCAACTAATAGGTCCTGTAGCGCTAATAGCCTCTGCCAAAGTCGCCGCCTCCTGTGTCCATGGGGAACGACATTGCGATCTGCGTCCGACAAGCTGTCTCGTTGCGATAACAACGGGGGTCTGCTTTTTAGTGGAAATGAGTTTACCGCTCTGACCGGCCGTGACCTTGCCGCAGGTAGCCGCGCCTCGTGCCGTAGCTTGGGGCCGTGCGTCATCGCACGCCACCTCAGCCGCTGTCATCTTTCAGCCACCGCCACTGCCGCTTGAAGGGGGGGAAAGGGTGGCTACATATTATTCCACATCCCTTCTCCGAATGCGCCACCAAAATCGTTCTGCAACTCATCTTTCTGTTACTCGATGACCACCAGGCCCCGAAAACACATAATCATAGGATTGCTTTAAGACTTCCTCTATCAAACTCTTTGGTACCACTACCTGTGGTCCGCACCTGGTAACTCTACACAACAAATTTCCCTCCACAATGAGTTCTAAAGCCCAGGCACTCCTCATCCTCAGCTTGTGCCCTTTGCCATTTCGTGACACCCTTACTCAAGGGGTGTACATAGGGGTTTGGCAGGAGTGTCCCCCACCAGGGCACCACCACCTAGAGACAAGTCCGCGGCGCGACATTCATAGCAGGCCGTGACGTCACTCCAAGCGGCCCACAATGTTGTGTTCCGAAGAGTTCGTTTACGTACACGTTTGTTGGATAAAGTGCTATATTCCCGCACTAGCGATTACAGAGTTTACGTGTAGTGAAGCTACTGTGAACATGGTTTACAAATGTTGTGTGCCAAGGTGTCGTGGGAATTACGGAACTGGGCCGAAAGTAATGTTGTTTTCCTTTCCGAAAGATGTGAATCTGCGCTGGAAATGGCTTTCAACGATTCATCGGGACAATTTCCAACCCACTGAGCACACGAAGGTATATAAAAACTATATACCTAGTACCATTATTATTGTCCTGGTGGAATATCTTGCATTTTGGATACATTTGACTAAAATTGTGAGCATAAGTTCACAGTAAATAGGCCTAGTATTCGTTTTCATGTGGCTTTATTTTGATTTTGAAAACGAAATATAAGTTTATTTGTGCTTAAATTTCTCGGCAGTTAGTATTTTGTTACGCATTACCGATACGTTTTTTCTCTATTTATGAGTGGGTGTTGTTTTTCACTCTCGCATTAGTTAGCATGAGTGCTAACGAATGTTGAAACTGCTGTTTTCATGTTTAAAAAGCGATCTCTCTGTATGAAGCATATCTGTGTCGTTTTTCTATGTGTTAGTTTTTCCTGTTTGACATTCGCCAACCCACGATCAAATAATTATCTTTCAACCAAACCTAACTTCAGTTTACGATGCAGAATAGGTGTCTTCACAAACAGATTTCAATGGCGTTATGTATCACTTGAGCCGCCTCATATAATGACATTCTCGTTAATAACGCTTCCAGTTACTTAATCTGTCCGGTATTTTAAATGTTTCAGATGGTTAATTGAAATGACAAGTGTCATTTAGTTCATACAACACAGCTTGGCACGGAACGTTTAGTTGATATCTTCTTAACATACTTCCATTTAGATGGTCATGACTGTCTTACTGAAGTGTGTCATTTATGTTGGCATCTGTTCAACTTTATTTTGTGTTTGGCATGCGTTTGCTTTGGAGTTGTTGTTCTATCCAAACATGAAATTTGTGCTAGACATATATCAAGACCCTCATTCACTGTTACCTGCAATGACACAGTTTTAATGTGCTGGCATAAAAACACCCATAGTGAAAAAGTATTCTGCTGCTGTTGATATCTCTAATACCATGACAATGAAGAAACTGTAAAGTCTAAATTATAAAATAATGGCTATGTTAAAATGCAGAATCCAACAGATTACTGAAATTTGGTGCCACTTAATCCATAATAGGAGCCTCACTCTTATAGTTCCATAAATATCACAATAGTGCTGTAACACAAGCAGTTCACAGGTATATTCATCATATACTGATACCTGGTGAGGTATGCTCCTAGTGCTTATAGTACTAATTAATAAAAGAATATTAAAATGGAATATGCATGTTATTGTAGAACATGGTATATTGCTGTTAAGCCTAAATAATTTGTGTACTTCCACTAAGGTGTGACCTGTCAAGTTGATATTGGTAGAAAATGAATGAATATCCAGTGTTTTTTTTTTTTACTTTCACACACAGACACACATCTTTAGATCATGCTGTATATTGTACTGACTCACACTACTTTATTTTAGGTTTGTGAACTTCACTTCACCGAATCTGACATCTGGCGGCATACGGAATGTTATGATGAAGTAAAAGGCACAAAGCTTGCTGTCAAGCTTTCAAGACCAAGGCTTACAGAGGGTGCTGTCCCTTCAGTGTTACCAGGCTGCCCAAGCTATTTGTCTACTCCATCCACCATCTCTCGAGCAAGTGCAGAGGAAAGGAGAGCTAGATTGGACAATGAACATCTTCTACAAGCAATTAAAGACAGTATTGTAACCAAAACAATGTATGATTCGAGGAAGTTATTTTCTACTTTTGAAGCATTTCTGCAGTGCCTAGAAAGAGAAACCATTCCTAGTGAATGGACCATTGTTAGGAGAAGTGACTGTGTCCTATTTCTATTGCTTAATGTATTGCCTGCTCCATCTGTGTCCGTATCTGTTGTAGTGACAAATGATTTGCAGTTGTCTGCCTATCGAAGTAACACTGAGATAAGAAAAATAGGCAGTAGAAAAATATCACACAAACTTTCAAATATGAATGATTTCTTTACAGTATTAGACAAAGTGAAAGAATTAGTCAGTGCAAAAGAAATTTCATTAAAAAGCCAGTGCCTTCTTATACAGGACATTTTAAATGACATGTGCAGTTCTGTAGATGAAGAAAAACAGAAACAAATCCTGTTCTTAAGTGAGCAAGTTAAGTTGCTATGTAGCTGTGAGGAAAACTATAGGTTTAATCCTCACTTTTCTGTATTTTGTTGTATCCTGCATTCTATCTCCCCTCATGCCTATAAAATTTTGAGGTCATCTGGCAATCTTATTCTTCCTCATCCAAGAAATTTAGAGAAAATATGTTCCTCATATACTAATGGTCCTCATAATGAACAAAATGAAGGTGCTATGCTCCTGTATATTAAGGAAAGATTTAAATCTTTGCAGGAAAGTGATTGTACCATTTCTTCAATGATGGATGAAATTCATATTAAACCTTATTTTGATTACAAGGGAGGAAACATTGTGGGTGCACCATTTGATAGTGACAAGGCTGCTACTACAGCACATGTCTTTATGATACAATCATTGCTGTCTTCTTTTAAAGAAGTAGTGCATGTCCTTCCAGTGAGAAACCTTGTAGCTGAACAGTTATTTTTGTATGTGAAGAAAATATTATGTGGCCTTTATGACATTGGTTTAAAAGTTATTTGTATAGTTAGTGACAACAATGCTACAAATAGGAAGTCTATAGCACTTTTTAGCTCACCTCCAAAACTCAGTATAGTTTACCCACATACATCTAATCCAACTCAGCCACAATTTTTTATAATTGATTCTGTCCACATCCTTAAGGGTATACGTACAATTGGGTTAGTCAAAAGGACTCTAAAATTTTGCTCAAATATCCACAATTTGATGAAAGCAGTGAAGATTGTCAGGTGTTAATGGTATCTTTTGAAGCATTGAGGCAGCTTCATAAGACTGAATGTAATGGTCTACTTAAGCACTCTTATGGTCTTTCTTTGAAGTCTCTTTATCCATCTTCACTTGAGAAACAGAATGTGAACCTTGTTTTGCAGGTATTCAATGAATATACCGCTGAAGCCGTTTCAACTGTAGGAGAACAGAAAAACTTGTTACATTACCAGACCACTGCAGAATTTATTAAAATTATACTTACATGGTGAAAAATTGTAAATGTTAAGACAGTTCACAAAGGTGTTCAACTAAATGATCTCTTCCAGTGCCCTCTGTCTTTAAGTAATAGTGATGAAAAATTAGTTCTTTTGGAAAAGTTTCTTGTGTGGCTCGATAAGTGGAATGACTTAGGCCTGAAAAATAATACCCTTTCAAAAGATACACATATAGCGGTGACACACATAACCTATGGTTAGATTGAGATGGCAGGGTACTGTACTAAAGAGCTTGGTTTCACTTTTTTTTCCGGGAAAAATTCAAACTGATTCTCTGGAAGCAAGGTTTAGCAGTTACCGATCAATGGGTGGCTCTCAGTATCTCATATCTGTGAGACAGATTTTTGAAGTGGAAGCGAAGATGTTACCACTCATGTCGAATTCAAGTACTTTTGGTAAACTACCTGTTGCAGAATGGTTTATCTTCAATTGTAATGGTGACACAAAGGAGACTATACAAATAGACTCTGAGTTTCTGGTTGACATTATGTATTTGGAGGAAGATTTCAGGCAGGCAGAAACATACCTTCCAATATTAACATATTTAGCAGGGTATTGTGTTTGCAGTGTACTGAAGAAACAGCAGTGTGAGGTGTGCAGCAAATATCTTCTCTTAGACAAAGAAATGTGTCTGCATGGTGAACAACATCTTAGTTTAATCCAAAATTTTGACAGGGGTGGTCTGTTTTTCCCTCAGCCTGATGTTGTGAATGTTGTTATTTACAATTACATTACTGTACAGAAATTAATATCTGCCTGCAATGAAAAAAAAATTTTGTCATCCAACAGTCAAAGGATGCTTGTTCAAAATGTAACCATAAATGCTGTTCTGAAGAAAAGTTTCTTCTTAACAGACTTTATTTGCAGCAATGGTCATTCGGCAGATAAAATACTGAAGTTGTTATTCAAAGCATCCACCAACACATTATTAAATAATTACATTAAGAAAAAGAATGACAACTTTACTGCTTCTTTTAAAGAACGGAAGCTTAGCACATTTTAATTTGCATACAGTTTACATGCTAGGACATTTATCAGGTGTTACAGGAAATTTCTATTATGTCTCACACATTCAGTTACACTGTATTTGGTCCACTGAAAGCAGAGGCTGGTTCCATAATCCATATTGGTGTAGTACCTTCAACTGAATACACACTAATAGTCATTTGGTCCATATAGCCTGTAAGTTTTGGATAATTTGCTTCCAACAGTTTCAAATGTCAGAAGGTCGCAACTGTTTCCATGCAGTCTACTCAGCTGAAGTAAATACTTTGTCCAGCACAAATCGCTAGTTTCAATCTCATCATTGTTAAATTTTATCAGTCTGTGTACACATCCATCTGTGCACCTGATACTGGCCTAAGGTTGAAACTGGGCCAGTTTTTCCTAGTAAAGTTTTTATGTCTTTCTACTATTCTGGCAGAAATATTTACATCTTCCTTTCAATTTGGGAGAGCCAAAAATGGATTTCCCCCATTTTTCTGAATCAGAATGACAACAGAGTGTTTCCTAATGTAGTTACTTCTCATAACAGCTGTTCATATAAATTTTGATACAAGCTGTCAGTATTGTTGCATATGGGTAACAATTAGTTATTGTTTTGCACATATTATTTTACTGAGACATAGTTAGATTCTAGTAGTTGCTTATTCCACTCACAGTTTGGAATAGTTTAATATCAGACACAGTAGTTGGTCTCCATTCCCAAATTTGCATCTTATCAAGACTGTGACCCTTAATATGTTAGTAATCTCATTATGTGTTTTTTTAAAATTAAACTTATTAAACCCCTTGGTAATGTGGCGCTGTGTGTCAGACATGGACCGCACATGTGTTTAATATGCTAGAAAATTTCATAACAGCACACACTTTGGTACTGAATGAAAAGTGTGTTCTTGAACTGTTTCTGCCAGTAGCTGTTACAGTAAATCACTTCACAGGAATAAAATACAGCTTTGGTGTTCCATACACTCAGTTTAATTGAAACAGTTTATTCTAACAGGAATAATGTGAAAGGTGGTGTTTATATAGTAATTAAGGAAAAGTTTTTCCCACCCATATAGAGGGAGAGTATCCTTACAAACATTAAGGAGTGTCATGTTGCTGCATTTTATTTGAATTTGTAGGACATTATATCCTACACCATTCAGTTTAATTTGGAATCAGTGTAAAATTGTTACAGTTTTGATTTAAGTTGTACATCTTTAGTTAATCCCAAGGTTGGTTCCTCTGATTTATTTTGTTTACACTTAAGTTCATTACAAGGAAGTTGGCCTACTTCTAGCTTATGGCAGGATTTTCAACAAATGTTGCATAGCTGTGCAGTAACAATATAAAAGAGTTCTTTCAGTTATGGATCAGGTATTCAACTGTAATGTCAGGTTCGTCTGATGTGTTCCTGTACTCAGTATTACCATTACTTTATAGGTTTCCAACGTCAAGCTGCATTTTCACCTCATTGAATGTCCTTCAGTAGTGCCTCCTCCCAGCACACCTTTATATCATGGTACATACATTGCAACAAATGTTTGTTGCTCTATTACTCTGTCTGAGTTAATACTTTTGTCAGCAACGTAAGTCATTGTTAGTCATAATTATTAAATTTGATAGACAATAAAACTGGTAATGTAACCTGTTATACGCATCTGACATGTTTTGCAACTGTCAGTTTTCACAAAATACAATATATCAAATGTGTGCAACTAATAAATTATTCTGAAAGTAGAAAAGGCTTGCTACCTTTTAAGATGGAGATCGTGATCTGTTTCTGTAATGGAACCATGTTGTGCGCTAGATTTTGTTACAGCATTTTCAGGAAGTAGATGTACATATGACTGACTTAAATAAATATTAGTTCATAACTTCTAGTGTTTTATAATCCTACATTAACATAAACTATTAATAATTACATTATTTTAAGCACACTGAGTACTACAGTTCATGTTACTGTAATCTGTCTACATATTACAAAGAATTTAACTTGCTGTAGTCACCAGCAATGATTTCTGATCTATCCCTGGAGTTACTAAAGTGCTAATGTGAATTGTAGTGTCTCTTGTTCTGAAGTTTAATACAATTCATAGTATTGTATACAGCATTCCTTTTTTACAGGATAGCTTGATTCCCTTAATGAGTCACTGTCTCTTGCAGTCACGTAGGTAGGCACTTAATGAAATTCTATTACGAAATACAGCTTCAAACAATGGAACAAATTAATCTAGAAATAGGTTAAATTTATTATTGACATTTTTAGCGTGACACATTGTCTGAGTCGACAATGTATTAGCAGATTTGAGGTTTTCAAGTAACATATATCCTTTTGGATTAATTGTACTCTCGACAGGTCAGGGCAAATACGATTTTCCAAAACGTTTGGGGGTGAGGATTTTGAAGCGCGAGGCCTAACGAGAGCGACATAGAACAAGTCATGCTGAACGCACCATGTATACTTCCGGCAATACCTGGCTTTCATATTGAGAAGTAATTTAGCACTTAAAAGTTCATTGGCAGTGACGACTCACCTACCTCCCCACCCTGGTCGGCTTTCCATTAGGTTTCTAAATCGCTACCCGCCTTCGTAATGGTGGGTGTTTGTGTTAGCTGGCTAGCGGAAGTAGCCCAGACCGGACACGCACCTCCGTGTTGTCTGTCGCCTATTCGCAGAAGGACCTCGGTGCTGACACTAATCCTGTCGACCGTGAGGCTGACAGCCCCC
This sequence comes from Schistocerca gregaria, assembly GCF_023897955.1. Lineage (NCBI taxonomy): Eukaryota > Metazoa > Arthropoda > Insecta > Orthoptera > Acrididae > Schistocerca > Schistocerca gregaria. Next base: position 241,356,458 of record NC_064931.1, read on the forward strand.
TCAAAGGCTCTTTAAAGCTGCATTCAAAGTTACTGTTTGCCATATTCTTTATAACAGAAGTACCAGTTACAATTGCATATAAGATTTAAAAGTAATGAAGATGAAATCAGTTGTTTTATCGTAAATGTCATCACATTTGATAAATATCAAAGTGACGCTAATTTCATTATAATCTCAAATGAATGTTTTTGATAAAAGCAAGCAGTGTTAAAGAAGCAACTTTGATGTACGTGCCAAGTAGAAGCGTGATATTGATAGTACCTCTGAATTTTTTCCACTGTACTACCTGCTGTTTTGCACATGAGACACGAAGTGTCCCTTCCTGCATTCCACTGAGACTTTCCGGGTTAATGAAATCCGGCAGAATTTTCATGCATTTCTCAAAGCGTTTGTATGGAATACAGAGCACAGAACGACAACAACAACTTTCTTTAAAACGGAAATAAAGCCTGATGTGTGAAAAATGCCAGATATTTATTTCTCTCTCTTACCGATTTTCTTTTTCTTTTTTTTTTCCTCCGGACATCGATGATCCCTTCACAGTTTTTTCTGTACGTAAAGCTGGTATTATCAGGCGTGAACTAAAGTTTCTGGTCCATTCACACAGGTAACAATGAACCATCCAGATTAATAACGGGCATTATTGTGTAAGAAAGTGTCAATAGCAGACGTAGAATGCAAAGTCGCCTTTGCATTTTTCACCTTTGAATGATAGTGTCCTGCTAACGATTATTCCCTTTTTAATATCAGATCTACGTGCATTGTGCATTCAAGGTTCACTAAAGCTGGCGATACCGCACTAGTCAATTTGCATTAGTAAAACAAGCTCTGAGCACTTCAGTTTCAGCCATGTCTGGCTGCGATATGTTTCTCGATACACATTGTATCTCTCTATGGGAAACTTTTTTGAAACAAATTCGCTAACTCTAAATTCTCTAGCTCTTACATCGTTACTATTGTCTACTCTAAAGCAACATCATGTGCTCAGTGTGGTTCCCTTGCAATAAAATTTGTTTCAATTCAAAGAAGTATTAGAAAGTCACGCATTTATTGTCACCATCACTTCTCATATACTTCTACATTGTTTTGCTGCCTTGGTTTTTTTTTTAACTTGATATCTGACTTTCAGACCAAATCAAAGAGTCGATGGATAAGCTTTCTCTATAGTTTGCTCCTATTCTCTTCAGAATTTCGAAAATCTTGTACCATTTTACATTGTCTAACGCTTTTTCTAGGTCGACAAATCCTATGAAAGTGTCATGATTTTTCTTCAGTCTTGCATCCATTGTCATGACTGCCTCTCTGGTGCTTTACCTTTCTTAAAGCAAAACTGATCGTCACCTAATACATCCTCAATTTTCTTTTCCATTCTTATATATATTATTCTCGTCAGTATCTTCGATGCGTGAGATGTTAATCTGATTGTCCGGTAGTTCTCACATCTATCTGCCTTCGGTATCTTCGGAATTGTGAGCATGATATTTTTCCAAAAGTCTGATGGTACCTCGCCAGTCTCATACATTCTACTCAACTAGTTGAGCAGTCATTTGGTTGCTACTTCTCCCAATGACTTCAGAAATTCCGATGGAATATTACCTATCCCCTCAGCCTTATTTGATTTCAAGTCCTCCAAAGCCCTCTTAAATTCTGCCTCTAATACTGGATCCCCTCTGTCTTCCGTGTCAACACTGGTCTCTTCTTCTAGCACTCCATCAGAAACGTCTTGTACCTAATAGAGTCCTTCAATGTATTTTTCCCATCCATCCGCCCTCTCCTTTGCGCTCAGCAGTGGAATTCCCACTGCAAATCTTAATGTTACCACCGTTGCTTTTAGCCCGGCAGCGCACGCACCTGGAAACAGGACGCACAAACGTCAAACACGTAGCTGTTCTTTCAGACCCTTACAGATTACATCGATTTTTAATTACCATCAGACGACTTTGCTGTTATCTTTTATATGTGCCGACAAGATGCCTTCTTTTAACCAATTTTTGTATTAATGTGAAGATTTCTCCGTGGTCTGACAGACAAGCTGAGTTTACTGTCGGCTTAATTTTCCCGAATGTTGTTTTCACTTTTCTGTATGCTGAATCAGTCTTACCGACGATCATTTAATTTTCAATTTCTTCACATCTTTCACGCAACCATTTTGCCTTAGCTTCTCTGCATTTCAGATTTATTTCATTCGTAAGTGACTTGTATTTCTGTATTCCTGAATTTCCTTGAACATTTTTATACTTCCTTCTTTCATCGATCGCATGAAGTATTTCCTCTATTACCCATGGCTTCTTCGTATTTACCTTCCTTGTTCCTATGTTTATCATCCCAACATCTGTGACTGCTGGTTTTAGAGATGTCCACTCTTCTTCACTTGAACTTCCTACCATGGTATTCACGACCGCAGTATCCACAGCCTTCGCGATGTTAAACGCGTATCATCATTCCTCATAGCTTTGGTATCCCATTTGATTCCCGACTGGTTCTTTCGGACCGTTCTCTTAAACTTAAACTTTCTCTTCATCATTACTAAATTGTGATCTTAGTCTATATCGGCTCCTGGGTACTCTCTCCAATCTAATATGTGATTTGCGGTCATCTTTTGCATCCACACACATTTGCACAGATACCTGTGCAGGCAAATCGTAACGTGTGGACCGGCCTTTTCTTGTAAGCGCCAACACACTAAATAAAAGCTTTCTTGATTTCTTTTAGGTAACTTCCACTGTGTCTCTGCAGGAAATTTGGCAGTGGCAGAAATGAAGACAAGTTTCGACATGACAAGTTTGATTATCTTGTCTAGATGCTGTCTGACCTCGGGAGAGTACTTGAGCCAATTGGTGGTACTTCACCCCAGATGGTTCTCTTGTGTGTAGCCCATTATAAATTATTCATATGTTATTGTTATTATTATCATGTGTATAGGTTCACTTTATTTTCATTTATATTTCATTCCAGGTTAAAACATTTCCTTTCATACAACAAAGAGATGGGACCTAAAAATCTATCTGGAAGTGCATTTAAAAAACTAAGAAAAGAAATGGAAAGAGCGGCAGTTCTCCTTTGAGGAGACTTGAAAAATTGGCTAAAACCCAACAAAGTGGTGGACACACGTAACACTGCTACAGGATCAAAACGAGAATAACGCCGATTTTAAATATGATGATACGAAACACATCCACATACAAATAATGACAACCAACTACCACCATCAACTTCCCATCATATAGCCCCACTAGTTTCAGAAAACAACAATGAACAGTACGAATCTTCCAAACATAGTTCTCTAGATGAGGAAGGATCAGCAGTTGGTTGTCATGATTTACCTCCACTAGAAGAAGACTGTTCACCAGAAATAGGTGAAACAGTTTTCAATGATCCAAAAAAAAAAATGGCCAAGCTATCCACTCATTACTGATAATACTCGAATTGTGTTGGCTGAACGTGACCCTCAAATAGTTGAGGTATCAACCTTCAAGTGTTCTGTGTCGTATGGAGATAGACGTTTTGATGGCAAGTGGTTTTACAAAAAGCTCACAAATGGCGAACGTGGGCGAAGACAATGGTTACTTTATAGACAGTCGGAAGATTCTCTATTTTGTTTCTCCTGTCTCCTCTTTGGAAAAGAACATCGTGGAAAGTCATCTTCATTTTTAGATTTAAATAAAGGCTTCAATGACTGGAAACACTTAAACCCTCTCATATACAATCACGTAAACTCATCCAGCCACATGTTGTGTGGCATGTAGTGGAAAGATTTGCAAAACCGACTAAAACAAAAGAAAACTGTAGATCATGAAATTCAAGAAAGTATTCAGAAGGAGGTAGAGAAGTGGAAAAACGTACTGAAAGTAGTCACAGATGTAATTATATTTGGTGCTAAGAATAATATACCACTTATTTGTTTGCTGTTACTCGAATTCATTGACGAGTCAAGTAGTGGAGTATTTTTAAGCACATTAGAACTAATAAGTCACTATCATTCTAAACTAGCAGAACATATCGCATACGTTAAATCAAATAAAATGGTATTCAGTTACTTTTCCCATAACGTCCAAAGTGAGCTCATAACTTTAATTGGAAGTAATTTGAGGCAGGAACTCTTGAATCAAATGAAACAGAAATGGAAAATACTTTTCGATTATCTTTGACTGCACACCAGGCAGTCCTCACATTCAGCAAATGAGCCAAGTTATTAGATTTGTTGACTTGTCAGATGGGAGTGTCAAGTTAAAGAAAGGTTCATTGACTTTATCAACACTAATGAAAAAACAGGTGAAGGCGTTTCGGTGGACATTCTTAAAAAGCTTAAAGAATTTCAGAGGTCAAGGTTATGATAATGGCAGCAATATGGCTGGAAAATATATCGATGTGCATACTCAGATCCTCAAAAATAATGATAGTGCTTGGTTTGTACCATGTGTTGCACATACTTTAAACTTTTTCGGATCGCATGCTGCCTCTGTTTCGCTTTTAATGATTACATTTTTTGGAACAGTTTAAAATATATTTACTTTCTTCAGTGGCTCTACAGAAAGGTGGCAAGCTATGTTAAGCAACTTCGACGTTACATTGAAGGGTCATTCTGACACTAGGTGGTCAACCAAACGAAGAGCAGTCACCGCTTTAAAAAGAAGACTGAACGAACAGTATGCAAGTCTGGAGAAAATGGCTGATATTAATCAAGACAAATGGAACCTGAAACGTCAGTGGGGGCTCAAGGACTCATCAAGTAAATCGACTCCAAATTCCTGTGTCTTTTTCATCTGTGGGAAAGAAATCTAGTCTCGATTGATAGAATCAGCAAGTCAATTCAGAAAGAGACTGTTGCAGTCGACAAGGCTAGCAAAATGATAAAGGGATTGTCAAATACGATTCAGGAAATCCGAGATGAAAGTATTGGTCCAGCAATCGACAATGCAACAACAAAAAAAACGCAAGATATCGATATCGATGATAATTTTGCTGAAAAAAGACGGAGGATCATAAGTCAGCGTCTTTCAGATTCAAACAAACAAATCCATGATGGCTATCTCGACTCAAAACGGGAGGTTCAGAGGGCAATAAATTAGTTTTATGATAAAATCCTGACAGAACTCACTAAGAGGCATGAGGCAATGGCTTCAATATCTTCAGAATTTTATTTTCTAACCGCAGAAGCTCTAAAAGAGCCAATTGATATTCTTCTTAAACATGCCGCATATTTCAGGATGAAATATTCACATGATGTAGATGAAGAATTGGAAATGTTTCGAATGCAAGCTAAAGAACTCCTTAAAGATGTTGAAAAAGCAACACCACTTGACATTCATAAAAAGATTCAAGAGCTTTCTTCAGAGGATATATATCCGAATATCCAAATAGCTCTTAGAATTTACTTAACACTTCCTGTTACAGTGGCCTCTAGTGGGCGAATCTTCAGTAAAATAAAGCTCATCAAGAATTATTTAAGATCATCCATGGGACTGGGACGATTGTCAAATTTAGCCATTTTATCGATTAAACATGGAGAGGTAGCGAAACTTATCTTAAAGGAATTAATTAATAATTTTTGCGAAAATCAGAGCCAGGAAAGTAGCATTTGAGTAGATTAACTTAGCTTAGTACCAATGTTAAGTTAAATTTGATATAGGTATTCCTAGCAACTCAATGAATTTTGAAATAGACTGTGTAAAATGTAACGAGTATTTGTATTTAAATGTGTGTTTCTGTTTCTTAATCCTTCATAACACCTTTGATTCTGGGCTGTAAATTAGTTTCCTTCTGTCTTAAATTTCTGTAGATCAACAAAACTGCATATTTATATATTTACAAGAAACGCCTTCACATTTTCTTGGGACAAGGGAAAATTTCAATCTCTCTGCATTCTTTGCTTCCTGGGGGCTTCTTTAGACGGCGCCATTTTAAAATCTTCCCAGGGGTGCTAAGGTACACCACTGCCTTACCCATTACTTCTAATGCGTCTAATTTGCGACTTAATACACCTAAATTCCCGTGCTTCTTTCCTGGCTTATGAATTACTTCAAATTCAAATTCACTTCATTTTAGAGCCCACCTTGTTAACCGACTAGAAGTATCCTTGAGTCCCAGTAATCATCTCAATGCTGCATGATCCGTCACGACCTTTAACTTCCTACAATAAAGGTAACAACGAAAATACGTTACTCCATATATTACAGCCAACATCTCCTTTTCCGTTGTGGAATGATTCTGCTCTGCCCTATTTAACTGCCTAGAAGCATACGCGACCGGATACTCCTGTCCATTCACCATTTGCCCCAAAACACATCCTACTGCACCATTTGAAGCGTCACATGATAAGATGAAATCTTCTTCAAAATTCGAAAACACCATTACCGGGCCAGAAACTAATCTCATCTTTAATTTATCAAAAGCTTCCTGACATTCCTCTGTCCATTGAAATTTAACCCCTTTTCTTTAAAAGCTTTGTTAACGATTCGGCTGTCTTAGCATAATCTTTTACAAATTTACGATAACATGAACATAGCCCAATATACGATTGTAACTGCTTCGTTGTACGTGGTGTCGGAAAATTTTGAACTGCCTCTATTAACCGAGGATCAGTTAGAACCCCTTGGTCAGTGATTACATGGCCTAAATATTTGACCAGCGTCTGCACAAAATTACATTTTTCTAAACTTAATGTTAACCGTGCCGAACGCAATCTTCTAAAGACTTCTCTTAAACGCGATACACGTTCTAGTAGCCCGTCGGTCGCTGAGTCGGCCACCGCCTGCAGTGTCTGCCCTCCTCGCAGGAGTGCCCTGTGGCCTTGACCGTCCGGCATAAGTGGCGGCCTTTCTCCAAAGCCGCTTCAGTCGATGCTGCCACTCCGCAGGTCAGTAACGTCTCCAAAACGCCTGACACGTCCCCATCAACTCAGCCGCAAATAGTCTGCACAATCCTTACAAGGAGATTCTGTGCCATGTTTTTACAAATGTGCTTACAACATAAATACAATGAATAATAATGAAAGATTACTCCAAGAATAAAAGAATAAAAGGTTTGCCAATGCCTAATATACACTCCTGGAAATGGAAAAAAGAACACTTTGACACCGGTGTGTCACACCCACCATACTTGCTCCAGACACTGCGAGAGGGCTGTACAAGCAATGATCACACGCACGGCACAGCGGACACACCAGGAACCGCGGTGTTGGCCGTCGAATGGCGCTAGCTGCGCAGCATTTGCGCACCGCCGCCGTCAGTGTCAGCCAGTTTGCCGTGGCATACGGAGCTCCATCGCAGTCTTTAACACTGGTAGCATGCCGCGACAGCGTGGACGTGAACCGTATGTGCAATTGACGGACTTTGAGCGAGGGCGTATAGTGGGCATGCGGGAGGCCGGGTGGACGTACCGCCGAATTGCTCAACACGTGGGGCGTGAGGTCTCCACAGTACATCGATGTTGTCTCCAGTGGTCGGCGGAAGGTGCACGTGCCCGTCGACCTGGGACCGGACTGCAGCGACGCACGGATGCACGCCAAGACCGTAGGATCCTACGCAGTGCCGTAGGGGACTGCACTGCCACTTCCCAGCAAATTAGGGACACTGTTGCTCCTGGGGTATCGGCGAGGACCATTCGAAACCGTCTCCATGAAGCTGGGATACGGTCCCACACACCGTTAGGCCGTCTTGCGCTCACGCCCCAACATCGTGCAGCCCGCCTCCAGTGGTGTCTCGACAGACGTGAATGGAGGGACGAATTGAGACGTGTCGTCTTCAGCGATGAGAGTCGCTTCTGCCTTGGTGCCAATGATGGTCCTATGCGTGTTTGGCGCCGTGCAGGTGAGCGCCACAATCAGGACTGCATAAGACCGAGGCACACAGGGCCAACACCCGGCATCATGGTGTGGGGAGCGATCTCCTACACTGGCCGTACACCTCTGGTGATCGTCGAGGGGACACTGAATAGTGCACGGTACATCCAAACCGTCATCGAACCCATCGTTCTACCATTCCTAGACCGGCAAGGGAACTTGCTGTTCCAACAGGACAATGCACGTCCGCATGTATCCCGTGCCACCCAACGTGCTCTAGAAGGTGTAAGTCAACTACCCTGGCCAGCAAGATCTCCGGATCTGTCCCCCATTGAGCATGTTTGGGACTGGATGAAGCGTCGTCTCACGCGGTCTGCACGTCCAGCACGAACGCTGGTCCAGCTCAGGCGCCAGGTGGATATGGCATGGCAAGCCGTTCCACAGGATTACATCCAGCATCTCTATAATCGTCTCCATGGGAGAACAGCAGCCTGCATTGCTGCGGAAGGTGGATATCCACTGTACTAGTGCCGACATTGTGCATGCTCTTTTGCCTGTGTCTATGTGCCTGTGGTTCTGTCAGTGTGATCATGTGAAGTATCTGACCCCAGGAATGAGTCAATAAAGTTTCCCCTTCCTGGGACAATGAATTCACGGTGTTCTTATTTCAATTTCCAGGAGTGTATAATCCTACTCTATTACATAAATAATTTGATATTATTACAGTGATAATTTTAGATGATTACATTTCTTTATAATCTTAAGTAGTCAAGTAGTGGTGAGGTGTTGTACTGTATGATAGTGTATTGTAATTTCTCATAACCTTTCATGCACAAAAAATACTAAGCTCGCTTAGACTACCCATTCACTTCAGTCATACTCAATCCATCTAAGTCTATTAATTATTCATGCAACCCAATTATTGCTAAAGATAGACAAATTAATATACTCCCATTCTTGTGGAGGTTGAGGTGGCACTAACGCTGGTGTATGGCATCAATCTGGATGAGAACCGATGTCACCAATTTGCTCACTGTTCTTTCCTAAAACAATTGCTACGAAATTCTGTTTTTTTTCTGTCACTGACACAAATTTTTCTCAGGTTGGTGAAAAACATTTTCTACTCCAGCTCCTGAAACAAACATAAAGCACAAGATATTAACGACAATTGACTATCAATCTACATATCTTCCGTTCTTCTATTTATCACAAATTAATCTGTGCCTCGCTCACTCTGTACAAACATACCAATGTGACTTGCACATTCCGTGCTCACACCACATAGTACAAACCATCGCACAAGATCAACCAATAAGGCACTTGTGAACTTACTCGCGAAAGCCCATACGAATATCATCGCACAACAGTGCAGAAACCACATGCGATAGCCACAAACGAGAAAATCATAGTGAACTACAACCGCATTAGACACGATAGCTCATCTGTGTAACCACACTCTAAAAAAATATCCAATTAGCGAGGAACATCGCATCAAAGGCGGCATCCAAGGACAAAAATACACCACAAATACATTACGCCACTGGCGATAACAATAAACAGCCCGCAGTGAAGACACATTGCACTGGGCACTAGTAACAAACCACAGCGAAACACACAAGAAAGTCTACACGCATTTTGCGTGACATTACACGACCATCCTCCAAAATACCTCCAAGAATCTCGCAAACCCATGTCAACGACGTCCCTATCAGAAAAATACTATCAATTATATGCCGGGTCTTTAAAGGGCGTGTACTGCGATGCATACACAATGAACAGAAGAAATATGATTGTAACTGATCTCTAACATGTTACGAGAATAATTCCGTCCCCAATACTCGTGCTCTTTTTTTTGTGCTCGAACATATAAGATTCTATTGTTGTGGTAAAACCTGATTCTGTCGTTACGTGCAAATTGCAAAATTGCTAAGATAATATATTACTCACGCGAAATAGGACACAAATAAACATCTAAGTTTCCATCGTTAAATCGGGACAGCCCTACTCTCAACAACTGTAATTGATTCAGCTCTGGGATGACCAACTGTACATCTAAAAACTTGCTACATATTAAGAAGAAATACTTGTACAGTAAAATTTTAACAATGCGAACTCTTACACCTAGAAGTTTCTATGTTAATTACCCTGGTGAATCACAAAAGGTCTAAAGAAATGATCGTTATCTTTTAAGTTATTATAACTAAACAAACTTATGCGACAATGCTTATGTTCGGCTGGCCCCGAGCATTAAACTATCTGTGGCTTGTTCAGAATAAGCAAATTGCCATCGTATGTCTCCCTTTCTATGTTCTTCTCTACTCCTTCCTCCTGCTGTAACTGCTGCTGTCGTGACCGCCAGCTTTATTCAATAAAGGGTTTAATGTGCTATATGTGATGCACTCCTGCCGAACTTCCAGATCTAAGAAGCTCCATCTGATACGCATTCTCGAGCGCGACACAGCGTATCCGAAGCGGTCCATTATACACATTGAATAACTTTTGGCGCTGTCTCTTCTGTTTCTTTGAGAGCCTAAACGATTTGGCGAGAACCTTCTGTCCAACGCGAAATTCACGGACCCGAGCCTTCTTATCTTCTCGCTCCTTCCTTTTCCTTCCTACGGTCGCAAGTTCTAATCCTGCCTCGGGCATGGCTGTGTGTGATGTCCTTAGGCTAGTTAGGTTTAAGTGGTTCTAAGTTCTAGATGACTGATGACCTCAGATGTTAAGTCCCATAGTGCTCAGAGCCATTTGAACCTTCTCATTCCAGTTTCCCGAATCCTTTGCAGCGCCATCCCGATTACCTCTCAGTGCGGAAACTGTTTCCGCCGGGGAAATTCCACTCGTTCCCGTACTTTCTCTGCTGGATTTCTGTTCTTCAACACAGTTATCGGTGCCAAGAGAGTTGAACCATGTGAAAGTTCATTCACAACATTTTGGAAATCCCGCAACATCACGTCCCATGTGCTGTGCTGTATATGACAGTAGATGTGACACAGATTTCCCAGGTCCTTCATCCATTGTTCGGCGGGGTTCGAACTCAGGTGGTGTCCCGATATGTAGATGGTTGCCACCTCATATGTCTCCAGAGTGTCCTTCCATCGTTTTGACCTGGACTGCGCCCTGTTATCTGTAATAATTTCGTCCACTTAGCCTAATGGCGCTAGGAAGTCTTTCGTTAACGGTCTGCAAACAGTGACTGCCGTGGCTCGTCGTAACGGAGTAAATGTAGCAGACTTCGATGTCAATTTAGTGACTACTAAAATGTATCGGAAACAACGCCGTGTGACCGGGAGCGGTCCCATTAAGTGCGCGGCCGCCATGTGTCGCTGTTTGTTTCGAATGACTGGTTGGAGGGGTGCCTTCATTGTCTGGCTGTCAGGTTTTGCCTTCTGACAGGTCTTGCAATCTGATAGAGCCTTCCTTACGCGTGTTTCCATATGTTTAAGACGACACAGGTCCTTCAATTTAAGGAAGCGTTTCCGATGTCCGAAGCGACAATAACTTAAGTGTGTGTACCAGATCAACTTATTGACTAGCTCTCCTAATATACAAAGGCTCCATATAGTGCTGGTTATGTAACGTATGTGGAATGAAATCCCCTCCCTTACAAGGTAGAACATTCGTAATTTGACTTCCTGGTGGCCCTTCCAACATTCTTTCAGCTGCCTCAGCTCAGGATCTTTATCCCACTCTCTTCTTATATAACGTAATGATGCAGTCATGACGTTCTCGAAAGCGCCTCCCCGCAGATAGAATAGACTAAAGTGACTATCCTCCGCATCTTCTCCCTTTTCACCTGGTCTCCCAATCGGTGAACGTGAAAGTGAGTCCGCAATCACATTTGTTTTTCCCGGGACATGTGTGAAGCAGAAGTCAAATTGCTGCAGGAATAAAACACACCGTGTCAACCTGTCGTGTCCCAATTTTGCCGACAGCAAAAATTCCTATGCTCTGTGGTCTGTAAAGACATGGGTTTTGTGTCGAAGCAGGAAATATTTGAATTTTTTGAAAGCCCACACGATGGCCAGTGCCTCCAACTCAGTTACGGAATAATTCCTTTCGCATTATGTAAGGACTCGGCTCCCAAATGCTATTGTCTTGTTCATTAATGCCCCTCTTCCATAATTTGCTGGAGTATTACTACGCCAAGACCTGTTTTCCCTACATCAGTCCACATGCAAAAATCCGCTCTTAGGTCAGGATGAGCTAGGATGCGTGCTTCAACAAGAGCAATTTTTAGCAAATTGAATTCATGATCCGCTGCCTCTCCCCACAGCCACTGTGTCTTCTTTCCTTTTAAGACACAAAGCCTTGGTGCACCATTCTCTTCGGTTGTAATGAATTTCTTATAAAATATTACGACGCTCAGGATCCCTCTGAGGTCCTTCCTGGTCTGTGGTCTCGGGAATTGTGCTATAGCTTCGAGTTTTACCGGATTAGGTGCCATTCCTTCTGCTGAAATTACATGCCCAAGAAAATCCACCTTTCTTATTCCGAAACATAATTTTTTAAAAATTAGTTGTGGCACCTTGTTGCCTTAGTGTTCCTAGTAGTTCACCAAGGACCTTATTCTGTTCGTCCCATGAAGGCTTTGCGACGAGGATATCATCAACGTAAGACGTGATGTCGTTCTTCATACTCTCCGAAAAAATTCCGTTCAGCCCCCTGATAAATGCTGCGGATGATACATTGAGGTCAAAGAGCAATCACCGGAACTGATAGCAGTGTCCTTCAACTATGAAATCCGTGTATTGACGACAACGAAGGGTGTAACTCAATTTGCCAGAAAGGTGAACGGATGTCAATGGACGAAAACTCTTTGACACCATGAAATCCTTGCAAGAGATCTACCAGCTTCTCCAGGAGTTCTGTTTCCTGCAATATTATTGAGTTGATATGCCTCGAATCAAGCACCAGACGTATCGATCCATCTTTCTTTTGAACTGTAACACCCCTCCAGCCACTTAGCTGGTTTTAGCGTCTGTTCACCCCAACTAATTGACTAACAGATCAACAGAGAGTGCTAAACTGCGGCAATATCGGATAACGCAAAAAAGTAATATGGCCGTTTGACTCCTGATTGAACTGTGGTGGCAATGTTGACATTAATTGGTTCAGCATTGATCCCTTTTTAATTAAAAAGGGGTGCACATTGATGTTATATACAGCTATTGAAATGTGACCATAAAATTAATTAAGAAAGTGACTTGTGATTTCAACTACTTGATTGAAAACAGATGCAGTCGATTGCCACAGATTTATTTTAACTCACGACCTTCAGTCGTCACATTATATGACTCTCCTAACAGGCAGTGGTAATAAATTGCGTTTGCGTGGAGTAAAGCGCGGTAATCAAAAGTAATTCCTATCGACTGACCCAGGCGTAATGCAAAGTGCTAGAAGAATTCTACAGTACACGGCCCATGAAACCGTCGTGGAAACTTTGCCGACGTGATCCAACAAATTAATCAGTGGCCGGAGCGGCTGCAATATCACCAAATATTGCATGGCAGAGCATCGTCGTTGTGTGGACGTTGGCCGACCTCATGGTGCTGCAAGGCTGTGCTCGTCTATTCACTCCTAGCTATCTTGCTCAGTACATAGCTGAACCAAAACTTTCTATCTCCAAGCTCAATCGTTCCATTTGCTAAGTCCTAAACTGCAGAGATGCTCACTCTTTCTCAGACAAGCTAAGTAAATAACGCCACGTCCGCACTCGAGGCAAGCTGGGAATGGAAGGCCTCTACTGAGACTTCCGCCAGTCTGCTCTTCGCCTTGGTTTCCCCTCCAGCAAAATCACTTACGCCAATTGCAGCACAAGTCGTGTTAATTATGCATTGCTTCCCAGCGCCAACCAATGCCTGGTCTGGGAATTGAACAAATTCCCACAATATTACCTTCCTCTCAACTTCTTCTATTTAGCTCCCCACAGGCCACCCATCAAGGTTAGCATCTGCACAAACACCAAGTTTTCCGGAATTCTGACTCCCAGGAGAGTACTTCAAATTCCTTGGCCCTACCTTCCCATCGGAGGCAGGCATATTTCATGCTGTCGCTCTTCACCTGATTTACTTCAGGCTCTGAGGACTGTGCATTCAGCGTGAAGTTGCTATAGTCACGTACATGCGTATTTTGACCTCTGTTGACTGCTCCACCATAGCTTGCGTGGCTTTGTCACATGTATCACAGAAAATGGGACGATGGAGATTTATCAACAGGTGTATAAGTTTTCCGTCAGTTTCCCGGTGCAACAGCATGGAGTCGAGGTCAACCACCCATTCACTGTGACTCATCTTAAGGCGGCTGGAGGCCGCGCACCGTTTCCACTTTCTCATAGCTTGAGCCGCCCTAAGCTGGCTATTGTCGCTTCCCTTAGCCGCTCCCCCGGCCGGCCACGGTCAAATACTTCCCTGGGGTAAACTAGCGTCCAGTAAAGCGACTCGTTTCCACAAAGTTTTCATGTTTTACTTTAAAACCATCACCTGACATTAATTACTCCACTACGTCCATACTATACCCTCTACAAGATGCATTGTGCCTTGTCAGTAATTTTATTCAGCCCTACTGTTCGCTCAACGTGAGTTAGGTGATCTTTAATTACTTCATGTAAGGGGCATAGTTCTTGCCATCTTACACAACTACTCGCAATGGGTTATTGTAAGTGGACACACTGGTTTCAATGATCCCTTCTTGCAGCATCCTCCATACTTCTGTTTGGACTCCCTCTCTGTATGCGATGGGAATGGGATAAGGTGGGACGAAGAACTTCTGATGTTGTTTGAGATGGAATGCATACTGGAAATTATTGGTTGCTACGGTCTTAGGTCGGAACGCTTTCATGTTGTTTAGGAGCACGATCTGTAGTTCCGGCCTCTCCTCTAAGGTAATATTGTCAATACCACAAACCCTCTCTTGTATCGCATGACGGACGTCGTCCTCGGTGTCGTCTCGGTCGTAGTGGTAATACCTGTCTTCTCTCGGCACTTATTTCTCCTTCACTAAATGCCAGTCATTTGAACCTGTGCAGATCTTAACGCACCTCGCCGGGACTTGTACTCGTATTTCCCAATCAATGCAACGAAGAATGGTGCTTTTATTCTTATTTAATGTCGCTTTACCACGTCCTAGATCCAGTATTGCATTATACTCGCGTAGAAAATCGGTTCCGACAATCAACTCAGTTGTCAGTTTTGGGACGATCAAGAAGTTTCCCACCAGCAGGTGACCTTGATAAAGTAGCTCTAGCCTTGTCTGCATGTTTACTTCAGTTGCCTTCCCCACTATTGCTCCTTTTATTCTTAGTTTCTTTACCAATAGTTCTGCCCAGTCTCTTCCGCAATGGCCGAAATATCACTACCACTATCCAGGATTGCTCTAACTCCCTTCCCTCCTATCGTTACCATAACAATTGGATGCACATAAATTTGAGTGAACTCTAGTCTTTCCTCCAGCAACGTTTCCTCAACATTGTATCTAATAACATGGATGAGGCTGGGTCCGAATTTAGTTGCAGATGCGTTTTGTGCCTCTTCTGCATTCATAACTAGTCATTGACGTTGGTTATCATTTCCATGCGCACTTCGACCTGAGTTCGGCCTGCAAATCTCAGTTTCCTCGATCTGAGCTCCGTTTCCGTTCCCTCCGTTGTTCAATTGCGCCCTTCTTCTGTTGTCATTGAACCTGGAGCCAAGGCTTCGCCATCCATTGCTTTGTTCTCTGATGCTCTCTGCTCGCAGTGCTTACTCTAATTCGTAAAGTGTGTTACGGAAAGTACTAAGCTCCACATATACCTGCCAGCTAATACTTGTTGATATTCTGACGGAAGTTTGGCGTAACAATGACGAATGATTTCATCGGTAGAACATGGTACGTCAAAATATTGGTTCTTGTCAATCATTGCATCACGGGATTTGACAGGGCTTTTGTAGCCTGAACTCTCGAA
Organism: Schistocerca gregaria; assembly: GCF_023897955.1. Classification (NCBI taxonomy): domain Eukaryota; kingdom Metazoa; phylum Arthropoda; class Insecta; order Orthoptera; family Acrididae; genus Schistocerca; species Schistocerca gregaria. Next base: position 241,372,180 of record NC_064931.1, read on the forward strand.
ATATTTCCCAGCAATCATCTCGTATTTTATGCGTTCTTGCGGCTCCTTGGACCAGTAGATATTTAGGAAGCTGTCCTTGAACTCCTGGTAACTTCTACACGTTGCTGATATCCCATGCATTTTCTCCGCAACTGACCCTTGCAAGTGATCGCAAATAAAGTCCAGCTTGTATTTTAATGGCCAATTTGGAGGTAAAGAAAGATCAAATTGTGACATCCAAGTCTGTGGGTGAGTAAAATTACCCTCACCTTGGAAAATGTCGAATTTTCGGACTTGGAGGAAGTGTTCGCAAATAAAGTCCAGCTTGTATTTCAATGGCCAATTTGGAGGTAAAGAAAGATCAAATTGTGACATCCAAGTCTGTGGGTGAGTAAAATTACCCTCACCTTGGAAAATGTCAAATTTTCGGACTTGGAGGAAGTGTTCGCAAATAAAGTCCAGCTTGTATTTCAGTGGCCTATTTGGAGGTAAAGAAAGATCAAATTGTGACATCCAAGTCCGTGGGTGAGTAAAATTACCCTCACCTTGGAAAATGTCGAATTTTCGGACTTGGAAGAAGTGTTGAAAATCAAATGGCATTACATCGACAAATTCCGTCCTTAGGAAAATATCTTACCTTGGGAGGTCCTGCTTCGACTTCCCCTCATTTGTGCTCCCTCCTTGGCTTCGAGAAAATGCGACGTTCATCTCACCATATCCTCTGCTTGCCGCTAACGGTATACAGTTATCCCTCCCGACTGAATTTGCTTCGGGTGCTATAGCGTTCGCGCTTGGCCGCATTTGAATTTTTTCCTTAGCGCCTCCTCCAATATCTTCTCTATGCGCGTGTTGATCGCTACGTGTTGCGCTTTGAACGAAAGGAGAGTACGGACCTCTTCAGCCTCGCTCACAGGAGTTGCAGTTGTTACTTCCGAAGCTGTCCCTGATTTGCGCTGCTCAGATTCTAATCTGTCCATAGCCGTTGTCGCATGAAAATCCGTGGCTTCACGTATTTTTGTGTCGACGCGCTGCTCCGCGTCATTCTGTCGCTTTTCTACGCTTTCGACCTTCTTGTTCAAATTGATGACCGCCTCTCGTCCTTGCAATCCTATGCGTTTACTCGCTTTCGATGCTTCAGCTGCTACTCGTCTTGCGAAACTTGCAACTGTCTTGGCACTCTCTGCTGTCTTCTTAGGATCATGTGCAATCTTTAAACATTTCATTTCCTTGGTGTTTACTTTCCGTAGGTCTTCCTAGAGTTTATTTGCCCTTGTCTTCTGTTCCTCTTGCATCTGATTTACCTGAGCACCGATATTTTTTATGCCCGTCCTCGTCTCGTTAATTTTCTCCTTCATTCCTTTTAGTCCAGCCTCCATTCCCTTTAGTCTATCAAGTTTCATCTCCATTCGCATTAAAAATGCCACTACGTTGAAGTCCTCTTCGTTTCCCACCGTATCGCAATCATTCGAACTCATACATGAATTCTGCGGTTCTGATTCCGCCCTGTCTTCCCTGTCGGATTTCTATCAAGCACATCTGCCGTGATATGTTGTGATCCGCTCACATCTTCTACCACACGCGATGTGGCATTGTCTGTCCCCTCAAGAAAAGACGTATCTCTTTCGTCTCCCTGATTTCCTTGTTGTGCGACCTCGTTGTTGCTAATTCCGTTCAACTGCAACGCCTCTCTACGTTCATACGGTGCCTGAACCGTTTCGTTGCGCTCTTCCTACATGACGTATGCTTTATTTTCCCGCTCCCAGTCTACTTGTCTAGTCCTGCCTCTCGTTATCATTCAATTTCTCTGTCAACAACAACATTACTTATCCGTGCAACACGTGGACAACCTATTATTTAGCTCACAAGATATGCGCAGTATAATATAATGACAGTAGTAAAACAGATTCAGAATCAAAAGCAACCAAATGCAAAGCAAATAGAATAGTAAACACCACAAAAATTACACGACAGCGCCGTTAACAACGACGGGAATTGGGAAATTACACAGAAGTCTCTGACACAAATGCACTAAAAATAAAACAAGGAAACACATAAACAGCAGAATCAGAGTATTACATATCTAAAGCATACTAATGAACCATATTTTTCTTAATAATGTGCACCTGATCGGCAAGTACGCAAACTGACATCTTATTATAGCAACCTAGGACCACAAGGGCGCATTTTAGCCCTTATTCAGCTGCTCACATCACCTTATCGGATTGTTAACCTGCCTTCATGTTGTTTGGATGCTGTAAGTGGGGCATTTAAAACTGAGAATATTTAATGAGTTTGAAAGAAGATTATCGTTAATGAAGTGAAAGATCCACGCAGTGGACAACCAAGTGAAAAGCTACTCCTAATGTTTCAGATCTAGATTGCAATAATAAAATGGGAAGGAACTGTTAATTAGAACTCAGGGAGAAGTTGTAGTCTAATTGACAATCCATTTATTCATCTTAAACGTGACAAGACAACAAAATTATTAAAGAAAGATCACACAAACACTTTTATTTAACAAACGCATTTCTAACATGGGATCTATGGTGGACAAAGTGATCTCCTTGGGATCGATACACGACACTAACCAGAACACTAATCGCTCTATCTGACTTCATACACGTGAATCCAGGTTATGGCACCAAACTACTCCACCACCAAGCATCTGCAGTATATTCTACCATACAAGGAAAAAAGAAAAACACGGTTCGAAACAACAGGGTGATGAGAAATATATATTTTAGCCCTACGTCGCAGCAGCGAACACTTTAGGCCGTGTCCTACGTGAGCGACAGAGGCGACCGACAGCATGCGACACCCGGGTTCGCGACATTCCTTCTACAACTCACTACTTCGTGCGACATGCGAGGGTATCCTGCGTGCGATCGACAAACTACCGCAAGCTCCGATCAGCTATTTCCGAAAGATGTCCCCCACAAATCGTACAATGATGTTGTTGCCCTAAAGTACTGTAGCAAAATTAATTGTAATTAGGAAATTAAGACGTCAAAGTAGCGCTGTATATGAAATCTACAAAGCGAGGTGTCTCCATGGCGAATTCAATCATTTATGTCGTGAGTTACGACGATCACCAAACAAATTTTTTAAATATATAAGAATGAATATACATACCTTCGATTATCTCGTCAGTGGTTTAAAGACGTGTATTTCGCATGCCACCACCAACTTTCAGCGGCCAATAATCATGGAAGAAAGGCTGATAATTGCACTAAGGTAAGTTACTACCATATTCTAGTATGTGCTTTCAGAATGTAACATGAGCTGTGTAGCACTGGATTTTTGTTTTATGTTTTTTTATTAATTTACTTCTTTCAAATCAGTGCTAGTCGAGATTATGTTGTGTAAATTAACGTCGACAATAAAGAATTTTTTACGAATTGATGGCAAAATGATTACATATTTGATAAATTCATACTGCAAAGTACAAAACTATTCTTTGCTAGTGTGACTGTTATATCTGTTAATTATTCTTTGCCTGTGGACGCTAGCTTACAATTTTCTATTGAGAGTATAGTATGTGTTATACAAGTTAAGAGGCACACAGGTTAAGACAGATGAACATATCTGTTCTGACTGCATTTACCATGTTATTTTACAATTTATATATAATGAAGAAAAGAGGATAATTATTTACAGGCACATATGAGGTTACTCCACATTTTGTATCACACCATAAAAGTTAAATCAGTAAACAAATTCCATCTTTTTCTTCCTTGATTGATTTGATAGCTTAATTAAAAAAACCTTTTGCCTGCTTAATCTGGAAAAATCGCTGTCAGTTTGAGCTTTTGCTACCTTAGGTAATAATTTTCCTTTCCTCTTACATAGTCATTGGCCTTCACTCTTATGTTGGAGTAGTTTATCACTTACTATCATTGCACAAATATTCTGATTTTTATATATATACACCCCTCTGCTCTTTTCTGAGTTTTAAATATTTGTAAGCATGTATCTTGTGCACTTCCTCATATGTGAACTGACTAGTACACAAGTTGGAATATGGGTCCACTGTACATTGTCCATAGAACTTTATCATGCGCAACGTTTACTGTTCTGGACATGAAACTCTGCGTCTTTGCCTTACATGAGACAAAGAAAGGTAACCATTCACCTACACATTACTGAGGTGTGGGGTATTGACTGTTTTCCCTTGTATGTGTCTATACTCCAGCCATGAGCCATCTATAGATGAGTGGTTTCCTTCTTTTTTAATGTATTATTCAATCCAGGAATTTCCATTGTGTATTATATCTTTTTTACATAGTACATATGTAATTCCCCACGTCAAATGCTTGTCTGTAACACTTCATACAAAATTGTGCTTTTTGTTTCTTTAATTGTGTCCATTGACTTAAATCAGACGTTCCCCTTTTTTTAGTTTTGAGCACTACATACACACATTGATTTATGAAATGATAGTTTTGTACTAGATACTAGTTTACAGATTCCATAGTTAGTAGTACTTTGTCTTACTTTGCTTTATTAAATCATCTGCTGCAGTTACAAAACATCTGTTAAAAGTGATTGCTTTTTCTACAAGATCTACGTCAGTTTCGCTATCCTCTGCCCTTTTTGTTACTTTTTCACTTTTTATTTATAAAGGAATGTAAGTCTTTTTGAGGAATTATCTCCTTTGTCTACTGCCATATTAATCAATAACGTTTTTGTTTCTCTACTGAAACTGCAGTAATCTGTCTTTTATTTCGTACAAAGTATAATATGCATCAGCGTTTCTTCGCTTAGAGAGGTCTTAATACATTTTCAGTTTATTTGTTGTATGGTGTACCTCACCAGTCACCCATATTTCTCTCTTTATGATACTAGTTTATTACCTTTTTGCTCACAGGAAATAAGTGTCCGTAGAGAAAGCTATTATTATAGATTACCTGTTCCAATTTAAGACATAGTACTTTTACGAAGCAAAAACTATATACAAAAAATTACTCTTCCTTCAGGTATTATGCAATGGGAGTGTCATTTCGCCAGCTCTCCTATACCGTCAGGGTTGTCAAACCAACAGCGACAAATACTGTGAAGGAAGTCGCAAGAGCTCTATGGTTATATTTCCCACCATTACATATGCCACAACCAACAGCAGAGAATTTTGCCAATACCGCAAAGCACTTTCTGGAAACATAGCAGTTTCCAAATTGCATAGGCAGTATAGATGGGAAACACACCAGAATTCGCATCTTAGCAAATTCGAGAAGTCAATATTTTAGTTATAAAAATTACTTTTCAATAGTTCTGCTGTCAGTAACGGATGGCAAATATAGATTTGCTGTAATTGATGTTGGTGCATATGGAAGATACAGTGATGTTGGAGTATTCTATAATTCGGTATTCTGTAGGAAAATTGAATCAAAGGAAATAATTTTGCCTGGGGAATCATTCCTGCCAAATAAGAACATGAGAGGGCCATATGTGTTTGTTGGAGATGAAGCGTTTCCACTGAGGTCATACTTAATGAGACCATATCCAGGAAGAAATTTAACTGCTGAAAAGGCAGTCTTTAGTGAAAGGCTTTCAAGAGCAAGGAAAGTTGTTGAATTCTCATTTGGAATTCTCTCCTCAAAATGGAGAATCTTGTTGAAACCAATAGAAACGGATGTGGACAATGCAGTCAGTAGTCATTGTGAAAGCAACAACTATTCTGCATAATATTATTATTGACAAAGAAGGTGTTGACCCGCGATGTAACACAGTCATTGAGACAAGAGTGGGAACAAATATTCGCAGCCCAGTGAGGTTAATTTCTCCTCGTCAAGAGGCAACAAACATCAGAAATCAATTTTGAAATTATTTTAATAGTGTACAAAATGGAAATTTGGAATAAACTTTTAAATATGTACTTGATGTTTTCATTACTAACTAGTGCATAAATATAACTCTTCACAAACATATTTATCAATGAAGAAAACTGCTAGTGCTTTTAATTCATGAGAATGTTCATGTCCATCTTTGTGTTATTTTCCACAGTGTCATTCTGTATGATGATTGAATGAGACTGTGAAACAGCTACTGACGATTTGGTTTCTAATCCAACAACATTCAGCTATTTAGCTGAAACAGCTATAGTCAATCATTTTTCTGACCATGATATTGAAATGTTATCAACAAAATTTACTGCCAAGTTAGGCAGTGATCATACCAAAACTGTTATATCACTGTACCATTAACAATGGCTATCACCATAGAGAGAATTTATGGAAACAATGTAGGAGAGAAATTTATAAAGCATGTTAATGTTAACTTTAACTCTTCCTTAAATATATTCGAGAAACAACTCCACTCTCGTTTTCCAACAATAAAACAAGGGCAATATTGGTCAGAAATATAAGAACTAGATAACTTCTGGCGCTAAAGTATCTTGTGGGGAGTAGAAAGCTCTGTGTCATCCAGTGGCTATAAACACAGAACCCAGAAATAAGAAATGGATTAAAGATCCTTGTGCAGACAGTGCATGTACCAACAACAGTGTATATCTCTTTTTTGCTCCACATTCATGAAGGTTCTCCTCCCTGATGTAATCTATGGAACATGATGAATGACAGAAAACCACCACCTGTTTGTGTCACTACAGACCAACAAACCTACTACATTTCAAAAAATATCCAGAATGTGGCATAATCCCTGCTCCTGTTTTATAAAACTGCAATTCTCTAGTAGAAGTATCTGGCCTCAGTACAAAAACATTAACTATTTTTGAAATGTACAAAAGGTTATCCCAATATACTCATGTACAAATTCCCACAACCATTTTGCCACACACAACATGGTCTCCTTGCAGATCAGTTTACTTAACAGATTTAATCTGTCCACAATGTACTGTACTACTTGAACCTAAGTTAAATAAATCTTGATCGGTGCCTTATTGTTTCAACAGCACATAACAAAATTCTGTGGATGCTTTCTAATAGGAGCTTGTACAAATCTAAGAAAATTGAAACAAAAAGACTATCATGGAAAGTGATATTAATTAATCAGTCAATTTAAAAGCAGATACATGTCACTAATAAAAATTGTACAGGTAGTTACTGTCCACAGCCTTGAATCACTGAAACCAGAATATCAGGATACAAGATACGGTTATTAGAAATTTTGCTTCTCAGTGCATTAATTAACCCACCCATTACTTCTAATTTTCTGGTGGTTCAATTTGCTTAAAATAAGGTACCAATGACAACAAAAACTATCTGTCTTCACATTCGGCTTGTGAGTCCAAGATTTTGATCTTTTTCGTTTCCATTTCAAGCAGTTCTCTCTCAAAACTAGCAGAGTGTCTTCTCTTCGCTGACCATGTCAGTGACGGTGGAGGTGGTGATGTGGCATCCATAGAGTTATGGTCTCCTGTGCTGGGCAGGAACTCCTTAGTCAGAACACAATCAATGTAGCCATTGAAGACTATACATTCACCAAAATCTGTTTCTGGCACTGCAGTGTCACTGTCACCATTTGATGACAGTGATTGTTGACATTTAAGTGCCACATTTGTTCCAGTCTCTCTTGGTGTCATTATGTCCTTCAACGTCTGGAAATAACACCACTTGCTACTCTTTGCATTTGCTGCATCACCTGATGATGTTATCGGTTTCTTCTTCAGTTCTCTTCGCAAACAGTCGCTCAAGGATTTCCATTTGTTTTTGGCATAGCCTCCTGAAACCAGATAAGCAAATATGTAATAAAAGTTATCTTTGTGACTGTGGATTTATATTTTTCATTGTATTATGTGACCCATTAATAATGCTAAGATGAAAGTATAAATGTGTAAAAAAAACTGCAATATACTTGGAAATATTAGCCAAAATGACAGGAAAAGTCTTCTGTTTTTCACTTGAACAAAAATTATAGAGAATAAGATGAAAGTGAAACTTGTTATTCTACAAATTATATACTACGTAATATTTAAAAACCATTGTACACTAATCAGCTAATTCTTTGTCTTCTAAATTATATTAATACAATACAAAATCTGATTTACCTATCAGAAAAGTATTCAGGTCTTACACTTACATAATAACTTCAACATTTATAATCAGAACAACACAAGCAGCAGTGAATAATATATATATACACTGCAGCTACCACACCATATAATTAGGCAAGTTTCTGCACTTTAGTTGGATTTTAAAACATCCCTGCATAACATAACATTCTATTACTAAGAGCATAATTACAGTCTTCTTCACATTGTCGAAAAAATATAATGATATTTCATTACATGTACATAAATGAGACTGCCTACAACAGTTAACGAACGGCAAACTGTACCAGAATGTTCAGGGATATTTAAGAACATGACAACATTATATTCCAGTCCTTACATTGTATTTACAAAATACAGAAGATGAAAAGCAAACGTAGAGCAGATGTCATGAAAAAAAGGAAAATCGTTTGAGTCATAGATTTGTAAAGACGAAAAAAATCTGATATTGAGCCCAATTTCTACGTTTACACACCTCATATAAGGCAGACATATCGTTATAAAAGTCAAAAATGAAGCGTATATTCAGAAAAGCTTTATTTTATTGATAATAAAATCCCTTAACTCTACTTTTCCGTGTATTGTGTACATAAAATATAAAACATTTAAGTGGTGCAAGTACGTAATTTCTACCTTCATCACAGACGGCAATGTACATTACTAAGTATCGTAATGTAAAATGCGTCTTCATCAGTAGTTGTAATCAAATATTTAAAAAGTCTCATACATATTTAATCACTTTTTGACAACTGTAAAACGGAATCAGAAGAGAAAAGAAATAACTCCTGTGAGATGAACTTGTAACTGTTATACAATCGTAAACAAAAAAAACGTACTTTTTTGGATGTCGTAATGACATAAATATGAATAATTGCACATACAAAAGAAAAAAACAATACTTATTTGTTGAGCCCAATGCGTTGGCCACAGCCGCCCATTCTTGGTTACATGTGAAGCTATTGTGGTAGTTTTTCTGTCTTATATACCACAAACAGCGCCTCTTACTAACTTCTGCTATTAAAATTTCGGCGAAATCCGTCGACATGTTGTCTGCTACATCACAAAACCCTGTACAGTTTGGAATATGGCTGCCGCTGTCGCACGCGCTACAAGCGACAAGATTCAAACATGTTTGAAATCAAACGTCGCCAGTTGCAGCGGGAGACAGGCAGTGACACAGATGTCGCTCATGTAGGACACTTCCGTAACAATACCTGCGGTTGTATTTTGTCGCCTGAAGCTGTCGCGCGCTGTCGCTGGTCAAGGCGGCACACCGCGATGCGTTGGGCGACTGAAGTCATAGACGGTGGCGATCTGTTATTAAATGCGAGTTCCCGAAAAATGCAAATACGCGGTCTCGCGTTCTCTTAATTCAGGATGCAGGTACTTCCCTATGAGCCTCTGAAACCCCTATGGATTCCAGTGTGCAGGTGGACCCGTTTTCTGGTCTGCCAAACCAATTTGACTCCGTGCCACGAATGTGCGTTTTGGAATATGTCAAATGTTTAGACAGCCGACTCAACACAAAAAAGTACACGCACGTGTCACCCGTTCAAATGGCTCTGAGCACTATGGGACTTAACATCTGAGGTCATCACTCCCCTAGTAGTTAGAACTACTTAAACCTAACTAACACATCCGTGCCTGAGGCAGGATTCAAACCTGCGACCGTAGCAGTCGCGTGGTTCCAGACTGAAGCGCCTAGAACCGCTCGGCCACCACGGCCGGCGCATCACTCGTGACCGTGATGATATAAGTAGTAACTCTGACGGTTCAGAAGGTGAGTGTCACAAATCCAAGTCGTACACTAGCAAAGGGCACAAGTGTCACCGTTTAGGTAGAGACCTGCAATTCTTTACTAACAAAGCGCCGCTACAAAAGACTTGCACAAGAGTGATTCTTGTTCCTTTCTCACCGCTTCCTTCTCAGCTCGGTTCCAAAAGAACATTTCCCTTTTTTTACTTCCCCCTCTTTCTCACAAGCCAATCACGAGCTGGAGCCCAGTATCCTAAGCTTGGATTATGGTCTTTGCACTGCCAACCGATTTGACAAATCATACAATTTAAAGTTAATTGGGAGAAAACGGAAAAACGATTCTGCTTCGCGGCCTCTTTCCCACACGTTTGCTGGGTCTTTTGCTAACTAAATTAAGAGTGGAAGCACAGCCCTCCATAAACAGCTTGTTATCTACTATGTTGCGTCCATTTCAAAGTTTCCAAAAGAACGGCCATAAACTTGCCAAAAGCGTCGTGCTTAAATATGTTTTGAATCGCCGGCCGCGGTGGCCGTGCGGTTCTGGCGCTGCAGTCCGGAACCGCGGGGCTGCTACGGTCGCAGGTTCGAATCCTGCCTCGGGCATGTGTGTGTGTGATGTCCTTAGGTTAGTTAGGTTTAAGTTGTTCTAAGTTCTAGGGGACTTATGACCTAAGATGTTGAGTCCCATAGTGCTCAGAACAATTTTTTTTGTTTTGAATCAGAGTCTGGACGTCTGGACGCCAGTTTCCCTGTCCCGAGGAAATATGCAGAACGTTTGCATTTTTTTGGCTGCTTGCTCTCTGACAAGTGTTTGTTCTTAGGATAATTTAGATTAAGTAGTGTGTAAGGTCAGGGACTGATGACCTTAGCAGTTAAGTCCCATACGATTTCACACATATTTGAACATTTTTCTGCTGTATTTCCGGCCTACAATGCGCTGTCGGCGACTTCACAGCGCTTGCCCATATACCTATATGCCAGCCTCCCATCCGGCGTTAATTTAATGTGTTTTGCACAATACGACCGCTGCATGCACCCGTCTGGAAATGTCGCCTCACCGTTCTCCAGAAAAAAGTGCTTTGTCGGCCTACCAACGCCGTGCTTCTACTGCAATCGTTTAAGTCAGTACCCTATTCCTTTGAACGCAGTTAAAGCTTACCGTATTTCCTTCCCTAGAGCACGCAAATGAGACTATTAACTACTGCCCACCATTTCATCATAATGTATGAAGTGAAATCGCCATTAAGATCATATTCCCAACAGACACGAAGTGGCATAACACCGAATCAAAAGTGAGAGTGCCCTGCAATCTCTCAAGTTATTGACATTCAAAGTTAACAGCGAAGGCCAACAAGCACATACTTTCTGCCATATTTAGATGCCCTTATCTCCTAATCGGACAGTTAAACTGGTTTCTTGTGCTGTTATTGAACTAAAGAAGAAGTGTTTATTGGATGCTACTTGTGAAATATTGCGATTACGAATAATTACTGAGCTATTGGGATCCGAAGTTAGCAGCCGAGGGTGTGAAGCGCATAGTTTTTTTCAGATTCAGCTGTCAGTATGTCCTAACCAGATTTTTATTCTGGCCTCATGTGTTGTTGCTAAAGTGAAGAAGGAGAGTACTATGCATACTGCGGGTGACATATTGCTGCAGTGTATATTTATTATGATTTGGGCTTCTGAACATAGAGGCCTAAGTTTTGCAGCTCGGGACAATACTCGACTAGCCTGTAGCCGTGTACATTGACACCCTTGCCGGCAAACAGCGAAAACAAACCAGAGAACGAAGCTAATTTCAAGCTGGTTCCATTACCGGTTCACACACCTAGCACCCTTCGTCATAAGGCTTATTAGCAATACACTCCTTGTTGAAAATAATGTGCGCTTGGATTTTGTGAGTCCTTAATTTCATTTTCCTGCACAGGTATATGTTTCTAGTTGTTTGGCATGTCGTTAAGTTTAGTATTTTATCCACTGTCAGCAACTGTATACCTATTTGATTGATTTATCTATGGTCAGCCACTGTTTATCTATTTGTTTGAATAATCAGCAGCCAGGTGCTGATTTTGTACACAGAACCATCTGTTGTACAGACAAAGAAAGTGAACACACTCAATGTTTAGTAACACATTAACAATAATAAGGAATGTATCGCTTTCTTAAGAAGACACGAGGTGTCTGAAACTGGTAAAGGAAATAAAATCTCTTTTCTGCATATGGTTGCAGATTACTTCAACAAACTGAAACAGTGTTTTCGGTCCTGGACAATATGAAGAGAAATGAAGGATGTGCTAATAGATGTAGCTTTCTGTGTGCTAGCCTCACATCCGGAGCAACAAAAGGAGAGGGGAGTGCGAACCCTTAGCAGGATAAATGGCGGCAAAGCATACACAAACCGAGAAAGAGAAAACATAGGTCAAAAGTGCAGCTGTCTGCTTGCCTGTCATATCAGGTTCACTTTCGACAATGAATAGAATGGTTGTGGTGGTTGTCATAGCACCTGAGTAAGGAGCAGACAGATATTGGGATATTTATAAGATGCACTATGTGATCAAAAGTATCCGGACACCTGTCTGAAAATGACTTACAAGTTCGAGGTGCACTCCATCGGTAATGGTGTAACTCAGTATGGTGTGACGAAGGCATCACGTCGGGTAGATGGCTTGCCTGATGCAAGTCTTTCGATTTGATGCCATTTCGGCGACTTGCGTGTCGATAGGGATGAAATGATAATGATTAGGACAACACAACATCCAGTCCCTGAGCGGAGAAAATCTCAGACCCAGCTGAGAATCGAACCCAGGCCCTTAGGATTGAAAATTCGTCACGCTGACCACTGAGGTACCGGGGGCGGACACTCAGTATGACGTTGGCCCTCTATCAGATTTGATGACAGCTTCTACTCTCGCAGGCATACGTTCAATCAGGTGCTGGAAGGTTTCTTTGGGAGGGGCAACCCATTCTTCACAGAGTGCTGCACTGAGGAGTTGTATCGATATCGGTCGGTGAGGCCTGGCTGAAAGTCGGCGTTCCAAAACATCCCAGGAATGTTCTATAGGATTCAGGTCAGGACTCTGTGCAGGCCAGGCCATTGCAGGGACGTTATTGTCGTGTAACCACTCAGCCACAGGTCATCCATTGTTAACAGATGCTCGATCGTGTTGAAAGATGCAGTCGCCATCCCCGAATTCCTCTTCAACAGTAGGAAGCAAGGAGGTGCTTAAAACATCAATGTAGGCCTATGCTGTCATAGTGCCACGCAAAGCAACAAGGGGTCAAGCCCCGTCCATGAAAAACACGACCACACCATAATACTACCGCCCCCGAATTTAACTGTGGCGCTACACACGCTGACAGATGACGTTCACCGGGCTTTCGTCATACCCACAACCTGCCATCGGATCGCCACATTGTGTACTGTGATTCATCACTCCACAAACGTTTCTCCACTGTTCTATCGCCCAATGTTTACGCTCCTTACACCAAGCGAGGCGTCGATTGGCATTTACCGGCGTGATGTGCGGGTAATGACCAGCTGCTCGACCATGAAACGCAAGTTTTCTCACCTTCCACCTAACTGCCATAGTACTTGCCGTTTATTCTGATGTAGTATGGAATTCCTGTGTGATGGTCTGCATAGATGTCTGCCTATTACACATTACGACCGTCTTCATAGTACTTGCAGTTTATTCTGATGTAGTATGGAATTCCTGTGTGATGGTCTGGATAGATGTCTGCCTATTACACATTACGACCGTCTTCAACTGTCGGCGGGCTCTCTCAATCAACAGACGAGGTCGGCTTGAACGCTTTTGTGCTGTACTGTCCCTTCACGTTTCCACTTCATTATCACATCGGAAACATTGGGCCTAGGGATGTTTAGGAGTGTTAAATTTCGCGCACAGACGTATGACGCAAGTGACACCCATTCACCTGAGCACTTTTGAAGTCCGTGAGTCCCGCGCAGCACCCCATTCTGCTTTCTAGATTTCTAATGACTACTGAGGTGGCTGATATGGAGTACCTGCCAGTAAGTGGCAGCACAATGCACCTAATATGAAAAATGTATATTTTTGGGGGTTTCCGGATACTTTCGATCATATAGTGTTTTCCAGTGCTGGAGACGTCATCAGAGGCTTTAACGACTCAGAACGCCGTTACAGTTTCAAACAACCTCAGCAGGCGAATTGCTGTTATGCATCCAAGCAAGCTTTTGATGTAATCAGATCGCTGCCTAAGAACGCAGAGATAGGCGACATACGTTATGAGGTTGTGTTGCAGAAAAGTTTGCACCATTTCCGTTTTTTAGCATTAAGGCCCACATTGTATAATTTCACTCTTTGTCCTTTTTGTCAAAGATATTTTAGGGCTTTTGAATTTCTTTTGTGTCTGTGTAAATCTTAGTAAAGTAATGATTAGTGGTCACTAAGACTGTTGTGTCAGAGAAACGAATTTGATGATGCCCAAGCGGTAGTGCATGGTCTTCTACAGCTGATTTATTTGTCAGGGGACAGTTACTCTTGTGTTCCTTAAGGTGGGCGTTATTGATTGTTGATTTTTTTTTCTATTTACACTTGACTGCAAGAGAAACTGATTTTCTATAATAGTGTTGTGGCAAGTGGCGGCCACAGGTCTTTGCTGTGTCCAAATATTCACACACCTATCTAGTTGGGTTAAACACTTTAAAAACACTGTGTTTTCTAAGGTCTCTACTGGTGCGATCTGTGATATTAAATACGAATGGAAGGAAAATGTACTTATTAGTTGGCTATTTTTTCATTAGAAGTTCTAAATCTTTCAGGATGTCGGCCCCAATTCATCTGTTTGCCACAGTAGTCCCTTCTTCTGAAGGCAGATCTAGAGTGATCGAGTTCATCCTCCAAACACTGGGGTCTACCAGTTTTTTGATAACTCCTCTGTTTCGCTTCGGATGGTGACTGGAATTACTGTGAATATATCTTTCTATGTGAGTGGATTTGCTACAGACTTTATGCTCTAAGATTCTTTCAAGTTTTCTAAGCACCTGAACATCCGAAAATGAAATTTTACCTTCATTATATTTTTCCATAGTGAACTTTATATTAGAATTATTATTGAAGAAATTTAAAAGTTCTGACAATTCTTTTTTCCTACGAGGCCCTAGAACGTGGGTATCATCAACGTACTGAAACTAACATGAGGTATTTCTCCTTCGCTGACAGAAGGGCTGCTTCTTCAGAGGATTACACAAGAAAATTCGCTACAATTGGGCTTAGTGGATTGTACATTATTTAAAGTGATCTACTGTATCTTTTCCGAAAATACTTTCCAGCTATTGTAATGTTGTTGCCTTAATTTGATGTGAAAGCTGTGCTGATAGGCAATAAAAGCGGATTAAAAGCTATGAGCTGTCTGAGGTTAGTTAACCTTGCATTACTGCGCAACTGTTTCACCAGGTATCCAGTCTTAGTTACCAAATTCTCAACCAGACTAACATTAATAATAATCTTTTAATATTCATACGACAACCGGAGATATATATATATATATATATATATATATATATATATATATATATATATATATATAAGAGAATTTAAATAAAAAAATAAATCAGTTTGTATTTGGAAATTTATTTTAACATTGATCACTGAAATTTCAGCATATTAAGCTTGATTCATAACTAAACTGGTGCCTTATTTAGAATTATGAAAATGTGAGATTGTAATCTTATGGAACACATCAAATATGGAGCCAAGATTGGGAGACTGCATACAACACTGCATTCATAAAATAACACACGGAGAACTTTAAAACATATGCATGATTCAATTTTCACCCAAAGAAGTAGCGCAATCCTGTCCGTCATGTAATTATCACACACTGGTATTCATACTAACTCTCTGTGAAATCTTCCCGAAAAGAATACCTGAGGGCTACCTTGATGATTACACCAAATGCTTCACGTGTTCAACTTTTCTTACACAAAGAGTGTAACTCCACAATAATTCCGATAATTACAATAAATTAGATCGAGAAGCAATTTACAAAAGAAAAACCTTGAACTGCTTACTATCGTCTTACTATTAACCTGATGGGTCTAACAACTGTATAAGCACGTGGTACTGGTCTCACAAAGTACACCCCACGTGGGTTGAACATAAAGAATAGTTGTATATTGAAAAATATTGTCAAGACGAGAAGTTAATATCTCACCTACATTCGCATTTAAGATTGATGATCTTAGTTAGAGTTATTGATCAACACGTGGTTCCACTTTACTCACAAAGTAGTGACCAAGCAACTACCGGAATATATTCTGAACTTCACACTCGAATTACACTGCGTTATAATTTAAGATAACATTAGATATTTTACAGCTAAACCTGAAATAAAGGTGATTAAATTTTCAGTTAGGCTAAACTTAAGAAATCCATTGTCCTACGGACTTAGCAGACACGCGCTTAGCCGGAGATCTTACCACCTGAGACGCTCGCCACGGACAGACCGACCTGGCCCGCTACCGAGCGTGCTTCATAAATACAAACAAACGGAAGTGACCAGAGAGGCAGCTCCCTATACCAACATGACAAGGGACGGACAGGACCATACTAAGAATAGAAACCTCTTTGCTTCTAGAAAGCGTAGCTACCTGTTCCGACGTTGGTCCTACTGTTCTCTAGCAGACAGGCTTTTCTGCTACCATCCAGCATGCAACTAGAAATACATTTGCTCATTCATTCTTTCACACAGAAAGGAAGGGGGATGACAGTATCTTATCATACACAGTATATAACAGAAAGCGGATGTGGGTTCCGTGTGAGACTGTGTGACATGAATTACATATAAACTGTGTTTTAAAGTGTAGCAGTGTGACAGATCGTTCTTGTTTACGTGTAAAAGTAACACGGTTGACTGCTCAGTCTCCTCACAGATAGTCAGAAACACCAGAGTAAATTTAGAAGAGGAATTTATGCCGTAAATGACAACAGGTTTAAGAAATTAACATGAAAGGAATCCTACAGAGACCTTTCACTATGTCATCAACTCACTAACAGCAATCATAGTAAACAGAGATAACAGTGTCAAAACTGATGGTAACATCACTTGGACTAAATCTGAAGGACTTTAATTTTCAATAAACCAACCAGAATCTGTAGTGCGTGTGTCAGGTTTTCCTATAAATTGCTGTAGGAGACTAAGTATTGGGCAGCCAGCCCCTCAGGTCGGACAGTCACTGCTACTGACAATCTATCTCAATTGAATGCCATGTCTGGGAATTTTCCATACACTGTTTTCCATTGACTACCTCTGCTTTGGTAACACCCATGCCGTCAGTGAGGGTAATCGAAGAGGTTCATGTTAGCTTATTCTCTGTCCTAAGAACAGTATTTCTGGATTGTCCCTCGAGTTTCTGTATCTTCCTGGTTCTAATAAGTCCCCAGTTTTCTTGTGGTAGTCTTCTTTTTTCATTATCGGCACTGTAACATTACCTATATACCTTCTGTCAGAATTAGAATATCATTACAAGAATTTAAATATCGGAGATCTTTCTACTAGTCTATCGTAAAGTTACTGCCAGGTCAATTGCTCCTGCTCCTAAGCACGATCCTGGCTATTCTGCACGTGGTAAAAAAAAGAAGAGAGTTCAACTTCGATGTCAACAACAACATCTTCTATTCGTATTCTAGAAGGTGGAACAGCATAGTTGATAGCATATCTATTTCACTCTTAAATAGAACCCTGTCAGACCTATTAGTAACAGTATGACGCCTATCTGAAGGTAAGGAAGTTACTCTCTTCTTTTGCTATCTATCGAATGTCTACACTGAAGAGCCAAAGAAACTGGTACACCTGCCTAATATCGTGTAGGGCCCCCGCGAGCACGCCGAAATGCCGCAACATTACGTGGCATGGACTCAATTAATGCCTGAAGTAGATCTGGAGGGAACTGACACCACGAATCCTGCAGAGCTGTCCATAAATCCGAAAGACTACGAGGGGGTGGAGATCTCTTCTGAACAGCATGTGCGAGGTGTCCCAGATATGTTGAATAACGATCATGTCTGAGAAGCCTGGTGGCCGGCGGAAGAGTTTAAACTCAGAAGAGTGTTCCTGGAGCCACTCTGTAGCAGTTCCGGATCTGTAGCGTGTCGCATTGTCCTGATGGAATTGTCCAAGTCCGTTGGAAAGCACAATGTACATATGTACATGACGGATTCAGGTGATCAGACATCTACATCCTCGTGATTACTCTGCTATACACAATAAAGTGCCTCGCAGAGGGTTCAATGCACCACCTTCAAGCTGTCTCTCTACCGTTCCACTCTCGAACGGCGCGCGGGAAAAACGTGCACTTAATTTTTTCTGAGAGCCCTGATTCTCTTATTTATTCCTGATGATCATTTCTCCCTATGTAGGTGAGTGCCAACAGAATGTTTTCGCAGTCGGAGTACAAAACTGGTGATTGAAATTTCATGAGAAGATACCGTCGCAACGAAAAACGCCTTTGTTTTAGTGTTTGCCACTACAGTTCACGTATCATGTCTGTGGCACTATGTCCCCTATTTCGCGATAATACAAAACGAGCTGTCCTTCTTTGTACTTTCTCGATGTGATCCATCAGTCCCACTTGATCCGGATCCCACACCGCATAGCATTACTCCAGAATAGGGCGGACAAGCGTGATGTAAGCAGTTTTTTTAGTAGATCTGTTGCACCTTCTAAGTGTTTTGCCAATGAATCGCAGTCTTTGGTTTGCTCTACCCACAATATTATGTATCTGATCGTTCGAATTTAGCCGCGGTAGTCTCGCGGTTCTAGGCGCGCAGTCCGGAACCGTGCGACTGGTACGGTCGCAGGTTCGAATCCTGCCTCGGGCATGGATGTGTGTGATGTCCTTAGGTTAGTTAGGTTTAAGTAGTTCTAAGTTCTAGGGGACTAATGACCACAGCAGTTGAGTCCCATAGTGCTCAGAGCCATTTGAACCATTTTCGTTCGAATTTAGGTTATTTGTAATTATAATCACTAAGTATATAGTTGAATTTACAGTCTCAAAATTTGTCTGACTTATCGCGTAATCGAATTGTAGGGGATTTCTTTTAGTATTCACGTGAATAACTTCACACTTTTCTTTATTGAGGGTAAACTGCCACTGCTAGCACCATACATATATCTTATCTAAATCGTTCTGCAATTCGTTTTGGTCATCTGGTGACGTTATAAGACGGTAAATGCCAGCATAATCTGAACAATCTAAGACTACATCTCAGATGGTCTCCCATGTCATTAATATAGATCAGGAATATTGGAGGACCTACAACATACCGAGCGAGGTGGCGCAGTGGTTAGCACACTGGACTCGCATTCGGGAGGACGACGGTTCAATCCCGTCTCCAGCCATCTTGATTTAGGTTTTCCGTGATTTCACTAAATCGTTTCAGGCAAATGCCGGGATGGTTCCTTTGAAAGGGCACGGCCGATTTCCTTCCCCATCCTTCCCCATCCCGAGGTTGCGCTCCGTCTCCAATGACCTCGTTGTCGACGGGACGTTAAACAACACTAACCTAACCTACAACACTTCCTTGGTGAACGTCGGATATTACTTCTGTTACACCCGACGATTTTCCGTCTATTACTACGAACTGTGCCCTCTCTGTCAGGAAATCACGAATCCAGTCGCACAGCTGAGGCGATTTTCCATTTGCACCCAGTTTGTTTAGAAGATGCTTTTGAGGAACGGTGTCGAAAGCCTTCTGGAAATCTAAAAATATGGAATCAATTCGACATCCCCGGTCGACAGCACTCATTACTATGTGAATGTAAAGAGCTAGTTGTGTTTCGCCAGAACGATATTTTCTGAATCCGTGCTCACTATGTGTCAATAAATCATTTTATCCGAGGTACTTCATAATGTTCGAATACAGTATATGTCCAAAACCTTACTGAAAGTCGGCGTTAGTAATATGGGCCTGTATTGCCACGGATTACTCAATTTTCCCTTATTGAGCTTTGGTGTGACTTGAGCAATTTTCCAGTGTTTAGGTACGGATCTTTCTGTGAGCGAGTGGTTGCATATAACTGCTAAATATGGAGCTATTGGATGAGCATACTCTGAGATGAGCCTGACTGGTATACGATCTGGACTGGAGGCCTTGCCTTTATTAAGTGATTTAAGCTGCTTTGTTACACCGAGGACATCTACTTCTGTGTTTCTCATCTTGGCAGTTGTTCCTGATTGGAATTCAGAAATATTTACTTCGTCTTCTTTGGTGAAGGAGTCTCGGAACAACGTGTTTAATAACTCTACTTTAATGGCAGTGTCATCAGTGACTTCACTGTTGTTATCGTGAAGTGAAGGAATCGACTGCGTCTTGCCACTGGTGTGCTTTATGTATGACCACAATCTCCTTGGGTTTTCTGCCAGATTTTGAGGCAGAGTTTCATTATGGAAGTTATTAAAAGTATCTCGCATTGAAGTACACGCTGTATTTCGAACTTCTACAAAACTTACCCAGTCTTGGGGATTTTGCGTTCTTTCAAATTTGACATGATTTTTTCGTTGCTTCCTCAACAGCGATCTGACCCGTTTTGTGTACCATGGGAGAACAGTACCATCACTTATAAATTAATGTGGTATATTACAATTGCTGTCGATACTATCTCTTCGAAATTATTCCACACATGAGAAAAAAAATGAGTGGAGATTGTCTCTTAAAAAGGTGATAGACGGTAAATTACAGCATCATCTGCGAACAGTCTAAGAGAACTGCTCAGATTGTCACCCAGGTCATTTAAATAGATCAGGAACAGTAGAGGTCCCAGGACGCTTCCCTGGGGGAACACCTGATATCACTTCAGTTTTACTCGATGATTTGCCGTCTATTACTACGAACTGCGACCTTCCTGACAGGAAATCACGAATCCAGTCGCACAACTGAGACGATACCTCATAGCTCCGCTGCTTGATTAGAAGTCGCTTGTGAGGAACGGTGTCAAAAGCTTTCCGGAAATCTAGAAATACGGAATCAACTTGAGATCATTTGTCGATAGCGGCCATTACTTCGTGCGAATAAAGAGCTAGCTGCGTTGCACAAGAACGATGTTTTCTGAAGCCATGCTGATTACCTGTCAATAGATCGTTCCCTTCGAGGTGATTCATAATGTTTGAATACAGTATATGCTCCAAAACCCTACTGCAAACCGACGTCAATGATATAGGTCTGTAGTTAAATGGATTACTCCTACTACCCTTCTTGAACACTGGTGCGACCTGCGCCATTTTCCAATCTGTAGGTACAGATCTATCGGTGAGCGAGCGGTTGTATATGAGTGCTAAGTAGGGAGCTATAGTATCAGCGTAATCTGAAAGGAACCTAATCGGTATACAATCTGGACCTGAAGACTTGCCCGTATCAAGCGATTTGAGTTGCTTCGCAACCCCTAAGGTATCTACTTCTAAGAAACTCATGCTAGCAGATGTTCGTGTTTCAAATTCTGGAATATTCCATTCGTCTTCCCTGGTGAAGGAATTTCGGAAAACTGCGTTCAATAACTCCGCTTTAGCGGCACAGTCGTCGATAACAGTACCATCGGCACTGCGCAGCGAAGGTATTGACTGCGTCTTGCCGCTTGTGTACTTTACATACGACCAGAATTTCTTCGGATTTTCTACCAAATTTCGAGACAATGTTTCGTTGTGGAACCTATTAAAGGCATCTCGCATCGAAGTACGTGCCAAATTTCGCGCGTCTGTAAATTTTATCCCATCTTCTGGATTTCGCGTTCTTCTGAACTTCGCATGCTTTTTCCGTTGCCTCTGCAACAGCGTTCGGACCTTTTTTGTGTACCACGGGGGATCCGTTCCATCTCTTACCAATTAATGAGGTATGAATATCTCAATTGCTGTTGCTACTATATCTTTGAATTTGAGCCACATCTCGTCTACATTCTCATAGTCAGTTCGGAAGGAATGGAAATTGTCTTTTAGGAAGGCTTCTAGTGGCACTTTATCCGCTTTTTTAAATAAAATTATTTTGCGTTTGTTTCTGATGGATTTGGAAGAAATGGTATTGAGCCTAGCTACAATGACCTTGTGATCACTAATCCCTGTATCAGTCATGATGCTCTCTACCAGCTCTGGATTGTTTGTGGCCAAGAGGTCAAGTGTGTTTTCGCAACCATTTACAATTCGCGTGGGTTCGTGGACTAACTGCTCGAAATATTTTTCGGAGAATGCATTTAGGACAATCTCGGAAGACGTTTTCTGCCTACCACCGGTTTTGAACAAGTATTTTTGCCAACATACCGAGGGTAGGTTGAAGTCCCCACCAACTATAACCGTATGAGTGTGGTATTTATTTGTTACGAGACTCAAACTTTCTCTGAAGTGTTCCGCAACTGTATCATCGGAGTCTGGGGGTCGGTAGAAGGAGCCAATTATTAACTTAATTCGGCTGTTAAGTATAACCTTCACCCACACCAATTCGCACGGAGTATCTACTTCGACTTCACTACAAGATAAACCACTACTGACAGACACAAACCCTCCACCACCAATTCTGCCTAATCTATCTTTCCTGAACACCGTCTGAGACTTCGTAAAAATTTCTGCAGAACTTATTTCAGGCTTTAGCCAGCATTCTGTACCTATAACGATATCAGCTTCTGTGCTTTCTATTAGCGCTTGAAGCTCAGGGACTTTTCCAGCGCAACTACAACAATTTACAACTATAATTCCGACTGTTCCTTGATCCAAGCACGAACTGTAATTGCCAAGCACCCTTTGACATTGCAGCCCATCCCGCACTTTCCCGAGGCCTTCTAGCTTAAAAAACCGCCCAGTCCACGCCACACAGCCTCCGCTACCCGTGTAGCCGCCAGCTGAGTGTAGGGAACTCCTGACCTATTCAGCGGAACCCGAAACCCCACCACCCTATGGCGCAAGTCAAGGAATCTGCAGCCAATACGGTCTGAGCCTCTGATTCAGACCCTCCACCCGGCTCTGCACCAAAGGTCCGCAGTCGGTTCTGTCAACGATGCTGCAGATGGTGAGCTCTGCCTTCGTCTAGTAAGCAAGACCGGCAGCCTTCACCAAATCAGATAGCCGCTGGAATCCAGAGAGAATTTCCTCAGATCCAAAGCGACACACGTCATTAGTGCCGACATGTGCCACCACCTGCAGCTGGCTGCACCCTGTGCTCTTCATGGCATCCGGAAGGACCCTTTCCACATCAGGAATGACTCCTCCCGGAATGCACACGGAGTGCACACTGGATTTCTTCCTCTCCTTAGCCGCCGTATCCCTAAGGGGCCCCATTACGCGCCTAACATTGGAGCTCCCAACTACCAGTAAGCCCACCCTCTGCGATTGCCCGGACCTTGATGGCTCAGAATGATCCTCTGAAACAGGGCAGGCAGCTGCATCTGGCTCAGCCAGAGACAGTGCCTGAAACCGGTTTCTCAGACGCACCGGGGAGGCTTTCTGATCAGCCTCCGGGGACGCCTTTCGCTGCCTGCCACGCCTTGGAACGACCTCCCAATCAACCACAGGCGAGGGCTCAGCCCCACTGCGGGCAGCAACCGGGGCAACCACAGCGGCACACCGATCTGTGGACAGACGGGACGAGGTTGACATCCCCGTGATACCCTAGTCCGGCTCCCCACAGTGGTGCCCATCGGCAACAGCCTCAAGCTGCGCGACCGAAGTCAGCGCCGATTGCAGCTGTGAGCGAAGGGATGCCAAGTCAGCCCTCATCCGAACACAGCAATCGCAGTCCCTGTCCATTCTAATCGATGTTTAACAACTGTTACCGAAACACGAGTCCGTGCTTAGATAACGCAAGCGGAACACGCAAAGAATGTATCAACTAACCTGTACAAATGCCTAACGACTGCACTACAATCTGCTGAATTTACGATTACAGTAACTAAAACTCGAAATTGCACCTCCTATACGAAACTCACACGCAATTTAAATAAGAATCTACGAAGTAAACACTAAAGCGCGATGCTACAACTGTCAAATACTATAATACGCCCGAAATATATGAATTAAACAATGCAAGTACCCAAAAACACGCAAAGAAATTAATTAAACTATCTAACAAATAAGTAAGCTAGGGTTATGCGATTTGCTGCTGCAGCTGCTTATCCAACGGCGGCAGGGAGCACAATGACTGTGACCAACCGACACTGGCTGTTCAAAACAAAAACAGAAGACAGACGACTACGCGAATTTGCACTATTCAGGTACTAAGGCGCGATGCTACAACCCTCAAATACTATAATACACCCGAAATATATGAATTAAACAATGCAAGTTCCCAAAAAACACGCAAAGAAATTAATTAAACTATCTAACAAATAAGTAAGCTAGGGTTATGCGACTTGCTGCTGCAGCTGCTTATCCAACGGCGGCAGGGAGCACAATGACTGTGACCAACCGACACTGGCTGTTCAAAACAAAACCAGAAGACAGACGACTACGCGAATTTGCACTATTCAGGTACTAAGGCGCGATGCTACAACCCTCAAATACTATAATACGCCCGAAATATATGAATCAAACAATGCAACTACCCAAAAACAAGCAAAGAAATTAATTAAACTATCTAACAAATAAGTAAGCTAGGGTTATGCGACTTGCTGCTGCGGCTGCTTATCCAACGGCGGCAGGGAGCACAATGACTGTGACCAACCGACACTGGCTGTTCAAAACAAAAACAGAAGACAGACGACTACGCGTATTTGCACTATTCAGGTACTAAGGCGCGATGCTACAACCCTCAAATACTATAATAAGCCCGAAATATATGAATTAAACAATGCAAGTACCCAAAAACACGCAAAGAAATTAATTAAACTATCTAACAAATAAGTAAGCTAGGATTATGCGACTTGCTGCTGCAGCTGCTTATCCAACGGCGGCAGGGAGCACAATGACATCTTAGTAGATGTACTTAACGTTTCATTTTTATGTTTGAGGGTGTTACATTATTCAGCCTTGCAGCAACTGTCTTGTGGTCGCTAATAACTGTATCCGTCATTATACTCCCCATTTATCCACGATTATTGGCTGCTAAGATGTCAAGTATGCTTTCGCAACCGTTTACGCTTTGAGTGGGCTCATGAACTAATAGTTCAAAATAATTGTCCGAAAAAGCATTCAGTATAATTTCGGATGACTATTTATACCTGCGCCGACTTCATACGTATAATTTTTCCAGCATATCGAGGGTAGATTGAAGTTACCACTGTTGGTACTGTATAAGTGGGGTACGTACTTGACAGGGTGCTTATTTCCGTGTCACCTGTCAGAGTCGTATCTAGACGTATCAGGAGTCCCATATAACTCGAAATGCACGGGCACCACACCATTACAAAGCCTTCACGAGCTTGAACAGTCTCCTGCTGAAATGCAGGATCCATGGATACATGAGATTGTCACATACCCGTAGACGTCCATCCGCTCAATACAGTTTGAAACGAGACTCATCCGATCAGACAACATGTTTTCAGTCATCAACAGTCCAATGTCGGTGTTGACGGGCCCAGGCAAGGCGTAATGATTTCTGTCCCGCTGTAATAAAGGGTACACGTGTGGGCCTTCTGCTCCGAAAGCCCATATCGATTATGTTTCATTGAACGCTTCGCAACTTGACACTTGTTGATGGCCAGCACTGTAATGTGCAGTAATTTGCGGAAGGCACTCTGTCGTGTTGAAGAATTCTCTTGAGGTGTCGTTGGTTCCGTTCTTGCAGGATCTTTTTCCGGCGGCGCCGATGTCGGAGATTTGATTTTTCACCGGATTCCTGATATTCATGGTACACTCGTGAATTGGTCATACGGGAAAATCCCCACTTCATCGCTACCTCGGAGATGCTGTGTCCCATCGCTCGTGCGTCGACTACAGCACAGCGTTCAGTCTAGGTTAAATCTTGATAACCTGCCATTGTAGCAACGAATCTAACAATTGCTCCAGGCACTTGTTGTCTTATATAGGCGTTGCCGACCGCAGCATCGCATTCGGCCTGTTTACATATTTCTGTATTTGAATACGCATGCCCATATCAGTTTATTTGCTGCTTCAGTGTAATGCTGCAGAATCTACTTCCATGGTTTGGTACGTTAAACAATCGATTTATCCTAAATGTAGCTCACAGCTTATTACTGAGCATAAGGTAAACTCCATTAATTTACGGGTAACAGCAGCCATGTCCTGTCACTTGTGATGGAGGAGCTTTCGGAGCAACGCTGACTCTGCAATTGTAGATCGATGCACAGCCGCCGAAATAAAGTTTTTCTACACTCTTCGAAAAGTCGGTGCTATCGAGGTGTCTCTGCATCGCAGCAAAAAGGTGAGAGAACTACGTAAATGAGAACACTTCTTCTGTGTGCCTTCCAAAAGTGTATCTTTTCTTGACACTTCTTCTTCATAAATGCGTTTAGCAACATAATATAGGCTATCAAGAACGATGATTGCCTTATTGCAGTTATTTTTTTTTCAAGGACGTAAGACAGTGGTCCACGGCTTATCTTCCTGCCTAACGTTCCGTATTCCAATGCTGGACACTTCATAAGAAAGTTTACCTAGTGAGAAAGCAGTTACAGTCTCAGACAATCTCAGCAAGCTGACTGAACTGCTAAGCTCGGTTCATGGCGTCATCAGACCTCTGCCTAAGAGAGCGGTGTTGCACCGACGTAGGAAGGCCTATGTTTTGCATCTTGTAGTAGGAAGAGTTGGCACTGATTGTTTTACTTAGCACTAAGGCCCACTACTACTGGTTAATTAATTTTTTTTTTCCCTTCAATTTCTATGGTCTCCGTGTACATCCCAGCAAAGTAATGATTAGATCGTGCTAAAACCACTGTGGGAGAGACCCGAATCTGGTGGTTCGTTGGCAGCAGTACATGATCTGCTACTGCTGATTTATTCGTCTTTTCAAAGCGACCGTTACTCTTGTGTTCCCTAAGTTGGACGTTACTGCTTATTTTTGTAGTTCCTATGTGCACTTGCCCGCAAGTGCAAGGGATTTCATATATTCCTGCTGTGACAAGTGGCCGGCGAAAATCCTTTGCAGTGCTCAAATACTAGAACACCTGTCTAGTTTACTTTAACACTTTATCAATACGATGATTTCTGAGTTATCTGCAGGTACAGTCTTTGAAAGTTGTTACAAATTAAAGGAAAACATATATCTGCGCGATTACGCTATGTAAGGTAGCGTTATGATAAGATAAAGAATCGACGGTTGCGTGGATGCAATTGAACAGTTCGGTTTGTTGAGCTCCTTTGAGACTGCAACTGTTTTCTGACTCGCGAAAGCCTTTGATGATGTCTGCAGCATTTGAAGACGAAACGTAAGGCGGTGAAATATACTTTGGAACACGGCCTTACTCCCATTAAAAAATATCAGCAATAGTTCCTGTATTATCTCGCCCTCGAGAGGTATCACAACCCAAATGACTCCCGTCAAAACTGTTAGTATGTTGTATGTAAAGAGACGGCCTTCTTGTAGAAAATACGGCAAGGTGTAGAAAGATGAGAGCTTAGTTACGCTTTAAGTTTTGTGTTTAAGTATATGAGATTGTTAGAGTAGACAGGATGATAAAATATCAAGAAACGAAAAGTGGAGATACCGTAGACACAAAATGGATAGTACTGCGCTGATAGACTTAGGACAACTATTTATAAGAGATACTCGGAATATTTTTAGAAAAAGTAACAATATTATTAATGTCATTATAGTACTGAAGTCTATCAACCTTAATTAATGTCATAACTAAATATGAAAGCATATCATGAGTTTATTTAAAGACACTGGTAAAGCATTTTGTATGTAATTAATTTTCAAAATACGATATCTCTGAGAAAGTTTAGCGTTTGGTAAAATGGGGTGAATGAGTAACATTTACAGTACAAGAATATTCCCTAAATAGTAACACTGTGCAATATGCAGCAAGCTCTAATGCTGATGAGACTATTAGGAAGTGGAGACTCCATGGTGGCGAGTTACGGTGGCACATTCCAGCCGGAGACAATGTGGTTGGTTCAAATTGGCTGAGTAAAGCCGACCCTTATAAAGGAGTGACTATATTCCTGACCACTAATTGGCTAAAAGGCAGGATCTCCAGTGTCAGTGCTCGTTAGAGTCAGATGGCGATAGCTAACGTGAATGGTCGTATAAGAGATGGTCATAGCCGCTTGTGTGAAGTAATTTCATTATTATTAGTGTTGGGAGACCGCAGTTGCTGATTACGATCATGCGTGTAAACTCACTATTAAGAAATATTGCATTTTTATAGTCGGTTGTGGGCCGTGGTCGATTACGGTCGCCCATGCAACGTCACTGTTAAGATTTATTGCATTATTAGACTTGGACGACACAGACCAAAGTGGCTGGTCGCGTATCTAATGCCCGAACCCACCTGTGGTCACGAGCGTAAATTTTGTTAAAAGCGAGAGCTGTAGCATGTATAACTTGTTTCACTGCTCAGAATGTTTATGAAAAAGTGTTGTTAAGCGTTATTGGATTTATGTAGCAGCAATTTACACTAGTGATACGTCATACAATCATTTGCTGTAATTCTTTTGAGTGGTAACGATGCTGTGGGAAGATTTGGTATTCGGAATAAAGTAAAGCATCTCTTTAATTGTACTGAAGTGCTCTTCACCGAGAAGAAGATCCTCATTTTACTGTAATCATAACCGTCACAGCTCCAATTCATAAACAAAGACATGGCTGAGCACATGCTCTGCAGTAAAAGGGACATTATCACCTTTAGAAGACGACAGGTGGGAGATAGAAACACTGTGAGGTGTGCGTGGTCTTTAAGGCCTACATTCCATACTGCAGCTCTCATGTGTAGTCGAATGTGTAAGGTCGCTCTGTTAAGTCAGCCACCGGGGCACGACTTTCGAAGGAATTAAGATGTACTGTTACGACGACGGACGCTGTTTGGGGTACCGCTCTGGCTGGTTCCACAGAATGTGTCTTAAGCTATTTCACATAGAGTCTTATCAAGAGGTGTTTAATCACCGTTGCTAAACCATGCAAACTCTAACATTTCAAGCTGTAATTCATCCAAATGACTTCAAGTCGTATCGCTTGAAATAATTCTGTCTTTCTTGTTTGACTATTATGACTACCACACTGGGTCCACATCGGATTGTAAAGTGAGCAACTGTAAGTCCCTCATTACCACATTATAAAATTATTTTGATCTTGTGACTAAGCTTTTCATATTCATCATTATCCAGGTTCCTATATTATGCCTGAAATGCTTCCGTTGCGAATTAAACGTAGGGTGTACTGGGCATACACAATTATTTTCTTTTATCGAGGCTGGTTCTCTTAATAGATGTGTTGTTTGGTCCGTTTTTGGATTTTTGCAAGACATTACCAGGAAAAGGTAGATATACTTGGTAGAAGTTAAATCATATGCTTAACAGTGCACACCACTTGCGAATTTGTTATCCCTTTGCCAGGATTTTGTTCATATTGAATACTAACGAACACCGCAATGATTCGCTGATGCTAAATATGTATGGGATTTGGCTATACTGTACGTCCTGATTACCTCCTCACCGCTCTCTGTATCTACTCCTCCTAAAAAAAAAAAAAATCTTCAAATGTGTTTGAAATCTTGTGGGACTTAACTGATAAGGTTATCAGACAATAAGCTTACACACTACTTAACTTAAATTATCCTAAGGACAATCACACACACCCATGCCCGAGGGAGGACTCGAACCTTAGTCGGTATCAGACGCACAGTACATGACTGCAGCGCCTGAGACCGATCGGCTAATCCCCCGCGGCTCCTCCTTCTCCGTCCTTCTAACAGACCATTAACCCCCCCCCCTCTTTATCCGTCTCCTTCTCCCCCTACCTGTCTCGACCTTCTCTTCCTTCCTATCTTTGCTCATTTCCTCATTCCCCTCTCTATGTCCATTTAGCTATCCCCTGAATGTCTGTGTCCATTTACTCTTTCCCTCTGATACTAACGTTGAATCTTGTGTATTGTTGTAGCTTATGAAATCTTGACTGAGAACTGAAATCGTTTCAAATGATTCGGTAAATCGGTTCTAATCATTGGTATATGGGGTATGAGAGGCCTGTAGAGCTGCTGGATATGTGAGGATTGTATAGTTTTAATCAGCAAATGAGTAGGACTACAAAGTTTCGAATGATCACATTTCGTTATAGTATTTTAATGGTAAGCCCAGAGTCATGAATAGAACTTTCCTCTTTTCCTTTATAACCGGCTGCTAGGAAAGAAACAATATAGTTGCACATACAATTTTTGTTTAAAGCTTTACACTCCTGGATATTGAAATAAGAACACCGTTATTTCATTGTCCTAGGAAGGGGAAACTTTACTGACTCATTCCTGGGGTCAGATACATTACATGATCACACTGACAGAACCACAGGCACATAGACACAGGCAACAGAGCATGCACAATGTCGGCACTAGTACAGTGTATATCCACCTTTCGCAGCAATGCAGGCCGCTATTCTCCCATGGAGACGATGGTAAAGATGCTGGATGTAGTACTGTGGAACGGCTTGCCATGCCATTTCCACCTGGCGCCTCAGTTGGACCAGCGTTCGTGCTGGACGTGCAGACCGCGTGAGACAACGCTTCATCCAGTCCCAAACATGCTCAATGGGGGACAGATCCGGAGATCTTGCTGGCCAGGGTAGTTGACTTACACCTTCTAGAGCACGTTGGGTGGCAAGGGATACATGCGGACGTGCATTGTCCTGTTGGAACAGCAAGTTCCCTTGCCGGTCTAGGAATGGTAGAACGATGGGTTCGATGACGGTTTGGATGTACCGTGCACTATTCAGTGTCCCCTCGACGATCACCAGAGGTGTACGGCCAGTGTAGGAGCTCGCTCCCCACACCATGATGCCGGGTGTTGGGCCTGTGTGACTCGGTCGTATGCAGTCCTGATTGTGGCGCTCACCTGCACGGCGCCAAACACGCATACGACCACCATTGGCACCAAGGCAGAAGCGACTCTAATCGCTGAAGACGACACGTCTCCATTCGTCCCTCCATTCACGCCTGTCGCGACACCACTGGAGGCGGGCTGCACGATGTTGGGGCGTGAGCGGAAGACGGCCTAAGGGTGTGCGGGACCGTAGCCCAGCTTCATGGAGACGGTTGCGAATGGTCCTCGCCGATACCCCAGGAGCAACAGTGTCCCTAATTTGCTGGGAAGTGGCGGTGCGGTCCCCTACGGCACTGCGTAGGATCCTACGGTCTTGGCGGGCATCCGTGCGTCGCTGCAGTCCGGTCCCAGGTCGACGGGCACGTACACCTTCCGCCGACCACTGGCGACAACATCGATGTACTGTGGAGACCTCACGCCCCACGTGTTGAGCAATTCGGCGGTACGTCCACCCGGCCTCCCGCATGCCCACTATACGCCCTCGCTCAAAGTCCGTCAACTGCACATACGGTTCACGTCCACGCTGTCGCGGCATGCTACCAGTGTTAAAGACTGCGATGGAGCTCCGTATGCCACGGCAAACTGGCTGACACTGTCGGCGGAGGTGCACAAATGCTGCGCAGCTAGCGCCATTCGACGGCCAACACCACGGTTCCTGGTGTGTCCGCTGTGCCGTGCGTGTGGTCATTACTTGTACAGCCCTCTCGCAGTGTGCGGAGCAAGTATGGTGGGTCTGACACACCGGTGTCAATGTGTTCTTTTTTCCATTTCCAGGAGTGTAGATGTAAGGAGAAAGAATATATAGGGGAGAAACTAATTGTCCAATGGTTTAAATGCCCGGCTATCGCACTTAAAACTAACTGAAAAAAAACACCACGTAAACCCTTTCATAGCACAGAGTAGCTCAGTATTTTCTTCCTCACAGTTGTTTTAACAGAAGTACTGTACGTTGCCTATGTCTTTCCGAATATTTATTAGAGTATGTGTAAAAATTTGAAGTACATCTGTCACGAACCTTTCGAGATATTTGTCAACTATCGTGTACAAAATCAGTCAAGAACTTTTCGAAATTTTTGTTACCAATGTCTGTCCAAATGGTTACTCTAGTCTTGTTTCAAGAAGTACATCGGTCAAGAAATATTCGAGGATTTTGCAAACTACATCGACACCTTCAATCATATAGCAGGGTTGGAACTTTAATAGTAGCAACTATTTATTTACAACCGATACAACAGAGTTACATGTTTGCACCTGTTACTGTCCTCAGCCGGCCGGGGTCGCCGAGCGGTTGTAGGCGCTACAGTCTGGACCCGCGCGACCGCTACGGTCGCAGGTTTGAATGCTGTTTCGGGCATGGGTGTGTGTTATGTCATTAGGTTAGTTACGTTTAAGTAGTTCTAAGTTCTAAGGGACTGATAATCTCAGAAGTTAAGTCCCATAGTGCTCAGAGCCATTTGAACCATTTGAACGGTCCTTCAATGCAGTCACCAGCGTTATGCAGAAACCGTTGTCGGTGATGTGGAAGGCGTAGTATACCTTTAGCAGAGCCTGTTTTGTTTATGATGCGAATGGACTGGTCTACTGCCTGTCGAATCTCGGGAACAGTTCTGAAACGAATGCCACTGTCAATGCACAGTATTACTGTCCGTTTTTGGAGCATAACCTGCAACCAGCTTTGCGAAAGAAGCGGCAACGCTTTCTGCGTAAACCACCCATCATTTTGCACGACAATGTGCGGGCGCATTCAGCGCTAGCTATGGCTACTCTGTTCCGTCGATGGGATTGGGATGTACTGCACCATCCACCATATTCCCCGGACGTATATCCTTGTGACTTTGATTTGATTCCGAATATGAAGGAACCCCTTCGTGGCATTCGCTTCAGAACTGTTCCAGAGATTCGACTGGTAGTAGACCGCTCCTTTCGCACCATCAGCAGAACAGGCTCTGCTAAAGAGACACTACGCCTTCCACATAGTTGGCGACGGGTTCTATACAACGCTGGTGGCTGCTTTGAACGACAGTAACAGCTGCAAATAGGTAACTCTTTAGTATTGGTTATGAATAAATATTTGCCACTATGTAAATACCAACCCTCGTATATATGAGGTACTAGGAAACGACCCATACCGAAACACCAACTTTAGTACTTAGTGTAGCTTCCACAGGCAGCAGTGCATATGCTGACTCTGGCATTCAGTTAATCATACAGATGGCGAATACATATAAATTCACTGCCGGAAGAAATGTGCACCTGGAGGAAAGACGATGTCGGTTATGATCCGATGACGGCATATGCCACCTGGGTAAAGTAGATGTACTGATAATGGTTACAACTTCGTCCGCTAACATACAGCGTAGTGTCATAGCTACCAGAGCTCCATCTGTGTCTACCGGTTAATAGGGAATGCTCACAGCCCGAAAGTTTAGTGTGGTACGAAAGTGTGGAGCAAGCAGGCAACCATGCCACGGAGAGAAACTCGTGTTTCCCATAGCCCACTGGGCGAGTTTGAAAGGGATAAAATTGTGGTTTTCCGAGTGGCTGGATAGTCGTTTCGGAGAATTGCCACACAAGTTGGACGTGTTGTAGCAGTTGTGCAATGGTGCTGGTATCAGAGGTCATATCTGCCAGGATCGTCACAATGTGACGGCAACAGTGACAGATCGCACAGCTAACACAGCATAGATAAGAGGGCTCGTGAGCCCACGTGTCAACACGAACAGTTGCAAACCAGTTCTTAGTAGTGGGACTATGGGCACGCACACCTCTAGCCCATCATTCACTAACGCCACAGCATTTACGTGCACGGCTCCATTGAGCTGTCAGACGATGGAACGGCGCGCTGTTGGTCTTCAGCGATGATAGCACATTCTGCCCGCACGCAAGTGAAGGTCGTGACGTAGACCTGGTGAGCACCGTCTTGTAGAGTACATTCGTCCAAGACGCACTGGGCCCATCCGAGCTCTTATGGTCTCGAATACGATAAGCTACAACTCTCGTTCACCTCTGGCGTTTCTGGAGGGGGCTCTAACCAGCATCTCTGTACGTGCAGAGTATTGGTAGATACGTTCTTTTGCCGTTCTTGCCACAGGAAAGGGATGTGTGGTTCCAAAGGGATAATGCTCACCTGCAAATTGCCCGTGAACCTCAAGGTGCTCTGGAATATATATAGAGACTTCCCGGATCAGCACTTTCTTCGGACTTGTCTCCAGTCGAGGAGGTGTGGGCTATGATGGTACTAGAAGTGACTCGTGCGACTCGTCAACCAACAACTCTTACAGAAGTACATAAACTGGGTCAGCATATTAGAGCATTATGTCAAAATTGGAAGTAAACTGGTCAAGGTCGTTTAGAGATTTTTTTTGAGAACTTGGAAACTTCGCTTATTTATATAGTATATTTATTTTATTAGAATATCATGTCAAAATAGGAAATAAATCAGCCAAGAACTATTTACGATTACTACTTATGACATTGTCACATTAAATCGTACTTATGCATATACACTTATATACCACATATTTTTACAAAATTTGTAGCCTTTGTACAATCGAACGATTATTGCAGTATCGTGTGAAAATTTTAAATAAATTCGGCAATTACTTTTTGAGATATTGATAACAGCTTTCAACAACGACTCGTCTTTGTATATTAGTGTAGATTCTGATGTGTGACGTTCAGTTACTTGCAGTTTCTTTCATTTAATGTTAATTCCTGTTAGTGTAAACCAGTTCCTAATTTGGCTTACTGTGGCATGATCTTCTCCAGTGAAATTCTGATTAGTTGTTAATTTCAGTACAAATCACTCACTGTTTCATACCGTCAGTGTTCAACAAATTTTCGTAATAAGTGCATGTCTTGTGAGTTCCAAGCTGTGCGAATGATCATTCAATTACTACTGCTAGGGATAATGCGACGTGTGAGCTATAAGCTACGTAGTTCTTGCTAACAGAACAGTGTGATAAAATTCTTATTAATGTACGCGTCATGCTTGCTAAATGAGATACTGTGTTTACACATTATGATAATTGCTTGTTCTGCCTTCTTTATGCTTAGTGTATGTTAAAAATTTATCTGCAGTTCTGCAGTTGCCACAAGTGGTATTTGTTTTTTAAACATTCGTTGCGATACTAATTAGAAAGGGCAGATTCTGTGGATTCTCCTGTAAATGATTGAGAGCAGCTTAATATGAGTCAAGATTTTATAAAATGTTAGAATCTCCAAATGGCTCTGAGCACTATGGGACTTAACTACTGTGGTCACCAGTCCCCTAGAACTTAGAACTACTTAAACCTAACTAACCTAAGGACATCACACACATCCATGCCCGACGCAGGATTCGAACCTGCGACCGTAGCAGTCGCGCGGTTCCGGACTGCGCGCCTAGAACCGCTACACCACCGCGGCCGGCGTAGATTTTATAGTATCTTTTATATTTTTCTGGAGTGAGTAAAAGCAGATTTCTTTTGCTGCGCTTAAACTAGTCTTACTAAGACTCTCAACACATGTCTGCGCTGTTAACAGAATATGTTGAAGGGCAGTCACATTCTGCTATCCTAATTTTGGAATTAAAATTTTTGTGCGAAGACTAGGACTAATTTAAAACAAAATTTTATTTAAAGTGATATATGCACTTTATGAAACTGAAGTTATATTTACATGTAAAATCTGAGTACTACTATTACAGAAGTAGAATAATTATAAGTACTATGACATACTTTTATTACACATGCTGACTGCTGTTCATCGGCGACGAGGGATGGAATTTGCAAGCCAGTACCGCAAATGGACCTGCAGTGAGTGGCGACAAGTGGCATTATCGGATGAAACTCGTTTTATGTGTCATGGGAAGGGTGGCCGTGGGCTAGTACATCTACATCTACATGATTACTCCGCAATTCACATTAAGTGCTTAGGAGAGGGTTCATCGAACCACAATCATACTATCTCTCTACCATTCCACTCCCGAACAGCGCGCAGGAAAAACTAACACCTTAACCTTTCTCTTAGAGCTCTGATTTCTCTTATTTTATTTTGATGATCATTCCTACCTATGTAGGTTGGGCTCAACAAAATATTTTCGCATTCGGAAGAGAAAGTTGGTGACTGAAATTTCGTAAATAGATCTCGCCGCGACGGAAGACGTCTTTGTTTTAATGACTTCTATCCCAACTCGCGTATCATATCTGCCACACTCCCTCCACTATTACGTGATAATAGAAAACGAGCTACCCTTTTTTGCACCCTTTCGATGTCCTCCGTCAATCCCACCTGGTAAGGATCCCACACCGCGCAGCAATATTCTAACAGAGGACGAACGAGTATAGTGTAAGCTGTTTCTTTAGTGGACTTGTTGCATCTTCTAAGTGTCCTGCCAATGAAATGCAATCTTGGGCTCACCTTCCCCACAATATTATCTATGTGGTCTTTCCAACTGAAGTTGTTCGTAATTTTAACACCCAGGTACTTAGTTGAATTGACAGCCTTGAGAATTGTACTATTTATCGAGTAATCGAATTCCAACGGATTTCTTTTGGAACTCATGTGGATCACCTCACACTTTTCGTTATTTAGCGTCAACTGCCACCTGCCACACCATACAGCTATTTTTCTAAATATCTTTGCAACTGATACTGGTCTTTGGATGACCTTACTAGAACGTAAATTGCAGCATCATCTGCGAACAACCTAAGAGAACTGCTCAGATTGTCACCCAGGTCATTTATATAGATCAGGAACAGCAGAGGTGCCAGGACGCTTCCCTTGGGAACACCTAATTCCACTTCAGTTTTACTCGATGATTTGCTGTCTATTACTACGAACTGCGACCTTCCTGACAGGAAATCACGAATCCAGTCGCAAAACTGAGACGATACTCCGTAGGCCCGCAGCTTGATTAGAAGTCGCTTGTGAGGAATGGTGTCAAAAGCTTTCCAGAAATCTAGAAATACAGAATCAACTTGAGATCCCCTGTCGATAGCGGCCATTACTCCTATGAAAAAAGAGCTAGCTGCGTTGCACAAGAACGATGTTTTCTGAAACCATGCTGATTACGTATCAATAGATCGTTCCCTTCGAGGTGATTCATAATGTTCGAATATAGGTATATGCTCCGAAACCCTACTGCAGACTGACGTCATTGATATAGGTCTGCAGTTCGATGGATTGCTCCTACTACCCTGCTTAAACACTGGTACGACCTGCCTAATTTTCCAATCTATAGGTACAGATCTATCGCTGAGCCAGCGGTTGTATATGATTGCTAAGTAGGGAGCTATTGTATCAGCGTAATCTGAAAGGAACCTAATCGGTAGAAAATCTGGACCTGAAGACTTGCCGTATCAAGCGATTTGAGTTGTTTCGCAACCCCTAAGGTATCTACTTCTAAGAAACTCATGCAAGCAGCTGTTCGTGTTTCAAATTCTGGAATATTCCATTCGTCTACCCTGGTGAAGGAATTTCGGAAAACTGCGTTCCATAACTCCGCTTTAGCGGCACAGTCGTCGGTAACAGTGCCATCGGCACTGCGCAGCAGAGATATTGACTGCGTCTTGCCGCTTGTGTACTTTACGTACGACCAGATTTTCTTCGGATTTTCTACCAGTACGGCATGAAACGTCTAAAAGCCAGCACCCTGCAATAACCGTTGGAAGGGTCCAGGCCGGAGGAGGGTGAGATGTGGTCTCAGGAACATTTTCGTAGCTTTCCCTGGACGATCTCGTCATTCTGGAAGATACAGTGGATCTCAAAAATGAGCATCCATCCTTAGGGATCATCTTCACCCTTATATGCAGTTTGTTTTTTCCTGTCACGATGGCATCTACCAGCAGGACTACGCCACGTGTCACACAGTTTGCAGTGTACTTGCATGCTCTGAAAAGCACCAGAATGAGTTTACCGTACATCGCTGGCCACTAAACTGTCCCGGTTTACACCCAGTGAAGAATCTGCGGCACCATCTCAATGGCGTTGTTCGCGCCATGGTCCCTCAACTGAGAAACATAGCACAGCTACCCACGTTACTGGAGTCAGCATGACTCCACATCCCTGTCGGTACCTTCCAGAACCTCACAGACTCTCTCCCAGCACATCTTGCTGCGGTCCACGCTGCGTAAAGTGGCTGTCTGCAAATACTGAAATAGTTCTATCGTCTCTATTCTGAAGCAGTGAGTGAAGTGAACTTAGTGTATGATTGTAGCATATGACGACAATTCTGGAGTGGATAGTGGGGTAAACTCCGGCCCTTGGTAGTCATATTTGAGGAAAAGGCTTGAGCATTGGAAGTTGCGGCACTACCTTAGGCTTGAGAAGCCAGATGTGAAGGATCTTTCCGACAGCTTCATTAGTGCGGTACGATGTCATTATCTAGCCGTACTAGTGTATTCGCAATTCTGCAGACCGATATCTACTTTACAGTGCCCTAACATAACTAATCCCAACCAAATGTTTCCCCCATGAGCCCTGTCACGCAACGGACACACTGAACACTCTGCATATAGTACGTACACAACAACAGCAGCAATTTTTAAAACCCCAATGACGCACCAAATAACAATCCAAAACTGACTAAACGTAAGTCATACTACCCCGATTTTATTGCTATACGCTATTGCTTCGGGAAATCGTCAGTAATAATTCTCCACTAAACGTCCAAGATGTTTGTTATGTTGTTGCTAAACTTTTCACTCAGATAAACCATTGAATGGTTCTCAAGAAGAGCAAGTCCCATTCAGTGCTAATTCCTTTCCTGAAAATAGCTAAGTTATGAACTGATAGTTCAGAGGAAAATTCATTTGCAAAGGAGCAAAAACTGGATGTGCCACACCTCAACAATGTTGTATATCACATAAATCTGATATCTTCTCAGCAAATCGGCACCTTAATAGAACCAAATGTCAAATGAATTTCTTACTCCTCGTCTCCAGATAGTGTCGCAAAACCTGTGGTTGTGTTAGCTACAAAGGAGCTGGCGGATCCCTCCATTTTTACAAGCCATTAGTATTATTTTGATATCAACCGTGTGTTGCATAAGAGCCAAAAAAGTCTCCCAAACTATCTTTCCCTGTTTGCACTGAAGCTAACAGCCCTTTTTGTAGTATCTTATATGGTAAGATACATTACTTGGGGTTTCCTGACACCTTTTTCTGCCTGAAAGTGAAACTGCATACTCTATTGCCACAACTGTGTGCTGATGAGAGTGTAACTTGAACTGAAAGTGAAAATATTTTCTCTTTTCCATTATGAGGATGATTTAGGTTGTGTGAGATACGAGTAAGCTTGCTGGGTACTTTATGGTCCTATTCCGATGTAATACTACTATTGGTAGCTGTACGGTATCTTTATCCATACTTCACAAGCCACCTGATGGTGTGTGGGGGAGAGTACTAATAACTGATCATCCTTTACCAGTTCCGGTAGCATGTGACATGTAGGAAGAATGATTGTTGGTATACCTGTGTATTAAATTTAATTTATTGAATTTTCTCGTTGTTGTCAATTCACGAGACGTCTATGGAATGAAGTAATATTGTGCAAAACTCTGAAAAAAGTACTCCTTAGGAATTTGAGGAGTAAGCCTCTTGGGATGCACAATGCCTCTCATATACTGTCTGCCATTGGAATTTACTGAGCATCTTAGTAACGCTCCCCATCCAGCTAAATGGTACCGTGGCAAAACTTGCGGCAGTTCATCGGCCACTGAGGTTTTTCGTCGGTTTTACACACTCGCCTGGCCCCCATTGTCTGGAACCTAGTTATCGCTTCAAAAACATAATGCACACTACGCTATAACGTGAATAGACACTGATCAGTGCTTTAACGCTACATGTATGTGGCTGAGTTAATCTGTCGCCTAGTATCGGTATGAAGTCAATATGTTTGTACGTCTGAACGCTACCGGGTCCAGGGCTCAGGGGGATGGTGTGCCAGGCTCAGGCAATGCGACACAGCCTGCCCAGCTTTAGCGACCGTTGCAGGCGATCAGAGGCGCTGGTACAAAGGTCTGAACAGTGGTCGCACTCTTAGAAAAATTCGGAATGCGCCAGTAATGGTGGACTTCTAAGCAACCAGAAAGATGGTTTCTTACGGCACTTTATAATTCACCATCAAATAATAAAACAAATCTGAATACATTTGTGATTTCAGAAAAATGAGGTACATCCAGTGACACAACAATATTTGCAATATATTTAAACCTACAGAATTTAATATTTTACAGTGACTAAATATTTTCACAATGAACCACTGAATTAAAAACTGTTAAAAGAAATCACGAGACTTCAGCAAACTTGATCTCAGACGATAGCATTGCACTATAGTCATCATCTCTGAAAGCTATGTACCTGCATAAATTTTATTTCTGAATTTATTACGTTTTTTATACCATTTCACTATGCAAATGTTCATCAGAACATCGTATTCTCCATAATAATGCAGAAAATGAATGCAGCATGAATACCTCATATCTTATCATACTTGTGTAATTATTTGATGAGTATCTTACTATTTTTTCCAGATATTTATTTAATTATTTATTACAATTACTAACACAAAATCATGGTAATTTGGCATTTGGTCAACCGCTTGTGTTAGCTGTCATCACCCTCGATAACAGGACAAGAAGATACTTCTGTGAAACAGGCCTAAATAATTGTTTAAATAATATTTAACGGCAGTGTGTTGTCATTTAATGTGTGAACACTTGCTCAAGAATCTTATTTATTTATGAACCTATATTTACGTTTATTATGAATGTTCATAACATTTCTTTATTTAAATAATGTTGCAATACCTTACTTTAGGTAGGGAAGTGGTCAAGTTGAGTCATATCATGGTGTTAGAACGTAAAAATCATGTGTTTTTGATGGGGATTCCTTCAGCCAATGGGAAAGCAGGCAGTTGCAGAACACCATGGGAGTCGAGTGGAGACGACGTTTTTCGAGTTGTGTGCTCAAGGGAGCGATGCTGGGCTCTTTTCACATAGATCCTGAAGAAGACACTTTTACATTTGTTCTTGAAGAAGTCGGGTAACGTGTATGATGCGGTCGTGCAGGTGATGAACGACGGCGACGTCACTTTAACTTTTGGGACACTTATACGTTTTTACTTGAAGGAAAGGACCTACCTATGGTAACGAGTCTTATATGATCGTGTATGTGATACAGTCTGGATAGCGAACTGCCGTTATAATATTATAACTTTTTTCAATTGCATTGTGGTATTGAGAATAGAATATGACTTTCGTCTCGGCATCTTGTGTTTATTAAGTTTTAAAGCATCATGTTGATCTCTCACTATTCTGAATGGGTGAACATTTCCTGTATTGTGATCACGAAATAGTTTTAGTTTTCACATGTCTTGGATGACTATTACCTTGGGGATTCTGCTACCATTTTCATAACGCTGTCAATATAACTTAACTGCATTTCGCAATGTTATTCTCTGTGCATATTTTAAATGGATATCATCGAACTACTTACCATTTAGTTGTGGTATACCTTCGTTAATAAACATTTTTCAACATTCTCTGTCGTCTACATCAATTAAAGACGTTAGTAAAGAACTCTTTTTATTAAATTATTCATTTATATGTCATTTCTTTTTGTATTTATTAGTTCTGCATTCTAGCTATGCATAGACTATTTGACTTCTGGACCACAGATATAGGTTATTAATTGCTATGAGTGAACTGCTGGGCATGAAAGCAGACGTGCGTGGCTCGACTCGATGATTACGTCGAGCTATTCCTTTTAAACATAGACTGGCTAAACCCATTTACCAATGGTGCTATCAACTGGTTTGCTCATGTGAATGCTATTTAGAGAGCTACTACTTAGAAGAAAACTCAAGATAATGTCACAAAGCTTAAAAAATTTACTGATTCAGGACATTTACCAATTCATTTCGTTTGTGTAAGTAACGATTGTGACTGAAGGAAAACAGACACATAACAAAACTGAACGTTAATAGTTAATCGTGGTGGTGTGTACGCTTATGCTAAACAAAGTCTCTCACCGGTGAGACGAACGTTGATTTAACATCTACTAGAACTTTACTCAAGTAAAGGAAAGATTTGGTTTAACGTCCAAACAATAGTGAAGTCATTAGATACGGAACACAATATTGTTTTTGACAAGCTAGGGTAGGATTTTAGCCGCGTCCAGTCATTGGTACAATCATGGCAATTTTCTTTAGCGATTATGGAAACAACTAGAAGTAGCAGTCTTCATCAGAATGGTTTCAGAAAATATCATAAACAGCCTTTTTGCTAGCACAGCATACGTGAATTTTGAGGCGGTAAAGTGGGATATATTGTCGCAGAAAAAGCAGAGTAGCGCAGTCGCCGTTGTGTAATGGTTATGGTACAAGATAGTTGCATCGAGGGTCGAACTCACCTGAATAGAAACATTTCAGTATCTATATTCGGTTCTAGTATATTCTAGAAGTATCCACCAATGGCAACAGCCATTGTACTGGAATGTTCTGTAGCTGTATATATACCGTATGTGTTCTGGCCGGAGGCAGTTCGCTCCGCGCTCTTGTATGTGCAAGTGCTGAATAAGCCTTCGTTAAGTGAAGTTAACGTTCGTCATTTATCTACTTACACCTTCTTCTAGGTGACATTATCCTGGTGGACGCGCCGGGTGTTGGAACTTGTGATACCGCACATTTTCGATGACTCAGTGGCTCCCATCAGGCCACGACAGAGCCGCCGTTTACGTGGCGAGAAACCCGAGTTCGAGCCATGTTCAACAGATCGAAATCTATCGGAGAGAGAAGAAGAAGATGTTACGATGTCAGCAACTGTGGGCCGCCACATGAGGCATCCTTCCGGGTTCTCTGTTGACGATGGCCAAGATCCAAACAAGTGGCTAAAGGTATATGAGCGTTTAGCCAAATTTAACAAATGGGATGACACGGTGTGTTTGGCTAATGTATTTTTATACTTGGAGGACACTGGCAAGCAATGGCATGAGAACAACGAGGAGAAGTTCACAAGCTGGGAAGTGTTGTAGGTGGAACTGCCCAAGTATTTCGACGACACACAAGGACAGAAGGGCAAAGCTGAAGATAAATTAAAGTGCAGGCACAGCGTCCAGGAGAAACTACAGCATCCTACATTCAAGACGTCTTGGAGCTGTAAAATAGTGGATCATAGTATAAAGGAGGAAAATAAGGTTGCACATTTCATGAAGTGTGTCACTGAGGACATACATCAAGCACTAATCCTCAAGGAGGTTTCGACAACAAACAACTTCATTTAATGGTGCCAGTATGTGGAGACAGTGCTTAAAAAAAAATTACACCCAAGAAATTTTAACGGCTACCAAACGTCGTACTGATGTCTGTGATGCAGGAAGAAACTGATTTCACAAGTTTTCATCGTCAGATAGTGAGAGAGGAAGTTCATAAGGCACTTGGATTGCACGGCGAGCAAAAAACTGAGACCCTTCAAGAGGTCATAAGGGAGGAAGTAGGACAGATATTGAACCTACTCTGTCGCCCTTCATTTCCCTTGAAAACGGTGAAAAGGTCGAGACCCAGGTGAAGTTACGTTCATACAATGCCGCATAATGAACCTGTTTCGGCACCAACGAAGACTGACGTCTTCCCAGGGTAACCAACCAGTATTTTGCCACTGCGGACGACCGGCACATGTGGTGCGTTATTGTCGAGAAAGGCGGCGGATATTTGTTGACGGCCGCGCCAGGAGACAGCAGACCCATCTCAACCGACGCCAACTCCGGGACTACGAAGATGAACAGGATAATGTGGGTACAGGACGACGTAGGTCACCATCGCCGCAAGCTAGCCGCTGGAGAGGAAGCTTCCCAACACGCCGATTTAGGTCTCCATCGCCCTTTAGAAACTCCAGCCAATCACCTAGCCACCGCAACGTGTAAAACTAAAATTGTGACCTTCCTTGGAGGTGAGGCCGCCGGAGAGAAATATCCTCCGCTGTCGATCACTACTAAAACTATAGGAAACTACGTCGATATCCTCATGGATGGCCGACCAGCCAAAGCTCTTGTGGACTCTGGAGCATCATATTCAGTCATTTCGGAGAAGTACCGTCACCAGTTGCAGAAAACCGTATTCGTCAACAACAAAACATCTCTGCTGAAGGTGGCTAATAGGAAACGTGTAAAACCTACAGGAAGATGTGTCATTCGTGTGGGTATAAGTGGCCATACACAGCCCTTAGTATTCATCGTTTTACAAGAGTGTAGTCATGACGTCATTCTATGATAGGGCTTTTTGAAAGCTTCTCAAGTAATTATAGATTCTGGTCGCTCGAAGATCATGCTAGAGGAGATGAGATACTGTGGACAGGAAGATGCGCATCCGAGTGTGTGGAGACAATGTGAGCTGAATGAAGTGATCATTGCTGCGGTCAGTGCTAGAAAGGTAGCTGTCATGTGTCATGCGATGCATCAACCCATGCATCTTGTAGTGGAATGTAAGAGAAGTATACCACGGCAGAATAGTTTGCTCATCCCAGCCTCTATAGTCTCGTTTCAGAACGGATTCGGTGAATTGTGGATACTTAATTGTCGCCGAGAACAGCAGATCCTTCCAAGGCGCATCTGCGTAGCAAACGCTGGGCCGTTAATTGCAGAACAGATGAGCGTCGTAGAAACCTCTCATGCTTCAATCCACAGGTGAAGAGAGAAATTAGACAAATCGACGATGAAGCACCCGATTAGAACTGGAGACCATCAACCGATAAGCCAGAGAGCATACCGTGTGTCAGCAACGGAAAGTCGAATAATACTACGAGGTAGAGAAAATGAAGAAGAATGACATCATTCAGCCCTCGCACAGCCCATGGTCGTCACCAGAGGTTCTTGTTAGGAAGAAGGATGGCAGTTGGCGCTTTTGTGTTGATTACAGGAAGCTTAACAAGATACCTGAAAAGGTCGTTTACCCTCTTCCACGAATTGACGATATACTGGATTGTCTGAAGGGGGCTAAGTTTTTCTCAACCTTGGGCACGTACTTGGGATACTGGCTAATCGAAGTAGATGAGGCTGATCGTGAGAAAACTGCATTCATCACTCCTGAGAGCATGTACAAGTTTAAGGTAATGCCGTTTGTTTTGTGTAATGCACCAGCAACATTTGAAGGAATGGTGGATAATCTTCTAAGGCAGCTGAAGTGGG
This sequence comes from Schistocerca gregaria, assembly GCF_023897955.1. Classification (NCBI taxonomy): domain Eukaryota; kingdom Metazoa; phylum Arthropoda; class Insecta; order Orthoptera; family Acrididae; genus Schistocerca; species Schistocerca gregaria. The sequence goes on from NC_064931.1 coordinate 241,417,028, forward strand.
CGATGTGTCTTTGTTATTAGATGACTTTATAGCGTTCTTTATAGCGTTTGATGAACACATAAAAAGACTGAGCACCGTTCTTAAGTGTCTCCAACAAGGCGGACTGAAACTTAATCCAAAAAAGTGTCTCTTTGGAGGAAAAGAAATCAAAATACCTGGGAACCTTGTGGCAAACGAAGGTGTGCGTCCAGACCCAGAACAGCTAAGAACCATAACGGAATTAGAGATGTGAGAAGCTTCCTCGGACTATGTTCTTATTACCATCGTTTTAACAAAGACTTTGGTATCAAAGCCAGTCCACTCGAACAGTTGTTAAAAGCCGATGCTAAATTTATCTGGGGTGGTGCTAAACAAGATTCTTTCGACGTGCTGCGGAAAGCTCTGACGACTGACCCTATACTTGGTCTTTATGATGGGAGAGCTCCTATAGAACTACACACAGATGCGATCGGTGCTGTTCTGGTGCTGATTTCAGAAGGAAAAGATGCCTCTAGGACACTCACAGACGCCGGGAGAGACTACTCAACTACAGAAAGAGAATGTCTTGCTGTGATCTGGGCCACGTGCAAATTTCGACAGTATATCTATGGAAGGCCGTTACAGTTGTTACAGACCATCATTCACTTTGTTGGCTGCCAAGTCTTAAGCATCCAACAGGTCGACTCACCAGGTGGGCACTACGTCTTCAAGAGTATGACATTATCATAGTGTACAAAAGTGGAAGAAAATGCCAAGATGCTGACTGTCTCTCAAGAAACCCTGTGCAACACCATCAAGACTTTGATGAAGATAGTGACTGTCTCACTACACTCCAGGATTTCTCTGCTGAGCAGAAGGACGCCAAAATATCTCAAATTATGCTAGCCTTACATCGGTCAGAGAATGTGAAAGGACAATTTAAGGTAGTTTATGGATTACTTTACAAGAAAGCTTTGATCCGTTTGGAAGGAGGTGGCTACCATTGATTCCTAAACACATGCGCTTAGGTGTTCTACAGGAATTCCATGACACACCTGAGGCTGGACATTTAGGATTTATTAACACATATGATAGGATCCGCAAGAGATTTTTCTGGCCAGGTTTATTTAGGAGTTTTCGTCACTATGTGTCGCACTGTCGAGAGTGCCAGAGGCGAAAGGCAGATCCTCAGAAACCACCTGACCGACTCATACCAATTCCACCAGCCGAAATGCCTTTCCAGAGTGTTGTGATTGACCTCCTCGGACGATTTCCAACGTCTGATGGTGGCAATAGGTGGGTTATTGTTTGCACTGATTATCTGACGCGCTATGCTATTACAAAAGCCGTGAAAACAGCGGAAGCATTCGAAGTAGCCAAATTCATGGTAGCAGACTCTGTATGAAAACACGGTGCTCCAAGGTCGTTAATTACGTGACGAGGGAAAGTTTTTCAATCAAATCTTGTAACAGAGACAAGCTGTCGGTGCAACATAACTCATCACATGACGACTGCCTACCATCCGCAAACTAACGAGGTTACTGAACGCCTTAATAAGACCTTGGCGGACATGCTATCAATGTTCGTCAATGTTGAGCAGGGAAACTGGGATGAGATGCTACCTTCCGTGACGTTTGCCTACAACACCGCCATACAAGACACCACAGGATTTACGCAGTTTTTCAGGTGCATGGGCGTGAGGCGACGACGACGATAGACGCTATGTTTCCGTTATATCCTGATGCCGTGGACGACGACTACATCGAGCAGGTTTTAACCAGAGCTGAGCAAGCTTTGCAATTAGATCGACTCGGCACGCTGTTGGCTGAAGAAACTGATCGCAGAAGGTATGACGCGAGCCACCGCCCTGTTGTCTACCAGCCTGGTGACCTCGTCTGGATCTTCACTCCTGTCCGGAAGGTTGGTCTGTCTGAGAAGCTCCTCAGGCCCTACTTTGGACCTTATTAGGTTGTAAGACAGTTGTCTGATGTTACTTATGAAGTTGAAGATTTCGACCCCGACACAAGACGACGAAAGATCAGAGATACGGTCAAGGTCCTTCGAATGAAGCTCTATAAGGATCCTGCAACCCAAGGTAAATTCGAAGCTCCAGCGACAGGCAACAAGCGGAGAGGTACAGAAGAACGTAGCGGCAAGGGAAGTTCTAAGATGATCACCGCCTGGGCGAATATCAGTCATCGGGAGTCGGAGTATACAGGACCAATGATTCGTTCCCAAACTAGGAGGACGTAACACAGAGACGCTACTCTCTTAAGGAGGGAGCAGTGTCGCAGAAGAAGCCAGGTAGCGCAGTCTCCGTAGTGCAATGGTTATGGTGCTAGATAGTTGCATCGAATGTCGAACTCACCTGAACTGAAACATTTTAATTTCTATATTCTGGTGGAAGTGCATTCTAGAAGTATCCACAAATGGCAAGATTCATTGTACTGGAATGTTCTGTAGCTGTATATATACCGTATGTGTTCTGGCCGGAGGCAGTTCGCTCCGTGCTCTTGTATGAGCACGTGTTGAATAAACCTTCGTTAAGTGAAGTTAGTGTTTGTCATTCATCTACTTACGCCTTCCTCTACATGACATTATTATAAGTCATGGTAGAGTGTGATAGTCTACCTACAATTAAATAGGCTACATTAAATAACGAATAGAAACACTAAGAGATTGATGTAATTTATACTGAAGCGTTAGTGGCATGACGACATCATGCTGGGGCAAAACTGATGGACCATGCTGGGGAATGAGCGTTTACCTTATGGCAGGAACTGTTGCAGTGAAATATTTACAGTTAAATGGTGAAGGATAGAAGTCGGATTCCAAAACAAATAGAGGGTATGAGCCAGTTTTTCAAAACTCGTAAACTGATTTAACAGCTAAAAAGAAAATTTGAGAAGTTTTAATGGCTAGAAGTAGGGGAGCAGTGGGCTATATTACTAATGGAAGACGTAAATTCAGAGCTACTATGACTCATTTTATAGCAAATAGTGGGTGTAGCCTGTTAGTTCAATCTATATCTGATACATATCAGGTATCTGGTGTCCAGAGGGGCCATATATGTACTGAAGTATGATGTATGTTTGCTTTTGTTGCCAGGTGGCTGTAGAGTTATGAATAAAATTATATGTTGCCAGGCAGAGGTTCAAGCCCTCCCTCGGGCTTGGGTGTGTGTGTTTGTCCTTAGGATAATTTAGGTTAAGTAGTGTGTAAGCTTAGGTACCGATGACCTTAGCAGTTAAGTCCCATAATATTTTAAAAAGAAAAAAAGAAAAATTATATGTTGTGAAGGTACAGTGTGTAGTGGAGTTCTAGTGCACATGAGAGTAGGTGAGTTGCGGGTGTGTGGCTCTCCAGATATGTTATATCAATTACTAGTTGTTTTTTTCGATTTGAATTATGTAGAGACAAATTACAGGAAGATTAGATGTCATGTTCATGAACTCTTATTGTTTATTGTGGCTGATCAACTTCAATAATGTTGTTTACCCGACCTATAAAGATTTCTTTTTTTTTTATGAGATGGCATTGCCAGACTGAGCTAGGATAATGTGAGGTTGTGGACACCCCTACCCTCTCCCCTCTCTCATAATGGCCAAGCATGAGTTTTGGATTAGGCATGCAGAAAAGTGATAACTTGGCGGTGAGTTGGCAAAGCCATTGACTGTCAAATAAAATCTAGTCAGTATTGGAGTTCCAACACACATGAGAGTTTTTTTAGTTAAGAGTAAATGGTTTTCCAGATATCCTCTATGAATTCTGGTTCTGTCCTTGCACTTGAATAAGGTAGAAACAGACTGCATGGAAGTTTTATGTAATGTTCATGATTTTCGCACTGAGGCAAGAGTAGGCTTCAGTTGATGAGTGTTTTGCAACACTAGAGCTTTGAAACTTTAGTTCTCAGTGTGGAGCATTCAGTGTTTCATTTTCTGTCTGTAATTAGTAGTTTTAATATACAAAACGAGGCAAGCACACATATTGTGATATTCGCTATTTTTTACTTCATTGAAACAGGAAATAGTTGATACTTTCAGCCAGAAGGCAAATACTTGTTTATAAAGAATGATTAATGTATAATAAGGCTTCGTATAGCGACGGTGGAATTTCCTAAATAATGTAATGTGTCGTCTTTGGGCGGCAATATGAACAGAAGAATATGGATAGATATGCGATCCTTCACTATTTTTATCGCTGGAGAACAAATGAAGCCTTGAGCGCTAATCATTTGTACTGTTTTTCTTAAGTAAGACGGACTCAGATTTGTGGAAGTCTGATCTAATTTTTACTAAATGTATAAAAACGTGTTATATGTATGTTTGAGTGAAGTATAGGAAGAAGACCTGTTATAACTTATCGTAACTAGGCACGAGCGACTCAAGAGGACATTAGCTATATAAATCAGCGCTCAATGGACATTAAACGGACATAAAAATCTACTGCCATTGTAGTACTAAGCTTAAGGTACGATATATGTTTTAGTTATAATAAATATTTGTTCTGGGAATACTGAATCATTTAGCAGTGCTCATTCCTTTCATTTCCTCAGTATCATTTTCAATTTAATTATGCATTTGGCTAAGATTACAGACACCAACATCAGCAGTCCAATCTGCGTGTTACATTGATAAAAAGAAAACTGTTTTATCGTCTTCTTGCATCTGCTCAAATATTGAATTTCCCTTTTGTGTGATGTTACAGTTTTTTTGCCCCCTTAAGAACTTTCTGGTCCCTTAGGAAATTGTTTTGTCGTAACAGTTACTTTACAACTGGGTATGATCGTGCCTACAATCATGAAGTAATTAGAAAGACGATAATGCAATTTCTTAATCAATAGAACGCTAGCTGTGACTGCTTCCAGCCACACAAAACTGCAAGTAAAAACTATTCACATATCATAATGCAATATTTTATGACAATGGTCAGTTCAATAGTGATTGATAATACAGTAAGCGAAATGTCAAATTACAAATTTTCCATTGAATAACAACATCACTTTTATTTTGTTATATCACAATATCATATTGTATATTTTCTCTTCTGACAAAATTTTCTTACATAATGAGTTACTTATAATGTTTCTGACGTCAATTGTTTTCTTTGTGGATGGCACAAGTGAAGTGATGGCGCTCAGTGGTTTTCAGGTCTTGGTTAGTTTTTGCCACTTGTTGTGCTTTCGCTTCTCCTATATTTCTGTGTATTTCTGTTGGCTTCAGGATTTGACAAGGTAGTTTACACTGAACTTGATAGCATTGTTCCACTCTATGTATTTTCATATAGTATGAGAACTTAGTTACCTGTTCATAAAGTGGTTATATATGGAAACTTCGATACATATGTGATTCCGTATGTGCCTTAGATTGTTAATATATCTTATGTCATGAGGCTAATGTTAATGATGAGTCAGGTAAGCGATTTTACTAAATGATTTTGAAATACGATAAATAACCTATGACAAGCTATTTTCTGTGTAGTGAGGCTTATTCTATGATGATATTGAGGAGTACAGAAGAAGGTTCCTATACCACAGTGTATATAGCTTGGCTTTATGTACGTTACGTTAAGCCTGATTCGTATATGCAGTGAGTACAGTGGATTAGATTGTTGGGTATGTTAGGAATTCTGCAGAGATTCTTGTTCTGTTTTTGGACCCTGTGTTCTGATTTTATCACCTGTTTATTAGTCTTTGTGACCAGAGTATCTGAGGTCCAGAATGTTGTTCATTGCTCCACTACTAATTCAGGATTATTCAGTGATGAAGACTATTTTTGAACACTTGCTGTACTGTGAGAATGCTACTTTATACTCTCAGGACATCACATTTTCTGCATATGTCATGTACTCTGCAAGCACAAGCTGCTATGGTTGAAACGGTGCATATTTCATCATTTATTATCTGTGTTGTTTCCTTACTCTTGTTGTGCCCTATGCCTATATGAATGGATAACTTTTAAAATCAGTGTGCTTCATTTGTGGATGGTGTGGAGGTATAGACATATATGAATGTGTGTCCATCTGAAGATTCAGAATGTTTGAAGGTTTGATTCTATGGTAAATGTGGTGTGCAGTTCGAAGATTTGAAACGATAATTCGATATAAAATTTCAGTTTGAGCGTTTTACAAAGTAATGTCAGGGGAACAAGGGCTGATGGAATCTTGAGCTGAGGTTCTCCTTTTCCAGTTGGAAAACGTTTATGTTTCATGAGTGACTCGTTGCAGACTCTGGTGGTACTGAATTTGTATTGACAAGGTGGTTTTCCTAGTGAATTTTTTGTGCTTTAAAGATTGCCTCAATATGAAGATGATATTGTGATTTTGGTAGCTGTGTTAATATTTTAGTAATTTGCTGATAAGTGGACTGAGTTTGTTGGCATTTCTTCTGGCAGATATTTTGTGAGATAATCTTTCTTATTGGGACTTGTGTATATAGCTGGCCTGCAATCGGAAAGGGCTGTACAGAACTTATAGTTGTTCCAGGAACTAGTATGAGCTAGAATTGAGTACTATCAGTACATTAAGCAAGACAACTGTGCCGGTGGGTGAGAATTGATACTTTATTTGCCAATGCAGAAAGCATTGTAGCTGATGGAGAATATGAGGAAGAAACTGTCAGCCCCAAAATGGTGAGGACCCTCACAGTTTCACGATTATGAAATTTAGAGTTTTTGCACGCTTTTAAATCAAGGGTACTAATGATATTTTAATCTCAGACTGAGGCCATATTATGATGTTTTCATAGCGCATTTAGGAAGCAGTATATGAAACTCACCACCACCAATTTTGTATCTATATTATTTCAGACAAAGGATTATGAAAATTCCTGAAATACAGGTCAGATTTATAGTTATACTTCATTCCAGTAGAAAGTTTTTGGTAATTGATCAAAATGATGACTTTTGAATGTACAACAGGTGAACCACGGTGTGAAACTTTTGCGATGAGTGATTACAGAATGTTTTGCGAATTGCAGTATTATAATGACTGACCATACTTGAAGATTTTATGATATGGCACTACATAGTAACCACTGTAAGTATTAGTTCTATATTATGTTTAAATTTCATTTTTCAATACAAAACATTACTTCTGATAGGGTACAAGTTTTGCATTGTCGTTTCAAGCATTTAGTTTGTTATCAAATATTGTCATTGTAGTGTATCAAATTTTGGTTTTTGTACTTGAATCGGTGTTTCTCCAACTTTGATGCTCATTAATTAGCTAATTATTTGATATAATTTAATGATATCAGATTGTGAATATTATTTTACTATCACTGTATAACATAATTTAATCATTCTTTTTGTATGAGGTACACCCATTGTCGCAAATATTAAATGTAAGGTATGTTCTTCTGGAATTGCAATAACTGATGCTGGTTTTCTAGAAAACATTTTAAAAATCTGCTTTATTTCGAATGGGTAGTGTTATGACAGGTGCCCCTTATGTGACGAATTTCAAATTTCGTTCTCATTCTTTCTTTATCTTGTATAGTAGCGTTTGCAAATACTTTGTGAAGATGATTCTGTAACCAGCATTGATACAGACGATCATGATCTTTGTGGTGTTCTCTCTCTGTGATGACTGGGATAGCTTTGATCACACATTTCCAGGACAATGGGACATCAGTGCTTTGGCGATTGGGAGGCATGCTGGTATCTAATTCACACTTGTTCTAGGAGCTAGCAGTCTCGTTGTAGTTGTGGTCACTGTGAACATGCAGTTTTCTTTGTGAGACTGCTCCTCCTATTGTAATATTCGATATTTGAAGAGACTCTTTGTATGCAGTAGCATCCCTTTCGTGAAATGTTCAAATGCTACAGAGAGATTTTCATTGGTTTTGTACTGCTCAATCTGCTACGTGTTACAGAATTGAATCATTTATTCATATGCACTAAGTTACTAACCTTTCATGTATTTGTTAATCAGTAGATGCTACCCCAGTTACAGTATCAATCTTTTGTGACATAACACTACTAACAATGTAAGTGTTTAAATCATTATTTCTCTCAATATAGCTAATTTATTGTAATTACTTGTGACTGTTGTGTGAAAGTGATTTCATATGATGGTATCACTTTCTACTTTCCAGATCACCTGCCTTTGTGATGCCAGGAGCTCATGTGCTTAAATGTTATTATGATGTTGAGTGAATGTTACAACTTATACTCAGTTAAAATATTTTGTTCCTTCTTTCTGAAGCCATTTGTTTAGTATTTAAATGTGAATTGACACATTTTGTCTATCGTCATTTTGTGATTCAGTGTTATGAATCACAACTTCCCCGTCTGATTACTGCAACAGTTGATGATTATCATTAAATATTTCACTTCTGAGACAACATCCCTCCACTTTTAGCAGTATACAACCTTTCTTAATGTATGTAATTTTAGGTTATAAAGTATTATCTAGCTTGTGATGACAGTTTGTTTGGAGTGATATTGGGGCTACTTCTGTGAAAGTATTTTTATTCATAGTTCACAAGCTGTTTGAAATTCAATATTATCAAAACGTGTTTAGTAAGAGTCACTAAACCATCTTTATTCATGTCTCTCAACTGTATCATAATTCAATTGAATTTATTTTGCACCTCATTGTGTGTTTCAATATTTGACAATTGTGACTACCATACTGGGTCCACATAAAATTGCAAGGTGAACAGCTATAAATTTCGCACTACCTTTACTTAAATATTATTGGGATTTCGTAATTATTCTTGTCATGTTCGTAATTATTGACATACCTATATTATGCTCAATATCTTTCAGCTGCAGATTTAATGTAGGTGTGCTGCTCATGTAACAATCTTCTCTCTTATCAAGGTTGTTTTGTCTTGACACATGTTTTCTGGGATGTTAGTATGATGTTAAGAGGACATAGTTATTTTATAACTAGACATGCTGGTATAAAACTATTTAGTGAATGGAGCACACTGATTACACCTTTTGTAGTGCATTATTTGTTTCATAATAATTGCACTGTGTTCACTGTACAACATATTCGTAAGTTGTGGCAAGTGCTCTTGAAGCCTGAATGTGATTTTTATACGAATTTTTCACATAATAGCAATGTCAGTTCTGCTTGGAATCGAATGTGTTCAAATATTTTCTAATATTATTTGATTTAGAGTCCAGTGAGTGGACAATACAAATACTTGGCACAAATTAAATTTGACACTTTTGTTGCAAACATTATTTCAATTTAGGATCAATGGCTACTAGTTACTGTCTTGTATATATTGCTGCTTCAATTGGATGTTTGTAAATCAACTTAATAATGAAATATAAGAGTTATATAATGTTCGTGTAAGGAATTCAGCAATTCTTCATTGTTTGTGTAATAATGGTTGCTGATTTATTCAACTTACTCTCGTGTACAGCTACATTAAGTGGTGTAGGTGTTAACTTCCCAAGTATACTAGTTCTATTACAGCTCAGAGTTGATGATTTTTATGAAAATACCCTCATTTCACCATTTACACTTTGTGTGTTAGTAGACAACTTTCATTATACCATAGTAAGGAAAGAATAGCTGTGGTACAGTCTTCCATCCTAACTAAATTTTATTCTGGGTGTGCCACTGAGTGCCACAACCATTTCGTATCAGTGTCCACTCCAACAACATCTTACACGATTGTAATTCATTGTACTTGGTGTTTAGTGTTGCATACTTCAGATACTGTATTTCAGTTCTGCACCTCTGCTCTGTTTGTTTATTAGTATGATAAAAAATAAGTGTTCATGGCGGTGTTTACATTCTTCTGAACTTCTGATAGCTTGGATGTCTAAAGTACTAGTACTTGTAGTGTTTGATGCAGGTTTTAAGTTGCACTTCTGTAATGACTTCATTAGTACTATTTTATACTGCCAACTAGAACGTTTCCATCGTTTCATTGAGCTCAGTGGAAACATTACTACTAGAAACATCGTCCTTCCTTCGAAACCTCACCTCTGATATTAGTAACAGTTCAAGATAAATCCAGTTTCATTTAAAGTATCTTTTTGTGCATATGTTGTTCATTTTAATTAGGATGTAAATCAGTTCAATACACTATGTTTTTTTCTGAAATGTGTGATGAATGTAGTAAGTAATGAATGACAGCTAAGATGTTACTACTGATAACTTATACTTCCAGTTCTAGCTGCTCTTACTGACCGGCTACCAGAGCATTACACATCGTTTCACATGTCCACTGTCTCTATTGCAAATCTAGTCCTTTTGAAATGGGGTAAGGCACTTGATAGAATGCATATCTGGTCTTACATTTCTGTCTAATAATACAGAAAATCGTGATTGTAAACTCCTTCTCCTACAGAAAGGAGTATGTTGATTCCTGTAGTAGATAACTTGTAAAGAGGAGAATTATTTTGTCTTTTGTATAAGACATGAGCAGAAAGTAAGAACGAGCAGAACTGTTTCCACATGCATTTCTACAGAAGCGATATGAAACCGATATTTTCATCGCTGACTTGTTTTATTGTGGTTTGACATCTAGCTAATAGTTATCCCTTGGAGTGTAGGCACCAGAGCATTATCTGTTGTGTCAACTAAAAGGAGGTATGTGTTTATTAAACATACATTCACAGACTATTCGGGTATAATCACCATATAATTTGCACATCTACATTACTCATAATTGCATAAAGTAGAGTTATCTTTTCTAATGTGATGGTACTCGTGTCCAATGTTGAGAGAGATAAAGTTCAGAGAATTTTATTCATTTAAGCTGAATTTCTTCACGGTATAACTGGATCTTCAAATGTTTCTAAAAAAATGCTATTTATTGGATTTAAGGCAGAATATGTTTATGATACTCTTCTGAAACTCTAAATCACGATTTAGTTTTATTATTTTATGTTCAACTGGCAGAGACTTCTCAATTGAAAGCAGTTGATACTAAAGATTTTAGAAAATATATGATGTGTTTGTGACATTTAAATAGAATAACAGGGAATAACGAGTTTGGTTGATAACTCATGGAATACTCTTTATTTAGGAAAAACTTACATTCATACAACAGAAGAATACCACTATAGTACTTCATTATGACATATCTTCATTGTTGCGATCTGTCTTATTATCATTACAGTGGAAACATAATACTTTCTAATCCTACTAACCAAGTATTACAAAACCTTAATATTGTAACTTTGCTTATCTAAATTCATATTCCCTCATATCTAGTGCATGATTAGTTTGCATTATTAAAGTGATAGATTTTCCACAAAACTCACTGAACAGCCAGGACTCATGACTTTCTGTAGTTGTATGTTATCACCAGATACCACAAAACACAGAAATTTAGTCATTACAAAAACCATGAATATTTTGTGCTCTGTGAATATATAGAGCTTCTCTTTCACTGTTCCTTTTGGATTTCTTCCTCTAACTCGACACTAAACCACTCATATTTGAGCCAAGTTCAGAGGCGAACCCAGAATTTCGCTCTGGGATGCTACAAAGCAAGCATTGACGAACTCGCAGTAATGCTAATCTCATTTAGAATTCCTAGTAGCACAAAATTGTCTTCTGGAACAACACTCGCCCGGCGGTGTCTTCTCCAATATTTCACAAAACACAGAAATTTAGTCATTACAAAAACCATGAATATTTTGTGCTCTGTGAATATATAGAGCTTCTCTTTCACTGTTCCTTTTGGATTTCTTCCTCTAACTCGACACTAAACCACCCATATTTGAGCCAAGTTTAGAGGTGAACCCAGAATTTCGCTCTGGGATGCTACAAAGCAAGCATTGACTAAATAGCACTAGTGCTAATCTCATTTAGAACTCCTAGTAGCACAAAATTGTATCTTGCAACAACACTCGCCTGGCAGTGTCTTCTCCAATATTTCACACGAACCGGGGAAAAAGATGACATGTTCGACACAAGCTTCCACAACCTGGAAGAGTAAAAAACGTTTAAGTATGAAATAACGCTCCTAATACCATCAGTAATAATTTTACTATTTAAAAATTTGTTTGTAATGAAGGAATTGTTTTCAATTGCATTAAGGACACTAAGTTGTTGTTCTAAGAAAACTAAAGATTGCTCTCTCATTGCATTTCTTATTGCGAAAATGAGTCTTAACTTATCTTTATGTTACAGTAGATGACAGAGTTGTATGAAACGAATTAAGAAGACGAAGAGCAGTAACTGACCAATATACTTCATAAGTTTAGACAAAGGCAGATAAATTTAACATTGACACTAACATTTATTAGTAATATATCTCAAGCATGAATAACTTAAATCAATAAGGTTTAGACAGAGTAACAGTTATTACAGGTAATGAATCAGAAAAAAAACAATAAATAAAACTCTGGAGAGAAACGCTTTTCTGTTGAAGATAAACTGCAGTAGATAGAGGAAGCTATTTTTACTCTTCATAGTCAGACATTCTGTTGCGGTCCTTGCTGCCTAAACCTCCTTGTGGAAAAGGTATGATATAAAATGCCTTATCAACATCCAAAGCAAATTTCCTAAAATCTATCGAAAGGTGTCCTACAGATGCAAATATTGTGCCACACAAGAATTCTGACTCATATCAGGGTAAGAGGGTAACAGAATAACCACGTGAGACATTCAAGCATGTATAATGATACAAATCAATGCACAGAACTTCCACCCTACGCTTCCTAAACTACTCCAGATTCTAGTTCGAGTTGCATTTTGTGACATAGTTTTCATATGTAATGGTAACCGCTCCCTTAGCTGGGTCCGTTAACACTTGCCTGTGTGGCAGTGCTGGATTCTCCGAGAGCCGGTTTGAATCCTGGCGAAGAAAAGTTTTGTCTCTGTGTTTGGCCAGTAAGAAGAGGGGAAGTGGTGGCGTTAATTTGCTAATCACGTGTTTTGTGGCACTGTCTTGGATTTAAACTCCAAAAATTTCTGCAGTATCCTGTGGTGTGAAAGTGTGCTACATGTGACAGTTGTTAACGATCCGCCCCTCGGCCTCCCCATCTGCACAATTCTACAGGAGTAGGCTAAGTGCACATCTGTTAAAGTCACTTAAAATTAACAGATTAGTCTACAACTCGACAGACAAATCTCTCATAAAGAGCGAGGGAAGGGGTCATTTTGCCTGAAAAAAGAAAATCTTTTCAGGATAGATGGAGAAAGTTAGCCCTTTAATACCTTCTAGTGTACAAAGCAGTACTATTATTATTTTCTATCAAGATATTTCACTACATTGAACTCTCTACTGGACAGTGATTACTTCTGAAAGATTGGCTACACTCATACGAATCTTAGGTTTTTGTTCAAAAGGTGGCAGTGACCTGTTGTAAATGTCTGACCTATTTTTCTTTTATGGCATATATAGGAATCAGTGACTATAGTTGTATTCTAGAGTCACACGGTTCATTTTTGCCATAATGGTCTTACATCTAAATGTTGGGGTCGACATGCATAACTGAGCTGTTATTGTGTCTAGCTGTTGCACAGTGGCCCCGAGTGCAATCCCATATACTGCCAAACAATTTGTCTTAATGGAAGGAATGGTTCGTGTTCCTGTCAGTCCTGTGAGGAGGTCTGAGGAGCTGCTTGACAGAGTTATGGCAATTGCTGGTGGAAACATTCAATGTGATGTCTGTGAGAGATGAGTGCCACTGCACTCCTTCTGTAATTATAGTTAATGTAAACATATACGGAACTTACTTACTATCGTGCGAAGTGAGTTTTAGTGGGATTTGATTAGTTTAAACAGTGGGGACAATTGAGGCAGAATGAAGGGTTACCGGCCTCTATTTGGCTGAGTGCGCATCTGTGCGGTGCTACTGATGGCTGCTGCTGTCTGGTGCTCTGCCAGGCTGGCGTCCTTCCGCAGATCCGCCCCCGTACCCATGCTGAGCAGAGGGCTGTGAATATGATTCCTCAGATGGCCTGAAATAACGTGCCCGTAGGCAGTCAGTATAGGGAGTAGATTACAAGGAGAAAAAGGAAGATCAGAGTTTAATGTTCTGTGACAATGAGATTACTAGAGACGATAGGTAGGTAGAAAATAATAAATTAAATTAATACTTCATTAAGGAATAATTTTGCTCTTTTATTGATGGTATCAAATTCAGATGTTAGATTTCGACATAGAGAATTTTATTTTCAGACATGCTCGCAGCAACTTAACTAAAGAGGAGCACAGAAGTAGAGCTATCAAAATGGTAACCAGCCGAAAGTCAACAGGGCTTAATGTAGGCATAATATGCGTCGATTATTGTGTGTACACAACGTGTAGGTCAAAGCACACGGTAACCGAAGAATCATGCCTACCGAAACAAAACGAATGAATTAAATATGATCAATAAAACAGCTGAATCGATAATCCACAGCATGTATGTTAAAGACGTACAACTCAACGACCAAGACTTCCGTCCGTGAATGTACGTCACACCAAAACAGTTAATGAAACTTCCTCGTCTATCGTTTACAAGTGAAATGTCTTAACTTAAAACGGAAATAGCCTTAAGGACATTATTGTTTTATATTTTCTGGCGGTGTGGTTTTAGTAAAGAAATGGCATGCTTTCAAACTCAGCTTTCCCAGTCTTTCTCAGTCGTCGTGTTACAGCTTCTGCGTGACATGGACTTTTAAACCCTTAGTAGGTTGTGTTATTATACCTTACCATTTTATTTTCAATTTGTATCCAAGATACCGTCTGATAAATAACCAATCAATGCAGGTAAACTGTGAACATTTAACATCGTTTAAGCTTAAATCTGCTTAAAACGTTTAAGTTTTCTTTATTTAAGAACTTGATATCTAGGATAAAATTAAAATTTACTCGATTCGGTTACATGTAAGACAACAATGTTTTTCATTCTGTGGACAGTTTGAAAAATTTATCTAATTTTTCGAAGCCTGGACCTAGCTATGCTTACACTTAAAATGTCTGAGGTGTAAACGAACGCGCCGTGTATCACACAAAAGACATCAGTTCCATGATGGAAGCTGGTAGATACTAATTTTCACATTTTATAAGACATGTATATCTTTTGTTATAGCTGAATTTGAATATTGATGTGTACTTTCTATTTCAGACACAGCAGGAGAGAAAGTGGAAAAATTTCCGGCTGCTGCGCTATTGACAACATTGTAAATTCTTGATAGAACGTGAATAACATTTTATGGTGCGAAATTTGCACACAAAGGAGTCATTTCATGTCTTGACTTTCGTGAGTCAACAATTTACAAACACCCCTCGCTATATAATACGCCTGCGGCCACACTGCATGATCGCATCCTCCCCAGGTGAAACAATCATTATTTATGCGTTTATGTGATATCTGATGATCTATTCTTTGTAGTACTCCACATCCCATAAAGTACGTCTGAGATGCACAGTGTAGTAGTTCTGGGCATTGTATTAATCATGTGACTTAGAATCACATAGGATTTCTACGCTGACTGTACTTTAGACATGTATGAGCTATGGCTACAGGAGACTAGATAATGGAGAACATGTCGTGCTTCTTACCTGCTACCGATGCTAGTCCGCAAGGGTCCATTTTTAGCCTGTTCTGCAGTCTCCTTTTGATTGTTCGAATTTCCGCCATTCTGGTTCTTCGAATTTAAAGGTGTCCCACTATGTGCTGACATGGCTTGGTCTATCGGCTGTTTGATGACCGTCATGTTACCTGCTACCACATTTTGCAAAGCCAGTTCTCCTGCAGCAGGATTCTGATTCACATGGTGTTCTATACTTCTGCGAGTACCTGTGCAACAATAGGTGAATTTGCATAAAATGCCTACTAATTCCATGTTTTGCAGTACAGAATCTAGAAGCATCGGTGCTAAGGCAATGTTCTCTTGCTGTGGTACCCTCTGACGGCCAGCCTGCAGCTCTGGTTCTCGTTGCTGCACACTGGAAAAGTTGGCACCAGACTGTGCATTTCTGTTGCCTGCTGCAGAGCCCTGTGCGGGAGTTGCATGTGCGACTGCTCCTCGTGCCCGAGAAGCCAGCTGACTATGGACTCCGCGTACGATAGGTGCATCTTTGTTGACCGTGTATGATGCCTGCCTCTGTTCCTGTCGCGGATGACCAGGCAACTGCCCTTCACCTCCTTTTGGCAGACTAACAGCACGCTGAGACGCAGAACTTTGACGTAAAGAGACCCCTGGAACTTCAAAAGTGGAAGAGAGATTTTTGGGAGTGTACTGTGTTGCTACATTCATGGCAGCACAGATCCGTTGAGCACTAGTTGCTTTCAGAGAGGCAGATTCTGCTCTTTGTTTAGCTTCCTCTTCGACATATGGATGCGGAATTATTGATCCCGAAGCGTTGCCAGTGACAGGCGAAGACAAAATAATGGAATGAGGTGACTGCGTAGCTCCATCTGGCTTAGCAGTCGAAAAGCTCCCTGTATTCTGTCGTTTCTGTCCTAGCTGGACACCTGTCTGTGTTACTGCCTCGAGCTTCACATCTCCCAATTTTGTAATTGCTTTCTGTGTGACAACAGATGTATCTTGAGACTGCGAAATCCCGTTTTCACCTGGACCATCTGGTAGAGGGGCCTGAGGTGCGCTGCTATCTGGTTCAGAAGCAGGAGAGCTAAGGTTCGGAGCGTTTGTAGTTTTAACACTCATGGCAGTGGTAGCCTGTTTGGTAGTAGCTGTTTCCAGGTGGATGTTTCCTACTATTTTTATGCCAGAACTTTGGACAGTAGGAGGCGGAAGGATTCTTCCCGTAGTTTTGTCAGCAGTAGAAGCTGTCTGGAATACATAAGGGTCTGGCGCAGCAGAGCTAGGATTCCCTGTATTCTGACATTTCGCTTCTGGCTGTTTGTATCTTAGTAATAATCCAACCACCTCTATACTTTGCAATGTTCTATACACTTTCCCATGGGCGTCCATAGAGATCATAATTCCACCACTCTCAGAAAGCAAAATCTCATCTGTTTCGGAGTCTTCTATTTCAGAATCGTCATCTGAGTCCCCCTCTGCATCCATCTCATCATCATCGCTGGGAAGAGAGAAAAAGTAACGACAAGTTAGCCTACTTCAAAGAACTCAGCACATTACAATGACATATTTAATGATACTCTACACTTCTACAGGATTAGAATCTTTTCTGTGAGATATCACTCTTATAGCAACAAGGCAAAATTATGTTCATAGAAAACTGACGATATCTTACCATCGGGTATTTTGATAATCTTGCATTTTGGGTTTGGTCAGTGCCATATCATCTTCGCATTCAGTAGTGAATGTGGTCTCTGAGTCATCGGATGCCTTTTCCGAGGAAATCTACATATACATATATCAAGATATTATTAATATTTATCGACTGTAGGTCTTATAACACTTATCATTATGAGTTCATGGCAACTGTTATACAACCAAGATTTGATTCGAAACTCTTAAATATATATCCTAATCGATTACAGTGTCCAGTGGTGGAAACCTGCATAACAACGAGACATTTCGTAATATATATTAAGGGTTTCATCTTCTCCAGTTTCCATATTTAACTCCATTAAAAAAAACGTGACATAGAGATACCGATATGTTTTTTCAGTAGAATGTTCCGTGCTACACGGAAGAGATGCAAGCCTTCATAGCAACTAGGACACCACAGGCACCGTGGAATTCACAGCATGCAACAGCTGATTAACAATTTACCCTGTAAAAGCAGTGCAGCCTGTAGGTGACGAACAAAATGTTCGTAACCGATAATTGCAAGAAATAATGAAATGTATAACAGAAAACTGTCATGTTAGTGGTTAGTTGCTGTTTTTATGCCACATTCTATGAATAAGTAGTGGGTTTACAGTTTTCTCAGCTGAAATCTGAAAGACGTCGTCATGTAATGTGACACTGAATTCAGGATGAAGATTTTTGGCCTTTGAAGGCATTAACATGGAGTGCGACCCATGTGGTAGGTACTTCAGCTGCACAGAAGATTAACAGCCTTCGATGTGCCTAGTCAAAGTAATACTGCAGCTTTTCGCTTAAGGGCATTTTTCCCATAGCGAAGTGCCCAGGCACTTCTATACTGGTCGTCTTGTCCGTACTAACAGACAAGCGACACTGCAAGATTTCCTGCCTGCTGTAAATAAAAGCAAATACGATTATTCTATGCCATAAGTAAAGTTACGTTTGATTTTGGAGGAATGTTGGTTGACACTTCCTCCGTAGTATCTGATGAATTTTGCCACTTCTTTGTGAATTGATTGTACATTTATTCTTCAGAATGCTCTGACAGCAACAATTACTCGATAATGGCGGAAAGTGCAGTACACTGATCTCGAATGTGAGGCGTTAAGAATTTTTCTCTTTTGGAGGAAGACAGTGTATGAAATGGATATGAGAACCTTTACATAAATATGCATAGAATTAGAACAAGACTTCTTCACCAGTAAATGTCAATGTGCCAGAACTTTTTCCAATCCACTAAGCATCTTGGAAGAGGTTTCACAATTAACGCTGATGCATCAATGCACTCATCCCAATGTCTTTTCATGCAAAATTGTCGGTATGTAACGCAACAGAATAATCTTGATACTTGTGCGCCAATGCCGTAGGTGATGATTTCACCCAGAAGGACAACAATACTCGGTCACCACGTTCTAGTCTCCTGGGCAATTATTTTCAATGCTGAACAATTAAGCGCATGAGCTGGCGAGCTTGATCTCTCTTGATGCCATAGAGACTGTTTGACATGTTTTCCAGAGGCATGTTGCTACTCACAATTTCCGCCCATTTCATTCAATGTCCCTTGTTCCAGAGAGCAAACCCTACCAACATGAAAGGCGTTCATTGCCTTAAGATCTGATAGACATCATAATTAATAACATCAAACTTCGCTATAAATACTACACTGATGTCCTAGATAAGCACCCCCTTATTGAGATTTTGTGCTTTTGCACCAAACAGACCTACCCGTTCGAAAAAAAAAGTTTTAAATTCAAAACGATACTTAGTATACGGAAAAAAATTTCGTGTTTTCTATTTGTCGTGCCATGTTGAAAAGAATTTCCAGATGTTACTTTGATGACTTACGACTAGTTCAATAATCGATGAAATATGTGTGTTTTGATGCTAATCAGTGTTTACTTGTGGTTTGGAAACTGGTCTGTCTGGACACAAAAGTCTGGCATAAAGGACGTGCAAGAAACAAATGAGTTAACCGTGCACTGTTGCGGAGGAGAAAAAAATAGTCTCACCTGATACGTCACTGGTCCAGCTATTTTGTGTAGCGTAGTGTCATCTGGTGGAAGGTGATCTTCGGGAACATTACTTTGGATTCCAGAGAATTGTAGGAATGCACAAGGCAATACTGACTGTATGACTTATATTGAAACATAGGCTGAAGAAAGGCAAACCTATGTTCTTAGCATTTGTACATTAAGACAACGTTTTTGGAAACGTGGACTGGCCTATCCTCTTTGAAATTTTTTAGCGATGGAGGAGAAATACAGGGACTGAAAGGTTTTCCACAAATTGTAAAGGAACCAGATTGCAGTTATAAGAATCGAAGGACATGAAAGCAAAGCAATATGAATCTGACGAGGTTATTACCTACCCCCAATATTATCCTACATGTACAATGAGCAAGCTGTAAAGGGCTCAAAGTATCAATTTGGAAAAAGAATTAAAGTTTAGTGAGAAAAAGTAAAATATTTGGCGTTAGCCGATGACATGGTAATTCAGTCATAAATGGTGAAGAACAAAGAACAGAAGATGACCGAAATGTACAGTGTCTTGAGATGATATCGTAAGATGAACATTAATAAAAATAAAACAAATGTAATGGAATGTTGTCGGAGTAAATTAGGCGATGCTCAGCGATTCAGGTTAGGAAAGGGAACACTAGACATAGTTCAGTTATGGTGTGTGGGCGTCAAAGTAATTGACCATGGCCGAACTAGGGAGGATATAAAATGCAGACTAGGAGTAGTAAGGAAAGCATTTATGAAAAACCATTTCTAAACCCTTTATACAAATGAAAGTGATAAAAAATCTTTTCTGAAGGCATTTATGTGGAATGTGGCCTTATACGAAAGTGAAACGTGGATGACACGAAACTCAGACAAGAAGAAGATAGGAGCCTTTTAAATGTAATGCTATGCAAGACTGCTCAAGATTAAGTAGATAAAATGAATAAGAAAAGGGGGGAGGAATCGAATTAGGGAAAAAAGTAATTCATGGCGAATATTGACGACATGAACACCTTGGTTCGCAGGACACATCTTGAGGTAGCAGGAAATACTTAATTTGGTTGGAGAAGAAAGTGTAGGACGGTAAAAACTGTAGAGGGCATCAATGCTCGGTTACAGTAAGTAGGTACAAATAGACGTAGTTTCTGGTAGTTATTCAGAAATGATGAAGACTGCATCGATTAGCGTGGAGATCTGGATCTAACATGACTTCGGACTGAGGACTACACAAGAACAGTGCCACAACAGTGAGTTGACGGAGTTAAAGTACTTACCAACACTCCTTTATGCCCTTCATAGTGAAATTCATAGGATTCATTAGCAGCTCCTTTCATAGGAGGGGAGCTGTTCTGCTGGGGTTCTGTTACTTGCTGCAACTCGTCTCTCATTTTCGGACGTTTAATCGTGGCATCGCCTCCATCTGTGGCATGACGGCGACGTTTGTCCTGATACTGCAGTTTTCCTTCAGGACTGCCAGCAGTCTCTCCAATGGAAACAGGACGGTTGTTACCACTGGCTGCAGTGCCTGGAATTCCTGGTCCCAGGGTGTCTACGTCCACGTCCATATTGTATTCCCTAGAAAAAATTGACATTTCACGTCTTACGGATGGTACCAGGAGCGTACTTCTATGAAGCACTATGGAATGCTTTGTGGCGAATATACACTATGTGATCAAAAATATCCGAACATCTGACTGAAAATGACTTACAAGTTCGTGGCGCCCTCCATCGGTAATGCTGGAACTCAGTATGGTGTTGGACCACCCTTAGCTTTGATGACAGCTTCCACTCTCACAGGCATAGGTTCAGTCATGTGCTGGAAGGTTTCATGGCGAGTGGCAGCCCATTCTTCATGGTGTGCTGCACTAAGGAGAGCTATCGTAGTTGGTCGCTGAGGCCTGATACGAAATCGGAATTCCAAAACATCCCAAAGGTGTTCTATTGGATTCAGGTCAGGACCCTATGCAGGCCAGTCCATTACAGGGACGTTATTTTCTTGTAGCCACTCCTTCACAGGCCGTGCACTATGATCAGGTGCTCGACCGTGTTGAAAGATGCAATCGCCATCCCTGAATTGCTCTTCAACAGTGAGAAGCAAGGAGGTGCTTAAAACATCAATGTTGGCCTATGCTGTGATAGTGCCACGCGAAACAACAAGGGCTGCAAGCCCCCTCCATGAAAAGCACGACCGCACCATACACCACCGCCTCCGAATTTTACTGTTGGCACTACATACGCTGGCAGTTGACGTTCACCCGACATTCGCCATACCCATACCATGCCATCGGATCACCACATTGTGTAAAATGATTCTGAACTCCAATGTTTACGCTCCTTACATCAAGCGAGGTGTCGTTTGGCATTTACCGACATGATGTGTGGTTTATGATCAGCCGCTCAACCATGAAATCCAAGTATTCTTACCTTCTGCCTAACTGTCATAGTACTTGCAGTGGATCCTGATGCACTATGGAATTCTGTGTGATGATCTAGATAGATGTCTGCCTATTATACTTTACGACCGTCTTCAACTGTCGGCGGTCTCTGTCAATCAACAGACGACGACGACCTGTACTCTTTCTTGCTGTAGTTGTCCCTTCACGTTTCCACTTCACTAACACGTCGGAAACAGCAGACCGATGGATGTTTATGAGTGTGGAAACCTCGCGTACAGACGTATGACACAAGTGATAGCCAATCATGTGACCACGTTCGAAGTCCGTGAGTTCCGCGGAGTCCACCATACTGCTCTCTCATGCTGTCTAATGAGTACTGACGGGGCTAATATGGAGTATGTGACTGAACCGCCGAATCTCTCTGTCAGTAAAACAGATATATTTTCAGTCGACTGAGTCGTATTGCCTCTTCCACTGACAGAATCACCCGCTTCCTAATTCCATATGTATATCACAAATGCGGACTTGTAGCTATCACACTTTAGCACTTACTGCTATATGTATTAACAGTAATTAGCACTGTCCTAATGGTAATAGGTAGTATTGACTTAAAGTTGTTAATATTTGGATACTGCACAGCTGCCACACTCTCAGTTCACTTTTACTCTGCTCCTACCCTCGCCATTGCGCAACATTAACTATGTGCCGCTTGGATCTTACTAAGTTATTAAATTCACTTCCGTGTACTTTTTGACCGTTACTCACCAGTATTTACCTAAGCATTAAAGCACGCTTCTAACCTGACTATGACCCAAAGAGCTGTGATGATTGAATGGGTTCGATCCACGTCCTACAGTTCACATGGTAACACAGCCTACCTGACCCACTTAACTTTGTAGTGAGCTTAAGTATCCAATCATCACGGCTAGCAGCAGTGGGTAATCCTTCCAGCACGACGAGAGCAGCAGACTTACTGTCGAATCCTCCTGAAAATACTTATAAATACGGTCGTCAGCTCTGAAGGAGCAAAAGAATAAATCAATATTGTGCTCGTTTCAAAGTGAAATGGCTTGAATTAAATTTAAACTTAATTTTGAATATTTATATTGCTGATCCGTCAAGATGAATCAACAAAGCAAATACACTTGCAATATCTACATGTTGACTTGATAATTAGTACCATAGAAATTTATACAGCTTGGCTTAACAAAATTCTATCTTTCAAATTTATGTAATGATTTTCGATATTACTCTTGTAGCAGTTAATATAGAATTATTTAAGAAACGTTGCTTGAAAAGTTACTCAGAAGAATGGAAGTTAACTACAAAATGGCGACTAGCAAATTCTTGTGCGACCGTTGTTCTTTTCAACATTCTTATACACTAAACTTTTCTACAATAAAAGATATTGTCAATGAAAGAGCCGATGGTGGCCTCAGTCTTATTTCACTATACTTGGTTGGGGTTACTACACTTTACCATGAACAACATGCATCGTATTTTTACTCATAACTGTATTATGTCCTCTGTAGTTGCATACAAACGTGACAGGTATTCACCTTTTACAGTTCTAAAAATGTTAGAATTAAACAATTATAAACTGTCTTGCCTTGGGTAGAAATGCAGGTGCTGGTGGTGAGAAGAATGTGTGAAAATGTAACTCTTGACGCCTCATACTGTCAATGGCGGCTGGACCTACGAGCCATTACACTTGTATAAGCCATTGCACGTTCGCATTAAACTTTGGGCGCAGCAACTCTTAGAACCCGCCCATGAGAATTAATTACCTTTAAAATCGGACGAGGTGAGTTGATGTGATGGTGAATGCCTCCAATTCGGCAAAGACGCTTTATCAGCACCTCACTGAGACTGAACGAGGTCGTGTAATAGCTCTACGAGAAGTCAGATGTTCCTTCTGACATAGTGCACCAACACTTGGAAGGACTCTAGCCAATGTACACGATTGCTGGCACTGGTGGTCACGAGAATGTATGGTCACAAGATGACCGGGCCTCGAACGGCCACGTGTCCCTACTGAGAGGCAAGACCATCGTGTTAGAGGTATGGTTAGGCGTATGGTTCTGGCGCATCTTACTGCATCTGCATCAGCAATTTGAGGAGCAGTTGGGACCACAGTGACACAACGAACTGTTACAAAAAGGTTACTTCAAGGACAGCTCCAAGACACATGCATGCATGTCTCTGACTCCAAACCATCACAATTTGCGATTTCAATAGCCTCAAGCGAGAGATCATTGGAGGGCAGGGTGGATGTCTGTTACGTTTTTTGACTACATCTGGCTATGCTTCAGTGCCAGGATATACACTTCTAGCAGCCTGTCTTGAAAAGTTCTAAGATATAGATCTGTAATTCCCAGAAATATTTCCAGTAATGAATTATTATTAATATTCAATCACCTTGACATACTATGAATGTCATTTTTCAGTGCAAAAAAAATGTGGAAACGGCATGAGGAGCGATCGGAACTGTGTGGAAGGCGTGTGACACCTTTCCAAGGAAACTTCTGCACTGTAGTCGAAACAACCTTGGCAACTCGTGGGCAGCCGATGCTGCAGATGTTTCGCTGCGAAGCACCTACACATCGCTTATAAGTCATCGCAGGTAGACAAATTTTCCTGTCTTGATTCAGTCGGCTACTTATCAAGCATCTTGCCCCTGGAGGTCACAAATGTTTCTTTAATATTATTACGATGGTTGCGATTGCCCACAGGAAATTTTATCCCTTTAAAAGTACAGAGATCTGCAGCATACACATCTCCTACCTGTTTTTTAATGCAATTTGCTTTCAAAGAATAATATAATTTCCATCAGAGCAATTGAATTGGTTGCTTAACATAGATTTCCACGAACACATAGTATAAAATAGCTTTCCCAGTATAGCCGTCTACTTCTACCTCCTGCAATTACTAAATTTTCTGTTAAAACGACGTTTAAAAAGCTAGGCAATGAACGTACAGAGCTGCAAATGATGACTAACTGAAACCCTCAACTTCCGACAGGTGTTGTTGATATACCTCGATGTGGCCAGCTGAAAATTTGTGCCCCGACCGGGACTCGAACCCGGGATCTCCTGCCTCCATGGCAGACGCTCTGTTGTCTACACTAGGTTGTTGTAATAGATACTTTTAACGTCGACTATCACCGCTTTATAAGACATAGCCATGAGTTTTTTATATATCCAGCAAGTCCTTGCCAGTTTTTTTCTCAGTATATTCCTCCTCATGCAGTAATATGGCCATTTCTTGACGCTGTGTCTCTTCAATGTTCTGACCTTCCAATACTGAAGTACACATATATGGCGTCATCTGTATTCTTTATCTAGTGCTTCCTTTTATGTGCCACAATTCCAATTACTCCTTCCGTAGAATGGCTTTTACTAAGAATATCTATAAACTAGAGTAGGTAATAAATTGTAAGAAATTACGCTTTCTGTGTCACAGATGATTTGTGTGATGATACTGTCAGAAATTCTTTCCCTGGAGTACATCCTTATACAGTGTCAAGTCTCTACATAGTTAGTGCAGTGTCCACGTAGCCTCTGGAGTGCTATCCAGATATCGCTTAGCGCTTGTTACTAAGTAATGCAGACCAAAATGTCTCATCAATCTTATTCTGCGAGGAATAAAATGTCGTCGTTTTAACCCTGTGGAGGACAGTCCGAATCGACAAACAATTGCAATGCGTGCAACATCTACGTTTTAGCACTAAAATCACGATTCCTTAATGTCGACCAGCCTTTTAGAAAGAAGTTTTGAGCTCGAAATGTCATAATATTAAGAGTTGATCCATCTAGCACCTTACCACTTGACCCGTAGCTTCCACATGTCGTTATATTCCTTATGGATAAAATTTATCTCTCCACTGGTGGGTACTGCCCAAACAGAAAAGTGACCACAATGCAGTTATCAGTATCAAGCTTTACTATTCGCGTATCCATCATATTTTCCATATTTTTCCATATTTCGCATATTTTCATACTTTGTACATATTTCTCATATTTGTCCTCTTGTTTCCTAATTCACTGTGTAAATGTACTAGAATTTAGGTTCTCTTATAACTTACCCTACCAGGTTTCTTTAGCATACAACAGTGAACCAGATTACTCCATCAAGCCATAGAGAGCCTACAAAAAATCGACAAGATCACTCGTTTCTTTTTTCCTCCAAATATCTAGCTAGGAGAAAGTCTTCCATCTACACACAAAGCCAGTCACACTAAATATTACACATTGATTGTGGATGAGGTGGAGTACTGACTTTAGGTATATTAAACACAGCTTGACACCTGACTATTTTTACACTAAATCTCTCAACGAGCATCTGTCAGTGGCTATATCCATTTCCGATTTATCATATGTTAATAACACAGAACACAGTTCAACTATGGCCGTCAAAGCTTCATAATACAGATAATTTTCAGAATACTGATGAATTGCAGCTATAAGAGGTTCTTTAAACCTGTACTATAAAGGTCGAGGATGTCTGTATGTAACAAATGGAAATAATAATTTCATTCGAGGTACTCACATTATCCAATTGTAAGCACATGTAGCCCTATTGCACTATAAAGGATTTGTGTGTGGTTATGTTTTGTGTCAGTTTCTGAGGAGAACACCCCCCGTCCCTCCCCCAGGCCCTTTTCCCAAGAACTAATGCTGGTCGATTACACTCTGGTTGCTACTGTGGCTATCATGATGATGGATCCATCTACGGTCTTCTTGCCAGACCTAACAGAGATAGTTCCAGCTCAAGGCCTTACCCTGGACCTAAAGTTCGTGGATCAAACTCAGACAATGCCCAGTCACATTTCTGGTGCATCATCCCGGAACATTATCCTGGACATAACACAACTGGATGCACTTCTGAAACCAGTCCTAGGTAGTGGAGGCTTCGACGAGAAACTAACATATGCACACACACAAAATAGCGCCATTGTGCTGTGTTTGTTTACAATGGCTTGAATTCAGGTCCTCGAACTTCATTACTATTCCCATCTGTTACATACACATATCCTACATCATTATTGTATTCGTTATACAGAAGCTTTGATACCTGCATTTGATCAGTATTCATAATATTATTTCCATCTTGTATCTTTAGAGCACGTAGAAAGGTTTGACTGCTGTACTTTGAGTGTATTCTGTGTTATTTAAACATGGAAAAGTATAAATGGGTGTTATAGTTGTTTGGAGTGTTACTTTGTAAAAATCAGTAGGCATTAAGGAGTGTTTAAAATAACTAATCAACACTCCACCTCCTCCACAATCCATGTGAGAATTTTGTTTGATGGCCTTTGTGTGCTCATGGAAGTTTTTCTTTGCGGGTTGGCATTTGGAAGAAAATGGAGAGCAAGTGGTCTAGCTGAACTTTGAAGATTCTATCCTGCTTGGTGAGGGAATCTGGACCACTGTTGGATGCTAGAGATTAGTAGCGTAACCAATTCTAGTACGTCTACACATAGAATAAGAAAAAAATGACAAATTTGGAGAGTGTATAACTGTGTGGAAAATAAATAAAAAATATGAAAATTTGGAAATATGGAAAATATAGCTCATTAGCAAATAGCAATACTTGAAGCTGCTAACCACACTGTAATCAACTTCCTCTTAGGACACTAGGCAACTGTGGAGAGATAAATCTTACCCACAAGGTTTTGTAAGTATGTGCGGAAATTATAGTTCAGGTGGTGAGGGTTAGATGGGTCAGCTCTTAATATGCTCACATCTCAGTCTTAACACTTTCTTCGATGTAACTGATCAACTATACCAAATCATAATTTTGCTGCTAAATTTAGAATTGTCAGACAATTCCACGAACAGTCAGCGTGGATAGTCTGTTACAGAGTTAAAAGGACGCCAATTTCTTCCTTTCAGCAAGCCGGTGTGGCCGAGCAGTTCTAGGCACTTCAGTCTAGAACCACGTGATCGCTACGGTCGCAGGTTCGAATCCTGCCTCGGGCATGGATGTGTGTGATGTCCTTAGGGTAGTAAGGTTTAAGTAGTTCTGAGTTATAGGGGACTGATGACCTCAGATGTTGAGTCCCATAGTGCTCAGAGCCATTTCAACCATCATCCTTGCAGACTATTATTGGTAGAACATTCGAGTCTGTATGATTTAGAAACAATGTGCACTCCACTAGGCCAATACTGACTCAGTGTTGTGTAGCATTCTGTTGTATGGAAAAAAAATGTAATTCTGTAGTTACACAAATGATCTCTAACATGCCGCTTTCCTTGTCTTCATTGTTTCATAGAGCCTCCACTGGTTCATATACATGCTCAGAGAAAAACATTATGCTGAGAAATAAATTGTAATTTGTGGCGGAAACTACAATACTTCAAAGTATGCATTAGATGTGGGATTGTTATGACGCCACCTATGTGTGCTTTAATAGTGGGAAGGTGGGAAATTCTAGACACGATGTAAAGGCGAAACATCCAACTCTCCTACACATGAGAAGTACTGGTGTATCAAATAGCACATATTGGAAAAATCATTTTCAAATAAACACTGGTAATATAAAAAAAACATATGTCAATGTCATATAAATTGGTGCTGACTGACTTTAAAATGGATTATGGCAAAAGCTTTCCGTTAATGAGAGTTGGCCTAGGGCTTTGCATAAAATGGAAGATTTTGGTAAGGATTTCTTTAAGAAGATAGAGGTTTGTGAGTACCTAACGTCAAACCACGACTTCTGTGTGCAGGTGGAAGATTCCAGGAAAGTGACAACGTTATTGTAAAGAATGATGAGACGGTTACATGTTACTTGGTTAAAGATGATGGTATTACCACACTAGAGGCTTAGATGTTTAATTACGCAATGGACTTGGTGTTTGTCTCTGTTAAGGTTGCAAAAATGAATTAAACGCCAACAAACACTAGTGTTTAACGTATTTCAATTACTTCATTTTCTTGTCTCTTTGCCGCTTTGAAGTAAATTTGGCAATTGATTTTAAACTAATTTACTGATGAGCTACAGACCTGAAACTTTCCTCATAGTTCAGGACCGGAAGAAAATTCAGTATTAATTCGCTTTCGTGTCTGCTGTGTGACAGTGGATTCTTCGCATACCACTAACCCCTCTGTTCCTCTTCAGTCGTATTGTACGCTATCTCTTAATGGAATTCTATGTTATGCATCCAGCTCGACTGCTCTACTGGAGTACAAATAGTTCTTCACAAGAAAAATGCATTACAAAAACCTGGAGGATATGTTATGGCGTAGTAGACTGTAGTTTTAACAAGATATTGGTTCCGATGTTTGATTACAATCTTCGTTATAATTTTGAAGATACATTTGTAAATAGGGTTGGATTGTTGCTAAGTTGTCGACTGAACGAAGTCTTGGGAAGCTCATTTATTAGCAGTTAAGTAGAAACAAAAGATTCACCTTCCCAGAGGTTTCTGCTACTGGTGCATAAAATCGTCATCAACAACTAAAGGATTTGCTAAGATGCAGACTACATACGATATTACAGTGCATGCATGTCCGAAGGAACATCCACTGCGGTAGTAGGCATTCTGATCATATTCCAATGCCACATACATTACAAACATCGGACGTTGTAAGGTAGTATGACGGATTACATAAGGGTATGCTTCTCTTCGCAGTCTTCGGAATACATTGATTGTTAGTCAATAATTTGCAGTATGGGATCAGAGTATTCGTAGTAGTTTCGCCGAGACATTCGAGTTTTTTAGTATGTATCACTTTAGTGCACAAGGCTGTAACGTACCTCACATGCTACGATACAGGTGGCGGCCGCTGCATTAGAGGAACACGATGAGGAACCCAGTATGTTTACCGAATGGAGTAGTACGGATGATAATGTACTCTCTGACACATATCGTAAATGGAACGAGGGTGTTATGAGCTATGATTCTTGATACGATCCCAGTATGTAAAGACTAGGATCGTCTTATAAAGCTGTTGTATTTTCCACGCCTTTTCAGTTCTTAAAAATACACATATAGATCACACAAGAGGACGAGCTCGTACATTGTTCATGTGGGATTTGGGATAAACTCTACTCTAGCAGAAATCAGATATGATGCAAGTGCATGGTATAATTAAAATTTAAAGTTTCTTTGATCATTGCTCAAGAGAACTATAAATCTACCTCTCTCTCTGCTTTCATCGAGAAGAACTGCAGATTTTGTCCTCTTGAATTTTGAGAAACTCTATTATTTTATTGTCGTGAGGAGCTATACTTCTGTAACTGTAACTCTGTGATTTTGAAAATTGCTCGGTGGAGTAGAGGGTACTTGGTATAGATCTTCCGTCGATAATATTACGAAACACCTATCTGGATATGCCTAAAGAGGACTGTTATATTTAATCGTGCGTCTTGCTTCTCATACCAAAAATGTGGCGATTTATCGAATAGTCTTAAACAGATCGCTATTAAAGAAATTACTTGGATGATATTGCAGGACGTGATAGAGATATATGCTAAAGCTAAACTCCTCCCGAACAGGCCATAAAGGCCCAACAGTACCGACTGGCCGCCGTATCATCCTCAAACCATAGGCGTCACTGGATAGAGATATATGCTACTCAGCCTTAAATCCATTCTGAGGGTCATTGACTCTCGAATAGTATGTGGTGTAAAATAAATAATGGGCCAAATTTTTACATAGTCACTGTTCTGTGTATAATTGTGTTACGTGATTTGGACCCTGAATTATTAAATTTACTTTTGGTCCCTACTATCTTGCTCCTATATTGTTCTTATGCCCTCTATGTGAGATAAAGGATTGCAGGTGTAGAATTATCATGTAGCCGAGCTCAAACGCTCTTTTCCAAAATATTACACGGCAAATATTTGTGAAAATTGTGTTGTCGCTCTTCCATAGAGGCCGGTTTTACTGTGGAGATGGAAATCCAGACCAGGGATTACATACGCATATGCCCGAACAACCATTAGGCTGAGTCCTACACACACGCTATCAGCCTTATCACACAGGATTTTCTCTGTTTTTTTTTTTTTTTTTTTTTTTTTTTACATATAATCTGCATTTGGACTGTAAGACACGACAAATTTTAATTACCAGTAGTATGTTTCTATATACTAGCCTGAAGCTAAGAAAAAATGCTGAAGTTATAAACGTTGAATATGGATATCAGGAGGAGTGTGGGTGCTGTACAAACAGAATCGAACTGAGAAGTTTACTTGTATAAACACTAGAAATTTGCTAACTTCTCAGGAATGGCTGTTCTCCATATTTTTCAATGTATCTATATACAGGGTGGTCCACTGATAGTGACCGGGCCAAACATCTCACGAAATAAGCATCAAACAAAAAACTACAAAGAAAGAAACTCGTCTAGTTTGAAGGGGAAACCGGATGACGCTATTGATGGCCCGCTAGATGGCGTTGCCATAGGTCAAACGGATATCAACTTTTCTTTTTTAAATAGTAACCCCCATTTTTATTACATATTCGTGTAGTACGTAAAGAAATATGAATGTTTTAGTTGAACCACTTTTGTCGCTTTGTGATAGATGGCGCTTTTAACAGTCACAAACATATAAGTACGTGGTATCACGTAAAATTCCGCCAGTGCGGACCGTATTTGCTTCGTGATACATTACCCGTGTTAAAATGGACCGTTTACCAATCTTAGAAAAGGTCGATATCGTGTTGACGTATGGATATTGTGGTCAAAATGCCCAACGGGCGTGTGCTATGTATGCTGCTTGGTATCCTGGACGACATCATCCAAGTGTCCACACCGTTCGCTGGATAATTACGTCATTTAAGGAAAAAGGAAGTGTTCAGCAACATGTGAAACGTCAACCACGACCTACAACAAATGATGATGCCCAAGTAGGTGTTTTACCTGCTGTCGCGGCTAATCCACCCATCAGTAGCAGACAAATTGCACGAGAATCGGGAATCTACTGTTCTGCCACTGAGCACAAGAGAAATTACGGGACGATGCCAAATTTTTTGCACGCATTCTATTTAGCGACTAAGCGACACTCACCAACAGTGGTAAAGTAAACCGGCATAATATGCACTATTGGGCAACGGAAAATCCACGATGGCTGCGACAAGTGGCACGCCAGCGATCTTGGCGGGTTAATGTATGGTGTGGCATTATGGGAGGAAGGACAACTGGCCCCCATTTTATCGATGGCAATCTAAATGGTGCAATGTATGCTGATTTCCTGTGTAATGTTATACCGATATTACTACAAGATGTTTCACTGAATGACAGAATGGCAATGTAATTCCAACATTATAGATGTCCGGCACATAGCTCGCGTGCGGTTGAAGCCGTATTGAATAGCATATTTCATGACAGGTGGATTGGTCGTCGAAGCCCGCATGTTCACCGGATCTGACGTCCCCGGATTTCTGTCTGTGGGGCAAGTTGAAGGATATTTGCTATCGTGATCCACCGACAACGTCTGACAACATGCGTCATCGCATTGTCAATGCACGTGCGAACATTACAGAAGGCGAACTACTCGCTGTTGAAAGGAATGTCTTTACACGTATTGGCAAATGCATTGAGGTTGACGGACATTATTTTGAACATTTATTGCATTAATGTGGTACTTACAGGTAATCACGCTGTAACAGCATGCGTTCTCAGAAATGATAAGTTCACAAAGGTACATGTATCACATTGGGACAATCGAAACACAATGTTCTAACGCACCTACGTTCTGTGTTTTAATTTAAAAAACCTACCTGTTACCAACTGTTCATCTAAAATTGTGAGCCATATGTTTGTGACTATTACAGCGTCATCTATCACAAAGTGAAAAAAGTGGTCCAACTAAAACTTTCATATTTCTTTACGTACAACACGAGTATGTAATAAAAAAAGGAGTTTCTATGTAAAAAAACGTAGTTGATATCTGTTTGACCTATGGCTGCGCCATCTAGCGGGCCAACCATAGCGCCATCTGGTTTCCCCCTTCAAGCTAGACAAGTTTCATTCTTTGTAGTTCTTTCGTTTGACGCTTATTTCGTGAGATATTTGACCCGTCAACAATCAATGGACCACCTTGTATACAGGGTGGACCATTTTAATCCGTAATGGGGAATAAATCGGGATAGAGATGAGATACAGTAAAATGCTTTAGATAGAAGTTGTAGGTGGCAAAGAGGGTTCTGCATTTCTGCTAATCGCCGTGCCTTGAACGTGATTTCCAAGGTGAATTGTAGGTTACAGTGATTTTTATTAATATGGGATCCCTAATATTTGATTCAAGATTTGAAAATAGTGCTGATTTTACCTATAGAATCGTACATTATTCAAGGTCACAGGAAGATTCAATCGAGGTCAAATAAGGAAATATATTTTTAGTTCTAGTAGGGATTAACTCGGAACAGAGGTGGCATACAGCAAAATACAGTGTTAGATGCAGATTAGGAGGGGCATAATGGGTCATGTATCATTACAATAAACATGATTTTAAGGCTGCGTTCGGACATGTGGAAATCCCGCAGTTTAAATCGAACGGTTTGAACCCCAAAATGACGGCTGCGTGTTCAGACAGGCCGCGGTTAGTAAGCGGTTGGCGTTCGCAGTGTGTAGCGGGAATTGATAATGTCAAAATGCAAGTCGAAGAAGAAATATCGTGTTTACTCTGGTTTCTCCAAAAAAGAGAGTGAGAGTAAGAAAAAAATCAGTATTGCGTGCATCCTATACTAAGTGATCGGCTCGTACGTGGCCAATTCGTAACGTATTATCCTACATTAAGAATGTATGAAGAAAAATTCTTTGACTATTTGAGATTGTCAATAAATTCTTTCAACGAGCTACTTCAATTAGTCAGGGAATATATATCAAGTTCTGAAACACACATGAGACGAAACGTGTCACCGGATAAAAAATTCGTAATAATTTTGACGTAAGATACTTATTTACTGCTTTTCATCAATATCAGCATATACACTGTTAACAAAAGTAGAAGAATACGAGCTATAGCTAAGTCGGGATGGTAACAATATTTGGAAACAAATCTCAGAAACCAAAGTGTGGGTACGTATTGCTGGCTGATATGCGACACGGAAGCCATAGTTTACTACTATATATGTAAACAGATCAAATATTTAATGACTTCATCACGGTGGCGAGGCTTCCACCACCACGATTATCCCAGAATATTTCTTAGGACAGTCGATTTAATAAAAAGAGACTTCACTAGCACTAGCAGGATGTCAAGGCGGCTGAGTGTTAAAACCACCCCGTTACTGGGGTTATTCTCAGATATTAGAGACTTACATCGTTTTAAGACAGGCTGCTTGGTTTTTTGCAATCAGTGATGGCGCATTAATCTTTGTCGGCTGTGACCTGTTAGCCACCATCTCTGATGTGTGGGTGGTGGCCTCAGCACGTGTTAAATTGTTTTTGTGAACTGCCCCTTGTGTTCACAGCAGCTTTATTCGCAGCTGGGGCGGTGGCATGCGGCCTAGTGCGGGTTAAGTGTTGCCTACCCTGCAGACGCCTCATGACGCACTGCGTTCGCTGAACGCTGTGATTCTTTTTAGAATAAATACTTTTCTATTGTTTCTGTCCTATCCCCGTGGTGGTAATAATAGCACAAGTGTAATATATTGTTTACGGTGTACACTTAGCGTGGTAAGTGGTTATTTGCAAGTCTGTTAGGTGCAGTCTTTTTTACCGTAGTGAATATCACACTGTGCTAGTCGTTAGGTCACCGAATTTACACGTATTTTAGAATCGAACCGTGAGTATTTAGGGATAATCGTTAATATGTTTACAAATAGCTATGAGAGGTGGGGGTGCATACGGTCATTTTCGTGCCGTCATTATTTTATAATAATCCGGCAACATACTGTATTGTAACTGTGTTTTACGTTGTAAATTACTCCACAATTTTGCCAAAAATGTGTTACCGTAATTTTATTATAGTACTATCTGAGTACCTGACGTTGCCTGGGTGTGTATTTATTACAATCTTCTGTTAGTACATCTCTTACTGCCCCTCTCTCTACTCACCTGCTCATACACTTCCCTCTGACCATTGGTCCTACCGCTCTCTCCTTCCATCAGTTCCTTCCCCCTATGTCCATCTTCTCTTCTGCCTCTGTAATTTCATCTCCTCCTCCCTGTAGCCGTTCATCTCCTCCTTTCTCCTCTCACTATCTGCCTCCTCCTGTTTCCTTTCTCTGTCCATCTCCTCCTCTCCCTAACTCTGAGCTTTCCCTCCTCTTCCTTTTTTCTGTCCTTTTCCCCCTCTTCCTCTCTCTGTAAATCTCTTATTTCCTCGATCTTTGTCCATATCGTCCTTCTCCTATCTGTGTGTCCATATCCTCCTCGCTCTTCTCTTTCCACGTTATCACCTCAACCACAACAGGAGGCTGGTGGTTCTTACACACACAGTATTTCTTTCCTGACTGTAACGAATATGTGTACCAAATTTGCTTTAAATCGTTCCAGAGGTTTGGGGTGAGCTTTTTACCCGTGGTTTTGCCCATGTGTGCAAGTGTGAAATATATTTCCCATTTATTTGGCATATTTCACACCTATTTCTATACATATCACATCTGTATCTCTCTTGAATTTCGCTCTGCAGTTTTATTTTCATACATCTCAACGTTCATGAGATCGTATCTGAATTATGTGTCGCATGACGACATAATTTTTCAGATGCATCCACTGGTATATGTGACTACTGTCTGCTAAATGTGTTGCGAATCCAGTTAGTTCTGATAACATAATAAATTAGCCCACATGGTATGAAGATGGAGGGTACTTTGTGCTCACTTTTTGTAAAATTTGTAATTTAGGTTGGTATTTCTTACTTTCAAATTTTGATGAAAATATTTAGT
Source organism: Schistocerca gregaria (assembly GCF_023897955.1). Lineage (NCBI taxonomy): Eukaryota > Metazoa > Arthropoda > Insecta > Orthoptera > Acrididae > Schistocerca > Schistocerca gregaria. The sequence continues at coordinate 241,452,380 of NC_064931.1, forward strand.
TTTTATATTATTTTCACCTGAATATAAATCGTTAATTTAGGTTTAATTGCTGTTGTCATAAAGTCTACCTTCTTAATGGTGGATGTGATTTGCTAACGAATATCTTATTCCATAAATTATAACATCTCGGCAGTGTAGAACCTCTGGGCATTGAATTTCTGTGTCGATAGCGACAATGATCTCAACAACGATTCAATTTCTCTTCGGTTTCTGACTGTTTCTTGTTCCATGTTATTCAGTCCCATTTTGTACAATGTTACGGAAAACTATGATTGAAATTGTACCGTCGCTCTCATACTGAGAGAGAAGTACAAGATATTTTAGAAGAACCTGGTGGTTCTGAAATTTTAATGGGTGATAGTGATGAAGTAGTGAGTGAAACTGAAGAGGAATATGTTGTGCACGAGGCTATGGACAGTGATGGTGTACAATCAGACTTGGAAGACGAAATCAGGGCACCTGCAGTGGATAATGACACAGCTGGTGAGGTCAGTAAAAATTATTTTAAACAATTTTACAAACACTGAAAAAGTTTTTCTTCGAAACCCCTCGTATCACAAGACGAGTAGCACAAAATATAGTGAAAGAGTGCGAAGGTATAAGAAATGAATTTAAACTAGGAATAATAAAAGAATCGTTTAAAAATAAATTGTTAACATCATAATAAAGCATACCATTGAAGAATCATTGAGACATAATTCACCCGAAAGAGACGGACTGGAATTTGTGACTTATATAGGGCTACTTATTGTTATGGGGAACGAGGGCAATAGTAAGTTACATATTACCGATTTGAGGTCCAACACTTCAGGAAGTTTCGTTTATACTGCTACTATGAGTAGAACGAGATTCCGTCAGTTTACTAAAATAGTAAGATTTGTGGACACAGAAATATGAAATGAGAGCGGGGGACATTACAAGTTTGCTGCTATACGAGAAGCATTTGATAAAGTGAGTGAATTACAGCCAAGATACTGTATTATTCTATGGGGATGCCCACAGTTATTGATGAAATGTTGTAACTGTTCTGTGCCAAGTGACCTTCAAGATCTTCATGAAGGGAAAACCTGGAAAGTATGGTATATTATAAAAATGATCACAGAATCCAAAACCAGATATGTCATCAGCATGGAGTCGTGTACACGGAAGAAAACGATAGTCCATAACAATCAAATTCAGCTGCAGCCTTAGTGAAACGCCTGGTTGTTATAAAACGTAATTAAGGGTGCAATGTCGCCACAGACAGATATTACACTTTAGCTAATATATCTGAAGATTTGTGGAGAGATAAGAAGCTGAGTCTCGTGGGAACATAACAAGTTAATAGGAAGCACATACTGAAGAACTGAAAGACATCTCAGGAAGAGAATCATATTCCCAGAAATTTACCTTCAATTATTGTAGTACTGGAAGCATCCCAATCACAATTGTTTCTTATATCTAGTGAAAAACAAGAGAAAAGGACCATCTGTAGCTGTCAACTCAACATTATGACCCTGCATCTAGTTCACCTAGTGACACTATGAAGGAAAAAGTCATAAATTTATATTATAATTACACGAAAGGCGGCGGTGACAAAATAGATAAAATGATGAGGAAATTTTCAACGAAGAGGGCAACAAGAAGATGGCCTCTATCTATTTTTTTATACTCTTGTGGACATAGCAGACTTCAATGGTAAGATATTGTTTCTGCTCAACTTTACAGATTGGAATAAGACAAAATCTTATAAGGGATGGCTTTTTCTTCAAGACCTGGGACGACAGTTAAGGAAACCATACACTGAAGAAATGGCTAGGAATATTACAGGACTTCAGAAGTGTGTGGTTTCAGCAATGGAAGGTATTCTCGGAGGGAATATCAAGCACAAGTTCGCTGCAAATAAAGCTGAAGGAGGAAGGGAAGATTTCACTTGTGCTGTCGTGAAAATAAGCCAAAAGCAGTGCAGTATAATAAAGTGAACAAATCAGCTATGGTCTCTAACAACTGTGAGAGATACACATGCAGTGTACACAGCAAGAAAATTGCTATATGTTCCAAGTGCGAAGAAGTTTCCGAAGAAAATGATGAATGGGTGATCCCAGAAAATATGTAATGTAAACGGCTACATTTAACTTAAAACATCTGTAATATTTTTGAATTATAATGAAGTTTCCTTCAAGATATCTGTAATGACTTTTACTACCAATGTAAAGAGATACTGCTCAAGAACGTAAGGCTAAGTAAAGTTAAATGACGAAAAAAGTTCAGAATACTAAATACGTTTTTGTAGAGAGTGCTAAAACAAATTTAGTTTCTGGTCCTTTCTTACCCATCAGTAGCTCTTCATACAATATTTTGTTAGTAGAGGTCAATAAAAAGGAAAGAAATTTGAGGTAGAGAATTTGGTTTGGTGACCACAAAGTACTCTCCCCCCCACCCCTGGTGCGGCGAGTTATAAAATATACGTTGGTACTGTGAGACTTAAAGCAACATGCATGATGTGGCAGACTTTCGCGCATCTCAGTATTTTTGAAGTCGTATCACCTGATCTATGTGACACACAGTGATATATTTCTCTAGGTACACTCAGAGGCAGACGGGGATACTGTCTGCCACATGTGTTACCAATATCAGTATTTGACATCATGTCTCCTGAACTATGTGTCGCAGTATCACGCAATTTTGCTGGTACAGTCAGTGCTACATGTGAATACTCTTTCCAATATGTGTCACGAATGCGGTTAGTAATAAAGAAGTGATAAATTAAAACGCCATTCCTCATGCTGCAGGTTTACTGCATTGAAATCAAAAAATGTCCTAAGTGATAAACTTTTACCCTTTCATCCTTTTGTGGGGGATGTGAGTGAGAAAAAGTTTCCTAAAGGTTTGAAATTATGTGTAAAGTCTGTTGCAAGTCACTAAGTGCTCTCATTATCAAAAACTCCACGATTAAGTAATGTGTATTTGAGCGTGGTGGGCTACACTAGTTTTCACCCCCATCCCAACACCTTTCATAGGTAGTTGGTTCCTACTCCCACAGGTATTCGTTCCAGACAGCAAGTGATACGTTTACCAAGTTTTGTTAAAGTCGTTCTAGTGGGGTAAGTGGGGTAGGAGTAAAAGTGGAACAACACATCTTTTTTTATATAGTATGCATGGATCTCAGCCAGGCCATAGTCACACATCATAATATAAAAAGGCTTTTCTTCAAATACTTGACAATCGGTTAAAGTTACTTACAAAATGTTATACTTAGGCGATATTTACTGCCACTTTTAACTAGGACAGTTCTGATGCTGATGTACTTTTCACTATGCTGAACAGACCTAGAACATGACTGTCTAAATAGAAAGGGTAGGGGGACAAAGGAGACATGATTCTGGTCTATGACCTGTTGTGAAGTGTCAAGTGTCTATCTGTGGTGTGTGTAGATGACTGCGATGAGTGCTTTTTCAGTGTAGTGTTATTTATTTATTCAATTTATTGGCTTTCGGGTCATGCCCATACAGCCATCTCATTAGTGCAATTGCGCCAGAGGTGTCGGCGGCACTCCACAAAGGAATCAGGTTACACATTCAGTTGGTCAAGATGCGGTAATGCCAGGTGGGGATGGAGTGGATATTCCCAAAAGTCTTATCATATCTTGATATTAGCATCTCTTTGTATTCAGTATGCCCACTGCTACTTCGGTTTCCCTAAATGACTTCAGGTGCATGTTCGGATGGTTTCTCCAACAACATAAAGGAAGAGTTCCTTCTTCATTCATTTCCAACATCTATGCCCATGTCATTATAAACTTCCTTTTTTCAGTACTAATGTGAAGATTCTTGCTCTAAAATTACGGTATGAAAATCGTTGTCATTATTGAAAGTGGGCTATTGAAGTTACGCCAACTGCGCTGCCAACGTTATACTGTCATGAAGTACTTTACCTTCCTTAGATAAATCTACACATTTTAAACTATCAGTTATATAATACTATACATTTAATAATTATAAATAAACCAATACTCAGAGAATCAGTGTAGGGGGAGCAGATGCAGGAATCCTGCACCACTGCTCCTGGCAGTGTCCTAGTGGAGGCTTACCGTTGCCTTCCTGTGACCTGTTATGAAGTGTCGAGTGACTATCTGTGCTGTGCCTCGGTAACTGCGATGAGTGCTTGTACATTGTAGTGTTATTTATTTATTCGATTTATTAGCTTTCGGGCATTGCCCATTCAACCATCTCAACAGTTATGTCATTTACGACGATACGAACATAAGGAAAACACAACACAAAGTCCCAGAGCGGAGAAAATCTTCTACCTGGCCTGGAATAGCACCCAGCCGCTTTCGCTTAGCGGTCCGCCACGCTGACCCCGCAGCTACTTGTGTAGTTTGGGCTTAAGGGAAGGGAGAGGGTGGAACCAAGTGTCGGAACACACCCTACACCGAAAAGCACTAAAGAGGTCGTCGAGCTTAACGTCCCCACCCGATGGACGAATCAATATCAACAGTGACACATACCATGACCCCATGAAACACTAAAGAGAGGTATTGAATTTCATCCAGGATATTTACACAAATATTGATGATTAGAAGCTTTACACCAACAACTGGCCGGCCAGTGTGGCCCAGCGGTTCCAGGCTCTTCAGTCTGGAACCGCGCGACGGTCGCAGGTTCGAATCCTGCCTCGGGCATGGATGTGTGTGATGTCCTTAGGTTAGTTAGGTTCAAGTCGTTCTAATTTCTAGGGGACTGATCACCTCATACGTTAAGTCCCATAGTGCTCAGAGCCATTTGAACCACCAACTCTCCTCCCCTTGCCGGCCAATATGGAGAACGAAATTTGAGTACATTTTTATACATATTCTATTATTTGTTATTGTCATATCAGCAGAGAAACTCCATCTTTAACTACGGATACTACTAATACACGGATATCATTAAGTACTGGCGCTGTTTGTAACTATCAAATGTTTAATACAACTGGTAATAAAGCCTGACTCTATTTGTAACTATCATATGTTTAATACAGCTGGTAATAAAGCTGACGGATTTTATTAACTTTTTTTCTGTTTCTAACCCATAATTTACTTCCCTGTGCGTTCAGAGAGCTTCTACGTAATTTGTTTCGAGATTAGAAAGAAATTTATGTTTTGGGTATTTGTGTACAGTGAATGCCACCAAAAACTGATCAAATATTGTTGTACTTCGACCCTATTACCGAACTGTAAAATTACTGCGTAATTTTTCATATACGCCATATATAACGCAACAGAACGTCAGTCTCGTGTTCTTTGCTGAGCTGGCCTTGTGGTTGTATCACAAGGTACGAAAATGTAGGTCTGAGTCCCAGGTTGAGTATTTGTTTTCAAGAGAGGTTTGTAGTCTTCATTGGTTATTGTTATATTATTAGGAACATTTAAACGGTAATTCAATGTTCTGGATATACTGCAAGTAGGACCTCTTCATATTACACATAACGAGAATTCTTAGGAATAATTCAAGATTGCTGTTTGGCTGCAACATATAACACATGTTGGCTTTGTGGCTAACTCGGCTCGATGAGAGTAAATCTCTTTCAGGCTATTGTTCAGTTATTGCAGTCTATGAGGAAGATCAGAAATTATATTATGTTGCTACCATCTGCTCGTACAGCGCAAAGATAGGGAAGCGATACAGACACGGATCGATTCCACGTGGTAGATTAACATCGGTAGGCTGCTTCACGGGCCAAACTTTGTGTAGTTTTTAGGGTGTTTCCCACGTTCTTTTAGGATGTTACTAGGCTAATCCACAAATTTCACCCCAGAGAATACGATACGCAAACAGTTATAAATACGATAACACTTGGAAATAGGCAGATAGTGCACATGACTTTCTCCCTTACGTTACCTTGATGACTGTTGTATCAGGAAAGTCAATTAGCTACTAAGTTAAATAAAACAAAATTTGATAAATTCTGGAAAGACGGAAACCGTATTAGACGGGATGAACGCTAGGGAAAAGAAATATGTTGCGTGGTGACAATTCGCAATATCAGAACCGGAGCATTCATGAATAGAGTTAATGCCAACAGCGCAATTTCTTGACGAGTGGCAATAGAGTCACGTTTCTAACGTAAGCTTGTAATGTAATGTTACGCTTATCCTCCATAAGATAAAGAAGAAGAATAAGAACATGAATAGACTGTACACCATGAGAGGGAATTAAGGATACGTTGATAAACGCCTTTGGTTCATGATTACGTTGTTATCTTGTTACTGCAGCCGGAGAGGAGACACGAATAATTGTATTACATGATAATAATTCAAAAATCAGAAATAAAAACTTTCCTAAACATAGCAACTTAGAACAGTTCTATTCCTGTACCTGTCACAGGAGGAGCAGGAAGAGAAACATGTTTCTCGAGACAAACCATGTGGCAGTCTTAGCAGCGATTACAGATGGGCTCTGATGTACGCCTCTCCTTTGGTCTGACATGGCGCTTAGTAAGTCTGGGCGACGCCCGCTGCATTAACGCAAAATGGCTCTGAGCACTATGGGACTCAACTGCTGTGATCATCACTCCCCTAGAACTTAGAACTACTTAAACCTGACTAACATAAGGACATCACACACATCCATGCCCGAAGCAGGATTCGAACCTGCGAACGTAGAAGTCGCACCGTTCCGGACTGCGCTCCTAGAACCGCGAGACCACCGCGGCCGGCGAGTTAACGCAACTCACATAACTTACGTGTTTACAGATAAAAGTGGGCAAGAAATATGGTCTCTCAGGGAGTTAACTCTTGCTCTCACATGTCTTAAAAGTTGCCTACCAATGGGAGGGGGCGGGGGGGGGGGGGGTGGGGTGAGAAGGGTTCAGTAGCGATAAATTGACAGATGACAAAATAAAAAAGTCGCTTGAGAATTCAGACAATGAATTTAGTGAGGAACTATCCGAAAGTTCAAGCAGTGAAACTGAAGGTGTGGTCGTGGAAATTCCAGATCAAGTTGTTTCTGACAGCACCGAGTTGGATGAGATGAATAGGGTAATTATTGATTTTTAATGCTTTTTGCAGATATTTAGGCCCAAAAGGAACTAATGCGGGGAGAAAATCTGATAGACCAGGTAAAGCTTTTTCATGTACCTTGATGATTACATCTCGGATAACATTTTCATTTATACCAACCAATCATCTGACGATATTTTCGTGAAAACGTCGATAGCATTCGAAAAGGAAGAAATTGTGTCAGCAATTGGAAATCTTTTGAATTGTGGAGTCCACAGACAGAACAAGGACAGTTTACCTAATGTATTTAGTAAAGAAAACTTTTCGACCAACCGAGCTTCATTTTCGGAGCATAGGCTGAGACTCTTACTAAAGAGTAGCACCGTGACAGGCGTCATGTCTCGGATTGCTTGGTCACTAGCGCCGGAGGTGCGAGTCTTCCCACGGGCGTGGGTGTGTGTGTTTTTCTTAGAAATAGTTAGTTTAAGCAGTGTGTAAGTCTAGGGACTGATGACCCCAGCAGTTTCGTCCCTTAGGAATTCACACACACTTGAACATTTGAATCTTACTAAAGTGCCTGCCCTTTGATGACACTGTAACTCGAGCAGCTAGAAGACAGACCGACAAATTTGCTCCTATCAGGGATATATGGAACATGATAGTAAATTTCCTGAGTTTTATAATCCTAGTGAGTAAGTCACAGTGGATGAAGAACTTGTGACCTTCCATGGGCGACGCCCATTCAGGCTATATATTCCAACAAAACCAGGAAAATATGGAATAGAGGTGAACCTGTTATGTGATTCAGATACGAAATACTACTTCGCTGCGGATCCCTACGCTGGAAAGCACGCTAATGAGAAGAGCCATAACAATGACCCTAAAATAGTTAGAAGATTGAATGAAATGTCTAACTTGAAACAATCTGCAAGAAATGTTACCATGGACAGAAAGGTCACTACCGTTCCACTCGCATCTGAACTTTTGAAAGAGAAAATAACTACAGTTGGTACTAATCGAAGTGACAAACGCCATGTTGCTGCAGAACTCCGTCCTGTTTCTCTAAAAAAATTTACACAGTGAACAATCCGGTTTGCCTTTCGTGATGATGCCACTGTAATCATTTATGTGCCTAAGAAAGGAAAGATTGTTACAGTATTGTTAATTCAACATCACGACATGAATGTGACGGAAGTGAAGCCAGACAATGTCCTATTCTGCAACTGTACAAAGTCTGGAATGGATACATTCAGTAAATGTGTATGAATGTACAGTTGCCGTCGAGCAACATGTCGATAGCCAATGGTGGTGTTTTTCAACTTGACTGACGTTGTAGCATACAACTCGTATGTTGTATTTCAAGATACACACAAGGAGCGGTCAAAGGATTACCCGTCAAAGAGTTCTGGAACAAAGCAGTACCTGAAAGATATTGCTCGGGAACTTCGCGATCTCAACATGAAAAGACGTGCTCAAAATGCTGCAGGCCCACACTTAAAATACGCGACAGTGTTATCAACTTTTGGGTATGAGTATAATCAATATCAAGGTGCTGTAGGCAGAGATATTATCATCACAGAGCCGCGACGGAAAGTAACACATGCAGCTGTGGACAATCTGCCAAAGAAAGGATGTTGTTACTTATGCGCCAGAAGCAAAGAATGTAAGTACATTATGTCTTACACTTCCTGCAAGAAGTATATCTGCCTTGCACACACCAAAAAAGTAGCAGTAGTTCGTATTGTGAAGTGTTCTGAATGTCAATCTGAGTAACTGTTGAAATTGTGAAATTAATATAAGTAAATGGAAATTCATTTTTTATAATTCATTTCAACGCTTTTCTAAAGAATTTTTTTGTAGAAACAAGTCCCCGAAACCCTCTCCCAGTAATAATAATCTAAATTTTTAACTTCTGGTCTGCCAAAAATATGGAAATACTTAAGTCATATGCTTTATCCTAGATAGAGAAAATATAATGGTAGTAGTCGCTGACCCCTCCCACTGGCATTGGCCTGTGCAACGCAGAGTATTGGTATACATTTTTAACAGGACTGTGTTGGTAGACTCTCGATCGGCCATGCGGGAAGTGTTCGTCAAAATGTTTCACGACCGTAGCACTTTCTGGCGTAGTTCCCAAACAGGCAGTCATTGCTGTTGGAAGTGTATGCGTGTGAAAGTTAACTTTAATAAATGTTGTGGCAGATGGATTAAGAGAAACCCGAAGGAGATTTCGTGGACATCAGTAGATTGAAATGCAATTAAGTCGAGAAAATATTCCTTAATTTACATCAAAAGATGTATATGCTAGCAAATTTGAGCTTTTAAATACAGGTTTATAAACATGTGACAACAAATAGTCATTTACATGACTGGAAAGCTAAAAACATAGGGAAAAACGCTAACCCAACTGACAACGATGCGAATACCACTAATTTACTTTAATCTGTTCCTCTTGATTGTTCCATCCATACCATCCAACTTTATCTCAAACAAAGATTTCGTTCTGCATACTCCTCGCAGATGCAGCTTTTTGAGTAAAACTTCCGTCAAGTTCTAGAGAAGAACCCCTGGCACTTGATGGAAAAATAGCACTTTTAGTCACCGTCAGTAGAGTTGTTGCCTCAATATTGTATCAAGTCGTACGAAAAACAATGTTTATTTTATAGATACTCTATGATATGATACTTTGTAAAGGTATTTTTTCACAGCGTGTATATTATAGTACCATAATCATCAAATGCTGTGGAACTTCACAGAGATATGTTCACATATGGAGTCAGCCCGGTCTGGCGCTGGGTTCTGCAGCACTGTACTGAAAATTTTCATTGATTCGTTACCCCATTCACTCACGGAAATATTGGGCAACAGGAAAATTCATCCCTGATGCTATAAATAGAGACACGCTCCACGTACGCGTTAGCATTGACGTCCCACGCTGGGATGACTCTACTTCTTCCAAGAATCGTTTTCATTGTAGCTGCATACGAACGTAAGTTGATCCAGGTGAGTTCAGTAAACAGGAACTACGTGATATTTTTGATAATAGCGTACACATCCAGACTCGAAACAGGAAGACTGATACATTCCATAAACATTTCTAATAAGGTAAACTCTGACATCCCATCATGTTTCGTCCGTTATGCGGCTGCATGATATATTGATGCCACTATCACTTCGGTATGAGTGGCACCAGTAATTCGGCCCCTCTAGTCGTTATTTAACGCAGCCTGTTCAAATGTGTGGTTGAACATAGCTTACTTAGCCATATCATTGTCAATATTATTTCGTCTTATTACCGGCTGAAAACCCACATACGCTGTAGTGACGACATGACGATTTATGGTACAAACTGAAACAGGTCGGATGAAGACTGCTACCTCTGATTTGTCTCCTAGTGATACTATTTCCGCAAGTGCCTGCTCATCGATTGGAACAAGCGACTGATGTGGCGCAGTGGCTAAGACAGTGGACCCATATTTGGGACTCATATTCCAATCTGATGATCCACTTTAGGTTTTCCATATCCCACCACCTGCTAGTGTAACACAGGGTGTATCAAAATGAAATTTGCAACCATAAAAATTCATATAAAATTATTGATAGAATATATAGAGCTGGGCTTAGAGTTATTTTGTAGGGAACACGTCAAGTTTTCTTACCTTCAACTAAAGATGTTGTATATGGCTTCCGTTTGTTATCCTGCGCACATCCCATCGGAAGTCAATTTCTTCTAAAACTCGCTGTAGCATTGCAGGTGTAACTTGCTCAGTGGCGACGTAAATTCTTGCTCTAAGTTCAGGTAGAGAAGCCGGCACAGGAGGCACAAACACGGCATCCTTTATGAATCTCCGTAAAAGATATCGAGTGATGTCGGGTCTGGGGAACCTGGGGGCCATGCAATTGGCGCATCACGGCCAATCCATTGAACTGGAAAGGGGCCACTGAGAAAATACCAGACGACAGCCAGGTAGTGGGGCGGTGCACCGTCTTGCATGGAGTAAACATTTCGTTCTTGGTCATCCTCTTCGATCTGTGGCATCAAATATTGTTGTAACATATTCACGTACACAATCCCATTAATGGTTCACCCACGGAAAAAAAGGGCCGCACACTTTGTTCTTCCTCAGTGCACAAAAAAGTTCAGTTTAGGGCTATCACGAACATTTTGCAATGTTTGATGTGGACTTTCACTGCCTCATTGGATAGTCGACTCGTAAGAAAAGATGATTTTGTCCAAGAAATATTCATCCTCATATAACCGATGTAATATATATGCACAGTAGTTCTTGCAAGCAATTTTATCAGTGTCTTTTATTGCTTGTACGATCGTCAATCTGTACGATTTCAAATGCAAACGGTCTCACAACACACGACAAACAATCATATGTGGTATCTACGGTTCGCGAGATACACGCCGGATCTATTTCGTATGGCTGTTGACAAAACGTTGTGTCACTAGCTCTACGACGTCGTCAGATGTCCTTGGACGACGTGACGATTTCCCCTAGCTTATCGAACATCCAGTTTCTACAAAACATTTATGCCACTCATAAATTGTAGACCTACTGGGAGCTTATTTAGCGTACTTGGTACGTAAATTACACTGAACTGTTATCGTCGATTTCGATTTTTCAAAGCAAAGCACAGCAAGCACGCTTGGGTTCAGTGAAGGCAGCCACCTTTAAGCATCTGCCGCTAGCGCGCCTTACGGTGCGATTCGGCACTAGCCAATTACACGAGACGAAACATGATGTATTTCCCTACAAACGGACACTACAATTACCCTGTAGGTCCTATGAATTAATTTATATGAATTTTCAAAGCTGTCAAGTCCTTTTTCAAATACCCTGTACAAGATTGTGTTCCATGTGTACAGAGTCCATTGTGATTAGAACGTAGCAAAATACTTCCTTGATTTCGGCAAGGCAATGACAGCCAGTTATTCAATGTATGTCCTCCCCGTAATCAATTATTTTCATTTGGGTTGTGTGTACGGATATTTTCCTTCAGTCACTGTCGTCATTAACTCAAACGGAAGAAATTCGTGTGGGTCATCTATGGATCGTATGAACCGTGATCCGTGTCTATTCTTGTGATAACCTCTTGTGCATTTTGTTAATGAAACGCGGAAAACTGTGTAGACGCCGCAGTACCGAACGATGAGCGGCGAGTTTATGGCAATGCCCACAATGAGAAATTTGAGAAATTTAAGCTCATAGTGAGAACTAGCGGTAATCATTCTTCCTACGAGCAATTCACGTATGAAAATTAGTGATCATGTGGTGGTACCAGAAGTACCCTCCGCCACACACAGGTAGCTTGCTAATCATAGTGGAAGACGTTTTGGAAGGCAGTGCACAAGAATAATGATTGTTAATTCATCATCATCATTTAAGACTGATTATGCCTTTCAGCGTTCAGTCTGGAGCATAGTCCCCCTTATAAAATTCCTCCATGATCCCCTATTCCGTGCCAGCATTGGTGCCTATTCTGATATTAAGCCTATCAATTCAACTTACTTATTTTTTTCTGGCCCATCTCATGTCTATGCCTTGCAGGCTTTGTCTTGAAAACTATGGCTTCCTTCCCTTATAGACACTTATTACCGGAGATGGAACCATGACATCATTTTGAATTCCGAAATAGGATTTCAAGTACGATTGTGAAATCCTAATAGCCTGGATGTTGCTATATACCTGACCTGCGTTATAAAATACATTTCAGGCACTTGTACACGTCTTGGTGTTAGTATTTTCCCTCCATCAGTGTTGTTATACACAGATGTTTGCCCACCAAGTTGGTCTCTACCAACGATCTGTGCTTTTAATGTGAACACGAAGCTATGCGTTAGTAACTAAGACCACCGAGCCACATATAAGAACTGCTGTAAATTATGAAAAGTGTGAAAGGTAAATAAATGAGCCAGCGAAGCAGTCCCTGAATGGAACTGTGTCTAGCTGAATCCATGTCACATTCCGTCACGTTGCGATGCGTAGTTTCTAATAAGAAAATTATATGATAGTAGTCTACAAACGAATTTTGGTGAACATAACCAAAGCAAATACTTACTTTATCCCCGACCTTCCTAGGCCGACCACCTGAGTACTGGTAACCGCCATCTGGGAACCGCCTGGTGCTGGCTGCGGAGGGGGCGGTGGCGGTGGGTTCGGCCGTGGTGACCCCGGAGGTGGTGGGCGGGGTCTGCGCGGCCCTGACCCCAACTGCTGCTGCTCCTGCTTCATATCGCGCCCCGGCACCTTCTCCATTACCAGCGCCTGCAGCACACCATATACTCGCTGGTCTCGCAACAAAATAAACATCCGCGGAAACCCTCACGTCTTCCTGGCAGGATCAGAATCTGCTTCTGGATTCCACAACTCTGTTTAACGTGGTGCTATCGGTGTACACAGTTCACGGTGATACCGTCTTATCACCATACATACCCCATTCAAGAGCGGAAAATCAAACAGCATAGAACTACAGTTGACGTTGAAATAAATCGAAAGCTATGAACAGTTTTATTGCAGTTTATAGTTTATGGAACCATCACAACTTTCGAACGACAAGTCATATTAACATAATAGTATCTTATTCATACGTAAAATTATTACATTATACAGAATTCATGAGGTGCTTTGCCTAAACGAAACTTTTCAATAATAAGCCAACAGAGAGAGGATCAGAAGTATAGAAGTCTTGTACTTCCCCGCAGGCTTGACTGCCTGCGCTACATGACCACTGTCTCTGAACGAAAATGTGTTGTGTGTACTCACCACGTGTAGCCAATACTAACTAATAAGGAAACAGTGAAATCCAACTGGTCGAAAACTATTCTGAATTTTTTGTGCAGCCAAATACACAGAAAGAAACGGAATGTCACATCTTTAGCTGTTACGGCACTCTGTAGGTATTAATTAGATGCGGAAAACTGCCAGATTCGTAGCTCACCAAATGGCTGCAGAAATGTGCACCCCTACCGTAGCTTCAACAGACAGTGCACGCTAAACACGACAGGTGCCTAGCTTTGATAGATAAAGCATCGTTAAACAGATATCACGACCCTATGAGATCGTAATTTGTAAAGTGAATTTCAGTTTACACCGACAGTTCTCTCTGAGACAACTGTTCACAACTGCTATTCAGTAGAATTTACAACCTATTTAATATCCACAATAATTTTCAGTTGCCTTTGTCGTATCGCTATGGTTTAACCATAATGTTAAAACAGTTTTCTGTGTGTTTCCTTCGTATATGCTTGTTAATAGCGTCTGTCTTTGTGGAGACTCCAGAGTTTCACAGCAATGAAGAATGCAATAAATGTTTACAACTTTGCAAGGATAAAATACGAAGAATGTGGTATCCAGTCGAACTCACCTACTTTCCTGGAGGCCTACATATTTGTTATTTATTAGTTACGTAACTAAAAGATATACTACGACAGAAATAAATTTAGATTGACAATTAGCAATTTTTGTAATATATTAATTTATGTCTTTGATATTCGTCTGAATGATGTCGAAATTTGGTTAGAAAATCTGGAAGAAAATTAGAAGAATCAGGAAATAACTCTGACGATTCCATGAATTGTAGTTTGACGATGATTTTTCTAATCACTAAAGTCCAGAATAAAAATCCAGTACCTATCCAGATGAAAGATAACATTTACAGTATCATAGCCTACATCACGTAGGACGGCGCTCCAACGCATAGAAGTGGAGCGATAAGGAAGCGTGGAGGGACGAGAACTGTGCACGCGCAGCAGCAGAGAGAGGGCAAACAAAGTCCTGAACTGCGTTGCACGGACAACGGTCAGGGTAATTTTCCTACGGTACATCGTATAGTACATTCAAACGTATGAGTGGAATAGTAGATATGAAAAGAAATTTCGATCAATCCTCATGAGAGGAATATTAATTCACGTCTTGACGTTATGTCCACTGCGCCACAGATTTACTCTGCGTGACGTCGGGACACCTGACACAGCTTCATGTATACGTGAAGTGCAATTTGACAACTGTCCAACGACAATTGGTAGGCACTGCTGTTTTTCTTACACGTAAATACAAGTTTATTCTCAGAAACAAAACCAGAAGAACAGTCTCCTTGGAGACTAATTATTCGAGAACCTATTCCTATGATAACTTAAAAGCCGCCAATACCATAATTCATTTTCAAGCAAGTCTTTCTTGAGCGATTCTAACTGACCCGTGTTTCATCGAGGTAATACACTGTTGAACTACCTCCTTCTCTTGTATCGTGAATATTTATGTGGGATGTAGTTCGTACTGCAACGATCTCACATTTTTGCATTAAAGACTCTCTTCTTAACATATCTGTAACTAACGTCTTTTAAATTTATTTATATTAACGTAGTGCTTACCACTGAAGCCAATTTTTTCTTACATAACTTTATAACTTTAACACGATTTTTTGGATGTCGGGCATTCATCATTCACATCGAGCACTTTAAAGCATCGTTGTTAAAATCATCCATTTGTGTTAGAGGTTGCTTGCGATTTTGATGCTTTCCAGGCGACACGAAACCAACGTTATCTGCAGTTGCTACAGCTCTTTACAGTTCTCTTGCCTATACCATTCTCGCTGTCTACCTGTAACTCGCTGCTAGCCGCTCAAAAAGGTAATGAAAATTGTTGGCTGCCAGTGGCTAGTGGAGTGGGATACGCAAAACGGCTGAAAATTGGGCTGCCTTCCTACATGACGCTGACGTTAGCTATTAGTGAAGGCTATACATTTTTTTGGTTACATCCAGGAGGAAGAAAATATGTAAAAGTTAAGCGTTGTGCAAAGCCGGTTTCGTCACGTAAAATTTGAATGTGAACAGTATAATGTAAGAAAGATACACACAAAGTACGAACTATGCGCCAAAGTGAAGCTCATGAAAGTATGAAAGAAAAAAACTAATCGAAAGATTTAGAACTGCTCGTGAGAGTCAATCCACCGTTACTGAGGGAGATGCATGAGACCTGGCCCTCTGAACTGAAAATGAGATGCTGAGTCCCATGCTTCTTTGACCCAGTTAAACGGATTCAGGCAATTAGATGGAAAGGACTGTCACAAAATTACGAAGTTTACTTCAGGGAATAGTGCACAACTCATGTCATTATAAGGTAATACTCTAGATTAATTTGTAGCTGACGTGAAGTCGAAGATTCTTGTTATCCCCTAATATGATGTGTATAAAGCCAACCAGTCCTGTTTCATGCAAGAAGTGACGTTTGTAGCTCATGCTAGAAGCACAATATAGCTTTATATCTATCTTAAGGAGCCTTAAGGTAAAAAACAACCAAAAACTCCAACAAAGTAATGTTTATTTGCAAAAATCTCCTGTTCAATGTAGAAAACTCTGCAAAAAAGGGAAAGAATAATTTTCAATAATGCGTCTGAAACATCTTCGTACCAGTTGCTGGAAATAATTCATTGCTTTTGTTAGATTCTTCGTGTAGTGATAAGACACCTCGGTCTTTAGGAGAACAAGAAAAGACTTAATATAACTCGGATATATCAATAACTAATAGTGTTATTCAACCACTCGATAAAAAAATTCAACAGTGTAAAGCATTCTTCAGAAAATAGTTGGACAATATAGTTTCCGATACGTGTTTGTCATTTCAGGCTTATCAGTTGGAAGAGTGTTTTTAAACTTTGGTCATTTGTTCATTGTCAGTTTACTTTAGCAGATTTTACGAATTTAACCGTGTAAGCCTGGTACACAGCACAATTGGCAGAACAACGGTCATCACAATTTCTTACCCCATCCCACTTCTGTTTAAGTAAAGCCAGGAATTACTGTGAAGTGCCTTTTAACATGTGTACCTCGCGTAAGAATGACGCTAGTTTCCATCATCCAGCAGAGATTCCATATTTTTATGACGACTAGATAGTGGAAGATACATGATTAAAAATTATCATAAGAACCGTGCTACAGGAATTGTTATAAAATATCCCATGTCAACAAATTAAAGTCTAGACTGATGGAAGTAATTTGTAATGTAAAATCAAGCACTGCCTTCATTTTCTTTGCTGTGCTAGTCACTTGTGTAAGACTTACATCTGCAACAGTTTAACTGTCGATGTAAACTATAAGTTTCCAAAAAATAATGATTTGAATCATTTTTTGTATGGTTTCATTTCTTAAAATTCGCGTGTGTGCCCTCTGGACTTCGTGCCAAGGTGCGCTACGTTCTTTTGTTACGGCTGCGTCTACTTATTCGCCGATTTCGCGCTGGGCAGGAACGGCTGCACAAACTGCTGTTACAAGCGATTCTTCGTGGGGTAAAACTGGGTACTTTAACATCTCTTAAAAAATACTTGCAATGCGCGTTAGCAGCTAAAATTTTGACACTGCATTTCTTTTGTTTCAGTCTTCCCGTGTGAAAAATTTCAGGGTAGATTCCGGCATTTCGGATTGGACCATTCCCTTGTAAGATGTCTTACGAGCATGCTTGTTCTGTTATCCTTGCGCAACTGTCTGTTTCGGCAACAGATAGAGTTTGAAGAACTCCAGTAAAAAAAAAAAAAGTTAATTGTTGACTAGGGTGTTAGCCAAAGAAAAAGATGAAAGACGAATAACACAGTGATTACAAGCACTTTCTGCTGCCTGGCGTGTGCATCGATGGTTCACTGTGTGTATACCGAGCGTTTCTCCTAAAAATAGTGAGGCATATTTTGTATGGTATTTCAGCAAATAATTTCAGGTTCATTTTCATTGTGTAGAAATATTCTCATCACCTGATTCATGTGGTGCCTACTGGCAACGGAAAGCATAGGTTTGTTTCCAGTTACATAGAAAATTATTACTTAAGGGGAATTTTGCGTGCCATTAGATAGAGCGGTCCCGAATTAGTCTAGTGTAATTTTAGATTTACCAGTATGTATTAAAAGGAGCAGTAAAGCACGAAGAATAACCAGTATTGATGCGGCGACTGAATATCGCTGCGCCGGCGGGCGTGGTCGGGCGGTTCTAGGCGCTACAGTCTGGAACCGCGTGAACGCTACGAACTTAACTGCTGTGATCATCAGTCCCCTAGAACTTAGAACTACTTAAATCTAACTAACCTATCGGCATCACACACATCCATGCCCGAGGCAGGATTCTAACCTGCGACCATAGCAGTCGCGCGGTTCCAGACTGTAGCGTCTAGAACCGCTCGGCCACCCCGGACGGCTTTAAGCAGTTCTAGGTTCTAGGGGACTGATGACCTCAGAAGTTAAGTCCCATAGTGCTAGAGCCATTTGAACCAATAACGCTGCTGCATGACAGTACCAGGCTGTGCTGGTATGGCCTGCACGAGGCGTGGTAAGTCAGACATTGAAGACGTAGCAAACGCGGATTTCACTGGCCTTGTTCATACATATCGGCAGAGTATGCAGCGCCATCTGAGATGATCGCAATTCTATAAGAACCATGTGTCGCCATCTCTAATGTACAGGAGTCCATCACGAATACTGGCGACTTCAGTGTAATTATTTTCTTTGAATAAAAGTGCCCTTTCTGGTCACCTCACAGTGTAGTTCTTCCAGTTACTTTCTGTACAACACTGTAGCGGTTATTTTTTGTGTGGTCAAAGTTTCATCGAGCTATGTTACTTGGCATATAATGCCAAAGTTACGTGGGTCTTCAAAGTTTGCACATTAGCGTGTTTCCAGTATGAAGGAAATTTAATTCACATTAAATCTGTACGATATGCCTGGGTTCCATCAGCGATTTTTTCTTCACATTTATTGCTACGCAACAGTTAGTCTTTTTACTACAGTGTGATACTTGTATTACACCTTGTTGCCGATTTTCGAAATAATTTGACTTCTGAAGACAAGATTACGATGTGTGAAAGTATGCTATCCTGGCGTATAGTGCTGTTGAGATACTTTATTGTTTAAAACATAGT
The DNA here is from genome assembly GCF_023897955.1 of Schistocerca gregaria. Lineage (NCBI taxonomy): Eukaryota > Metazoa > Arthropoda > Insecta > Orthoptera > Acrididae > Schistocerca > Schistocerca gregaria. The sequence goes on from NC_064931.1 coordinate 241,471,247, forward strand.
TCTAGTGCCACCTCCACCTGTTCAGGTGCGAAGGGCGATCCCACACCAAAACGGAGCTTCAGCCAGGGCCTTGTAAGGCTGGCTGACAGTGTGGCGGAGGGGGAGGCAACGCGGGGCCCAGTATGGATCTCAATAATGGCCCACCCAGATCCTAACATAATCCTGCCAGCAAGGCTGTCTACAGCACAACGCCCCATCGCCCTCATCCAGAGTGAGGCAATTGCCACCGCTCACATTCAGTAGAAAGATGATCACCTTCCCGATCGTTGAAACGTCGTGATAATTCCTCTCAGCGTCTCAATGGGAAAACACGAAGCTTTTCGTCACGAAATAGTTCCTGCGTTTTCCACTCGCAAAATGTATACGGTATAAAAATTCATGTAAACAAAGTATGAGAATGTGACACAATTGTCACATAGATGCTCCGTTTCCCTTCTAGGGTTCCGCGGAGGCTTTGACGCTAGTGAAGATCAAAGACGCTGTTCAAATTGCCGTGCGATGTATATTCTTTTAGAGGTGTTGCTGAACTATGAACTCCATTTTGTGTGGGAAGATGAAGTATTTCGTGTACGAGATACCAACAGACGCTCCAGGCGAGCTGTTTGCCGTTTGACTGAATCTGTAGTCATTATTCGAGAAACATCTGGTTGATTTAAGATTATTAGACAATCATTAACGCGCAGATACCAGTTGTACACTAATGTAAACGTTTGACATTCTCAGTATATAAATTAAACACGGAATATTCATTACACGGAAGCTTGAACATGGTCTCTGAAGCCCTAGTGGGGATATGGCGCAACTGTGACATTTGTGTTGTGTAGAATGTGTTTCTTTTTATCTGTTCTAAACGCTAAAATTTTGAATACTTAGTCTTTTTTACACCTTCCCGAATATAGTTCACGAAGTTAAATAGTATTCAAAGAACTGTGACTGACGCCCGAACAACAGGGACTTGCATGCATTTACAATAGAAAATTGTGCATTGAGAATGACTAGCTACTACCTGAAATCAGGATTTGCATAATATAATCTAAAAAAGGACGACTGATTGCAGCACTCTGTAATTTACATATTTTGATCCACGCAATACGTGTCCATACACTGACACTTGATCAACTTCCTTACTCTCAGTACATCGCTGAGAAAAAGAAATGTTCTTAGCACAATAACATTTTTCCATTACTGAATTACATATCGACCTGCGCAACTAAAAATTCATGTTTTAGCACTTCGCTCCGCACCTTCAAATGATATTTATGAAAATAAGATAAAGCGGGGCGAATCTTTGACAATTAAAGGAAAAAACGACTATGAGGGTGATTTACAGCGAGTAAAATGTCTAACATCGTGTTCACTGCGAGAGACAGATAACCCAAAGTTCGTTTTACGAGTTACTAGATCTACAATATATCGGTAAATGATAGTCTAGAAACATATTTTACCCAATTCAGACAGTTCCACATTCTTATTTATCTAGATTGACGGAAACAGAGGTTTCCCCTTAGCAATATGGTCGATAAATGTCGAATGTGACTAACTTGTGAAGACTCACGAAAGCTTAAAGAAAGAGGTTTGTTTCACTGTTAGGTTCTATGCATTGTTTGGTCTTTGATAGAAGTGCAGAGACATATTTAAACACTACAGCTTCACACAGATGAAAGTTTAAACTTGCGATGTAGCTTCATGGCAGAACTGTTTTAGAACAGAAATAATAAGACGAAAAGTATTTAGGTGTATACTGTGCACTTTGTCTGAAGATGATAACTTCCTTTTGTCAATCAAAGGACCTTGAATCTAAGAATTTAACGGTAAGAATCAGTTTAGCACTTAAGTTTCAAAGTACTGTATACTACAGTGTGTTGCAAAAGTATTTCCGCATGTTAGAAGTAAGCACTATTTTATCTTGAGATATAACAACAAACAGAATAGGCATCCGTATATCGTAGTTGCCACGTCGACTTCCGCTCACGACTATATCTCATCCAAGGGACAAGGGAGTGTTGCGTATCCAAGAGCTATGGAACGCCTTCAAAAGGCCCCACCCCTACCCCACCCTCTCGCTATGCTAATGGCAGGGCCTCGCGTCTGCCGTCCACTGAGTGCCGTCATGCAGCTTTTGAGTCAGCAGCTGTGAAACGCTAACATCCTCCCACTCAGACCTTCTTACAGCAAGACGATAAGACTGCAGCGGGAGGGGGGACAGTGGAGGTGTGGTGGGGCTTCGGAACGTCCTTGGCGAGGTGTAGGCCGCCTACATGCAAAATCACGAACATTACTCTCGGGTGGCAAAACTAAAACTGTGTTCTGCGCGATTTAGTATGAACACTCGTCGCTCGTTCACTGCTTAGGAAGCTACGATGGTAGAATAAAACTCCCTTTGTCTCTGATCCAGTCTTCTTGACAATTACTTGGGTCTCCCTGCTTTTTTAATGTAAGTTATTAAAGTGGTCATTAGATTTCGTGAATGTAGGAGAACGTTTCACCTGATTTTGAGTAAATTTCTGGTAATGGCGGCTCTAGACAGCTCCTTCATACTAAAATCGAGTGTGTGTGACAGATGGAAATTTAATTTCTGTACCTGAGCAAAGGTGATTAATCCTTCACAAAATTCTACACTTAAAGATCCGTTACTCTGTTGTTCTCCTTTCTTTTACTGGCGCTGTTACAATTTTAATTTAAAATTTTTGCCAGATTATGTGACAGAATGTTTAGGATGAATTAAAATGAATCGAGATGTAAACCGAAAATTTGTTTGTGGCTGGTATACTAGTGGCTGCAAAGCAATTTATTTCGCTCAGATTCATTTGTTTACATAACCACGCAATACTTATTAGCTTTTGCTGCCTTTTTAGCAATGAGATTACGATATGTGATTATAGGTTTTTCCGGTGTATACTGCTAGTGAGAAACTCTCGTTTTTACAGCCGGGTGGTACTGTTGCAGTATGCGACGTTTCAAAGCGTGTAGCAGAGATAATCTTCAGGAGAAATGTAGAGAGGTGACAAACGCCACCCTGTTCATATATGGCACGTGGTTACATATACCTCAAAGCACAGTTCGCCGTGGTCGTGCGCCGTAGAGAGAAGGGTGGGGCTGGAGGCTGCGTTCGAGCCTCAAGAATGGCCACGCAGAGACTTTAAGGCGCCTCCTGCACCCACCCACGTCCCACTCCGCCCAGGTCCCACGACCACTCCACCAGACTTACTGTCTACAGAGCAAGAACCTGTTGCCTGCACGCAGGGAGAAACAGCAGCCGTCTGTCGAGCGTGAAAAGAAGGGGGACGTACGCAATATTTAGATACTTCGCCAGGATATGATTACTATGAAACTCGTAGAAACGTAGTGGTAATTCAACACTTTACCTAACAGCTCTTCATTAAGAAAATAATTCTCGGTTGTTTACTCGTGATAAATATACAGTCATACCTTAAAATATTAAGTCAGTGTGCGAATGTAGCTACTATGTGTCCATATCCTCGATCTACTTTGTATCAAGAAGCACAAGAATGACATAATAGGGAAAATGACTATAAATTCCCTTTTCCCAGTATCTACAGTCTTCATACCAGACTTAATTTCGAGGAAACTACTCCGCAGACTTGGGTAACGCGCACTATATCTCTGGCCCAGTAAATCGTCATGGAAGTTAAATCTTGACTTAACGCTTCAAGTATCGCTCAGAGTAATTAATACTTGTATTATATCTACTTTCTTCTATTATTTGTGCAAGCCGGGGTGGCCGAGCGGTTCTAGGCGCTTCAGTCTGGAACCGTGCGACCGCAATGGCTGCAAGTTCGAATCCTGCCTCGCGCATGGGTGTGTGTCATGTCCTTAGGTTAGTTAGGTTTAAATAGTTCTAAGTTCTAGGGGACTGATGACCTCAGCAGCTAAGTCCCATAGTGCTCAGAGCCATTTTCTATTATTTATTTATTTTTCGACAGGCGTAAGGAAGAGGTAATTTTTATCTCTTTGGCGTACTGAACAAAACGATAAATCTGAAACTGTGGAAAGACAGGAATAACAGTAACAGTAACTTACAGCTAACGAAATATCTAGCAATCTAATCACTGGGTAAGAGAAAAGTCCCAAATTCTCATAGCCTTCATAGATCACTGGAAATTATATACACAATATTCGAAAAGATATGGTTTTCCATTTTGACAGTTTGATACCATTCTGTAATGGTCTTGAAGCCAACAGAGGTCACACACTGACTGATCTTGCTGGTGCACATAAGTTGAAACTTACTTGTTCGCCAAAACTAAGAATTAATTTAAAAAAAAACGCCTTTCATATGAGCATGTCTGTGAACTGCCTGAAATTCACTTCAATAAAAGTCCAGCGTGATATGTTTGAACACTAGAGACGAAGTTGGGTGTTAACTGAAATCACCCATAGATATTTTGTAAAAGATCGCTTTTATAGCAGCATCAATATAGCAGTTTCAGCTGTGCTACAAACGTATTTATAGATACAAGTATGCCGATGCACTGTTTTCTACAGAACTGTACTTACCAATATAGGAAGCACCCGCCGTCTGCTCTGAGCTCCGTCTCGTCCAAACGACTCCTGACAACTGACTGTGACGGGCACAAGAACTATGGAACGCCTTCCAAAAGCTCCACCCCTCCCCCACCCTTTTCCTATGCTGACGACAGCGCCTTGCGTCTGCCGTACATTGAGTCACTGATAACAGTCAAGCAGCTCATGAGTCAGCAACCTACGTTAAATTTCCTCCCTTAGACCTTCCAACAACAAGACCGAGCTCCCGGTCGCGAATGAGTCAACGCTACAATTTGTCACATCATTGACTGTTGCTTAAAGCAATCAGTGATAAATTTCTGCAGATATCTAATAGTCGACAATGATTCAAATGTATTATTTCCAGTAAATAAACTTTCATTTCAAGGATAAAATGAATAAATATCATTTTAAATGTAACATATACACTAAAAACTATTTTGTATATTCATTTCAAAATATGGGGACCGGAATTTGCGCTTTGTCTCGTAGTTGGACACTATTTAACAGTTGAGAAGGAGATGAGGCGTAGACTAAAAAATGCATCGTAAGTACAGAATTTACCTTTTCCTAGGGATAGCCTTCTCTGACTACTGAACTTTCGATCCAAGTAATGACAGACACATTATGCTAACCTGAATTGAACCAAAAGGGTTGGTGCGGTGGCTGTAGAACTTCACTGCTATTCGAAGGACCAAATTCAATATTCACGTCCTGTAATTATGATTTGGTCTTTCATGTTTTCTATAAATCTTCACAGGATAGTGGATGAATGGTTCATTCAACAATGCCACAGCTGATTTCCTCAGCATCCTTTTTGAGCGGGTGCTCATGTATCTCTCACGCAAATTTTTCCAACTCTGGTTGGTATGGACTTTTCCTTACTCTATCGGGATTGGTTATAACCTATGGAAAATACTTTCCACTATAAATCAACTAAATTTCTGGATATGAAAAATCCTTTTGAAAATATAAGCTCCAGGAAGCATTACAATTTTTGGCGCAAATGTCTGCAGATTGTTTCATAATTATAGACTTATCTAACAGCCGGTCATTCACTAGGAAGTTTCAGTTTCGTCTTTGATGCTTGCGAGATCCTTTTGTCTTTCTTTTATAGCAGGGTAGATTGATATCGTCCTCCTGATTGAACAGCTCGTCTGCAACTGCAACCAGGTCAGCCCTACTACCACTTACGGATATCTTCAAATACCGGTGTAACCCCCTTAACACTCAACAAACCATGATATTCATTTTGGCACCTTCAAAGAGTATGCATTGGGAAGTGCACTGCAGCTTTCACTTACAGACCTATGACGACACGATTTTGTGGAAGAGCTTTTGAGAGATCGTAGAGGCATTACACGCACCATTACTGTCCTATGGTGACAAACTAAAAGGGGTGTTAAAAGAAAAATTCCATATATTGAGAGGGGTTGTTATGTACTAAAACAAGGAAAAAATAGTAAACATGGACATCAAAATGCGTATCTTAAAAGCCATGAGCACTTATTTGTCTTCGCCACTGTGAAACACATCTCTTCCACTGCAAGCGCTCTGCTTTCACAAACGACTTACAGAAAGCAGTATACAAATAAGGACAAGTTCCCCAGCTCCATTCCAACGAACTCCCCGTCCTGCTTGGAAGGTATTATTCCAACAACAGGAAGTGTGATTCATGAATAATGTAGGAATAACTCACATCCTCGGAAAAGTCCAAGAACCCGTCACACAGACATTTAATGGTCAGTGGATTGTTCGGGGAGGTCCAGTACGTTGGTTAGCTTGTTCCACCGATCTTAGTCCCTTAAAGTTATCGTTCTGGGATAACTTGAAATCTTTGGTGTATGCAATTCCCACTAATTACATAAAATACTAAGTCATCAATGCCTCCCATCGCATCCGTGATAAGCCTGGAGTTTTTCAGAGTGTACGTGATTCCCTAAGATTCCGGACAGAAGCATGCAGTACGATGAGTGGACACAACACTGAACACTTGCTTTAGCGAAGGATCATAAGTGCAGTTCGTATGTAAAAGCAAGCAGATGAAATTAGAAGCGCTGCTGTTTCACAGTAGCAGTGTTCTCTGCATTCTGTAGGCAGCTCTAAACAGCAAAGTGCTTGTCGTAGAGGAGATGTGTTTCACAGTAACAAAGATGAACAAGTGCTCTCAGTTCATAAGGTATGAATTTAGTGCTCATGTTTGCTGATAAATTTTGTCCTGTTTCGGTCCACACTACCGCCTCACAGAATATGGAATACTTTCTACCACCCTGTAAATTTAAGTTACATATTTATGAACAGCTTATGAAAGTAGCAGTTAATATTAATTTTCGCACTGTTCGCTAACGTTAACCAAAGATGGATACTATGGTATGACACTCGTATTTATTTCACAGTTATAATTGTCCATGTCTAATAAGAAGAGAAGTAGCTTCTCGTTACTTAGTTGAGGGGAGAGATAGGAGAATTACATGTTCGCTCTTCAGTTTGCATAGTTATGGAGGAGAGAAGGGCATGACCACAATCTGGTGATCTACATTCTCTACTGCGTCTACCCTCCACCTTATTAACTGTCAGGACACAATTTATACCTTAATACGGCTCTGCTACACTGAGACTTGGTACACATTTCATGTAATAACAAATAGTGATTTTATATTATTAATACACTGTTTTTAATCCTTTCAGGCCCTTCGGCTACAATTGTGAACATTAACTTATACTGTGTCTTAGCTGCAACAAAAGTATTTTTTTTCTAATGGAAAATGGAAATACGCATTTGTGAATGTTAACCCTTTTCATCAAGCGCAAGTTTTGCCATTGTTGGGCATCACTATGAAAATATCAGCAAGTCAACGAAGCAGTGCGCAGCAATGAGCAACAGTGTACACCAGCTCGTGACCACCAGAATACACGGATGTGGTTGGTTCGCTATATTCTAGAACAACATTGAATATTGTTATTGTTATTTTGAATTATAACTACTGAATGTTCATTTTATTATTTATTACAAAAAAGAATATTTCGTAATTAAGTATTTTAGTCCATAAAATGAAGCCAAGTGGACAAAGCATGTACTGAAATCGCGTACATACTTTGGTATAAATCTGACATCTAAAGTCATTAAAACATCACTAACAACATTACCACGTAAGGAAATATTTTCTTTCTTCCTGAAAAATTCAGGCCTGAAAGGGTCAATCACCTGATATTTAGCCATTCTCTGCGAGGCGGAGACTGTATAGTGGTGGAGAAAACATGGGTAGCATCTGCTTGTGGTAAATTTAATGTAGTTCAATTTTCTGCCGGAAAACATTTTCGTTACAGTCTGTGGTTTTCGATTCATTCCAGAAATACAAAAAAGTGATCTTCAAAGGCTCCAAAAACACAACGCTCATATCTCACTGGTCAGGATCATTAATGTGTTGTTCATGGCATACTTCCCATTCCACTGTACAAAAACATGCGACAACAGGAAATTTTTCGACTGACTGATCTTTTTTTGTCTTCATTGACTAGGCTAAATGTTAAGATCATTCAGAATATTGATGAACAAACAGACTTGTAAGCATCCCAAGAGCAGCCTAATTTTCGATTTAGTCCTGACATACCTACAACAACGAAGAAGAGGGTGAACGCCACAGACGCTGAAATCAAAACATCTATTAAGGTTCATACCTACTGTGTGAAAGGGGACCACAACAATGCCGATATCCATCTTTATGTAAGTGTTTTACTAGAATTGTGTTCACCTCTACTATATATAAAATGTATTGTGGCAGACGACAACTGTTTAATTTAGAAGTCACTAATTAAAACGATTCTGGATGCTGGAATATGTATAGTAGGCACTACCACAGTTTACAAAAACGGCCTTCCAGACATTAGGAAGAAAGACTACAAACTTTAGCGAGATGAGTTCAAGGATAAAATAAGAGATTCTATCGCTGCAGTAAAGTGGTGAGACTCAAGATCAGTAATGGTTCTGTCTACAGTCATATCCCCTAAGGACGTAACATTTGTGTCCCGAAATCTAAAAGATCATATGCTCTGTATCTTAGCCTATCCAAGTGCCATAAATCTGCAGAACAGAGGAATGGATAGCGTGTATCTCTTTGATCAGAAGCGAACTGTATGAAACTGGGTAGCGACGTCTAAAAAGATGGCACTGAATTTTTATTTATTTTCTAGTTAATTCTGCCAATGTGAATGTATTCATAACGCACGCAGCGGTCACACAAAGTGGGGAGCTTGTTGATTCTGCCATTGTGAATGTATTCATAAAGCACGCAGCGGTCACAGAAAGCGGAGAGCAGCTAACATTCCGCTCACAGTTATTGCTCTCAGGACTCTCATCACGGAGACGATAAGGACGTTCACCTCGTAACACTATTATCGATATCATCTACACTTGTCTTATTTAACTTCGTTGTTCGTTTTTACCTAATGTGACTTCCGTATCAACAAGCACTTTGACATAATATCTGTGTAAATGCTTTATTCGTTATCTATGTCAACTGGGTTGGTCCATGGATGTAAGTTTAAAAATAATATTATATAAACGAATGTAAATGTTAAAATTCTACTTGAAATACTGGTTCATGCATAGGGAAAGTCGGTTTGTAATCAAGTGAAACTTGCAGGGAAGATCCTCTACAACGAAACTGGCATGACGTGAATAAAAAAGGTGAACTTGAAGGTTGATCTGCTAGGCTCTTTTGTGGCAAGAGTTAATTGGTGGCTAGTAGGCAAAGTGTTCACATTTTGTGAACTGAACGAGGCAAAGAGAACAGCAAGACTATATAATATAAACTTGGATGTGGAAGTAAGATACTTTTGCGACCTTTCTTCAATAGCTGCTGGAGGTCGACACTGTTACCACCTTCATTTGAGATTATTAGTTGAGTACTGTATAGCTGCGTAGACCATTTATGGAGTTTATTTTTCATTAATACGTTAGTGGTCTTTAAACTTCGTGTCGGGCATCTGTATTTTTTCTTTAGTCATTTACCTGGACAGGGTCATATCTCAAGTGCAACGATATTTGCGAGTAACCTGTTTTATTGACCTGAAAAGTCGTTTCAGTAAACTTTCACCACGGTTGATAAACTTTGTGGTGTAGTAAGTTTCGTTATTATTCAGTGAGCATACGTTTGGAAGTACTTCACGTATTTTTCGTAAAAGAATAGTTAAAGTTTCACCAAATTACAATTGCTTAAGAAAGGTTTAAAGTAATCAGTTTGAAGATCGTTCGCATTGATATCTCAGTGCAGTATTACAGGTACCTGCAAAAACCGTGATGATTCATAATTGTTACTAACTAGTGGACTTTGAGGAGACAGCACAAGGATTAATGTATGTGCATGACGGGAAGTGGTTCAAATGGCTCTGAGCGCTATGGGACTTAATTGCTGAGGTCATCAGTCCCCTAGAACTTAGAACTACTTAAACCTAACTAACCTATCGACATCACACACATCCATGCCCGAGGCAGGATTCGAACCTGCGACCGTAGCGGACTGGAAGTAACAGTGTTTACAATTTCATGTGTATATACTGTTTCTCATATTGTGTTCTGGCTAAGATGCTCGGGCTTGATCTGAGTCTACTGATAGATTAGTTTCTGCGTCCTCATGCTAACTGTTGAGCTAGATTTGAGTTTCATACTACAACTACAGCATTAATGAAGTGTATTTGGCAATTCACTAACATTTGTGTACTATAACAATCAACTGGCTACAAATATTCAAACAGTACTAGATCCAGGTACTGCATGTTCCATTTGAGCTAACAGCGTTAGAAAGTGAACGCTCCTTCAGAATTCAAATAATAATCGCAATAGAGAAGATCACCTGATCACCTGAAAATCTTGTCAGTTACAGTAATTTCCAAATATTAAGCTGATAAATGCACCTCTTCCCCGAGTTAATATTGCTTCATCAGTAGTAATTCTTTACCTACATTATTCACAAACTTTCTGCTTTAATATACAGATAGTAAGTGTTAGTGAGAGACAGTGGTTGCAAAATGGGATAATATTCCAATTGTGTTATTCATGCCAAGCTACCGTTACATTGCTTGATAAATTGCGCTACTGCCTTATATCTTATTCGCAAAACATAATTTGTATATCAATTAAAGTCAGTCCCAATAGCTAACCTTCTTTATCACCATGTTAGTACTTGGTACAACTTTGCCTAATCGCCGTGGCGATTATATAATGTCTTTTGTTGAAACACATAATGACACCAATCTGTGTCAACAGTTACTAGCAGAAAACACTTATGCCTTTCATTTGACAGATTTAATAATGACTGTTTGCAGCTTCAAGGAGCTAATAAAACCTTACAGACTACCAGAGCATTGTGTCGTTATTTATTGACAAACTTGAACTACTTTGTAACAGTTCTTTGAAATGAGATTTTTACCACTTTTCTAAATTATCGTCTCCAGGATGAGTCAGGAGGAAGGGTACATGCTTTGAGACGTTTTGCTACTGGTGATTCTTAACAAGAAAACTTCAAATGAACATATGCCCTCTTCTTAACCGTACATCGACATCTACATCTACGTGATTACTCTGCTGTTCACAATAAAGTGTCTGGCAGAGGATTCAATAAACAACGTTCAAGCTGTCACGTAAATTTTTCTTAGCGAGCCCTGACTTCTCTTATTTTATCGTGAAGATCATTTCTCCCTTTATAGGTGGAGGCCAACAGAATGTTTTCGCAATCGGAGGAGAAAACTGGCGATTGCAATCTCATCAGAAGATTCCGTCGCCACTAAAAACTCCTTTGTTTTAATTTTTGCCACTCCAGTTCATGTATCATGTCTGGGACACTATCTCCCCTATTTCGCGATAGTAAAAAACGAACCGCCGTTCTTTACACTTTTTAGATATCATCCGTCAGTCTCACCTGATGCGGATCCCACACCGCACAGCAATACTCACGAATGGGGCGGACAAGCATGGTGAATCAATCTCTTTCGTAGGCCTGTACCACCTTCAAGTGTTCTGAAAATCAGTCTTTGGTTTGCTCTACCCACAATATTATCTATGTGATGGTTCCAATTTAGGTTATTTGTAATTGTAATCCCTAAGTATTTAGTTGGATTTATAGCCTTAAGGTTTGTGTGACTTGTCGCGTAATCGAAATTTAGCGGATTTCTTTTAATGCAAATGGCTCTGAGCACTATGGGACTTAACTTCTGAGGTCATCAGTCCCCTATAAGTTAGAACGACTTAAACCTAACTAAGCCAAGGACATCACAAACATCCATGCCCGAGGCAGGATTCGAACCTGCGACCGTAGCGGTGGCGCGGTTCCAGACTGTAGCGCCTAGAACCACTCGGCCACCCTCGGCAGGCAACTTTTAGTACTCAGGTGAATAAATTCACAATGTTCTTTATTCAGGGTCAATTGCCACAGCTCGCACCATACAGATATCTTATCTAAATCATTTTGCAATTCGTTTTCGTCATCTGATTACAAGAAGACGGTAATGACAGCATCATCTGCAAACAATCTAAGTGGCCTACTTAGATTGTTTCCTATGTCGTTAATGTAGATCAGGAACAATACAGGGCTTATAACACTTCCGTGGGGATCGCCGGATATTACTTCTGTTTTACTCGATGGCTTTCCGCCTGTTACTTCGAACTGTTACCTTTCTGACAGGAAATCACGAACCCAGTCGCACAACTGAGGCGATATTCCATATGCACGCAGTTTGTTTAGAAGACGCTTGTGAGGAACGGCGTCGAAAGCCTTCTGCAAATCTAAAAATATCAATTTGACATTCCCTATCGATGGCACTCGTCACTTCATTAGAATAAAGAGCAAGTTGTGTTTCGCAAGGACGATATTTTCTGAATCCATGCTGAGTATGTGTCAATAAATCGTTTTCTTCGAGGTACTTCATAATGTTAGAATACAGTATATGTTCACAAACCTTACTGCAAATCGACGTTAGTGATATGGGCCTGTAATGCAACGGATTACTCCTACTTCCCTTATTGGTTATTGGTGTGACTTGAGCAATTTTCCAGTCTTTAGGTACGGATCTTGCTAAGAGCGAGCGGTTGTATATAACTGCTACTGAATCAGCATACTCTGAGAGGATCGTGACTGGTATACAATCTGGAACGGAGGCATTGGCCTTATTAAGTGATTTAAGCTGCTTTGTTATACCGACGATATCTACTCCTATGTTACTCATCGTGGCAGTGGTTCTTGCTCGGAATTGAGGAATATTTTCTTCGTCTTCTTCCGTGAAGGATTTTCGGAATATCGTGTTTAATAACTCTACTTTAGTGGCATTGTCATCAGTGACTTCAGCGTTGTTGTCGCTCAGTAAAGATATTGATTGCGTTTTGCCACTGGTGTGCTTTATGTACAAACAGAATCTCTTTGGGTTTTCTGTCAGATTTCGAGACGTGCCGGCCGCGGTGGTCTCGCGGTTCTAGGCGCGCAGTCTGGAACCGTGCGACTGCTACGGTCGCAGGTTCGAATCCTGCCTCGGGCATGGATGTGTGTGATGTCCTTAGGTTAGTTAGGTTTAAGTAGTTCTAAGTTCTAGGGGACTAATGACCACAGCAGTTGAGTCCCATAGTGCTCAGAGCCATTTGAACCATTTCGAGACAGAATTTCGTTGTGGGAATTATTAAATGCATCTCCTATTGAAGTCCTCACTATATTTCGAACTTCTACAAAACTTTTCCAGTGTTGGCGATTTCACGTCCTTTTAAATTTGACATGCTTTTTTTGCTGCTTCTGCAAAAGCGATCTCACGCGTTTTGTGTACCATGAGGGATCAGTACCATCATTTATTAATGTATGTAGTATAGATCCCTCAATTACTGTCGGTACTGTTTCCCCACTCGGCTCTGCACCGAAAGACCATAGACGGTTCTATCAACGATGCTGCAGATGGTGAGCTCAACCTTAATCTCGGAAGCAAGACTGGCGGTCTTTACCATTTCCTTTAGCCGGCCAAAACCAGAGAGAACCTCCTCCGATCCAAGGCGACACACATAATTGCTACCGAAATGAGTCACCACCTGCAGTTGGCTGCACCCTGTAGTCTTCGTGGCATCCGCAATCACCCTTTCCACATCTTGAATGACTCCCCCAGTATGTGTATGGAGTGCACACTGGGTTCCTTCTCTTCCTTGGCAGCCTTGTTCCTAAGGGGTCCCATTACGCCCCTAACGTTGGAGCTCCCAACTACCAGAAAAACCACCCTCTGTGAATGCTGTATCCGACATACAGCTGTTTAAAAATCAGGGGTATCAGTCGTATGTCCTTCTTCATCAGCATTCACATGCGAATACAACCAAAGTGACATTAGGCTACATAGCGTTGTTTTTACTGACCAACTCAATTCGCTCTTCTCACAGTACCTCACTGGAACATATCCTGGGCGTTGGATTAGTAGCAGCGGAGTCATTTCTTGGCCACCGAGGTCACCCAATATTACCTCGTCAGATCACTGAGTGTGCTGTTGTCCACAAGAGCGAAGTCTACCAGCGCAGAATGGGCACAAAGCAAAAACTTCTTGTTTGTCTTTTACAGGCTTGTGCTCAAGTAAACGCCCATACGAATGAGCTCTGATCAGCAACACAGCAGCCGTCTACTAGAGCTGCTAAATACATTGTTATTGATGGTGGACTTTTTGAATATCTTTTGTGAGGAAATGAACTCAATTAAACAAAACATCATGTCACAATGTTTCATTTACTGTCATCTGTTTTTTTCTGTCCCCCATTGTTTCATTAGTTTCCGCTGAAACTGTTAAGAACAGGAAATGCGCTCATATGACGCTTTTTTTTTTCAGAATCACTAACTTTGGCACCCTTCAAAGCATGTACCTTTCCTCGTGACTCACCATGTATGAAAGTTGGTGTGGCTTCAGAGCATATAGACAGATTCAGTAGCCACTTCAATGAACTTAAACTGGGCACTGAGGAACAGTTTTTAGACGGTTTCAAATTGAACGTAAACGACTGGGTGAAAAAGGATTTTATCGCAAATACTGAAGATGCTGATACAACTTTCCAAGAAGAACTGATATAAATTGTCCAGGGCGAAGAAAGTAAAGATACATTTGATAGTGGTAGATATGGATGGAAAAATAATAGAATGTCTGCCACATATCCAAACATGTGGAAAACTATAATCAGTTTATTGACAATTTTCTCTACGTCATATCTTGTGCAGTCAGACTTTAGTGCTGCCCAACATATTAAGACCAAAAAAATTAACAACCTAGGTATTTCCAAAGTAGGGGGACTTCGATTTTTCCTTAAAAGATTTGTGCCACAAATCCAGTATTTGGCATCACAGCATCCGTCTCTGGGATCTCATAACTATTTAAGAACCTTAATGTAATTTCATGGACTTTATGATTCTACGAGTACCTATGCAGAATATAAATAAGAAGATAAATCTAGTAAATGTAACGATAGTAAATTGTTTCATAAAGATTTATTTTGACATTTAAGTTATCTCATAAAGATTTATTCTGTCGTACATAAATAGAGCTGAACATAAAGTATTTGGTAAGTAATTATTGTTATGCGCTTTAACAAGGTGTAACTCTACTGTATAAATTTTACAAAGTCAAGTTACTTTCCTATTTAAAAAGCACCATTTCTGTGGAACAGACAGGCGATCAGAAAATTATACTGGTGGCAGAGATGCAAAAGTGGACCGTAGGTATGATAGTACTATACTGCAGCGCCTTTGTTGTTAAGAAGAACGGTACAACGTTCCTCTGGACATGGATGCATGTCCGAGAGAACTTTACATAATTCGTTTTAACAACAGGCACTGAAATATCGTACTTATTCATCGTAACCAGGCAGTGACTTTCAATTAAAATGCCCTCCCATGTACGGGAAATACATAATGTGCTTGCGAGTACATGTTTTGCCACAGGAAAGATGACATACAAGAGTTTGGGTGTGGCCTGTGAGTTCTGCACATAGAGCCAAAGCGGTTAATGCGACCGCTCGCATGAAGTGGGAAATCCGTGTTCGAGTTCCGGTTCATCTCTAATTTACTCTGCCATCATTCCCTTAGATATGAAAAGGTGGACAGCACCTGTTCTATGGTCTTCTTGTCTATGCAGTCATTATCTACATTTCACTTACGCGCAAGGCTACACTAGAAACAAATGATTCTCCTCCTTTTTTCCGTTGTTTTCTTGCGTCTTTCTCTCACAATGTCAAGGGTACATTTGATACATAAAGGCTTTCTTTCAGTAGAGGAAGCGAGATTATGAAAAACAAAGATTCATCGAATCCCAGTCAAAATTTTAATATACTAGTTTTGAAAGTAATTGATTGGGAGGGGTCGTATAAAAAATGGTTCAAATGGCTCTGAGCACTATGGGACTCAACTTCTGAGGTCATTAGTCCCCTAGAACTTAGAACTAGTTAAACCTAACTAACCTAATGACATCACACACATCGATGTCCGAGGCAGGATTCGAACCTGTGACCGTAGCGGTCTCGCGGTACCCGACTGCAGCGCCTAGAACCGCACGGCCACTGTGGCCGGCAGGGGTCGTAAAAAAATGACGCTTTAACATCCAGTCACGTTTTAGAGTGACTTGAGAGCACTGGTGTAGATACACGTTGTGAGTCGTATAATACGGTATGCTTCTCCTTTTCCGCCCACTTGATATTGTTCCATCATACAGAGTGGTCTACAAAGTCGCAGTGGGACACAAGGGAACTAACACGATGTTCTAAAACCGCTAAGTGTGAAAGCATCATACTCACAGAGGTATTGCTAATTGGTGAAGTACACGCAAAAGTACGGTTACGGATATTACAAGACGATCTGAGTAGGAGAACAGCATAGAGTATGCACCTCAAGAAAGGCTGCCAAGGAAGCTTAGTGAAAGAGAATGGATAATAATCATGAGAAATATTAAGCTCAGTTCTCGATTAAATTCCTCTGCAGCTACAAAACATCTCCTGCAAGAACGTGGTAAGCAAGTGAGTGCTTCAGCTATCCTGAGTGTTTTAAGAGAAGTAGGGTACTGCGGAAGAATGACACGTGTGGACAATTTGAATTGAAACTAAACACTTCAGATCGCAAGGAACCACGTTAATGAAAGGTCAGAGTGCTGAAAAGATGTTACATTTGTACTTCATCTTCTTCCCCTTCCTTATCTACTCCCGTTTCTCCACGGGATCGGCATCATTACATGGGTTTTGGCACTATTAGTGACAGACGCTCTTCCAAATGCCATCTCTCCCCCAGGGACGGAGTCTGTGTACCTCATTTGATTGCGTCTGGAACAACTCCCATGTTGAAGTGTGGGAACTTTCCTATATGTTTAAGTTGCGTGTACCTGAGGCTGGAGAGGAGTTCTCACCGCGATTTTACATACTGGGATGCGGAAAGCCGTCTTACAACATTCAGTGTGGTTGGCCCATCATCTCGCATCTTTAATCCACGAGGAAAATTTAATCAGGGGCACGGGGCTCGTTTACGCGCTGGGTTATCCAGGTGCGTTAATAAAATCACTTTTGCTGATCTGAGCAAATCCAACGTCTTTCCAAGAGAAAGAAACCCTATGGCGTAAGTGAACTGAAGAGATGCAGGCTAAACACTTCCAAACTACTGTAAACACACCTGCGGGGAGGGGGGGGGGGGGGGGAGGACTGCTTTGGTATGGAGCGGTGTTTCGTCATGTTGTGAGAAGGAATTTGCTTTCATTGACGGCATGTTAAACAAGGAGACACATCTCTACATTGTTAAGAAAAATTAACACAGACGTGCACAAACGCTGAAAATGTTTCGAAGATAATGATGACGTGATGCCCATATCGTACCTTACAAAGAAGTTATTCTGTTACAGATGTTCCATTGTTTTTGAGATACCACTTCAATCACTAGACTTGATCTCATTACAGACTAATGGAGTAAAAAGGACAGAAGGGTCAGGAAAACCACAACCAAATCGAAAGAAGGTTTAAAAAGGTTCTTGAGGAATAATGGAAACCATTTGGACCTGACTACACACCAAAGCCGATAACACGAAAGACCATTTGAATGCGTTTATAAAGCAGAAGATAAATCCCACGAAGTATTGAGCTCCAATATTATCCCTTAATCAAAAATAACTAAGGTTTTGGCCGAAGGTTAAATACACTGTTGTGCTAAACTCTGAAATATTATCAAATAAAATATTCTTGTTCTGTTACTTAAGAAATTATATACCGTAGTTTCCTTTTATTAATGGAACGAATTTTTAGTTTATTCAAATCTTATTTGTTTATTAAATGTATATGTGCAAATAAAAACATTGTATCAGAAAGAGTGAATCGATTAAATGTTAATGACAACCACTTTATACGACAAAGCTCCGGTGCGAAGTCGGTAGATGTTTAAGTGTTGGCCGTGTATGCTGTGGGTTATGAGGAATGCAGCTAAGCCGAGCGAACAGAGTGCCCCTTCTTGGAAACGAGGGGCGGCTCGGTCGCTTGTGTTGTACACATTTCTTGGCGGAAACTGACAGCGGTATCTGTGGCGTCACGAGAACTTGCTCGTTCACTACAGCATGTAAGCTGCATTGAGTAACCTTTTCTGCTGCCTGAACTTGGTGTAATTCCTGGAACAGGGCCGGTCACGGACTTCCAAACATCACGCGTGCAGTGAATGCGAGCCACGTGGGAACCAACAGCCGGCATGTTCCTCGGCTTTGCTCGGTCCTTCCCTGAAGTACCTGGAACAGCTCCACCGTTATTTAACACTGCAGTACGGCATTTTTCCTTCGCCACAACTGTCTGAGTTCCACAATCGCTGTACCGGCGTTGTTCACGTTGCAGTATTTGTTCGTCGTATGAAGGACGTTCCTAAGTCCAACGGTTACGTGCACAAAAAGAGGAAGTCTAGCGATCTATGGTCACAGTCTTTTATAATGTATGGGAATGAGAGTAAGTCCAATGGCAACGTGCACAAAAAGAGGAAGTCCAGCGATCTATGGTCACAGTCTTTTATAATGAATGGGAATGAGAGAAGAGAAAGATGTAGCGATGGGTACTGCTTATATGTTATGAAATAGCACTAAAGTACCATCAGAAAGAATTGAAACGTTTAGGTGACAATGAGACAGCAAAAAATTACTGCGATCGACAATCAAGAGATGGCCACTGTGTCCGAGCGGTTCTAGGCGCTTCAGTCGGAACCACGCTGCTGCTGCTATGGTCGCAGGTTCGAATCTTGCCTCGGGCATGGATGTGTGTGATGTCCTTAGGTTAGTTAGGTTTAAGTAGTTCTAAGTCTAGGGGACAGATGACCTCAAAAGTTAAGTCCCATAGTGCTTAGAGCAATTTGAGCCATTTCACAGACAAGATTCATTGTTCTGTACATCAAAAAACAGTATGTGCTAAACTTGCAGGCATGCAGCGCTTGGAGAAATTGGTGTTACAATAATTAAAATTCTTTCAGTCGATCTATTGTTCTACTGTCAGTTGCATCAGTTTTCAGAGATAAGGAACGAAGAGCATGGAGACTTCATACATTACTACAAAGTATTTTGGTTAAATCAAGGCGCAAACCTGGAACGATTTTTCGATTTAAATCTTGGTATTGTTGAATTTATGAAGCAAAAAGAAGTGCAAAAACGAAATTTACAATACCCAGAATGGAATGGAGATTTCGTATTTTAAGAGGACTTGTCTCTGCGCTGACCACAGTGATACACTGCAAATTAACTTCCTTGTGATTTATTTTCTTATTTATTCCCCAAACTAATTTCAGCGACAAATATCGTCATCATCAGTGAGTTCTTTAAATCTACAACATGGAGAAAATAGCGTAGTTCTAAACCACTGTAGTACGTTATTACATTTGCACTGTTTGGTTTTTAAATATTGTTTTCTGTGGATGCTTTCATACTACCTTATTTATTATACGTCACAACATGGTTTTGACAATTGTTGTCACTGTTACCCAATATTTTCAGTGATTTTTAAGTTACCGTTTCTCTCGGCATACATCATGTCATCTGCAACTGTGTGAGCGGCTGTTTGCAAGCAAATACTGAACCGTGAACTTGCGTATGTCGGCGATATACAGTTGGGATTGCGGTAGTGTTGTGGATTCACTTTTGGTGAGTACTAATCTCTTACTTAGGTTTTCGTGTACTTACGTTCGCTGGGCGGCTTGCAGTTAATTTTATCCACAGAAAAACGAAACTTTCGTATTTTGTTTATGATGCAAAACATTATGCCATCTTGCTGTTCGCGCATTGCGAGGAGGCTATGAAAACTGTTCTGACGACTTCCGTTCCTGATTTATGGCCCTGTGTGTGATGGAGTGATTCTTTTTTCAGTGTTTGCTTTCTGTTCTGTGTCCACAATAGAAGAAAATTACTACATACAAAGGCTATAGCGGAAGGAAAAAACGTAATAAACGAAAACACAACAGTTTGCAACACACACTCTTTATTGCTCTCAGAGAACTGGCCCAGGACACACAAGCAAAAGAACCACTTCCCCATTACGCACAGGGACATAAATAAGGGACAGAAATCGTCCGAACTCCAGCTACAGTTTTCATAGCCTTCTCGCAACATGTGATACATTTCTCGCAACACACGCCAACAGCAAGATGGCGTAATGTTTTGCATCATAAATGAGGTGCGAAAGTTTTGTTTTTCTGTGTACAATATCAGCTACAAGCTGCTCAACGAACGTGAGTACACGACATACTACATAACAATCTAGTACACACCAAAACTGGATTCACAACACTACAGCAAAATCAATTATGTAACGCTGACATACGTAAGTTCACTTTTTAGTATTTGTTTATTAACTGCCGCTCAAACAGTTGCAGATGACATGATGTACATCGAGAAAAAGGGCAACAGAAATAGCACTGAAAATATGCCGCTAACAGCGACATCAGTTCTTAAAACCGTGTTGAGACATACAATAAATAAGGTAGTATGAAAGTATCCACAGAAAATCCACAATGGTGTGTCGGGAGGAAGTAACCTCGCTCTGTCTCATTAGCGATTTTCTTAGTTCACTAGTGGCACCTACCTCCCCTTTACTCCTCTCACTATTTATGTAAATCCCTGTTTCAAGAATGAAAGGACTATATAGGAATGACAAAGTGTGTTACAGAATGTCCCGTTCGCCCTTGTTAACGAATTACACTATGCGGCCACGTGCATTTAGCACAGTGCCGCACCGTTTCCATTCATTTTTCTAAGACAAGGGATATTCGTGTCCATTTTGTGCACACAGTGCACTTACACTCACACGGAGACATGTTGTCATGTGGAAAAACTTACAAACATACACACACATACACTCTCTCTCTCTCTCTCTCTCTCTCTCTCTCTCTCTCTTTCCTTCTCCCTCTCCCTTTCACACACACACCTACACACACACACACACACACACACACACACACACACACACACTTTTTTTTGTTGGATCAGTGAACAGCGTTGCCCAGTCCTCCAGTTCCAATTAATGTTTAGGGAGTTTTCCGTTGGTTGTAAGGCAAATGGCGGAACTGGTAAAAGCTTCCCACTTATTTCCAATTTAAAAGTGCTCTACCTCAGTACGAACTAGCCTAGTACTTGGATAAAATGACCCGAGACTCCGTAGAAGACTAAAGTTCAAGCAGCCTGCTGTACTCTTTGGACTAGAGAGTGAATACGATTCACTAGGGTTCCTGTGTTGCACTTTTTTGTGGTTACTCAGTGCTTTGCAGAGGACGAAAGTGTCTAGTTCAAACACAGCTACAAAGTTACTTTGTGTCTTACCAAGTATTAAGTATTATCGATTTAACGGTTGCACTATAATACAGCGGAAAGTGAAAACGATCGATTCAGTAGTATATCAAATAGTTTATTATTGTGCAGTTTTTATATACGTGTACCTAAAAGCAAAATGTAGTTGGAGCACCGTGTTAAGCTAGATAAGGGAGGGGCTGGGCACCCACGCCGCGAGCCTACCTGTACGACTATACAACCCGCACGTTTTAGCGTGAGGCTTTTTCGCGTCGCAGGTACGTCAAGGATCACCCCCAGCCCATGTTAAAAGCTAGAGCCCTCCAGAAAAGCAGTATAGATCTTACGATAACACAAAAAGGGCCACTACCACCCGCAAGTTTTAGTGTGAGACTTTTTCGCGTGTCTGTTACATTAGGATCACTCCCCAGCCCATGTTAAAAGATAGAGCCCTCCAGAAGAGCAGTATAGATCTTACGATAACGCTAAAAGGACCACACTAGCTGCAGGTTTTAGCGTGAGACTTTTTAGCGTCTCTGTTACATTGCAAACTTTAAAAACATTGCCCCACCACGAAAAGTATAACGTTTCTCATTGGATAGACAGAATTTTTGTAGGCGGAGCTTAAGGTTAACATTGAGACCCTGATTGGTCAGATGAAAACATAGCCAGATAGTTTTTTTAAACTAACTTCGGTAAATTGTAGTAAGGAGAAGTTAGACGAGAGTTGGTTCCGAGACGGCGAGCTGGATGGCTGCTGCGCCGGCCGCTGTTGCCCTGACGCTGCTTAAACACCGACAAGGTAATGAACGCACGCGATGCCGCATTTTTGAGCGCATAAGGCTTCACTCAGAGCTGCAGAAGTCTCATCTGTTACACCGCCTTTTTGCGTAATACTAGTGTCGATCGTTAATTAAAACTCATGGTGTTCACATTTGCCACTTGAAGAAAAGATCTGAAACGCGATGATTTTTCTTTTATATAGTTATTGAGAAGCCACATCAGCCACTGTAATTTACGACAAGTTAGATAAGTTATTAAAGATAATTGAGGGTCACTGTAGACCATTTTGATAGTTTTCTCTTTTGTGAAACTTAAATTAAACCTAGATTATAGATGTGATATGGCATAGGTCATCCTTCGATCGATTGTAGAACTTGGAAACCCATTTAGGGAATATTCGTTCACATTTTTGTTGAACGCAGTTGGTTTTTACCATCCTGTATTAAAACATTTCCTTTTGTCAATAGTGCAATTTATAAACGATGTTTTGTGAGTAGAATAAAATTTCCAATGGTAAACTTAACTGCTTTTTCGACGTTATTTTACCGGCTAACTAAAAATAGGAAAGCCTTGAACCCTTTCCACTAAATTTAGTTAGTATTAAGATTCCTTTACAGGGAGTGCAGTGGAGCTGACGCTGAGATCATTTAGTATTTGGATATATCATCGCTAGTCTCACTGAACTCTTCTGAATTCTACATGTCATGTGTGGTCTGGCGTCTCCTTACCAGCAACAGGTTCCAGGTTCAAACTAGTTAATTTCCCTAAAAAACACGCACAGAGCGTCGTTGCGCGAAAGTGGTAGGGAGACACGATATAGAACAATCAGACACCACCATGAATGTTTAGAAAATGGCGACCCTGCCAGGATGGTAAAATACCATGATTGAAGGTCGACCACATGCCTAATTAGGTCAGAAAAATATCCTGCTAAAAAATTTTCGTTGAAAAATTTTTTTTTCTTAAAGTTATACATAGTCGTAAACAGTAGCTGCGGCGATAGATAGATAGTAAAAGTGTTCAAGAAAAAGTGAGAATTCTCGCAGAGACAATAGCATAATTAAGTTATGAATTTTGAAAATTGTTAGAATTAAGTTTTCTCTCCAATGCAAGCGCGCAGATGACGGATACATCGTTGACAAGTTGGTTCTGTCCCAACAAGTAAGTGAATGGATTGTCAGTCTTGGTAGTGTCAAATTGTGTGAACAAAAAGTTTATGAAACGTGTGAGATCGTATGAGTGCATGTTGTTGCGAAGTAGGACGTGTGAATTGCTTTTAAACTAGAAAATAAGAGATTCGGAAAGATTAGCAATGGCAGATCGAGAACTTGACCGAATTGAGGTAGAGACCCAGTACAAAAATGGACAGAGAATAGAGGGCAGTACAACAGACGATGCAGTATCGCGAGAAACAGGACAGATAACGCACCATAACGAGGACCATGTACGCCAAGGCACAGAAAACCTAGGTCAGCATACGACAGAGGAGCAGGAAAGTAGAGAGACAATCGATGAGGATTCTAATTTGCGTCTTGAATACGTAGAACCCATAGTACAAGTAATCAGAGCTCCCTCGCCACAGAGTACGAGGAATGCGAGCAGAAACGTGTCACAGCACAGTTCATTGCAATCGGTTGCGAACCAACACTTGGGCGAAAACACAGAGCGTAGGACGTCGGAAGAAAAGGCAATAGGACCCACCAATCTGGCAGAATTATTACAACAAATTACCGAAACCATGACAAGGCAAAATAAAGACATAACGAACCAAATTCAAATTCAGAATGCAGAAACCACGAGACAAATGCGTGAGATTAAAGAACAAAACCAAAAAATTCAGTTACACTTAGAGACATATTGAAGACGAGGCAAAAGAATCTCGAGAAGTGATAGGAAACTTAATAACAGGTTACAATCAATTGAGAACAGACATTGACAAGGTACAAGTGGACGTACAAACATTGCGTAATGACACTCAGGACGAGATCAAAACATTACGTAACAACGCCCAGGGAAAAGTCAAGAAACTAAAGAAACAGATAAACGTAATAACTAGACAAGCAGCAGGTACAGCGCGTGAAATTGTTGAAAACAGTGTGTTACACAAACGTATCACAAAAGCAGCGCTGAAAAGATATGATAACCGCATAGTCAAAATAGATGCGCAAACGAAGCGACAATTTCAGAAATTGCGAACAGAGTTGTTGCAAACCATTGAAGAGCGTAGTGAACAGGATAGAACAAGCGCAGAGTCTGCAACCACATCCGTATCTGTAACAGCACCGGAGAAACAAGAAATTAACGAAGATATTACGCATTTGCGATTCCAGTCACAGGCGGAAAGTAACATACGTGAAATCAGACAGCCTGCACCGCGGGTACGCGAAAGTTACA
This sequence comes from Schistocerca gregaria, assembly GCF_023897955.1. NCBI lineage: Eukaryota > Metazoa > Arthropoda > Insecta > Orthoptera > Acrididae > Schistocerca > Schistocerca gregaria. The sequence continues at coordinate 241,495,718 of NC_064931.1, forward strand.
GAGGACAATATCCAATGGATCTATCACAACAGGAAAGAACGACGAGAGAAATGATCAGAAAGAAAAGTGGCGAAGAATCGCGAATTTCATATGGAACTATGACGAAGTACGACAAAGATCATTTCCTCACAGTCAGATAATTTCAACACTTTCGCGAAGGAAACTCATTACATCCACGAACCTTTATTGATCAATTCCGAGTAGGATTACCAGAACACTGGACGTTAGCACAAAAATTAGACTTTATATGTGCACACATGTCAGGAACAGTCGCAGAAACCATGCAGAATGTTGCAGCGACATGCCGATCGTACGAAGATTTCAGAGAGAAGTTTCTCTCACGATATTGGTCCAGGGAAGCGCAGAACAGAGTGAAGTACGAATTATTACAGAACCCATATTTTGAAAATTCAGGAGAGAATAGTCCCGTGAAATTTTTTGAAGCAATGGCAAACAAAAATCAATTCTTAGATGTACCATACAGTGACGGAGAGTTGATTAAATTATGCGCGATGAAGCTACCATTGAAATACCAGCAATCATTAGTAGGTCGCGGAGGCAATGACGTCGAAGCATTGAAAGGTATTCTGAGGGAAGTAGAGTTCATATTTTCAGAAGATGACGCAAGAAAAAGACGAAGCGCACGTGAAAACGAAAGCAAAAAGCAGTGGATACCACAAGACACAGTACGAAGAAACAATAACTACGAACCACGTGATAACTTCGCACCAAGAAACGACAATAGATTTCAACAAAGAACCGGTTATGTATTTAAAAGAGAATATGGCAATAACTATAATTCACCCAGGAACGGCAACCACTATTACAGAGGGAATAACGACAACCGGAACAGGTACTGGAGAACCAATAGACCGACAAATTATCAACAAAGAAACCACTATCAACAAGCTGAACAAGAAAAGCGAATGCAGATAGACGAGGTTGAGGTAAGACCACCAAAACCCGATAACTAAGCGCCCATGCCAAAGAGAATGACGCATCGACCCAGGACAATTGCAGCACCTTGAACAGAGAAATCAAAATCTTATCACGAGAAGAGGAGAAGGAAGAAAGAAATCCGCAGGGACCAGATGAAAACGAAGAAGAGAAAATAACAATATCGTGTTGGGACGAAATTAATTGGGAGAATACTGACGAGGAAGATGAATTACCAGAGGCATGCACAACGAATGTAGGAAGAAAGGACGAAGTAATGAGTATTGCAGAGCTATTTGAGATGGAAACCAGGGAAAGAGAATTCAATGAGGATAATGCGCAGTCGACAGAAGTTGAAAATAAGTTACGAGTGGGCACACAACCCAACGTATATAAAGACGGAAGTTATGAAGCGATAATTAATGGATTTAGATGCGAATATGTGGAAGTAGCGACGGAGAAGGAGAAGATAGACGAGGATGAGGAAAAAGTAGAGGATGTAGAAGATAGCGTAAATGAAGGAAGAAAAAGAGAAGAGGAAATAAAAGAGAGAGAAGTAGCAGTCGAAGCTTATCCTACAGAAAGTTCGAATTCACAACGGAAATTCCTAAAAAGACTCATGTACGATTCAGTGGAGGATTCGTTGATGCAAGAGGAAGAAGAACAGAACCAACCCTTTCAAATTCAACCAATTGTGAAGGCCATGGTAAAGCATATCCCAGTCAATATTGTAATTGATAGCGGAAGTGAACTTACTGCGATCTCAGAAAATTTATTCATGCAGTGTAATGCCAATGAGGAATTGCCAGTTCTGAAAACACGTAAGATTAAAGTAAGAGGTCCTATTAGAGACAATGCTGCGGAAGTTAAAAGATAAACAAGGTTAACTCTTTCGTGCCAAGGTCAAAAGATCGAAGCCAACTTCGTGATTATACCTAAACTAACTGTAGATTTGATTATAGGTGCAGATTTTTTAAATGAGAGACGAGCGATAATAGATATGGGGAAAGGTAGCGTAACATTCGGGAATGTCACACTTCTCTTTGAGTAAAAACTAAAATTAGAAGAGATACCAGTTATAAACAAACAATTAAGAATGACGCGAGATAAAGAGGATGAAGAATTAGAATGGTATGCACAAAAGGGGGAATCGCCTCAACTCATGTTACAAGTCCATAAAGAAATCGACGAAAAATTACAAGAAGTTCAAGGTATTTCGGAACACAGTAAAAGAGAATTTGAGGGTATTTTACGAGATAAAGCAGAGGCATTTTTACCTAAGACTGGCAGTATTAAACACTTTCAGTACAAGTTTGAAGATTAATTTTATTACTGGCAAATAGTCCGCACAATATTTCAAGGTTATGTTCCAGATAAGATCGTCAGGAGAAAGAAGAATGAAGAGAGAGGAAGGTGGGAAAAAGAAAGTAGTTTCAATAATAACACCAATAGTACCATAGATTAAGGTGAAGGGATAAAGCGTAGATAGTCTAACAGCATGAAATACTAAAATTCTATACACCACGACACTACACAAAAATAAAAAACGAATTTGAGGATTCTTGAGTAGACCTTAAGACTCAAAATATCTTAGAATTGTAACATGGAAAGGGCGCCGAAATTTGTAAAGCTTTTTAAGTAGGCGCAAAACAAGTACATAGTAGATATATGTTAGATGATTATAAGTAAAACTTTTTGTAAGAATCATTGTAAAAACTCCAGCAAGGAAGAGATGCAACGACCCACAAGTTGCAACGCGAGAAGTATCAAGAAAGAAAAGGACGTAATCAGCAAGACTCGGTTCCTACATAGCAGGAGCGTCGAGAGAAGGGAAAGGCGAAACAAACAGACGGCCCTTGTAGCGAAAGTGGGCAATAAATGTGTCCGCTAGGTGGAACCCTGCTGGGATGGACAGTGACAGAGCCCTGCAGAAACGTCGTGACGCCGATCGTCAGAAGGGTGCACCGTCAGACGAGAAGACACCCCACTTCCGCCGCTCGTAAACCCCAGGGCGCCCCCGACTCAGCGGAGCGTGTAAAAAACGGCCCGACGAGAAGACCGCTTGGGCAAGCCACCGCTGGCAAAAAATATGCGTAAATGTCACACTACTGCTATTAAACAGCACGCTGATGCACGAAACTGAAGAAGAACTTCCACAAATTAAAAATGACACGCCCAAACAATTTATAAAACTGTTACGAGGAGGAGAACTTCAGAGCGACTAGTTATCAATAAATATTTCCATATCCTGCCCAGAGAAGAACCAAGAAGCAAGTAAGAAGCAGAGAAAAAGCAGGAAGAACAGAAGTTGAAGATTCGCAAGATTGAGACCAAAGTAGAAGATGGGTGAAGAATAGACGACATACCTTCCCAAATCCCTATTCTATTGTAAACTAGTCGTCTGCGAAGTATTACAACGAAAAACGATCGCTTTCAGCGACACATAACGATGACTTTCACGCATACCAAGCCAGTAAACTACGAGATTCTGCACTCACAGCTCCATTCCATTATGGGACCTCCACAACAGCAACACACACTTGCAAAACCAACAAGGAACGACGAACGAAGCTGTACATCAAATACTTGCCCACATCCATCTCGCTCAAGACCATCACGTTCATGCAAAAAACGTCGCCAACCTCATGATTAAACATTCACAGGATTGTGTGAACGTGTGAAATCAAATTATCCGATGTAGGAATTGTGCAAAAGAAACGTGTGAAAAACTAAATACGTTAAGCACACCAGACAGCTAATAAACCAAAAAATAAGTCATTGACTATGGACTTACGTAAAAAATGGACTATCGATAAAAATAAGTCATTAGTTCTGAAATGGACAGTGTATAAAGAAACAATATGCCACTTATTTTCTCCTCATAAAAATGAAAGAATAACTATATTTTACTTAGTTTCTCCTTATAAAAGCAAAGAATAAAAAAATTATCTTGTTGGATGTTTTCCCTTTCTTTAACATTTGTACCATTTATTAGGATAATACCTCAATACGTGTGTATGTATATTTCTTTGTCAAAGCAATTTTTGTAACATTTGTACCATTTGTTAGGATAATATTTGAATACTTGTGCATGTATATTTCTTTGTCAAAGCAATTCTAGGAAATAATCCTTATTTGTTAGTGTAACAATGCTGAAATGAGTGTCTCGAAACAAAAGCATTTTACTTGCACATGATATTTAGAAAATGTGTTATGAATAGATTTTACTCAATTACTACATTTGTAAAAAAAATATTTCTAAGAAAATCGATGTGAAAGACTCCTCACTTTCGAAAACAAACTTCTTAAAAAAAAACTTCACACTTAAATAAAGAAAGAAAATAATTAAATATTAATAATAGCATAAAATATTCTTCTCTTGTCATTTTTAATTATAATGTGGAAGAATATAAAAATATAAATTAGTAATACAGACTAGCATAGAACAGAATAACGTGGCTGAACAATACGCAACAAAATTTAGATAAATTAGAAAAATTTTTACTGACTTAGACAACGATTCAATCATTGCCAAATTCAGTGCAAAAATTAAGTTCGAAGGGTGGTGATATGTAAGGTGTCAGGCAAATCCAACACCTTACATGAAAACGCTGACATGATAAGCAAATCCAGCAGTATGTCACATAGCTCAGAATAAATCGTGACATTAAATTAACCAAAGTAATACGAGTAACGAGTGAGCAAATGGAATACCACAGACAAACACAAGAATACCTAAATGCATGTTGTACCTTCCCACCGTGAGGCAGACGCAGTTCCGAGGGGAGAAACGAGGACAGAAGCCGAGAGCAGAACCGTGTTAAGCTAGATAAGGGAGGGGCTGGGCACCCACGCCGCGAGCCTACCTGTACGACTATACAACCCGCACGTTTTAGCGTGAGGCTTTGTCGCGTCTCAGGTACGTCAAGGATCACCCCCAGCCCATGTTAAAAGCTAGAGCCCTCCAGAAAAGCAGTATAGATCTTACGATAACACAAAAAGGGCCACTACCACCCGCAAGTTTTAGCGTGAGACTTTTTCGCGTGTCTATTCCATTAGGGTCACTCCCCAGCCCATGTTAAAATATAGAGCCCTCCAGAAGAGCAGTATAGATCTTACGATAACGCTAAAAGGACCACACTAGCTGCAGGTTTTAGCGTGAGACTTTTTAGCGTCTCTGTTACGTTGCAAACTTTAAAAACATTGCCCCACCACGAAAAGTATAACGTTTCTCATTGGATAGACAGAATTTTTGTAGGCGGAGCTTAAGGTTAACATTGAGACGCTGATTAGTCAGATGAAAAAAAAGCCAGATAGTTTTTTTAAACTAACATCGGTAACTTGTAGTAAGGAGAAGTTAGACGAGAGTTGGTTCCGAGACGGCGAGCTGAATGGCTGCTGCGCCGGCCGCTGTCGCCCTGACGCTGCTTAAACACCGACAAGGTAATGAACGCACGCGATGCCGCATTTTTGAGCGCATAAGGCTTCACTCAGAACTACAGGAGTCTCATCTGTTACACCCCCTTTTTGCGTAATACTAGTGTCGATCGTTAATTAAAACTCATGGTGTTCACATTTGCCACTTGAAGAAAAGATCTGAAACGCGATGATTTTTCTTTTATATAGTTATTGAGAAGCCACATCAGCCACTGTAATTTACGACAAGTTAGATAAGTTATTAAAGATAATTGAGGGTCACTGTAGACCATTTTGATAGTTTTCTCTTTTGTGAAACTTAAATTAAACCTAGATTATAGATGTGATATGGCATAGGTCATCCTTCGATCGATTGTAGAACTTGGAAACCCATTTAGGGAATATTCGTTCACATTTTTGTTGAACGCAGTTGGTTTTTACCATCCTGTATTAAAACATTTCCTTTTGTCAATAGTGCAATTTGTAAACGATGTTTTGTGAGTAGAATAAAATTTCCAATTGTAAACTTAACTGCTTTTTCGACGTTATTTTACCAGCTAACTAAAAATAGGAAAGCCTTGAACCCTTTCCACTAAATTTAGTTAGTATTAAGATTCTTTTACAGGGAGTGCAGTGGAGCTGACGCTGAGATCATTTAGTATTTGGTTATATCATCGCTAGTCTCACTGAACTCTTCTGAATTCTACATGTCATGTGTGGTCTGGCGTCTCCTTACCAGCAACAGGTTCCAGGTTCAAACTAGTTAATTTCCCTAAAAAACACGCACAGAGCGTCGTTGCGCGAAAGTGGTAGGGAGACACGATATAGAACAATCAGACACCACCATGAATGTTTAGAACATGACGGGAAGGTAGTCACGCCTCGTCTTGCCGACAGTTCATCCCTCTTTTGGCGCCGCTGCTATGGAAGTCAGAGCGGCGGCACCCATGGTTGAAATCACTCGGTTTCCTTATATATACTGTCGCTCAGGATCGAACGAAAAGTCCAGAGGAGGTGGTGTAATGGGCATCAGTGTAATGACCCCATCCCTTTGAGAGCTGATTCCCTCATATTTCTCGGTCCAAAATGAAAGTTCGCAATGCGATGAACATTCGGACGACGTTCGTGACAACATTCGACACTGCTGTTACCCCTTGCAATTTAAAGCCTGCTCTAAGGACAACATTGGTATGCAACCCTACTGAACGTGACCAGAAACCTTTGACGTAAAGTACGAAAACAATTTTTACTCTCGTATACAAACGGCACTATCAGTGAACGATCAAAACTGTTGGACAAAATCTGAACGTAATCCGAAGTAGCAAAGGGTGTTAAAGCTTTGCAGCCCTCCTGTTTCGCTCAGTCCTGTGGTGCGATGACGAGGGAGTGAAACATTAACGTGTGCGCGAATTAAATGGTAGAGTATCCAAATAAGTTCCGCCAGTACGACAACACCCTTGGTGCCACCCACACCCTATTGTTGAACACGTTAAAATGGGCCTTATCTTAACCTTTAGGGTTAGGAAACCCCTTCGTCCATACTTAGGAGGGGTTTGCCTACCTTCAAGTGCAAGAAACGCCATGATGCTCAATTGGATTGGAAGATTCTGACAGGTATATTTTTAACGTCTTCAACAAATGTGAGTACCTGACGCCGAACTGCGGGTCTTAGTCGGACACCTTGCCGTTTTATTTACGGACAAGTTAATGTTAGAGTCCCGTGATCACGCCAAAAGAAAACACTACACAGGAGGCCTGAGAAAGCTTCATCGAATGGTTTTGAACGATCCCTAGTGGTTCCACGCTGTATACCAGAGCCAAACAGGTGGCAGCACTACACCCCAAAGGAATCAGATAATGTTCAATTTCGTTCCAGTTCCACGATGTCCTTAGACCAGGCTTGACTGGAAATTTGTGGGACCAAGCTGCTGAGTTCATCGCTCCCTAAGCTTACACACCACTTAATATAACTTAAACTAATTTACGCTAAGACCAACACAAACACCCATGCCCGAGGGAGGACTCGAACCTTCGGGGGGGGGGGGGGGGGGGCCGCCGCGAGGCCCGTGACAAGACAATAAGCTTAATGAGCGTGTGCGGGAGAGCAGTGTCGAACACCGTCAATAAAGTCGACCTTCTGGTTATCACACTGTGACCTATCGCTTTTGACGGCGAAATGTGCAAGAATCAACACCCAAATCGTAGAAGAAAAGATTAAATGTGGGTACGAATGGGCGAGACAGCCTTCCCATCACTTCATACTTGCATGGTGCAGTTGCGTAGAATTGTGCTGAAATTTGGTGCAAATGTGCCATAATGAATGCATCATATAACTGACATGAGCTTCTGGGCTATGGCCTTTTCTTTCACATGTGTCGACACAGAGTTGTTCGAAGCGTCTCCAAGTCAGAGAGTCACATCGCAGGGCGCCACGTTTTTGCATAATTACATAGGAAGGTTGTAGGTAACTTTAAACAAAACATCAAACTTACGCGTTGCAATGGGAACCAATAACAGTATTTCGAAAAAGTGATACTTCAGTTGTGTTGTGCTGTGTAATGTGGTGTCTAAATCTTCAAAACAATCAGAAATATCGCACGTGCTGACGGAAGTGAGTATGGTTCAACATAATTACTTCGCAAGACACCTTACTTTGTGTTGCGGAGGAAGAACACATATGAAACAAGTTTTCCTACACCTCGGTTCCAAGAGTTCCGCGACCTGTACAGAAAATTGGAATAGAGATCAACATAAACATCATTTCCGCCCTTTTTATTACTCATGAAAATCACACATTGCATGTAGTACCATCGTACAGCGAGACCTTCAGAGGTGGTGGTCCAGATTGCTGTACACAACGGTACATCTAATACCCAATAGCACGTCCTCTTGCATTGATAGATGGCTGTATTCGTCGTGGCATACTGTCCACAACGTCATCAAGACCCTGTTGGTCCAGATTGTCCTACTCCTCAACGGCGATTCGGCGTAGATCCCTCAGAGTGGTTGGTGGATCACATCGTCCATAAACAGAAGTTTTATATCTATCCCAGGCATGATCAATAGGGTTCATGTCTGGAGAACATGTCGGCCACTCTAATCGAGGGATGTCGTTATCCTGAAGAAGTATTCACAAGATGTGCACGATGGGGGCGCGAATTGTCGTCCATGGAGACGAATGCCTCGCCAATATGCTGCCGATATGGTTGCACTATCGGTCGAAAGACGGCATTCACGTATCCTACAGCCGTTACGGAGCCTTCCATGACCACCAGCGGCGTACATCGGCCCCACATAATGCTACCCCAGAACATCAGGGAAGCTTCACCTTGCTGCACTCACTGGACAGTGTGTCTAAGGCGTTCAGTCTGACCGGGTTGCATCCAAACACGTCTCCGACGATTGTCTGGTTGAAGGCATATGCGACACTCATCGGTGAACAGAACGCGATGCCAATCTTGATCTGTCCATTCGGAATGTTGTTGGGCCCATCTGCACCGCGCTGCGTGGTGTCGTGGTTGGAAAGATGGACCCCGCCATGGACGTCGAGAGTGAAGTTGGGCATCATGCAGCCTGTTGTGCACAGTTTGAGTCGTAACACGACGTCCTGTGGCTGCACGAAAAGCATTATTCAATATGGTGGCTTTGCTATAAGGGCTCCTCCGAGCAATAATCCGAAGGTAGCGATCATCCACTGCCATAGCAGCTCTTGGGCGTTTTAAGCGAGGTATGTCATCGAAAGTTCCTGTGTCTCTGTATATCCTCCATGTCCGAACCACATCGCTTTGGTTCACTCTGAGACGCCTGGACACCTCCCTCGTTTAGAGCCCTTCCCGACATAAAGTAACAATGCGGTATTGACCGTGTAGGCGTAGTTGAACTACAGACAAAATGAGCCGTGTACCTCCTTCCCGGTGGAATGACTAGAGCTGATCTGCTGTCGGACCCCCTCCGTCTAATAGGCGCTGCTCATGCATGGTTGTGTACATCTTTGGTCGGGTTTAGTGACATCTCTGAACAGTCAAAGGGTCTGTGTCCGTGATACAATATCGACAGTCAATGTCTCTCTCTGTAGGAGTTCTGGGAACCGGGGTGATGCAAAACTTTTTTTGACGCTTCTAACTGCAAATCAGGAATAAGTTTAAAAGCTGTATCCATAATAAAATAAAAACTATATCTAATGCTTTTCGCTGCAAGATATCGGTAAAGTGGTTCAAAAATGGGTGTTACATCTTGCTTTATCCAGCAATATCATGACCGGTTGGTGGTCTGTATTCGTTGACGGTGACGTAACAGAAAATCTAGATTTTTTATGTACATCGTAAGTTTCTTTTTTTTAATGGAGTATTATTTGCATGTTTCTGACAAAAAAGTGTTCCATCAGAAGATAGGGACTGGCATACATTGTCAGCGAAGTTTCAAGCGGAACACATCTTTTCAAGAGAACATTTTAACAGTGATATGATGAGTTCATCTATAGTGAACCAGGGGACGTAGAGAGGAGAGAGTTGCGGTTCTTTAATTCACTACTGAGGGTTGATTAGGATGAAGCAAATTTATTTATTTCAAACCTTTTTCTTCCAGCTAAATTTTAATTAATAGCTATGGTTCAGATCTGACTTCAATTTGGAAAACCCGGCGTCCTTTTATTGAGCCCAGCGTCAGGTTTGGAAACCATACGCATCTCGGCCTGCCCAGCGTCGGTAGCAACGGCCGCGCTAAATGGAAAAAAGAAATTCTCTTACTCTGCAACGGATCTGAGTAAATAAGGTGACGTGACGACACTAAAAGATGTGGTCGCATTGTGAGCAGGAGGCTAGGCATGGAGTGTGGGTGTGTGATCCAGTTTATGCCTGGGGGAGTTAGTGACGTAGTGGTATCTGCAATAACAATTATTAATCGTATTGAGTTTACAGAGTTATAAAGGGTCTTCATAATGGCGATCAGTGGTCGGGCTTAAATACTGATGCCTAAGAAGCGAAATGTGAGGTCCCACACAGGACAATTTGCCGCATCCTCTCGCTGCGTTGGTGGCAGCGGGGAATGAGGGAGTGTGCCCGACGTTCTGTGATACAACATTGCTCCAACCTCAGCGTTTTCGTAGACAGCCCTTCGGGCACTTAGTTGAGAGCAGCCCACTGTAAACCATGATGTTGGCTGTTATGAAGACTAGGCCCTGCTAATCTACCATAGATCGACCATGACCGCAGAAGATTTTCACGCGTCGGCTAGACGGCTGCGTGAACGCACCGCGCCTGCTCGACTAGGAGATGACAACTTGAAGATCGTTACAATGACTTGTAGTGTAGGAGAGCTGGTTGTACACCAGTCTCCTCCTCATCTGCAATGACCGATTGGATATCAACGGCACAGTGTGTGTGAAAATCTTTGGTTGGCGGGTAGCGTGAATTCGCTCCTCTCGTAAAGACAAATGTTTAACTGCGTAATAACAATTAATACCTATTGTAACCTATCAATTGAAGGATTGATATTTTTTGCGTATTTTCTGAAAAAAGAAAACATTTTATACGAGCGAGTTTTGGACTAGGATTTGTTTACGTTGTAATATACTGTAAGTTACGTGATTATTTTAATAAAGTAAATTTTGTGTTGTTAGTGTATTCTTATACGCTATCCATTATATTCTCTAATAAGTAGTCGAAGTGAAAAGTACCGAAATAAGTGGAAACATTATATAGTGCAATCTCAGTTCTTTGCTTACCTTTTATTTCGTCAAGTAAACAATACAGGTTATATCGTTTTGGTTTCTCAAGAAGTTTTGAATTAGTATCCAAACCTTAGGCCTAAACTTTCTAAGAAATTAAATATATTAATTGAGTAGTTTGGGAAGTTATTCTTTTTTTAACTTAGACTAAAGCTAAAATTTGTTTCCAATTAGTGAGAAATGTATGACATGCCGTAGGATTGTTAGTTCCAGGGAGTGGTGTGAGGGATGTTGTAGTTACTTTTATATGGGTGAGTGTAGCAGCGTAGAAATTACGGAAATAGACAAGGCTCATTGGTTGTGTAGGATTTACTGTAGAGATAGGAAGATAGTGGAACAGGAGCAGAAGGTTGCTGCGCTTCAGGCGGAACTGGATAAAGCGAACAAGATCTGGAAAGGTTAGGGAGGGAGAAGGGAAAAGAGAGGTGGGAAGTGACAACAGCTTATAGAAGAAATAGGATGTTCTCAGACACTATGGTTGTGAATGTGGAAAACAGGTTTGAGCTGTTGTCACAGTTGGAAACTGATGAGCCACAATATTTGGAAAAGTGTTTGAAAAGTAAGAAGTCAGAAAAATCTCGCCAACTGTTGCAGGATGAATTAAAGTCAGGTTACCTGTCAAAAGCTTTTTTAAACCTAGTACAAGTCTGGGTCAGGTGATAGAGGATCTAGGTTCACTTTGTAAAGACTTCGCAAAGGAAGGCACCGTAGTAATAGTGGGTTGGGCGGGCAACAGCATAGATAGGAACCCTAATTATTCAATTGAGAGGGATGTGGTAGAGATAGCTTCAGGAACGAGATATACTGGTGTTGGGCTTGTGTCTGTTCTGAGACGCCATGACCGGCCTCATTTAAACTCTTCTGTTAGGAGAGTTAATTTAGAGGTTTAACGGCTGCTTGAATCGGATTGGGGTCTCATTACGGTATGTTTCCTGTTGACTATATCAGCAGGTGGGACTATACTAGGCATGGAGTTCACCTCAACAGGAAAGAGAAGGGAAGATGGTCTAGGCTAATAACAAATAAAGTAAGGGAAGGGGCACTGTCACAAGTGGTGAAGTGGCAGTGGTTACAAGTAACAGATCAGCAGAATTTTTGGGGTAGGGAGGGCAGAAACAACAGATGTTCAGAGACAGGCTGAAAATGACATTCACATTGATAAAAGAGGCAGCCAGAAGGCAAATTTTAATGTACAAAACTCATGAAGACAGAATCTGATGAAAACTAAAAATACTCAACATTTGGACGGAAAATTAGCTTCATCCAGATGTAGTTCAGCCAGTGCATAAAATCAGTTATAACTATTGCATCAGGATATCCGAGGACTAAGGGGTAAGCTTAATGAGTTGCTTATTTGTGTTAAAGAATTAGACTTGGGAAAACCAGTTCATATAATCTACCTCTCTGAGCATCATGTGACCACTAGTATAGATATGTTAAATGTTACAGGATTCAAGTTAGCTTCTTATTTCTGTAGATAAAATATGGAGAAAGCAGGAGTTGCCATGTTTGTCAGAAACTGTTTTGATTTCAAGAATATTGACATTAATAAATTTTGGTCAGAGAAGCACTTAGAAGCTTGTGCAACACAAGCAGTATTTAATAATAAGTCCTTTATAATATTAGGTATATACAGATCACCTTCAGGAAATTTTAACCTCTTCGTAAAATATCTGGAAGCTCTGCTGTCCCATCTCATAGTAAAAAAACAAGGATATAGTGTTTGCTGGGGATTTTAGTGTGGATTTATTGAAAAGCTCAGTCAATGAAAATTATCGCAGTCAGTAACACTATCATTAAATTTAGTTCCTACTGTGAACTTTGCTGCTAGGATATGTAAATACTCTGAGAGTGCTATTGATAATATCTTTGTAGGCAAATGTAGGGCAGAAACTCATATCACAAAACCAATAGTAAATGGGTTATCTGATCATGACATGCAGCATCTTGTGTTGAGTATTGAAACTTGTCAGCATAAAAAAATCTATTAAAGCTGAGTAGAGTAGGTTAATAAATAAGTCAAAAATTGAGAAATTGAGGAAATTGCTCAAAGACATGGACTGAATGGATGTTTACAATACGTCTCACTGAAATGGAAAATACAAAGCATTAATTAATAAAATTGCATACACTTTTGAAAATTTTTTTCCCTTAAAGGTAACTCAAATCACACATAAGTCAAAAATGAACTGTGAATTACACAAGGAATAAATATATCATGTAAGACAAAAAGGAGACTGTATGTACTATCTAGGAACAGCTCTGATGTTAGAATTGTAATGTATTAGAAAGAATACTGCAAAATATTGAAACAAGTTATCCAGAAAACGAAGCAGCTTAATTATGAGAAAAAGATAATTACAGCAGGTAACCAAATAAAAACTGTATGAGACATTTTGAAGACAGAGGCCGGTGGGGCCAAAAAAGAAGGGGAACAAACAGCTCTAAAAATAAATGAGACCTTGCAAACAAGTACATCTAGCGTTGCAGATCTCTTAAATAAGTACTTCATTTCAGTTACTGACAGCTTGGGGTTATGAGGTTCGGTGAACAGTGCAATGGAGTATCTGAGACCAGTCTTTAAAAATAACTTCAGTAAAATGGAAATAACACTCACGTCTCCTAAAGAAGTAGCATTCATTATAAAATCTTTAAAATCTAAGTATTCCAGTGGGTATGATAACATATCTACAAAGTTAATCAAAGAGTGCTCATGTGAGTTGAGTTCTATCTTAAGTTATTTGTGTAAGCATCTGTTATCAGTGGAACATTTACAGACTGGCTAAAATATGCTGACGTTAAGTCTCTTTACAAGAAGAGAGATAAAGAGAGACCATCAAAATATCGACAAATTTCACTTTTGCCGGCTTTCTCAAAAATATTTGGAAAGGTTGTGTTCAAGCATTTCCATAAGCATCTGACTGCAGATAATGTATTGGCCAAGTCACAGTTTGGATTTCTGAACGATTCTGATATAAAGGAAGCTATTTAAACTTACAGTGAGAATGTACTTCATTCATTACATAGTAAATTAGACGCTATTGGCATTTTCTGTGACCTGTCAAAAGCCTTTGAATGTGTAAACCACAGCATTCTCTTGAGTAAATTAGAATATTATGGTGTCACCGTAATGCTGTGAAATGGTTTGAGTCTTATCTGTCTAACAGGAAACAAAGGGTATCGTTGATAAATATCTGTGCAGTAAGCAGTCAGTCTTCATCTGACTGAGAATTAAGCACATTTGATGTTCCATCTTGGGTCCACTGCTTTTTCTTGTGTACATTAATGATTTCGCATCTGTTACATTGCCAGATGCTAAGTTTGTTTTGTTTTCAGATGATACAAATATTGCAGTAAGTAGCAAGTCAAGTACAAATTTAGAAATAGATGCTAATCAAATTTTCACTGACATTAAGAAGTGGTTCAAAGCTATTTCATTGTCATTAAACTTTGAGAAGACCCACTATATGCAGTTCAGAACCTGTAACAGATTCCTTCCAGCATGAGTATAACATATGAAGACATGCAGATCGAAGAGGTTAACAGTGTTAAATTTCTGGGATTACAACTCTATAACAAATTAATATGAGAAGAGCATACCAAAGAACTCCTTAAGCGCCTAAACAAGTCTGTATTTGCCGTGAGAATCATGACAGATGTAGAAGATATAAATATAAAGAAACTTGTACACTCTGGTCACTTTCATTCTATTATGTCATTTGGAATGACATTCTGCTCCAACTCATCAAACTGTGCAAAAGGTTTTATGGTGCAAAAGCGTGTGATAAGAATGATTTGTGGTGTAAATTAAAGAACATCATGTAGCAATCTGTCGAAGAAACTTTGTATTCTAACCACTGCTTCTCAGTGCATTTATTCCTTAATGAAATTTGTTGCAAGCAATACATCTCTATTTCCAACCAAAAGCTCAATACATAGTATCAATACTAGGAATAAGAAGAATCTACATAAGGACTTAAATCACTTACCTTAATCCAAAAAGAGGTCCATTAATTCTTCATGCTTTCCCGGCGATCTGTTGACATCTTGGATATTCGGGAATCCAGCCGGATGTTCGCGTCTTACTCGCACGATATTTCAACAGCGTGGCTAAGATATTTCAACAGCGTGGCTCGCTGTCTTCTTCAGGTGCTACCTGAGACAGTTTCCAGAAACCATTAAAAACTTGCCTTCAGATAAAGCACAATTTAAGCAGAGTTTGAAAGACTTTTTGACAGGCTACTCCTTCTACTCAGTAGATGAATATCTTAACAGAGACTGTAATGTCCGCCTAAATAAAAATATGTTACATTTCAGTTTTGACAACACTTGGTCACAGCAGTCAAGATTAGGTATTTTGTGTATGATAAATTTATTAACAGTGCATAACAGTGTTTCATTCTTACAGCATGTTAATTCTGTAAGTATTGGCTGTTCCAGTTTACTGCATTGTATTAGCCTACTTCCACTATCTCGTGGCCAATGATCAGGGTAGTAAGTATAATATTCAAATGTTTTATGTTCTTGTGTCATACTTTGACATGTTCAACACCCACGAGAATCATCTCATATTTTGAGCCTACGGAACGAAAACTGCATCTAATCTAATCCAATCTAAAAACACCACAGCTGTAGTGTACATCAGGTTGGTTGCATCTCGGTGTTCAAGTCAGCAGGCAGGTAGCAGGCAGACCATCGTCGATCATCTTGTCCCAGTTTCTCTGAAACTGTTTTTCTCTCTGGTTCTAGCGATACGAACAGAATGGCGCCACAATTGAATGTGTCTTTCAGCACCGAAAGCCTTGTTTCTTAAAGGACTCAGACTCGCTTTGGGTGTCGGAGCGCATTTGCCCGTGTTTATCGGTCCCATCAGCTCTCCTTGTCTTGCTTTAGTAATTCAATAACTATTCTGGGTCACTGAGCTCGGGTTTTTCTTCCTACATTTGATTTTTCAGTGGCGCTATGGCGTTTAAGTTTCAAAGTATTACTTCACACTATCTTGTTATGTGGCACTGCAATGTTGCGTTAATGCGTTCTTCGCTCACGGGTTGTGTGGCAATGCTAATTTCATACCCTGATTTCTGTTACGTCGGTAGCATGCCTTGTTGAAATTCATATTGGCACACCAGCCCACAGGTAGTCTGCTCAGTGCTGAACTCGCCCGGCAGAACTTTTAAAAAAAATGTTTACAATAAAAAATTCTTTTACACAAGAATGATCTCCTTCCAACCAACATCAATACTGGCTGACAACATAAAAACCATACCAATTCAAATCAATCGAGAAATTCTGTAAAAACCTGAGTACAAATGCGCCCAACGATTATTAAGTAAAGACTTCAAATATAGAAAGTTTTGAACTTACTCAACAGTAAACATGACAGAGCAGGTCGTTCCAGTCTTAGTGACAGTAGTAAAATGCATGACTTTACCATCATTGTTGCACGCCGCTGTGGAGGAGCAGTTCTAGCCGCTTCAGTCCAAAACCGCGCTGCTGACATGGTCATAAGTTCGAATCCTGCCTTGGGCCTGGATGTGTGTTATGCCCTTAGGTTAGTTAGGTTTAAGTAGTTCTAAGTCTAGGGGACTGATGACCTCAGATGTTAAGTCCCATAGTGCTTAGAGCCATTTGAACCATCAGCGTTCTGAGTCATGGTTTCAAATATATTCTCATTGTGTGTCGTTTACATCTTTTTTTATTTCTCTTTTTAACCAAAAACATTGGAAGTCATATCTCTTATACCTGAAAACATCCATTTTTTAACTTTTAAAATATTTTAATTGATTTTGAATATCTCACCTGTATGTTAGTATTTATTTTCTTTTTGTTAGTCTTCACTTGTCGCTTGGCTATAGAGTGGGTTTCAAGTACCACTGACTGCCTACGCCCCCCCCCCTCCCTCCAGTGTATGTGGGGTGATGAAAAATGAAATGACGATAAAGAAAATTAAATCCGAAACGTCTGTTGATCAGCTGCTCTTTCACACTGGCTGGAGCAACTCTCCAGTGCTAATTGCATAGCTACCACCATTTTTGATTGCTAGACTAGTTGGGGTATGCCCTAATGCTTGATTTTATAGCCGCCATCCAGTGGATACGTGGTATCACACTAATTTTTCGGAGCAGCTGCCTCTCTGGCGGCCGTAATCAAACTTGAAAACATAGCACGTTTTTCTCCCTATTTTATGACTTCAATGGGCTGAAAAAAGTGTGTACCCTTAAACACATAGATCAAAGACTAAAAATAAAACTGATATATGATCTGGAAGTAAGTAGGTCATGGACTAAAAACAGGACTGAATCCTGGATGTGTCCCAAGAGATAAGTAGTCATTATTTAAAAAAAAAGGAACTGTCTGGGGAAACAAGTAGGTCATGGATTAAAAATAGAACTGAATCCTGTATGTGTCTCAGGTGATAAGTAGTCATTAGCTTAAAAAAAGAACAGTATGAGGAAATAAGTAGGTCAGGGGCTGAAAATAAGATTCACCTGCATTGGGACACCACATCCTCACCAAAAAATAGAACTGAAAGTGGGTTGTGGGGTGTTTAAGGAACCATTTGCACTCGAGCACAGACAATATTTAATTTAGTTAACTTAGATTATATGTATCCATTTTTTAAGACAAGAGAATGCAAAATAAAGGGATTAACACCGCTCTCTTATCACAGCCAGGAGGTATCATCTCACTCTTATGTCATTCAGTGTCGTAGAAGTACGTAATATTTTGTGTGACTCCACAGTAAGCCATTTGATATTTATTTGCAGAAAAGAGGCGCATAATTAATGATTCGCTCTCATTTGTGAATTATCTGCAATTACTTACCTATAATTTTACGTAAGTGTCATTCATATAGTAATGTATATGTTCTAACGAATATATGTTTTATTTAATCGTATGCTGTTTTAGTAGGTTTAGTCTCCCCATTGGTCAGATATCAGACTTTGTCTACACAATAATACATAATGAGCCCTGGCTACGTTCTGTACATCTTTGGACGTGTGAAGCTCGATAAATTCACGGCGAAAATTTTTAATTTCTCAAACACTTATCCAACCAAAACAAAAATAATTATTAGTTTACAAATTATTATACTTTATTATTATTACATATTATTTTATTTTTATTTGTTAAACTGGCGACTGTGTGCCAAGACTCATTATTGTATCTGTAGCACAACTAATTGTCCTTTTTCGTGTACAGCCTGACCGGCAACAACCTATGTGACGAGAATATTGAAGAAAACGAATAAAATCTGGTGACAATTTGGACTGGAAATTCAATCTTCAAATCAAGACGACACATACGGTAAGACGCAACACTCACGCTTCCACAATTGATTCCAAAATTATTTTTCTCAGCATTAAATTCAATATTCAGTTGCTATTCAGTAATTTTTTCCAAATTCCGCGAAACCTCACAGTTCAGACGATTACATTCCGATCTAACAATACGCCAGTTACATTGCACAATATGGCAGACGTTGTTCAAGATTCAAGCAACACGGCTGGTCACCATTAACATGTATGTTACTTTCGATCTTTAAAGTCATGTCTCAATCATTCTCAGTCATTTAAACACACACATTGGCAGTACATTTTCCCACAACACGTTTAAACAATTTTTTCGTGCACACAATTTATTGACGATATGGTAAAAACTCGACACCAGTACACAATGCAACAACAATCAAGTAATGCAAATATGGATACACAGACACATTCTGACACAAAAATTAACACAGACACGTAAACACATCAAAATAATCAGCTACAGACACACATAAACGCCGAAAGGAGCAATTCTGAGGCAAACCTGAGAGACCTCGTCACGTCAAATGACGCGGCGGGGGCGAGCTCATTTTGCAATCAAAGTTTTGCCGCTATACTGAATTCAGTTTGGAAGGCATATCCAATATTAAGCAAGATAATGACGAAAAATTCAGACAATTACTGACAGACAATGCAGCTTACAGAAATGAGATAAAATCAGACTTCACCACACTGACTCAAAAGGTAGATGAAATTAATACACGTCTTTCCAAACAGGTCGACGATCTTACGGAAAAATTCGAAAATTTAGAGTTACGACAAAGCGAAAATGTGAATCAATTCCATGAATTGACAAAAACCTGTGAAACTATTAATTGAAAATTAGAATCAAACACGCATGCATGTGACGAAATCAATTTAAAGGTGAATACCATAGAAACAAACGTAGCTGTCATTCACAAACAGATTCACACAACAATACAGATAGAGGCTGAATCCCATTTGTCTCGCATTAATTCACAA
This sequence comes from Schistocerca gregaria, assembly GCF_023897955.1. Classification (NCBI taxonomy): domain Eukaryota; kingdom Metazoa; phylum Arthropoda; class Insecta; order Orthoptera; family Acrididae; genus Schistocerca; species Schistocerca gregaria. The sequence goes on from NC_064931.1 coordinate 241,515,089, forward strand.
TGTAAAGAATGGACAGCACACAAAGACCAAATTTTTGAAAGAATGTATACAAAACAAATTGCCATATTTTGTGCACGATTCTGTAGTAGAATACATAAAGAACAATAGACAAGTAATCGATGACGATATGCAATCAAAGACAACTCAATCCCAATAACAACAGAATTGTACACCCACTACACATTTAACACACACAGAAGAAAATCTCGATTCAGAAATGTACACATGTACACAGACGAATTTCAACACTCAAATACACAATACACCGACACTCATAGCAACAGATACCCATCACCTCAAATACAATACAGTTATCATTTTGATGAAGAACCATGTACACAGAGGGAAGAATTCAATGATTACACTGAAAGAGACAGACGAACACGTAACAAAGAAGAAGTAAGTCTATTCAAGCACTGTAAATTCCAACCTTTCATACCAGGCAAAAACACTGTACACCCTGTCATCTTCTTGAAAGCTTTTAGGAACGCATTCCCACGTTCGTGGAGCGACCACAAACGCATTGCACGCGTTGAGGATTACATTCAAGGAGACGCTGCTGTCTGGGCTTACCATGAAAGTGACAGATGTGTAACATACGAGCAGTTTGAACGCGCCTCCTTGAATAAGTTTTGCTCACCCACTGTGCTGGAACGAATCCTCAAACAAGTCACTGAACCCGAACACTTCAATCCAAAAAACGGCAATCTGCGCCCATACTTCGAGAAGTACCTAAACGTGATACACTTCCTTAATGAACCAGTGGAATCAAAAGATGTGATCCGATTACTGAAAGCAAGACTTCCTTTTAATATTATAGAGAAATTACTGTACTTAACAGACGACGATCCTGAATATTTTTTGGAAAAGTTAGATGCTGTTGATTTACTGTATGAAGAACAAGAAACAACACACAACTCACGCAGTAGGAATCAACATGTCTACATTGCTACATTACCAAACACGCAGCAAAATTCACAACACACAGTGAACGTGCAAAACAATCACTACAACTCACAGCTGCACACAAACAACAACTGTAACTATACACAGGGAGATAACCCGTACAATAAACGAAGAAACGATCATTTTAAATCAAGAAGGAATAACGGAAACAACAACGGACACAAAGCCAAACAGAAACACTGGCAAAGAAACAACAACACAGATTACACAAGAAATGGAACACCTACACTGCACTTTAACCAGAACGACAACCTGTATTATGTGAGACAGTGGCAAACACAGCAACCGCCACCACAAAATCCTATTCAGATGCCACAAGGGAATTTTGCACAAACAAGCAACACAAGCTAACAAATGACATCAGTCACCCGAAAACAGACAGACGATTCGCAAAGACAATATCCTAATGTAAATATTATTGAGGTGGCTAATGAAACTACAACTACAGTTGCCAATGACCAGACAAACCAAGTAAACTAGAACCAGTCATTACTGAGCCCCTGGTCGTGACTGAGGAACATTTGGGGGCAACTTGAATTTAGAAACTATGTTTGAATACACACTTGCTAGTGAAACTTTGAAACAAGAAAAATTAACATTTTCACAACAAGAGTTTCCTACACTTTTCTTAAGATATAATGGAAGTGGAAACTTAACTGATGATCAGATAAATGACAACACACAATGTCACAATAAAAAAGAATTCTACTGTCTTCCACCTCAGGCATTGTAGGGGGTATACCTACTAACATAATTATTGATACAGGAGCTGCTGTCAGTGTGATTTCTCACAATTTTTATACTATGATGAAGAAAACTTCTAAGATACCAGAGTTCCCAGTTCAAAACTGTTTAATATTAACTGCATTAGGTAATAACTCAAGTAAAGTTAATAATCAGATATTTGTGACTGTTAATATGGGAAATGGAGTCATACAATGGCCTTTCCTAGTTGTCCAAAACCTTGCGGCCAATTGTATATTGGGCAATGTTTTCTTTGAGAGAAGGACTGCACTATAGACTCCTCCAAAGGCATTTGTTATTTTATGTATGAAGGCAGAGACGTAGTTTTGACCTTGGACACTCGACTAGTAGACCATAACAAGCACTGTTCTGGCTACAAGATACAGGTTATACGTGAGACTGACTTAGATTCAACACAACAACCTGTATCACACATTGACATAGTGAATGATGTACTTACACAAATTAGTTATAAGTTATCAGAATGTGATGCTATTCATGAAGAGGAGAGATCCTAGATTAAACATATTTTTCTTAAGATTAAGGATATTTTCACTAGTAAGCCAGGTAGGATCAACACATATATGTATATGATTGAAGTCAAGCCTCACCAAATCTATTACCACAAGTCATACAATGTACCTTTAGCTCTGTGACCTGCGGTTTATTGTAGCCCTTTGCATGTAGTGAAAAGACACAATGGAAGTATCAGGTTAGTATTAGATGCAAGAGCTATCAACCAAATTATCTTATCTGTGAGGACACAACCAGAGAATCTTGATGAACAACTTCAAAAATTCTAGGATACAAAATATTTCTCTACAATAGACCTTAAAAATTAGTTTTGGCAGGTGCCAATAAGCAAAGAACCTAGAAAATATACAGCCTTTATGTTTGGTGGTAGAACTTATCAATTTTGTGTATTACCATTTGCCCTAAATGTAAGTTCAGGAGTATACATTACTGTACTAAACTCTGTACTCGGTGATGATTTACTAGAAACTGTTACACACTATGTAGATGACACACTGACTGCCTCAAAAACATGGAAGGAACACACTGAGACTCTGAACACTTTACTATGCAGATTCACACAAGCTGGAATCACTGCCAATCTTTTTTCAGACGATTCATACCTAATCAGTTACTCAATAGCAGATACTTACAAAACTTATTAAAGAAGAACCAGATATGAATTTGGAACCAAGACTGTGAAAATGACTTCACTAAAATCAAAGAAGCCTTAGTAAATTATAACATGCTGGAACATCCAGACTTCAATTTGAACTTTTGTATTGCTTGTGATGCATCAAACATTGGTTTGGGCTCTTGTTTATTTCTACTTGTTAAAACAGAAGCTCCATGACATATTAAGATCATTGGTTTTGCCAGGCGGACTTTAACGGAATGTGAAAGATCTTACTCCACCACAGAATTGGAAACATTATCTATGATATGGGCATTTAAAAAGTTTAATTATTATCTGTATGGAAGACACACCATTATATACACTGACCATCAAGCATTTACCTTCCTTTTGTCATGTAAACTCATTCATCCTAGACTCACACGATGGGCACTTGCATTACAGAATTACTCTTTCGAAATCAAGCACATCAAGGGAAAAGATTACATAATAGCTGACACATTTTCAAGACTACCACAAGGATTACACCATAAGAATACAGACTTTGAGGACACACATGATTACAGAATACTACTCATGCAAGACAAACAGTTTACACAACATTACAAAGACCTATGCAGGAACATGGGAACACTACAAGATTCAGATCCACATTGGTACAAAATAAAACAAATCTTAGTACAACAATATAACAACACTTTGCAAGACAGATACATCTTACACAACAACATAATTTTCTACAAAAGAACCACAAATGCTATTAACTGGTTTTTGCATACCACAAGACTCTGTGCACAAACTCATTGCACACACTCACACAGTTTGGGGACACTATGGAACAAAGAAATGTCTAAACAAGTTACATACATATTGCTACTTTCCAAACATGAGAAGAAAAATACATGATGTTATCAGCAAATGTTTCATATGTCAAATTTCAAGCCACAAAATCAACCCACCAAAACAGATTTGCCCTCTATCCTACCCACTGGACCTAGAGAGATAATTTGTACAGATGTTAGCGGACCTCATCCAACTATCATCGGTGGTTATAAATACATTCTAGCATTTTATGACGTATTTTCTAAGCACATCAAACTTTTTGCCATTAAGCCACCCACAGCAAACACCATCATCAGAAGATTCACAAATGATTAGATGCCATACTGTGGAAAACCAAAAGCCACTCTATCGGATAACGCCACGTATTATGCAGGATTCACCTGGAGAAAATTTCTAAAGGACAATAACATTAAGAGTATCTTTATTTCATAGTTTCATACATCAGCCAACCCTTGTGCGAGAATTTTTAGAGAATTAAACAGATTCCCGAGAACTTACACCTCAACACAGCACATAAACTGGATACATTAACTACCACTTTTTGAGGAAATACACAACAATTTAAATATATACAACACACCCTATACTCCCAGAGAAATCATGTTTGACACAAAGGAAACTAATGAAAGGAGCTACCCACTACCAAAATTTTCTGATACCAGACCTTCACACAAGGAAAAGGTAAGGGAAGTACTCATTGCAATTACTGAAGAAGCTGACATTAGAAATAAGAACTATGGAACTAATCTTAAAAGAAGGTGAAACTTTACACTTGGCATGCAAGTTTTACTTAAGACCCACTACAAATCGTCATCACCTCTAAAACTTAATGTTAAATGGCGTCCATTATATGAAGGTCCTGACACAATCATTGATATACCACACCCTGGAGCATATCTCTTACAAAACCCTAGGAATAATAGAATTTTAGGTTTTTACCCTCACAAAAATTTGAAAACTTTTAGCCCTTAGCAGAGTATGCTGATACAAAAACAAGCTAACTTACAACTGGTATTTCAAGCTGGAAGAAGACGTTATGAGCTATAATGTTAAGCATCTACATTTTACAGCACCAGCAATAACAGGAGCAGCAAGAAGATAAGACACAGGAAGAACTAACACTTTTCATGCAAAGCAGCGCTACTGATTATATTTATTAATACCCTGCAGACAAGCTGACAGACTAAATGGCCAGAGACAATTTCTGCCCTGGACCTGATATATTAATTGGCATGATACGCACTTGATTTGCTATTCACACTCACACCACAATCCACATGAACACAACATGTACAAAAAACTCTACAGGAAATGACAAATGAGATTAATTGAGCAAGGCTGTATACTTTATTTTAATTGTAAATGATACTTTCTGCATGTGCTAATTTGGAATTGATTGTGGATGTGACGTGTTGCGTCTTATTGTAATCATGACTTTTCAGGACAGATCATCTCCAAGATGTTTTTTAACCTACAATGGCAGTTTATGTTGCTGGAAACATTTAATGGGGAAGAACACTTATTGTGTAGTATTGATGTTAGGGAAAATATACTTGAAAGGAAAACTTTTTTTTAAAAAAAACACTGACCCTGAAAGATAATTTTTTCTGTATCTGACTCATATGTATTTGTAAATATCTGGTTTAATACTACTGCAAAATGTAAAATACGTATATGTATTAGCAAACAATGTAATGTAAACGTATAGGTACATGTTTCACAGAAATTTTTATATCTATGTAAACATGTAACAGAAAACTGTACTCAAAGTGAAGTGATATTTGTTATGTTTTGTGCTCTCTGTTGTGAATGAACATTTTGTTTTGCAACGAACAATGTATGAGATAGTTGTGCGCTAAAATAAAAAAAACGGTTCACTGCGCTCATGATGGGACACTATAGTTGACGTGAATCGCAAAATCACGGCCCACTTTTCGACGAAACGACGACACAATATCCAGGAAACGAAATACGCCTTTCGGAAGACGAAATATGGAGGTTATTGAGTAGATATAACACTGACTGGTCAGTATGGAACCACTGACACCATGTATTCCTACCAAGACGAAACCACATTTTAACTACGTCTTCCAAAGCACGCTTCGTTGCGGGATTGTTGATCTCCTACTTTTTTCTTCAAAAACTTTCGTCTCAACGTAAACAAAACGTGTGACACGTGATATTTATTTTAAAGTACAAAGACTTTAGCACAGTATAAACAATTTGTAACAAGTGACATTCTACAGAGAATACGTTCACATATCTCTGAATATGCACAAAAACATTAATTAATTTTCTTTATTGAATGAACATGTGTAATAACATATTGAAGTGAAAGAGAACAATGGTCTATATGCCCAACAATTTTTTAAAAAGTAACAGCACAGGTGAATACGAACTGTGAAATTTGTTACAGTCTATGCAGACCTGTTATATAATAATGAGAGCTTTTTTGACGGATTATCAGTGATAGCTATGAGCCAGTGCACTGGACTTTGGCACTAGAGTTCCCGGGCCATCAAATATTTTTCTTTTTTCTTTTCACTTTCATTTATCTTGCATGTAAATATTATTTATGTATCGGTGTAGATGTATGACATTTTATGATATTTTACGTATGTTGAATCTGTGAAACACGATTCGTAATAAGTTACGACTAATGACATGACAAATAAAGAAAATACGTCTACAAATTGCTCAGCTGCAGGTGGTACACCTTTGCCTTCGCAATTTGGGGGGCAGTTTAAGGAACCATTTGCACTCGAGCACAGACAATAATTAATTTAGTTAACTTAGATTATATGTATCCATTTTTTAGGACAAGAGAATGCAAAATAAAGGAATTAACACCGTTCTCTTGTCACAGCCAGGAGGAATCATCTCGCTCTTATGTCATTCGTTGTCCTAGAAGGACGTAATATTTTGTGTGGCTCCACAGTAACCCATTTGATATTTATTTGCAGAAAAGAGGCGCATAATTTATAAGTCTCTCTCATTTGTGAATTATCTGCAATTATTTACCTATAATTTTACATAAGTGTCATTCATATAGTAATGTATATGTTGTAATGAATATATGTTTTATTTAATCGTATGCTTTTCTCTGTTTTAGTAGTTTTGGACTCCCCATTTCTCAGATATCAGACTTTGTCTACAAAATAATATATAATGAGCCCTGGCTACGTTCCGTACATCTTCGGACGTGCGAAGCTCAATAAATTCACGGAATAAATTTTTAATCTCTCAATTACTTATACAACCAAAACAACAATAACTATTACTTTATAAATTATTATATATTATTTATTTTTTATTTGTTAAAGGTTGTGTGGCAGACACACTGGAGTGGTCACACTGACATTAGAACACAAGTATACAGCATTAGCTCTGCTAGTGCTCAGCGCCCTACACTGATTTATCATTGCTAGAATCAGAACAGCTATCTTTCTAGAATTTTGCTGTTGACGCCTCGTAATACGGCCTTAGCAAGTGGATGAACAGCGACAACGCACATACTTCTTTCCTTAGAACCATTTGAGAATAATCAACCCAAAGCAGACGCTAGTCAACAAGGTAACCACTTAAGATGTATACGCAGTCGTGTTTTCAATAAACACAACCAATAAGATTAAAAAAAGAAAAAAACGCACGATGAGGACACCCAACGCAAACAGCTGTACAATGCAACAAAAATGGATTCGCATGAGTTCGTTCAACACATGAACAGCCAGCACTCGCAAACCACAAGTTCTCGGGCAGTCCAAACATGGACACACCCGACTGAGTGACCATTCAGACTACAGTGTCGCATCCGCTTATGACAAACCACGATTAACTACTGCTCGTCAAGATGCAGCTCTACACAAGAGCGCGACTTACTGGTTATTTTCTCCCTCAAGACGTGCTAAATTCATGTCTCCCATCAGTAAATTCGCCAGTCATATCATCAATACAATATTTCCATCGGATTCGACATGGTCAACAGTCTCAAAAGAGAATAGCTAACACAAAAAAAGACAAACTGTCAGTAACTGTCTAGTTGCGGAAACACTCGCAAGTGATCAAAAATTAATATCTCAAGACGTGGCAGATGGCTGACTATGAACACACAAAGTTACCAAATTCACCACAGAACCACTCTGAGGCCAGCTTGTCAGTGCCTGATGCAAGACACAAACACAAAACTGCTGCTGTCAGAACAGAGCGATATCAGCCGGTAATTTCGCAGTTTGTAGGTGAGTTACTATACCATAAAAAATTATGCTCACTAGTTCAAAACCTCACACAGTTATTAATAACTAATCCTTCACGCCGTTCGCATACGAAAACACAAATATGTCTTACCACCAACGTCACGTCATTGCCGAACACAAACGAATACACAAGATATAAGAATTACGGAGGTACGTAACTCATAATTATCCATCTAGGTATTTCAGTTTATTCTCTGAAAACTGCAAATTTTGTTTTTAGTGATCTCTCGATAATGTAGCCTTGTAATCATGTTACCAAATTGTTAACTGATAGGAGTAAAGTCTGAAATAAAGTGAAGCAGTCAAGTATCTATCTAAGATCTAAGTTAGGTAGGTAGTCTGTAACCCAATATGACTACAGACCTACGCCATGTTCTTTATAACGAAACTGTGTTGCAAAAGTACCATGTTACGTGGGAAGTTAAATTCAGAAAATGTTTGTCTCCAAATGTTCTGTTCAAAACGTGATGTATAATAATATTTCTGTTTGTACAATATAATGATAAATCACATATTAAGCACAACCAGTCATTTCTGATTTATTGTTTTCTACATTGCTTGACAACTGCTAAGGAACAACTGACACTCGCTAAGGGACAACTGGCTGTTACTACGGAACAACCGACAACTTCTGCCAATCACCCGATCAATAACAGTACTTGTTAATGGAAATGTAGAGGGCGGAAGGTGTTAACTGCAACGAAGCCTGTATGCATTCGACAGTCTGTGCAGTATGGTGTTGGCCGAAAGTTGTTGTGGAATCGATTAGTGCGACATTCCGTATGGAACGGCAACAAGTCAGCAAGTCATCATTTGTTTGCTTACGATTGTAGACTAGCAGTTGGACAGTGTGTCAAAAAGTGTCATTTCGCAATAAAATACGGCCGCTAAAAGTGGAAATGCTGTGCGAAAGCATGTGGGTAGTCGTAGACGCACCACCAAATGGTAAGAGGATCAATACATAACCCTAGTGGTGGAAATGAAAAGATTTCTCACTCCTAGGTAGGTCGCTGCAGGCCTTGTAACTGCTACTGGTGCAGGTGCGTCTGCCTAACAATTTTGCGGCAGTTAAATCAGGCTGGTCTGCATGCTGAATGCATCCAATTTCAACGAGGGCATCGTCAATGAAGAGATCGCTGCGGTAGGGAGCATATTTGTTTGGGTCAACAACAGTGGTCAGATGGATGTTCTGCAACTAATCTGGTTTCACTCTGGCAAGCTATTCTGGCCATCAGTTACTATGGAGAGAGAGAGAGAGAGAGAGAGAGAGAGAGAGAAACACGTTACACATCACAAAATGTTCATGAACCTCATCGATATGGCCAAGAGTTATGGTATAGACAGGTATTATGAGCAATTGCGGAGCACCACTGCGTATCTTCGCGCGAGGTTCCGTTAAGGCCGGTTCCCACTAGGACTGCCGCGTGTCATAACCGCGCGTCTGCGGCGTGGTTGCCATGGAAACGGCGTCAGCGGCACGGCGCGGTGGGCTCTGCGTCGCGGTTTCACCATGTCGAACAGCTTCCGCTGCCGCGTGGCGCGCTCCAGGTCCGCGCCGCCAATCACAGAACGCGCTGAGCGTGACGTCAGGTACGGAACCCCGGGCTACACAAAGTTTCGCCTAACCGCTGGCGCGGACGCGGCGGCAGCTATGAAATACTTATCATGCGATTCCAAGGAAACTATTCGGCAGAAAAATTTGATTCATGGGCATGTTACAGCCTGATATCTTATCTCGATAAAGGACCGAATTTCTTTTCGTTATTCGTCGTGGTTACTTGCTGTATGGCATTTACGTAAACCTTTACACGAAATTTTAATGAGTGTGCAGAGGTAAAAACGCATTGCGTGGACTTTGCATACCGTTCATTTTAGGTAATACATTATTGCGTATGAAATTTAGTCAACATATCCTAATTCTTTTTAAAGCTGAGAGCAGATCGATAGCTATAACCGTTCTCGAGATATTGAATGATATGTCGGCGGACGGGCAATGCCGTGACCGCGCGCGGGTTGCTCGCGACGCGACCGGTACTTCGTCGTGCTCGTCGTAAACCATGTGGTTGTATCAACCGCAAATTACGTAAACGGTTCAAGAAGTCGAAACGTGTTTTTTGCAAAAGATAACTTGTGAACAGTCATGTATTTCGTCGCATGATAAATGTCCTAAATCTGTTTATCTACCGAGATTCGAAAGTAACTACAGTTTTTCAGAAGCGATAGATGAATTTTTTTAAACACCATTTAATAGCATGTGGAATGAGACGTTAAACCGAAACTAATTTGCTGGTCTGTCATAAGATGTAATTTACTAAATATTATTTCCTTTGGTAAGTAACAAACTTTTTTTTCTTTATCCAGTGTACTTTACTGATTCAAGACGCGTTTCGCCTTTTACTTCAATGCATCTTCGGTGGAATCTAGAATGATTCATACTTGCAGATTATAAAACAGTTCACATCCTTTTTTTTTACATGAATAACTTATTACTTACAGTGAATCGAGGTTTAGGCGGACATCTGAGTTTCTCCTCACCTGGTCACATGCTGGAGGTTGAACTAAAACTTAAGATTATGGAACATAAGCACATTTTCATGTTAATTCTTTTTTCTTCTGTCACTAGCTGTAGAGATTTTACCGAAAACACTAATTTGAAGTTGTAACTACAGTGTGGTCACCTCATGTCCCTTACTGTTCGGTTTGTTTATGTACATGTTGCCAACCTAAAGAATTATATGCAGAAAATTAATGTTCGTTTATTTCTGTTATCCTTATATCTGTATGTTTGTATGGCTAATCCAGTGATCGTTACAGAAAGTTGAAAATGAATGCAGTAGTTGTCAGACAGTGGTTGAAAGATTTGGTGTTCAGCTGATTTCAGTTTTGGTTTAAATGTTTTGTGGAGGAGTGCATAGAAGAGTAAATTCACTGCTTACATAGATAAAGTAGTAGGATAGCATTTCAACAGATGATTATTATCAGAATACTATCACCCAACCCCTTTGTCCTTACTCTTTGACGCCTCATAATATGTCCTGTCAGCTTATCTCTCTCGTAGTCAAATTGTGCCGTAATTTCCTCTTCCTCCTCTATTTAATTCCATACCTCTTCGTTAGTTACACGATCCTCATATCTAATCTTCAGCATTCTTATTGATCACCACGTTTTGAGAGCGTCCATTGTCTTCTTGACAGAACGGTTCATCGGCCACGTTTCACTTACATACAAGGCTGCACTCCACACAAATACCTTTGTAAAATAGTACCCAATCATTAGAATTTATATTCGATGTGAACAAATATTCTTTTCAGAACTCTTTTCTTGCTATTCACAGTCTTCGTTTTATATCCCCTCTACTTCTGCCTCCTCAATTACTGCTTCCCTCCCAAGTCATTGAAGTGTTAGAAATGCACTTTGGTTTCTGTACAAGTTGTAGATAATCTTGTGGCCCTGTGTTTTATCGATGACATCTCCAGAGCTTCAAAGAACGTTTTAATTAAGATTGTCAAAACCTTTCTCTAAACATGCAAATTCTATAAACACAATTTCGCAGTTCTTCAGTGTGTGTACTTAGCTAAGTGGTAGGACCAATATGGCCTTGCGTGTTCAGACATCTCACAGGACTCTAACATTGGGCATATGTTAATTTGTACTACCCCTCCCCCTCTCCTCTCTACATATTCCTTCCACTTTCTAGACTTCTCTTATTTGCTTAGTTCTGGCTTGCCAAATAAGTTCCTAACAGTTGCTTCTCCTTTGAGCAAAGTTTTTTTGTTCTTACTCATTATCATTCTCCTATGTTTTCTAAGTGCAAAAAGCCTTTGTGTTCTTACTGTTTTCCTGTACCTGCTACTGTATCACATTTTAAATTTTTGTCTCGCTTAACTATCTGAATAATCTCTGTTGTCGCACATTGTTTCAATGTGTTAGGAGATATTGAACAATCATGAGGAGTACATTGTACAGAAAATGAAAAATTGGTATGTCTTCACTCAACTTCGTCTTTTCTTCATGTAGGTGTAAGATATAGTTAATCGAATGCACCGGGCGTTTCAGTGTGTTCCGCCCCGTACCTCAGTGGCTGTCCGTCATTGGCTACCACTAGCGTCTGCCACTTCCAGATGGGAACACCAATTCCGCGAGCAGCCACGTCAAAGCGGAAAACGCTTGCCGCTGCCGTTGCCGCACGACGCGTTGCCGCGCTCTAGTGGAAACCGGCCTTTACAGCGCAGCGGTACTGGGGAGCTTATTCTGGATCAGATCTGTCTGTTTAGGTGTGCGACAGGTTGCGACTTTCTGTTTATGGGTAGCAGTGCCAGCCCACACAGGGCTGCTGAGGTGTCAGACAACTGGGAGGTAAAGTTATCGAACGTATTGAATAGCGTGGGTAGTGTCCATAACTAAACCCTATAGCACACGCCTGGGATACTCTTCGCAGATGTGTTTCTCAACGAGCAATCCCTTCCCGAATCATGCAAAAACTTAAAACCCCATTAAGAGAGGGCTGCGACAATATCCCACACAGACTCCTTAGCAGTTTGGTAAGCAGCATGAATAACAGTTGTAAACTGTGCATTAGTCCCCGACGGAGGCATATTCCTTACCGTAAGTCCGATATCGACCTTTATCTTGATTGTATGACGTGTCTTAAATGCTAACTTTATTTACGTCTATTATAATTTCCTATGTGGTGAAATCTGTACCATTTGTCATTATAAATATACTACTCTACTTCTATTACATATTTACTGTGTTTCATGTCGTATATTATTGCCTGTGATCATTCCTGTCCAACGATGTGTCTATTCCATGGCAACTATCAACCAATGCACTTCCAATACAGAATCAGTTTACAGAGGGTAACCCATCATATTCCCTCTTCAGGTGTTCATGTTAACAAGAGTAGTATATCAGTAATAATTCAGGATAATTCCATTGTTATCACTTTTAAGAGGTATCAGGTTACACATTCGATATCCAGTTACCCACTTGGGTGGCTTAAATTCAAGATCAACCACCCACTTCCCTCCTCTAGGGAACCAATGGCAATTAATCAAAGTCAGTCAGGCAAAAGCGCACTCCCGCCCTCCATCCCCTCATCCCTCCCTCACCTCTTGCCTTACTAATGATGATCAGGCACCCCTGCCCATTTCATGTTTCGCAGCTGGGGCACTTGAGCGGGTGGACTTCACTCTAGAGCTGGCCAGCATAAGGTGAGGACCAGGCTGTATCTATTTTTAATAATAAATTACGTTAAGTCAAATCACCAAGGTCTATTTGTTAATAACAGTTTAACATACCATCATTCGAGGCACCAGCAGAGGCCACACCATGGCGGATATATAAATAATCCCATTCTTCCACAGTTTCATGTATTTATCCACATTTTACACATTTATTCGTATTTTCCTTACTTTCACAAATTTACACAGTTTTACATATTTTTAACATATTTTTCGTATTTTATTCAATTATGAGAGAGTCATCCTGCTATTCTTAATATTTCATTGACGGCATGATGCTCTCAGTCAATCACAATACATCATGTTCCTGAATTACTTATCACTGTTATTGAAGCACACTCTCCTCATCATCATCTTTTATAGCTAGGACACTTGAGTGGGTTGGGGCTTCCAATGGAGCTGAGCAGCATACGGAGGGAATCAGGTTGGTTCGTTCTGTTAATAATGTGTGTGACATCATAGTAACATCCTGAGGGTTACCGTTTTCCTACCAAAGCTGCAGGTGTTTAAGCATGTAGAGATAGAGCTGATCGGTATCTACAACCACACTAGTGATATATATGCCACCTGTTGGGGTAGACCATTCATTATAACGCTGCCGTGTCGTGTATAGCAATGGAACAACTCCAGCCAAGCAATGGCCGCTAAACATGCATTAGTGTAGGTGTAATCGTCTCCGACCAGGTACAAAAGGCGTTGCTGTTATGTCGGTTTTGGCCGAGGATCCGACCCAAGGTAATAACGACAAACAGACCACAACATCTCTGTGTAAATATCATAGACTGCTGTAAATACACACCTAGGTTGACAGGCATTTGCTGGATAAGCAAGCCAAAATAGCAAAGCGAGTTGCCGGTATGGTTAAGAACTCTTCGAGCAGCCGTGGCCGCCACCGAATCCATGGCTACGAACTGGAGACCTCCACATTTCTGCCACAAAAGGCTCTGCCACAAAAGGCTCTGTTACTAAATCTGACACCTTCCACAGAAGCCCAATCATAACATGCTGACGCCTACGTATTTACCAGCGAACATAAGTGGACGACTTTTCGGATAACAGTTTAAATGCCAAGATACCTCTCGCCTCATCCTTTCTATGTGGAGCAATCAGAATGAAGCTTCCACAACCAGCAGTTACGCATCGGCGGTTAGTTAGACTTCCCAGGTGGAGTGAAGACACGTAACACTACACAATCTACTGCATTATTATTAGAAATTGTCTGAAACTGATAGACGACACGTAAAAAAGTTCGTGTAATGGAGCTACCTATCCTTCTGTGACCATCACATTGGTAAGGTTAGCGTAGAGTTTCCTTCAAACGTGGGATGTAATGGTGCAACTGCTGTATCTACCACGCCTACACATGAAACATACTTGGTATCGAAGAAAAATTACCGTCAAAATACAATCCTGGAACCTCATTGACTGTGTACAAGATCGGTCTGGGCTCATAGGTACGTGGGTCTGCTGAAAAGTAAAGACTTAGATTTTTTATGTGAAAACTATTGAAGCTTTTTAATAAGAAAGAGTTAATTTACCTTTTGCATCTTTATTCTTCGTGCATACATATTTATTTCTCAACATAGTCAACCTGTCGACGAACACATTTCTTGCATCGAGGATCAAGTTTGTTGATGTCGTCCCTGCAGAGTGTTCACCTTTGTTTATGGTGCCACAACCCCATCTCTGCTTGTACCACTTCATAACCATGAAGCTGAAGTCCTCGAAGACGTTTCTGAAATTTTTGAGACAGATAAAAATCGGATGGAGGATGACCGATGACCGATGACAATGAACCCAAGGTGCCAGACTGTTGTAGATGTCGTAGCGTTCGTCTGTGGTCTGGCACTGCCAAGCTGTAGGTAGTGTGCGCCACGTATGAACACTTCGAATTCGTGGAACCTGAATATAGCGCGCTGTTTCTCTCACAACGATATAGTTACTTTGTATAATGCCACATTACATGCTACAATTCGGAGTCCTGTGGCGGCTGAGGGTTGTAACTTGTATAAGCGATACAGGAAAGTCGATTGAGTAATGTGTATGGCATGTAATGCCTGAACAGATATTGAGAACATATTGAGGCATCACCTTTCAGCACTCCGTCATAGAATATAAAAACATGTTAATATCACAATGTTAGTGTGCGACGTCACTAAAAGATTTGTAAGTAGATACAGAAATAATCTGAAGTACATACGCCCTTAACACAGGCAAATAAGACAGAGCACTGACCACAGTGCAGCAAAAACAAACTATTCCTACATACAAAGTCATTAACTCACAGAGGCTATGACCTCTCTCTCGCTATAGAATATAAAGGGACCTTGGAGAGCTGCGGAATTCTTGCAAAATCTGTCAGTTATCCGATCCTCCAAAGACTCTAATGTACTTAAGGTGTCAACAACGGGATTCAGATTGTGAACTTCACATACAATGATTGCTGGAAAAAACCGGCTGCACATACATGATAACAGTACAATCACCACCAATTTTTCTTGATTCATGAGACCGGCGCAGGGCTTCATTGGGCTTTCACAATGGCACATTCCACTTAAATAAAATGGATATCTTCAGTTAACAACCAAAACAGCTTGAAAGCGTGGACATAGGCTAATGGCAAACGTGGGAAAACGTCCTACATAAACTGATAAGTGGGGAGGAATCAACGACCTATTTGTCCCTCTATTTAATGTTCAGAATTCCTCCCCCGCCCTAGTAATGTCCAGAGGCCGCTTGGCCAACAGTAAAACAAAACTTAAGCCGAGCACCGAGCAGTGCCCAGTTCACGCGGAGCCGACATCAAAGGAAGTCATGATGTTGACGTATCAGTGCTAACCGCATTTTTGGTCGTCTCTATCTCGCCAACATGTGTTCACTCTCCTCCATAATGCTCAGTTGTATGTGTGTCGGAAGTAGTGAATTTGCTGTAAATGATATTGCAAGAGAGAACAGTCGAAAAAATGATTAAAACAAGACAAATCGTAAAAAGTTAGAGAAGACGCTGTGCAATAGTGCTAGCTTCTGACGTAAGTCATGTATGTCACTCATGCAAAATTCATGTGATTCCAACTGTAATAGAAGCATCAATATACACTATGTGATAGAAACTATCCCGATACCTGGCTGAAAATAACTTATAAGTTTGTGGCGCCCTCCATCGGTAAGGCTGGAATTCAATATGGTGTTGGCCCACCCTCAGCCCTGATGACATCTTCCACTCTCGCAGGCATACGTTCAGTCCGGTGCTGGAAGGTTTCTTGGGAAATGGCAGCCCATTCTTTACTGAGTGCTGCACTGAGTAGAGATATCGATGACGGTCGATGAGGCCTGGCACGAAGTCGGCGTTCCAAAACATACCAGAGGTGTTCTGTAGGATCCAGGTCGGAACTCTGTGCAGGCATCCATTACAGGGATGTGTAAACCACCCCTCCTCAGGCTGCGCATTATGAACAGGTGCTCGATCGTGTTGAAAGATACAATCGCCATCCCCCAATTGCTCTTCAATAAAGGGAAGCAAGAACGTGCTTAAAACATCAATGTAGACCTGTGCTGCGATAGTGCCACGCAAAACAACAAGGGGTACCAATCCCTCCATGAAAAACACGACCACACCATAACACCACCGCCTCCTAATTTAACTGTTGGCACTACACACGCTGGCAGACGACGTTCACCCAGCATTCACCATACTCACACCCTGCCATCAGATAGCAACATTGTGTACCGTGATTCGTCACTCCACACAACGTTTTTATACTGTTGAATCGTCGAATGTTTAAGCTACTTATACCAAGTAAGGTGTCATTTGACATTTACAGGCGTGATGCGTGACTTATTAGCAGCGCAATGTAGCTAATATGAAAAACGTGTTTTTGGGGTTGTCCAGATACATTTAATCACATACTGTATGTGCTTCATGTCATCCCTCCTGGAATCATACCACTTTACATTGCACGGAAATATTATTTTTTATTCCAAATATACATGATTGGCAGGACCCATTTCTTTCGTGGAGAATATCATGGTATTCAGAAAAACCTCTGCTATATCTACGGTAGCAGTCTCTACCGATTTCCGATTTCCCTATGTGTCTACTGATTTTTTTTCTAATAATCATTGTATGTCTCACGCTCTACAAAAATAACTAGACTCATACACACACACATACACACACACACACACACACACACACACACACAGCTCGCTCTTTTTCTCTCTCCCTTTCTCTCTCTCTCTCTCAGACTTTAGCACGTATCTCTCAATCAATTATGATAGTTCTCAATACTTTGTAACTTTCTAGGAAAGATCTAAGAGATCACCAGGCATTTTCTACTGCGTATGGCACTATATATTTCCTCTACTTTATAAGTATAAATTTAGATATCCTGTACGATTGTGTTGTATTCGGAGTGAGATCACCCACCAGTTTAATTTTTTTTTTTTACAATTGTCAATACATTTTACCCAAACTGACGCAGATTCGGATTCATTTATTGTACGATGATTCCAAGTGCTCAGAACCAACGGCGTCGACGACAAGTAAAATTATTTACCCATATCTCTATTGTAGACCTTTGCGATGTGAAATGTCCGATAAGTAATGACGTCACGGGTGCTACAGTTTTTTAGCCCTGCTACTTTATCGACTTTAGGTCCACGGACGAGGGCTACGGTTACCCAGCCGTTAGTATGCTGCAAGGTATCATTTTTGCTAAGGGTAAAATTAAGTACCCTACCACAGGACACTGATGGACCATGCGGGACGACTTGTGCACCTACATAGTTCTCGGTATTAATAGAAATATTGTCTATTGCTTTATAAATTGTAAGGCACGTACGCCTTCTTCTCCTATAACATCGAGGCATCTTACGATTGACACTTTTTCCGTTTCTTCATTATTTTTTCATACGAAACATGTTTTTCCATGAAAATATGTAAATTTACAAGTATATATATGCCCTTATTGCTTTTATCAATACGTGTGGCTTGCTACCTTTATTTTACTATCCAGCTATGATTCAGAGCCCCAATCTAGCTAGGGTAACTACAAACTATACTTCTTCCTCCTAACGTAAACACTAAGTGCCAAAGCCAGTGGTAAAACTTACGTGCCATACATGGATTGCTGTGTAGGTATATTGTTGACGTTATGCGGCTGTAAGCACTATTTTGTCTACGGGGATATAATACTAGCTCAGATGTGGTTGATCACGTGATCATGAATTCTTTTCTAGTTATGACTCCTAAAATTAGAAAACATAAGCGACTTATTTTTAGCTGATGTGTAGATGTTGTAAAAGATAAGTTTTAATGGATTATTCGGTAATGGCAGGATGCAGTACCACACCTTAAACACTCAAATACTACAATCAGGACCTATAATGGTTCATGAAACTGTTCACTGTAAACCAATGGTTTTAAAGCGAAATTCAAAATTACTCTGTCGAATGAGTGGGAAACATGCTTTATTACGCACCTGCAGCTATGGCTGGCAGAAACATAGCCACTTCACCGTGCTTATACATCACGACAGTAATCTCAACTGTCCCGACAATTCAGCAAACGTTTTTCGAGAAACTGATCACGACGTCTATGTTACGCTATGGAGAATTCTCCTGCCTGTCATCTAGGTTAAAGAAGGATCGAGTCTCCTCCGTGACAATTTCCTGTCATTCATTAATGCAGTGTAACATGTCTACGATGTTTTTATAAGTTCGTTGCAGCGTCGTACTGTGTAAGTCTAGAAGTTTCGAAACATGCTAACAGCTCCTCATGTTCGTGTAGAAGGTAAAATAGGCGATTTCTTCTCTCAGAAACATTCTGTTGCCACGACACATGGCTGTGGCTCAAAACACACTGTTTCGGGAGTACTTTCATTTATATGGGCATGTTGTTGTTGTTGTTGTTGTCTTCAGTCCTGAGACTGGTTTGATGCAGCTCTCCATGCTACTCTATCCTGTGCAAGCTGCTTCATCTCCCAGTACCTACTGCAACCTACATCCTTCTGAATCTGCTTAGTGTATTCATCTCTTGGTCTCCCTCTACGATATTTACCCTCCACGCTGCCCTCCAATTCTAAACTTGTGATCCCTTGATGCCTCAAAACATGTCCTAGCAACCGATCCCTTCTTCTAGACAAGTTGTGCCACAAACTTCTCTTCTCCCCAATCCTATTCAGTACCTCCTCATTAGTTACGTGATCTACCCATCTAATCTTCAGCATTCTTCTGTAGCACCACATTTCGAAAGCTTCTATTCTCTTCTTGTCCAAACTAGTTATTGTCCATGTTTCACTTCCATACATGGCTACACTCCAAACAAATACTTTCATAAACGACTTCCTGATACATAAATCTATATTAGATGTTAACAAATTTCTCTTCTTCAGAAACGCTTTCCTTGCCATTGCCAGTCTACATTTTATATCCTCTCTACTTCGACCATCATCAGTTATTTTACTTCCTAAATAGCAAAACTCCTTTACTACTTTAAGTGTCTCTTTTCCTAATCTAATTCCCCCAGCATCACCCGATTTAATTTGACTACATTCCATTATCCTCGTTTTGTTGATGTTCATCTTATATCCTCTTTTCAAGACGCTGTCCATTCCGTTCAACTGCTCTTCCGAGTCCTTTGCCGTCTATGACAGAATTACAATGTCATCGGCGAACCTCAAAGTTTTTATTTCTTCTCCATGAATTTTAATACCTACTCCAAATTTTTCTTTTGTTTCCTTTACTGCTTGCTCAATATACAGATTGAATAACATCGGGGAGAGGCTACAACCCTGTCTCACTCCTTTCCCAACCACTGCTTCCCTTTCATGCCCCTCGACTCTTATGACTGCCATCTGGTTTCTGTACAAATTGTAAATAGCCTTTCGCTCCCTGTATTTTATCCCTGCCACCTTCGGAATTTGAAAGAGAGTATTCCAGTCGACATTGTCAAAAGCTTTCTCTAAGTCTACAAATGCTAGAAACGTAGGTTTGCCTTTTCTTAATCTTTCTTCTAAGATAAGTCGTAAGGTCACTATTGCCTCACGTGTTCCAACATTTCGACGGAATCCAAACTGATCCTCCCCGAGGTCCGCATCTACCAGTTTTTCCATTCGTCTGTAAAGAATTCGCGTTAGTATTTTGCAGCTGTGACTTATTGAACTGATAGTTCGGTAATTTTCACATCTGTCAGCACCTGCTTTCTTTGGGATTGGAATTATTATATTCTTCTTGAAGTCTGAGGGTATTTCACCTGTCCCATACATCTTGCTCACCAGATGGTAGAGTTTTGTCATGACTGGCTCTCCCAAGACCGTCAGTAGTTCTAATGGAATGTTGTCTACTCCGGGGGCCTTGTTTCGACTCAGGTCTTTCAGTGCTCTGTCAAACTCTTCACGCAGTATCTTACCTCCCATTTCGTCTTCATCTACATCCTCTTCCATTTCCATAATATTGTCCTCAAGTACATCGCCCTTGTATAAACCTTCTATATACTCCTTCCACCTTTCTGCCTTCTCTTCTTTGCTTAGAACTGGATTGCCATCTGAGCTCTTGATATTCATACACGTGGTTCTCTTCTCTCCAAAGGTCTCTTTAATTTTCCTGTAGGCAGTATCTATCTTAACCCTAGTGAGATAAGCTTCTACATCCTTACATTTGTCCTGTAGCCATCCCTGCTTAGCCATTTTGCACTTCCAGTCGATCTCATTTTTGAGATGTTTGTATTCCTTTTTGCCTGCTTCATTTACTGCATTTTTATAATTTCTCCTTTCATCAATTAAATTCAATATTTCTTCTGTTACCCAAGGATTTCTAGCAACCCTCGTCTTTTTACCTACTTTATCCTCTGCTGCCTTCACTACTTCATCCCTCAGAGCTACCCATTCTTCTTCAACTGTGTTTCTTTCCCCCATTGCTGCCAATTGTTCCCTTATGCTCTCCTTGAAACTCTGTACAACCTCTGGTTCTTTCAGCTTATCCAGATCCCATGTCCTTAAATTCCCACCTTTTTGCAGCTTCTTCAGTTTTAACCTACAGGTCATAACCAATAGATTGTGGTCAGAGTCTACATCTGCCCATGGAAATGTCCTACAATTTAAAACCTGGTTCCTAAATCTCTGTCTTACCATTATATAATCTATCTGATACCTTTTAGTATCTCCAGGATTCTTCCATGTATACAACCTTCTTTTATGATTCTTGAGCGAAGTTATGATTAAGTTATGCTCTGTGCAAAATTCTACCAGGCGGCTTCCTCTTTCATTTCTTTGCCCCAGTCCATATTCACCTAATACGTTTCCTTCTCTCCCTTGTCCTACTGACGAATTCCAGTCACACATGACTATTAAATTTTCGTCTCCCTTCACTACCTGAATAATTTCTTTTATCTCATCATACATTTCATCAATTTCTTCATCATCTGCAGAGCTAGTTGGCATATAAACTTGCACTACTGTCGTAGGCATGGGCTTTGTGTCTATCTTGGCCACAATAATGCGTTCACTATGCTGTTTGTAGTAGCTTACCCGCATTCCTATTTTCCTATTCATTATTAAACCTACTCCTGCATTACCCCTATTTGATTTTGTATTTATAACCCTGTATTCACCTGACCAAAAGTCTTGTTCCTCCTGCCACCGAACTTCACTAATTCCCACTATATCTAACTTTAACCTATCCATTTCCCTTTTTAAATTTTCTAACCTACCTGCCCGATTAAGGGATCTGACATTCCACGCTCCGATCCGTAGAACGCCAGTTTTCTTTCTCCTGATAACGACGTCCTCCTGAGTAGTCCCCGCCCGGAGATCCGAATGGGGGACTATTTTACCTCCGGAATATTTTACCCAAGAGGACGTCATCATCATTTAATCATACAGTAAAGCTGCATGTCCACGGGATAAATTACGGCTGTAGTTTCCCCTAGCTTTCAGCCGTTCGCAGTACCAGCACAGCTAGGCCGTTTTGGTTAATGTTGCAAGGCCAGATCAGTCAATCATCCAGACTGTTGCCCCTGCAACTACTGAAAAGGCTGCTGCCCCTCTTCAGGAACCACATGTTTGTCTGGCCTCTCAACAGATACCCCTCCGTTGTGGTTGCACCTACGGTACGGCCATCTGTATCACTGAGGCGTGCCTATATGGGCATGAGTATGCCAAAACCTAATAGTGGAATAATGCTCCTGTTGGAAACAAAAATGTGAATATGTTCCTATTTAAAAAGACTGTGACAGAAAGGTGAGGAACAGCTGCCTCAATATTCATTCCGCCTCCTTAACAAAAATGTTAATGTGCGAACATATTCGCGCACTCTTGAGACATAATTTTAAAATCCTTTTCCTCAGTCTCACTTCAAAAACATGGTTCAAATTGCTTTGAGCACTATGGGACTTAACATCTGAGGTGATCAGTCCCCTAGAACTTAGAACTACTTAAACCGAACTAACCAAGGACATCACACACCTCCATGCCCGAGGCAGGATTCGAACCGGTGACCGTAGCAGCCGCGCGGTTCCGGACTGCAGCGCCTAGAACCGCGTGTCCACCGCGGTTGGCAGTCCCACTTCACATTGAAGCCTTCGTACTCAGAATCTCCCTCTTAGTGCCACTGTCTATATATGTCTCTCCCCTACTGTCTCCTTTTTCTCCCTCTGACTCACAGCATATCCCACTGACACTGGCTCCTCTCTCGCTTTCATTGCCTTCTTTTGTCTCCCGTCCCCACAGCCTGTGTCTTCATTCGGCAGCTCTAAAATTCTAGTGGGACCAACTTACTTTTTCTCTTATACTCACGTGTTTAAAATGACGGTGCAAAATGCGTACACTCCTATATCTACATCTTAAAGTTCTCTGGTCTAGGAGGTTTCAGATTCCACAGGCCTATTTATTGTCTGCATACTTCTTTATTTTTCATTTCCACATTTTCCCCTCTTTTTTACCCCCACTGATTCTGTCCGCATTTATCTCTCTTTCTCTTTCAGGGCCACTGTCTCTCACTGACCATCAGTAGCTCCTCTCTGTTTCGCTGCCACTTCTATTGTCTTCATCCACTTCTCTTTCTCTTTCGCGGTCTCTTTCTCTCTCCCACAGTCACTGTCTCCTCTCTGTGCTCCTCTCTATGCTACCCTTTCACCACAATAAGCCCGAATCTGTACGCTTGCCAAGCTACAAGAGGCTTGAGGTAGCTGATTCCCCACTTACCCGAGAGAGTTTTTTAAGGAGGAACATATTCACCTTTTCCGTACTCCGACAGTAGCATTTTTCCGCTGGATCTCTTTTTTTTCCTGCTGCAGAAGAGTGCGTTGCTCATAGAAAACGAATTCTATAGGCCAGTAAAGTCTTGACATTCTATTTATATACGTAGACACATCTGTTTACGTTAACACATATAAACAACAAATGCATACACATAATGTAAGGTTAACACGAAACCGTTTTCTTTACATTTTTTCTGGATACTATGCTCACTCTGGGCATATTTTTATACGTGTGAAGGTCCATTATACATAAATACCAAGTCAAAAGTTCTGTTGGATAAAAAATGCTGACAGCAGAACCCTTGCGATGAACCTAGAACCCCCGCAATGTGTTCGCCAGTTAAAACTACACTTACTCCTAAAATCGGATATTACTTGCAAAATTTTCGTAATTGTGAACATCAGAATCTCGCTAACAGAAAATGATATCGAGAAAAGTTTCAGAGTTTTCCTAGAACGTCATCTTGAGAACAGACGGAAAAAAAACGTTTCGACGATTTACCATCAGTTGGCTATCAATTATAGAACAGTCCATACTACAATTCGTACTTTTGTTCCCCCAAAATCGTTATTTTTTGGATTTTCGGACCGGAAAAAAGGCGTTTAAAGATAAATGTCTTAATGTGTACAGTTAATATCTGCGCCGTCTGCTGTGGTCGGTATGACAACGAAAAAAAACCTAAAAACCAGTTTCTGCAGTTTTCTTTCTCACTTTGAACCTCTGTATCTCGCCAACAGGTAATCGTAAAGTTTCCAAGTTCCTCAAGAATATCATCTAAGAGTAGATGGCAAAAATTTCGAAAATTTTCCATGAAGAGGAATTACAGAAGTGACCATCCCACTATTGATACTTTTTTACTCATAAATCATGGTTTCTCTGGATATTCACACGAACCGAGCATGGTCCTTTCATAAATCGTCTGAGGTCCTCCCTAAACAACAAGTAATGCAAGAGAACCAGCTGATATGCTCGAATTGCCTGGGCTGGAGGAAGTGTGTAGTTTTTCAATCCTCGCCCTTTACCATAGGATATCTACAGTACGTCCATTTTTTCTGTAGGTATATAAATGGTTGCTAGACTCAGGGCTATTCAGAATACTTGACCTTTATCTCAGTGATCAACAGAACCCGACATAAGAGCCCTCAGAAAGTCGCAATTCCGCTAGCAGCTTCTGAGAACATTTCAGTACTGTGTGAAATACGGCAGAAATCCTGGAGGCAATATAGTCGCTAAGCAGTTACTGACTACCCTCAGCACTGCTCAAAGTTACGGTATAGTTTGTCTTGTTTAGGACTTACGACGGGTAGCTCTTGAGAAATGGATATTGCCGTTTACACGGTAGGTCTAAACTACAAAGTTTGACTCTCTGTGTTCTGGTCCCATTCTCGCACACTGCTGGCCAGATGACTCTCGGCGCGGTTTGCACGGCTCATATTACTCGCAAAACGTCTATCGGAGTGAAAATAAAACTCACACTTATACCTAGCACAAGCTTGTGTGGGGAAGAACTCAGGGAGATTCACGTGCTACAAAAGTAGGAGGAGGAAGTGACGCACTGCTGGGTACAAGGGCGCGTCATAATCGAGGAAAACGGTGGAGCTGACGGCATTCAAGATAGCTTACAAGGCCAGTCTGCAGAAAAAATGTGCAATCGCTTTGCAGCTGTTGTCACAAATTCATTTTCTTATTGAAGGAAGACTAGCTGTACGACAGGGTTTGGCACGTGAGCAGCCCGCGAGGCTGCCTGCGGGCAACGTGGGCATTTGTGTCGCGGTGCTGCCAAGATGCGTACAGCACGCATTGTCTACTCACGAACAGGACCGAAGACTGCCGACAATACACGATCGGCAGGTGACGCTCGACTTTGTAGTTACGTTCGTTTTCTTTGCATTGTAATTATT
Organism: Schistocerca gregaria; assembly: GCF_023897955.1. NCBI lineage: Eukaryota > Metazoa > Arthropoda > Insecta > Orthoptera > Acrididae > Schistocerca > Schistocerca gregaria. The sequence goes on from NC_064931.1 coordinate 241,540,442, forward strand.
ACAGCACGGCAATGCTATTAATACTTACCACACAATATATCGTGTGTATTGTATTTGATCAATCATTGCAGTAGCTCCATCTGTTCCAATCAAATATAGTTTTTCACAACTAAGGTCATTTTGTCAATAATGTTTTCTAAGCAAGAATATATGTCGTCGGCCGTAGCTGTACCCTGTACTGACACATAATCAAGGAGTTCCAGCACCAAGTTGAACTCAGCGTCAGCGCCTCTCACAAATACAGCAGACTGAGCAATAACGGTTACATCCATGTTTTCATCCAAAGCCAAAGAGAGAAAAATATATGTTTTGTCTTGTCTTTCAGTTGCGTTTCCATATTGTTTGCCATTTTTTCGCTGCAACTGCAAACTGTTCTCCGTTAAAGAGGAAGTGTTTCCAAAACCAGGAAAATTCCTGCACACAAGATAATTGCGGCAGCAACAAAACACTTTTTGACAAAGATCCATCGCTCAAGGGAAGCATCGGTTTGTTTTCATTAAGATCTGTATGATAGCTCACTCTCATGGCACCATCATTGTGGATGACATGGGTCTCTCCCTTCAGATACATTACGACGAGGTAAAATCGAGCTAAGAACCACATAATGCTTTGTAAATAATATCGTTACGTTTTTTTGAAATGACTGATATCAATAGGAACGTTCTTCTTCCTCTCTCTCCATTTTTGGCTCGGCATGTTTGGCATTCCTGTCCTCAGTCTGGAAAGTGATCATGAATTTCTCATGAAGGAGCTGCAAATCACGTTGTACTTCTTCCACGCCCGTAAAATAGTATTACAAAACGGACACTAAGGGCCGGTTTGTGTTCCAACAAAACAGTCGTCTTCTTGAGGACATTAACTCCTCTGCAGCCATTTTCCTCTCACCAATTTTTGCCGGCCGCGGTGGTCTCGCGGTTCTAGGCGTGCAGTCCGGAACCGTGCGCCTGCTACGGTCGCAGGTTCGAATCCTGCCTCGGGCATGGATGTGTGTGATGTCCTTAGGTTAGTTAGGTTTAAGTAGTTCTAAGTTCTTGGGGACTAATGACCATAGCAGTTGAGTCCCATAGTGCTCAGAGCAATTTTAACCATCACTAATTTTGCCCCATCGTGAGTGCCAAAGAGACTTCGAACCGACAACCGATACGAAGTAAGCAGGCCCATTATGCTATGAGCGTACCGGCAACAAACGGGCGGTGTTAGAAGACAGCTAAAGGGGGAACTGCTGGCTGCAGTGCCCGCGAGCAAGCGGTGTGGGCACTCACGTGGGCCCGCGCGAACAATGCATGCGTCCAACCCTAACACTTCCATCGGATTTCCTTTCAGTATAGCGTATTTCATCATCCTAAATCACTCGTTTCCAGGCACCTGAAGTCCAGTGTCGTCGCTCTGTACACCATCTCAAGAGTCGCTCTGTACCGACTATGGGAATGTATGGATTATGAGGAGCTGCTACACGATTACACTCCATTCCTTTATCTCCGGACGCACAGTCTTTGTGCTAGCTGGACAGCTGGCAGTACCTTGGAACTCACGAGTGCTTCCGTCTGCTGACTGCAAGCAATTCATAAGAATCACCCTCTGCGGTGCTCGGCGGTCCCTTTCCGTATGTATATGAGTTCTGCCTGTTCTTGATTTAGCTATGGTTGTTCCCTCGCGTTTCCGATTCACAATCACGTTACCAATAGTCGGATGCGGCTGCTTTAGAACGGTTGAAATGTCCATTGCGGATTCGTTACTTAGGTAGGACCCACTGACTATCCCATGCTCGAAGTCACTGAGTTCTGCTGCCCGACCCATTCTATTGTTACTGCTTCTCTATCGAAGACACAGTAGACCTATACCGCCGCCCCCTCCTCCCCCCCCCCCCCCCCCGCCATTTATACTAGTAGGTCAGTCTCTCCTGACATCTAGTGCTCAAATCTGCATAACATAGGGGTGTCCGGATAATTTTGACCAGGTACTTTATACTTATATCAGGTGACAGTCTGAGAGTTCTATCGTTCTTAACCACAATATTATTTATTCATTTTAGTATGGACGCTAAGTCCAAGGTACGGAGGCCGGCCATGGTGGCCGAGTGGTTCTAGGCCCTTCAGTCTGGAACCGCGCGACGACTAAGGTCGCAGGTTCGAATCCTGCCTCGGGCATGGATGTGTGTAATATCCTTAATTTAGTTAGGTTTTGTAGTTCTAAGTTCTAGGGAACTGATGACCTCAGATGTTAAGTCCCATAGTGCTCAGAGCCATTTGAACCATTTTTTGAACCAAGGTACTGAGCACATGGAGATCGCGATATCATGAAGCATAACCTAATGCTTAGTGATACGACTGGTATTTGAACACTTCCTTCGAAACAGACAAACCGTGGTAGTACTCAATGCGAGTACGACTTTCGGAGTGGGAAACCGTTTCTTTTTATCATTGTGGAACTATCACAAACTACCTATTTCTCAAATGGTAGAAGAACTGCATCCTAGTGCTTAAGTGAGGCGCGCTCAAGTAGATAGGTGCGTCTGTTCCCGTATACTGTCAATGCTTTTTACATCTCTACTTTCTTTGAGTTCATGTAACTCTTCCGTGTCATTATTTTGCTCCTGGGTACTTACTTCGATTGCTTAACTTCCGTAGATCCGTGTATTTGGACTGACGTATTCTTAATATTGGTAAGCAGTCATTTATTGTAAAAGAATTTAAATTTATTAATGAATGGTTTTGAGATCTTCGTCTGGCAAGTAAAGGACCTAACTCTTACAAGGCATTTGGCATGGATGAGACGGGTATGAACAAATTGTTGTTGGCAAACAGGTCACAAATAATGGCAATGGAAAGAAAATCTTTTAATTTTCGAAAGTCATATAGAAAGCATGTTTCAGATCAACTGTGCTGTGAGTTCCATAGACAGGCATCTGAACGAGAAAGTAAGCAGTACACGCAGATGAAGGTTTTCGTGTCGTGTAATGCGATAAAACTTTGTTGGGTTTCTTGCTGAAGGAGATCCCTGAGTGTCCATAGAGTTCCGAATACCATGCTCTCACTTTCTAAAGTCTCTCTTTGCCGGTGAGAAAATCTGTGCATGAAGCGTCTGAAAAAAAGGGCTACCAAAATACTAGCGACGTTGAGGAAAAGTGGCCAGGGCGGGAAATGTGATCATAGCACATCTTTTTCCCTGAGGAGTGCTACAGCCTGCCGAAACATGGTCACATTAGTTCTAACATACTCCTTCATTTTATCACTGAATCTGACAGAGAAAGGTTGTTCGTCGTTCTTTAGCAACAACTACACCGATTTTCAATAGTTTTATGTAAGGTAGGCCTACGTCATTTACACACATGAAAAAAAGTTTTGCATCACCTCGGTTCAGAGAGTTCCGGGACCTGTTCAGAAAACTGGAATAGAGTTCATCATAAACAACATTTCCGCCAGTTTTATTACTCATGGAAACCACACATTGCATATTGTACCACCATACAGCGAGACCTTCAGAGGTGGTGGTCCAGATTGCTATACACACAGGTACCTCTAATACCCAGTAGCACGTTCCCTTGCATTGATGAATGTCTCTATTCGTCGTGGCATACTATCCACAAGTTCATCAAGGCACTGTTGGTCCAGATTGTTCCACTTCTCAACTGCGATTCGGCGTAGATCCCTCACAGTGGTTGGTGGGTCACATCGTCCATAAACAGCCCTTTTCGATCTATCCCAGGCATGATCGATAGGGTTCATGTCTGGAGAAAATGCTGGCCACTTTAGTAGAGCAATGTCATTATCCTGGAGAAATTCATTCACAAGATGATCACGATGGGGGTGCGAATTGTCGTCCATGAGGACGAATGCCCTCTCAATATGCTGCCGATTTGGTTGCACTATCAGTCGGAGGATGGCATTCACGTATCGTACAGCCGTTACGACGCCTTCCATGACCATCTGCGGCGTACGTTAGCCCCACATAATGCCACCCTAAAACATCAGGGAACCTCCACCCTTGTTGCACTTGCTCGACACGTTGAGACTGACAGAGTTTCCTCCAAACACGTCTCCGACGATTGTCTGGTTGAAGGTATATGTGACGCTCATCGGCAAAGAGAACGAGATGTCAACCCTCAGCGGTCCATTCGGCATATTGTTGTGCCCATCTGTACCACGGTGCATGGTGTCGTGGTTGCAAAGATGGACCTCGGAGTGGAAGTCGGGAGTGAAGTAGCTTTGGTTAACTCCAAGACGCCTGGACACTTCCCTTGTTGAGAGCCCTTTCTGGCACAAAGTAACAATGCGTACGTGATCGAACGACGGTATTGACCGTCTAGGCATAGTTGAACTACAGACAACACAAGCCGTGTACTTCCATCCTGGTGGAATGACTGGAACTAATCGGTTGTCGGACCCCCTCTGTCCAATAGGGGATGCTCATGCATAGTTGTTTACATCTTTGGGCGGGTTTAGTGACATCTCTGAACAGTCATAGTGACTGTGTCTGTGATACAGCATCCACAGTCAACGTCTATCTTCAGGAATTCTGGGAACTGGGGTGATGCAAAACTTTATTTGATGTGTGTATATTATTCTTATTACCTTGCTTATAGGTAGAGTAACACTTTCTTGCAGTATCAATGGCCAATGATCTACTATTATTGTAGTCCCTTGTCGTTTTTCTTGATCTGATAGTTTCATCTGTGAACCTATAATGCTGACATGGTGTCCGATTGGGGAAAGCGACCACACTGCTCGTCGCGAAAAGAGGCAACATTGTTTACCCCAATTAGAGTTAGTTACTTTCACATATCGCTCATAACACTAAAGATCAGTTTGGCTTCGAAACTCTTTTGGATACGAAGTTGTCAACCGTCATGTTATCCGTTTGTGGTGATTTTGAATTAATTTGTAGACTATATACAGTATTATTTAAAATTGTCTCTGTTCTGTTGTATTTGGCCTAATACAAAAATCCGATTGAAAACAGTCTGTTGTAGAGTCTTGGCATTGTTTCAGATACTAACGCATCAAGATGCGTAGAAAGTATGCCCGGAAGTCAGAACAACAAACATGAATCGCATTAACCCTTTTGGCAGGGAAAATAATGAACTGTGTAAGCCATCAGAAAAATGTATATTCCTATTACTATTATCTTTCTCACTTAAAATGTGCTTGGTGTGGTAACTTGTAATATTTGGGCTCAAAACATGTAATCGAGAAGTATGTGACAATAACAATGGTTTAATGAAAATTCAGCTCTCTTTAGACAGGCAACTTTAGGTCACCTTCCCATACAGAGTAAAAAAAAAAAAAAAAAAAAAAAAAAACCATGGAAGACGTAAGTCACAAAAGAAATCAAGCAACGGAAGGAAATCCTATGTTCAATGGATGTTATCCATACAAATGACAAAACGGATGATAGCTGTCTGTAGAATGAAACTCCAGTCGTGATAAAGGTAGTAGCATAGCGCTGCCATATTTCTGCTCGCTGCGCGATGTAGACATTAGCCGGCAGTTGCTTAGCGATCGCTGACGCCTTGCTGATAAATTCGCAGCTGACGATGCAGTATGACACTCACTGCCACGCTTGTGGACGCAGATATTGTCGACTGAATGTAAACAGGCCACATCAAAGGCTCATATAGGCGGAGCCCCAACAGAGGCCTATAGCAGGCCCGCACCGTATTTCCAGATAACGGCTGCCTATCTCATAGTGGTTGCTAGCGTATAGCCGGTTATCTCACAGCAGACGAATCAGTGATACGCCCACTGCCCTGATGGCGACAGTTTGGCATTACGCCGCCTATCAGCGCTTAGCCGCCGTGCCTCGACTGATGCAGCACTTCAGGCAACTAGGCAGGCTGGCTTTGACATTGTCGTATACATTGGAGGTGGCTTGCTCCATTTTGTTTAGGACCTTCTAGCGGCGTGCTACGGCACTACGTCGTGATGATTTTAAATGTACACCGAAAATGCAAAAATGTACTTTAAAACAAGCAAACATTTAGTTACTGGTATGCAAGTTTACTTTTTCGAAGTGTTGTTTAAATCTGTGTAGCTAATCCACATACGTACTCCACCTTATAAACAGGCTGCGCCATTTCGTTTTGGCTCCCCAATGTATATTAGAATAGCAGACATGTAGCGGCAAACCAGCAATATATTAATTTCAAAAGTTTCTTTCACTGAGGTGATAATTATTACAGTAACATGCTAAAATATTTGTTAGCAAAACTGAAAAGCAATTGAAAACAAGAGATATCCAACCCTACTTGATTTATTATTACTTACTGCATATAATGCAAAGCACAGAGGGACACACTTGTCACAGCAATTTAAGAAAGCTGCTCTATTGACTGAGAAAGGCCTCATGATACTTCCGTTTGTGGAAGGATCCTACAACACGTTACTGCAGAACTTTTGTTGAGCTCTGATTACAAAATACCTTGTCGCTACATCAGCTGTGAGATGTGAAAAACTTCTGAAAAGCCGCGGTCACACGTAGCTATGTGTCGTTTGTAGAAAAACAGTCTATAGGTAACAGCCGTGAGAAACTCTTTGGTGCCGGTCGGTGTGGCAGTGTGGTTCTAGGCGCTACAATTTGGAACCACACGACCGCTACGGTCGCTGCTTCGAATCCTGCCTCGGGCATAGATATGTATGATGTCCTTAGGTTAGTTAGGCTTAAGTAGTTCTAAGTTCTAGGGGACTGATGACCTCAGAAGTTAAGTCCCATAGTGCTCAGAGTCATTTGAAACTCTTTGGTACGTCGTGTCCTAAGCATTATGTACGTGCTTATGACTCGACACTAAACTAAATCATGAATTACTTTCCAGGCAGAATCCATTACGTTTTTCGCCACACAGCGCAAACACAGAGTCGGTTCCTCTGATGCATTCATAAAAACGTGTCAAGAGGTTAATTGCAGTGAGAAGTTATCAGAAGTATATTTTAGGTTATTTTGAATAACTCCGAAATTATATAAAGTGTAGAACTTCAACTTGTACAGCAATTAGCTATTGTTAATTTGAAAGTTCACATAAAATTCAATGGCGATTGGTGACCAGGAAATTACTTTATTAATTCATAAGTTGCTGTGAGACTTTTACGATATTCAAAGGATACATGAGTGGGATTGGGCTTGCTGTATGCAAACACAACAACGAAAGGCAGCTTCTCAGTGTGAAAAAGCGTTCTCAGGACACTATCACTGAAGGCAGCTAGAAGAAAATTGCAGTTTCCTGATCTCCAATGCATATAGCCACTCCACTCGCAAAATAATCATATGAAACTTACCTAACATCGAAAGTGTGCATTGGAAGGTTAACGCAATCGTCTCAGAGATAACATTGAAGCTCGCCAACATTCTTTCACTACCCTCTGACAGGGGAATGGCTAGAATACTTTTCTTTAAGACTGAGTACTTTACGCCATTTGCAGGAATCTCTCACGAAATTAAATAAATTTAATTATTGACGCTTTTACAGCAGCACATAACGACTTGCACTAGTCCAGACACAGTGAAGATCCACTTTGACACTACGTAAATTCTTGGTCACTCAACAATCACGAAAGGCCACTGTGACTGGTCTGAGAAGGTTTCAAATAGAACACATCTCTTCCGACATTAGGGCTAAGGTGAAGCTGCCCTTTTGAGCCAGGCAAGTACACCCATAAAGCTCATCTGATCTGTTCACTAAAACAATCTATAATTGTTGGTAGATGTACAGATCCGGAGCAGCAAGATCCTGTGCCTGTAATATCGAGTTCCCTTTCACCGAGTGGGAGAATTCATTACCTAGAGTTATGTGCTCCGGAAACAGTCAGATGACTCATAAATTGTTCTATGTTATCGTACACAGTGCTGCACTTGTGCCAAAATGTACATCGACTCGTCAGCTAATATACTGGAATGGGACAATGGATTACGGACTCAATGGCTAGAAGGTAATTCTGAATTGTTCATTACTGAGTCTATGTGTGATTTGGCTCGTCTATCCAGTGCCACTACACTCAACAGTACATTCGTTACTAATAAATAGACAGGGATTAATATAGCAGTCGAGCTCAAGTAGGCTTAGATCTTATATCTTGTTCACCCTGTGCTTACTTTTTACTCCAGTGGTCAGTAAAATTACTGACATCTTGAGATGTCGAGTATTCTGCCTGATACAAGCGTCGTTCTTGCTCGATATTTTCACAAAATGACTCTTTATCTTAATCCCCTGCTACCTGAGACTACTTGCCAAGTAGATAGGATCGAGTATTTATGCCTATGCCCTTAATCCTCCGTCATCAGTTCCAGGTGGTGTTCTGCGTGCGGTGAGCTCCCGATGGCAGCGTCCTTAAACGTCCCATCTTTGGCTTGCTCAGCCTGTTTGCACGCTGGAATTCCGTCGTAGTCGCAAACATGACAAGCTTTTCCTGAGCTTGAGTATGGCGCCGGTTGAGCGCTTGATTCGCTATCCCTGAGGTACTTCTTGTTGATGTGATGTGGTGTATGTACCTCTCTTTATTGATTTTCCTTTGGCGTGGTTAGCGTCTGTGTCATCCTCAGTCTGCTTCAGAAGGTGTTTACTATTGTATCTTTTTGGCAAGCGCAAGATGATCTTCAGCTCTTCGTTCGGCACCTTCTGTAGCGTTCCGATGTGGGTTTCAGCTGCATTGCCTGACGCCACTACTGCATGCTCTAACTCTGGTGTGATCAGTGTTAAGTACAGCGTGATGCCGTGGCCAGGAAGCAGATACGACGACGGATTGAGCAGAGCACACAGGGTGCGAAGTCGCTCTACTTCTCTGCTCTTGATGCCTTTTATGTGCGGCATCCCTGTCAACCGTTGGTCCAGGGTAGCAGAGAGGTAGCGGCCGGGTTTTGCTCCATGGGAGAGGACCTCCCTTAATGATGAGTGGTGGCAGATGTGGAGGCAGCAGCTTCTTCATGAGTACCACCGTCTGGCTATTGGCGGGGTTGTACTTCAGCCGCCATTTGGTTGATCAAACAGGTTGAAGGAGTCTCCTGTTTCTGCTGCGTTCATGCTGGGCACAAACAGCGCCGTGTCATCGGGGTAAAGTGCCAACTTCATGCACGCCGAGCCGGCCGCGGTGGTCTCGCGGTTCTAGGCGGGCAGTCCGGAACCGTGCGACTGCTACTGTCGCAGGTTCGAATCCAGCCTCGGGCATGGATGTGTGTGATGTCCTTAGGTTAGTTAGGTTTAAGTAGTTCTAAGTTCTAGGGGATTAATGACCACAGCAGTTGAGTCCCATAGTGCTCAGAGCCATTTGAACCATTCTTTTGCACGCCGAGCATCAGTGCTTCTCAAACTGTGGGACGCGACCCGGAGGAGGGGGTGGGGGGGGGGGTGGGGGGGATCGAATGGCCTGCAATGGCCACGCCTTATGTTAGGAAACAAAATATTCCTAGTAACAAACAATTAGGTTTATCTTTCCGCTTTGAATTTCGCCTGACGTCGGTGTTAAAGCCAGATATGATCGACGACAATGAAATCGCTGTCACATTTTCAGCATTGTTTGAAATGGTCGGTCGAGCTGTGCCACTACCTTCAACACCACCTCGGAACAAAGCCTACACACGCGAGCTGAGTAGGTGTTGTTCCTAGGTGGAGTTGCTTCCTTCGATATTCTGCGGGATACCCTTCGTCGCATGCGCCATTACTGTTTCTGTAACTATCCCGCGCAGAGCATGGTTGGCTCGTGTGTCTCAATGCATCCTTATAGTGACAACTACAATTACAATCTTACAATCATAGACGTTGCGAGGAAGACTTGACTGCAGTATGAAGCTGTTCCTGATTAGTGACAAACATCAAGACAGCAGTAGTCCGTCAACTGTGCCGAGGGGAGGGAGATACTCCAAAGGCGAAATCAAGGAGCTGTGACAAGAACTATTTATTGCTAGGCTTCACAAAAACTACAACCAATGCTGAAGAGCGAACACAGTGTGTAGCTAGTTTAACGATTTTAGCTGCTGATAGCAAGTTAAACAGACATCTTAAAACCTAACATCGTGAATTAACGAGAAAACCAAAAGATTTTTTAGTCAGTAAACTGAATGTTTTATTATCTACCCAGAATAACTTTGCTAGAACGACACATGTGAATCTAAGGCCCTTTTAGCCTCTTACCAGATTCCTCATAGAACTGCTACGTGCATGAAACCACACACGGTTGCCGAAACTCTGGTTTTACCAACAGCGATTGACATAGTATCAACAATGTGTTGTAACGGCGGCCGGAAAGGTCGCGGGGTAGTAGTGACGCAAACGCGGCGGACCCTCGGAGCGGCCCGCAAACAACAACACAACGGCACATTGGTTCAAATGGCTCTGAGCACTATGGGACTTAACATCTGAGGTCATCGGTCCGCTAGAACTTGGAACTACTTAAACCTAACTAACCTAAAGACGTCACACACATCCATGCCCGAGGCAGGATTCGAACCTACGACAGTAGCGGTCGCGCGGTTCCTGACTGAAGCGCCTAGAACAACTGCTTGGTCAAACCGGCCGGCACAACGGGAGAGGATGGACACTACCAACGGAGGACTTTACTATATAACAGGAACAGATAACAGAGTAACGAACCAAACAAGACTACCACGTCCTCTGGCATAGAAACTCGAAAGTCAATACACAATCTGAGGCGATATGTCCTGAGACGCAATCGATGTTACACTGCTGGATAAGCGCGAGGCAGGCGCTAACCCTGACGTCCTTCTGGAAGGACGGCGTCACTCACTGTAGAAATTATTTATTTTTGCGAATAACGCATTGTTGCAACGGACTATGACGCATTGTTATATGAAGTAGGCCGAGTCAGTTGTTCACTGCGACAATCACTTTGACGCTGTCGTTCATAGAGAGAGAGAAACTGTGTGTTGAAAATAGGGCCTATTTTACCATGGACGAACTGACCGACCTTGTCATCGATGTGTATGTATATTTTCTTTCATATTGCATCAATAATTCTGAAACTTGTCATATAATATCTTCAAGAATTAACCTATATTATTTACTGGTTCATATTATGATTGAAAGCTTTCGTTAGTTGTAAATTCAATAATGTTTTCAACCGTCCTTCCAGACGGACGTCAGGATAATATGTTAAAATTTTGTATTCATAGAAAACGATGTACACTAATGGAACTTTTGGACATGTTAGAATCAAATGATGAGGAAATACCTAACGCTGGAACATGTAGTAAGGATTATGAAACGAAAGGTATGGGGTACGGTGTGGTAATGACTTATGTTGACCAGTTACTTCCACATGTTCCATATCGAATATACTTTCATAACCTCTTTAGCAGCGTTGAACTACTATATGACCTAAACCAGAGGGGCGTGGAAGCAACAGGAACAATAAGAGGAAACAGCTAAGATTTGTACTCTATCATCTGCAGATAAAATGATAAAAGAAAATAGAGGATCATTTGAAGTTTGTTCTGATTCAGTATCCGGGATTTCTATTGTACCTTGGAATGACAACAATGTTGTCACTGTAGCCACCAACTTTGACCGAGTGCAACCACTACGCTGTGTAGCAAGATTTTCCAGGGAACAAATGAAAAGGATTAGCGTGCCTCAACCTAACTTATTACACTCCTACAATATTCATATGGGAGGCATAGATCGAGCTGATCAAAATGTATTCCTATATAGATGCTCTGTAAGAGGGAAAAAGTGGTATTTCCCGATCATTGCTCATTTTATAGTTATTGCAGAGCAAAATGCCTGGTATCTTTACACGCACAACGAAGAACCCATAGATCATCTGACTTTTCGTCGTCGAATTGTCACTGCAATTCTTGAAAGCAACAGAAGAGTCACTACCAGTAGAGGACGTCCTAGTAAGAGGGTAAAACTAGATTCTAAATTTAATGAAAGAGAACATTAGGTTACTGAATTACCAACGCACGAGATAACAAAAAAGAAGAAGCAGCTGAAATGTCGAAGTTGCCACAAAAAAACTACTACTATGTGCGTAAAATGTGACGAACCACTTCATGTTTGTTTGCTTTTTGTCTTATCATACTAGTGCATAAAATATGTGTATAGGTTATTTTCTTTGTTTCTTGCATTTGTTAGCTGTTTTAGTCCATAATTCAAATTTATTTATGTTTATTTGAAAGTATAAAAACCAAAATAATTTAATTCTGCAATGTCATATACTTTAAAAACATGTTCCCTTATTGTTCTTACATCCTTCTGGAAGGACGCCCATTTTTGGAAATACTAAATAAAAATAAATACTCAAAATTGTTTTTACTTTCTTCCTTACAACCTTGTGAATCATTGAAGATAAGATATAAATCAATTTTGAAAAAAAAAATAATTCAGGACTATCTGGGTTAAGTATGCCATCGGGGTCGCCGCTATTGGCCGCTGGGACGACGTGCTCCACTGGGGCGCCCTCACACTAAAACCGGACCAGGAGGCGCGAGCCGCCACAGCATACGGCCGGATTGTGCAGAGACCTTTATGGGTCTTCGACGTCCATGACGTCTGGCGCGGATTCAAATGCCGCGGCGCGCGGTACCAGACAATGTTTGGCGACTCATTTGCTCAACAGTTGAAACGTATTTCTGTCCCTAATGGTACAGTGCGTAAGAGAATTTTAGACATTTCGGACGATTTACTCGAGCAGTTAACAGAGAAACTGCGCAAAAACTGTATTGCACTTCAAGTGGATGGAGCAACTGACATTAATAAAGATGCTCATTGGATTGCTAGTGTTCGTTTCGTTGATGAATTTACCATTCGAGAGGAATGCTGTCACGTCATTAACCCACCTTCAAGCTGACATGAACTTCTGTACTCTGGCCTTTACTTTCTCTTGTCGAGAATTTGCTGTGCTGAGCGTCGAGCCCGAGGGTGATATCACAGTTTCCTCGGCTTGACACGATTACAGACGAATGTTGTAGGCACGTTTGAGCCAAATTTCAAACTTATGAGTCGTAAGGGGCGACAATTACGGGGCATCGAAGAGGCGTTCCATTAATTGTGTTCTATAGCATACTTCAAAAGATATTACGACATCCTTTGAATGGTCCGGATTAGGTTCACCGCTGGCAAAGCCAAAGTGCTTGATCCAGTGCAACCGCTGCCGATGTCAAACGTATTCGATGGTATCACAGAATTGGTGGATTCTGGCCTGAGTGATGCTGAGCGGTCACAGGGGAGGAGGCCTTCCCCCCTGTCACCAGCGGTCATCTGATGGTGGGGGCGGGTTAAATACAAGGGCTTTATGCAAAATATAGATTAGATCAAATCAGCAACAGTTGCAACTGCCGCGAATGACGTTCTCAATATCAAACTCAGCAACATCGACGGCCACCGAAGACTGACGGACCCGTTAACCAGTAACACCGACAAAATGCCACGGCCCCCCTCAAACTTCTCAAGTGGCGATTCACTACCTTCTGATGAAGATTGAACCTAGCCACCTTAAATAAGAACTGAAGGCGGTAGGCTACGGCGTCCGATCGACGAGTTTCATGAAGTCGCTCAGGAATCGCAGGACCACACCCCTGTTCTGCGTCGTACTGGTCAATAACATCGAAAACTGAAAGATCTTGCAATTGCAGCACGTCCTCAGGATACGAGTGACTGCTGAGCCTCCCCGAGCAAAAGGAGGGCAGACTCAAAATTACTCGTACCAGGCCTACGTTGCACAGTATTGGTTCATGCCACCCCGCTATGTGAAGTGCGCGGCCGTGCACTAGAGTAAGGAATACACTCTGAAGAGAGAAAATTTGCCCCACAGAGCTGCACCTCAAGGCTGGAGACAACGAGCAGACCGCAAACTAATGTACTCCTGTTGCTGCAACGACAGGCTGACAGCTGGAGGCGGTAACGCCATTTACGTTCTATGGTATAGTTGCAGTATTAGCCACCATGGAGGCCACAGGAGTGCCTCTCAACACCATTGTTGGGCAGATCACACTCATAACACTTACAGAAGGAATCTGGAAGTAGCCAACATCGACGCACTGTTGACAATGAAGGGACAGCTTTTCATTATAGGTGATTTCAATGCAAAGTGGAACCTTGGCCTCACAAACGTCAGTAGTCGTCGCCCCCTGCGCACCGCCCAGCGATATGGTGCCACGATACTGGAGTCATACGATCCGACAATCTAACTTTCCCAAGGACAGCTTGATGTGCTCGACATTGCCATGCTCAAAGGCATCGAGCAACACAAACCCGCCACATAACGCTGCGCCTTGTCTTCAGACCATCTTCCAATAGTATATGAGATCGACATCGTAGACACAGTGCGCCTGCCGCTGTGACCGAGTGGTACTAGGCGCTTCAGACTGGAACCTCGCTGCAATAGAGTTCGCTTCCCAAACGAAGTTCTCGATATCCTGGAGGTCTCACTGTACCCTGACACCGTGTGAGCTGACATGGCACTGGAATTCTTGAACCACCAACTCCTATAAGCTGCCGAAGCAGCCACCATTGGATGTCGTCATCAGCAGCAATATTGGTCATGGAAACTCCAGCCCCACATTGTGGAAGCGATTAGAGGGAAAAATAGTACATTCCGAGAATGGCAGATCACATGCCAGCGGGATACTAAACGCCCTCTAAGCCACAAGAGGTGATCCATCAAGGCGTCGGTCGAGGCCCACAGAACTCGGCACTGGGCTGGCCTGGTGGCCACGCTCAAACTCAAGATGGCAGCGCCTGGGGGGTCGTGAAGATTTTCCTTCGCCAGCGTCAGCGCATCCCACCGCTTCAGTTCGGCCAGAACGTCGTCTGCAGTCCAGACGGGAAGGTACGTCTATAACAGACACCTTCGTCAAAAACTTCACGATGTGTAAGACGTCATCGACCGTGATGAAGAAGAGATTCCCACGTACCTGCCAGAAAGAGAAGAAAACACTGTAATTAACACCATCGCTGTGGAAGAGATGGCGGAACAACTGCTGTTGCTGAATATCAAGAGGGAGAAGAGAGCTGATAGCGTCGACAACCTCCTAATACAGAACTTGCCGGTGGGAGTCCACCGGCTCCTGGCGAGCATATTCAACAGCATCCTTAGGCATCGAGTTTACGCCTCTGTATAGAAACACGAAGAGGTGGTGGCAGTAGTGAAAACCATCAAATTTGCTCGCCTGGCTACCATCAGCTTGTTTCGGTCCCTTTCGAAGATGTTCCAGCGTCTCTGGGTCAAGAGGTTGCTGCATCACATGGAAGAAGAGTACCTCACCCTCAACGAGCAGTTCAGGTTCAGGAGCGGATATTACACCACCCACCAGCTACTAAGGCTGGTAAATGAAGCCATGCGCTTCTCAGAGAGGCAAGAATACCTTGGGGTCGTGCTGCTCGACATTTCTAGGACCTTTATCGACGTCACACGGGGTCCTCATACGCTCCTACCTCGCCGGACGGACATTCCACATCTGCATTGTTGATAGAAAAATGACGCAGCGGCGTAAACGGGCGGGAGTGCGGCAGGGGTCGGTGCTCGGCCCTTGCTATATTCCCTGTACGGCAGTGGTTCTCAAACTACTTTCCTCGGAATAATAGTAACAGGCCCCCTCAGCCTATAGTTATTAATAAAAATTGACATATTTTATATTTTTTCCGTTTATGTTTACCAAACTCAATTTAAAAGGATTTTACGCAGCAGAAACCAAAAATTACATGACTTATTATAACGAAAGTACGAAACAATCTTTTGTATTTATCACGTTTTTATTTATTCAAAAACTATGAAATTAACATTATTTACAATTCAACAAACAAGAATTACATGAGTAATAAAAATTTAAATTAAAAGTTCAGTGTGATTGATGGATGAGATTGATTTTGAGGAATAGCAGAAAGAACCACTCGAAGTTCTTAGCTTTGAACGGTAGTTCGACTACATAGCTGAAAAGGCTGAAAATCTCGTCCCGCACAAGTATGTTGTTGCGAAAGGAATCAAGTTCTTCATTGCATTTTGCTTGGCGCTGGGAAGTCCTTGCTAATATGTATCCAAAACTCCCTCAAAGACACTTCATTAAATTTACGTTTCAATGAAGTATCACGAGTGAGTTCAATAAGATATTCTTGCTCTTCTATATTTAGAAATGACGGTCCAGGGGCGTTTATGGATGGATCTCTAAACCAGTTAAATTTATCAGAATCGTTGCTGAAATATTTCTCGAAGTGAACTTTTAATGTTGCAAGATGATGAAGAAAGGAAGCTTTTATCAAAAAAAATGGTTCAAATGGCTCTGAGCGCTATGGGACTCAACTGCTGTGGTCATCAGTCCCCTAGAACTTAGAACTACTTAAACCTAACTAACCTAAGGACATCACACACATCCATGCCCGAGGCAGGATTCGAACCTGCGACCGTAGCAGTCGCACGGTTCCGGACTGCGCGCCTAGAACCGCGAGACCACCGCGGCCGGCGAAGCTTTTATCGACATTGGAAGTATCGAATTATTTGTATCCCCTAAAAGTGACACTATAGTAGGGAACATATCTAGTATGGCTCACTCTATTCGGTTTTGCCACAGCAGTAATTTCTTTATGGACGCCTTCACCTTTTCATTCCAAGATAGTACAGTTACCTGACTACCTTGAAGTGAAGTGTTAAGAATATTTATTTTCTAGAAAATATCAGTGTGGTAAGCCATTTTAAATAAAAATCTCCTTTGCTGAAACAGTGTGCCAAACAGTGACATCCCTAATTTAAAAAACAGAATACCTCATTCCTTGATCCAAACATTCTTTTCAGTAATTTACCCTTTGACAGTCATCGAGCATTATTAAAAAAGAGCAGCTGAGTGTGTTCAGCACCCATCTCCTCACATAGCACATTAAAAAGCCTCAAATTTATAGATGTTTTGTTAATAATATTAACTGTTTGTATAACCGTTTGCAGAACTTCATGAAGGGGTGGACTAAGTTCTTTAGCGGCCAGAGCCTCCCGATGTATCGTTCAGTGAGTCCATACAGTATCAGGAGCTACAACTTTAACTTTCGGTTGCAATCCACCATGAATTCCAGACATTGAGGGAGCTCCGTTTGTGCATACTCCGATGCAGCTATTCCATGACATACCGTTTTGATTAAAAAATTATTGATCATTTCAAAAAGAATTTCAACTGTAGCTGTTTCCAGAAAGTAAAGGCCAGAATACAGAAGTTCATGTCAGCTTGAAGGTGGGTTAATGACGTGACATAGGCCTCAAATTTCACCACAGTTCATTCCTATGTCATCGTGAACGAGTCCCAGGGTGGGAAGGTCGTTGCACCCACCCCCTCTTACCAAAGTTTAACCTCTTCCTATGAGGGAGGTCACAACCGCGACGCTCAGCGCTGAAATGACGCAATTTTCTTATGGATAGCTGAGGAAAACTTCTCAAACACACCATCGTTATGAATCGACAAGAAAATACCTCAGTGTGTGGCATAAGAGGAGTCCGTGAAATGACACTTTCCTTTGGGCGTTGAGTCCCCCACATTTCGCAGTCGATAATTACAGTTCACGTTGTGATGAGCAACAGGATGCTATTCTTGACCACTTTTGACACTGTTAACGCCCAATGGGCAGTTCAACACTTCTCTACTGACATCGCGGTTCAAATGGCTCTGAGCACTATGTGACTTATCATCTGAGGTCATCAGTCCCCTAGAACTCAGAACTACTTAAACCTAACTAACCTAAGGACATAACACACATACATGCCAGAGGCAGGATTCGAATCTGCGGCGGTAGCGGTGGCGCGGTTCCAGATTGAAGCGCCTAGAACCACTCGGCCACAACGGCCGGCTTGACATCGCGGCCCTGCAACCCCACTGAATACAAGACATCTTTGAACCGCAGTACAGCCTAATTTTTCCTCTGGTGTACAAGGTGGAACCAGGAGGGACCGATCAAAATCATTTGACGAAATATGAAAGAGATAGGAAAGGATTTTATGGTTCTTCAGCTCTCTTGTTTCACGCATCCCTATCACGTGGTCGTGGTGGAGGGTGGGAAGGGGAGTGCCACATTGACACATGCCTGAATAAAACGGCTCAAGGTTTCTCTTAGATCATTCAGTTCGGCAGGATCCTCAGTGCCACCCACGTAACTTTGTTGAACAGTTAAAAAGTGTACAGTGCCAATCAGTGACGAGACAGTCCTCACTGCTGCTCTTGCACCTCTTGGTTGTCATACAGATTCGAAGGTTTATCGAAGTGGTTCACTGTCTTCAAACGCATAGGGCTTAGTCACTGCTTTTCTTTACGTAGGTATATAGATGCCCCGGACAGCGGTGGGATTACAAACAAAGCGTCGCCCGCCATACGGCCCGATAATCATGAGTGATAGTCTGGGGTACCATTTCTTTTCATAGCATCACACATTTGGTTGCCATCTGAGGTATCCTAACAGCACAGCTATACGTCAACGATATTCTACGGTGCCTTTCGTAGCAAGCCACCCAGGGCTTATATTTCAACATCATAATGCCCACCTGCACACTGCGAGAATTTCTAATGGTAAACATAAATGGAAAAAAATATAAAATATCCAACCTTGGCCAGTGAAAGTCGCCGGATCTATCTCCACCGGCCGCTGTGGCCGAGCAGCTCTAAACGCTTCAGTCCGGAACCGCGATGCTGCTAGGATTGCAGGATCGAATGCTGCTTCAGGCATGGATGTATGTGATGCCCTTAGGTTAGTTAGGTTTAAAT
This sequence comes from Schistocerca gregaria, assembly GCF_023897955.1. Taxonomy (NCBI): domain Eukaryota; kingdom Metazoa; phylum Arthropoda; class Insecta; order Orthoptera; family Acrididae; genus Schistocerca; species Schistocerca gregaria. Next base: position 241,559,114 of record NC_064931.1, read on the forward strand.
AGTTCTGAGTTTAGGGGCCTGATGATCTCAGATGTTAAGTTTCATAGTGCTTAAAGCCATTTGAACTATTTTTTTATCTCTCTCCAATTGAGAATATTTGGGGCATTAAGGGCAGAGCCCTCAAACCATATTGGGATTCTGACTATCTGACACGCAGACTAGACAGAATTTGTTACGACATCCCTCACCAGGACATCCAACAACTTTGTCAATCAGTGCCAAGCGGAATAGCTGAATAGATAAGGTGCTTCAACATGGTGTAATCATGATTTTGTATGTACACGACGTACATGTACGTCACATCTGCTGATTTCTCTTCCCTTCGGATAATCTCTTCTTGGTGGGCCTTTCTTTTTTTCCGATTTGCGGCAATCTCATGTGTCTACGCTACCTACACCGCAGAGATTACTTGCTGAATGTCTGTAAGGCTTCTTCGAATGGCGGCACTGTAGCTAGGAAACAGTATGGTGCCTCACGCATGGAAAAAGTGGTAAATATGGGCGCTGATGGGAGCTGCGAAGATGACGGGGAGAGGAAACGCATCCCCTCGCCTCGGTGGTAGCCCCGCCTTCCTGACGACTTCTGGGCGATGGTGGCTCACATTCGATGAATGCCATATGGATGCCTCTACCAACGGATTAGCTTGACGAATAATAATGTGCATCTAATGAGGGAATAAACCTAACCACTGAATTTCAGCAATTAAAATTGTGGTATACCAGGTACATATGATTTACAGAAAGGTCCCATCTCAAGCACAGCTGGAATGATTATAATTAACGATAAAAATTTCTTATTTCGACAACTGTATTTTATCGTGTCATACACACCTATGCAGGTGTGTTATGCTATTTACTTCATTAACGAAGTGTGTGTGTGTGTGTGTGTGTGTGTGTGTGTGTGTGTGTGTGTGTGTGTGTGTGTGTGTGTCCATATACCAGATGTGATAAGGTTACGATGCACCAGCTTCCCATTTACACATATTTCCGCTAAAAAACAGTTACGAAAGTTACATGTTTTTGAGAGTACTTTAATGCAATGCTGCGTTAAAACTGCAGATTTTTCGTGGAGTAGACTATAAGTACGAAACGATGCTATGATATAAGTACGAAATTACGACATAAAACAGTTTGGCTACACAAACAAGTAATCGAATATGGTGCATGGTCGGTGAGCTTCTATCACCTATACGTCGGTTAATACAGCTTTCTGATTGGCAGAGGTCACTGATGGCTGGTATGCAACACGACATGGGCTCATGTGATCGATTGTTGCACGCACAAAAAAAGATGTTCATCGACTGTAGTCTTCGTTCGTAGTGAGTCGCAAAAGTAACAATGGAGCAGTGATGGTTAACGCAGCAGCTATACGGACGGCGATGCGTACGATACCGTAATTACACGTCTTAAGCTGAATAACAATTTTAAGACGAGCGTTCGGGCACACATATACAGCAAAGTAAGAGAATTATTTTACAATAACAAAAGGAAAATGTGCTAAATTTGGAACTGAGATCTGCTAGAAAAGTGAAGTTCTGAACAAGTTAACCTACGTTTAATAGGAACTGAAGCTGAAACTACAATGTCCATGTTAAATTCAGCTTCATATTTAGGACATTCCTTCTGTCGAACAGTTGTATTGTTGTTTATATGTTCTTATGTTGCTTATTTTTTCATGAGTTAAAAAGAGACATGCTTCCATTGGAAAGAATTTCGTTGTTGCTTAGTATCAGTAGATACAGTTTTGTTTAATAACTAATGTACATATTAAAGTACCACTTTTCATTTGACAGAAAACTCTTTTCGGTCGCTCAAAATCATCACGATGTTACTATGAAATTGACTGTATTTACATTTGATAAAAATAAAGAACTATAGAGCGATTCAGAGACTCCAATACTGTATGCATTTAGTCATTTTATGTTGATACATCGATCCACAACTAAAACTGTGGAATAATTAGTTGAGGTAGTTCGGTGTAAGACGCCAATAGGTGGAATATGCCACAATTTTGGTACTTCGGCCAGCACCCAGTGGAAGGCAGCTCTGACCATTACCACTTGTTATTGGGAAACCACTGTGAAGAAAGTTGTCCGCATTTATCTACTGAAGACGAATTAATTAGAGAATGCATTGAGTTAAGTAGTCATAACCACGGAACTTATAATTCTGTTCTTGGTAATGGTAATGATGTTCCCCGTGCAGGTATGAGTTATGACCACAATTTTAATGGTTCTTTTGAAACAGCATTGTATAGCTTCCAGATAGTGGGTTTAAGTGCTTTAGTATTAAGGGAGACCACTTTCTGAAAAGCGAATGAGCTGAGTTGCTGATAAGCACGTGCAAAAGAAAGAAAATTGCAAGCTTTCAGAGTTATCCTTTGAGGAGCCAAGGTAAAACACTCACACACACACACACACACACACACACACACACACACACGTGTGTGTGCATGAGCATGCACATCCTGTGCCCCCACACAGTGCCTCCTATACAGCGTAGCCACCTGTGGCTGAGAACTTCCTTGCCCAATATGCCGAAGGTTCCACGAAGGCCTGCATAGACAGGCAGCACTCCCAAAACCTAGTCCACAAACAGATATCACACACTGTATCTGTACACACCGCCAATCCTCGCACCACCCCCAAGAATCAGCTACAAAAGATCACCTCCCCCTCGTAACACAGTGTCGTCCTGGACAGGAACATCTGAACCCTATACTTTGCCAGGGCTTTGATTATCTCTCATCCTATCTGGAATGAAGACATCCTACCCAAGGTCCTGCCCACCCCTCTGAAAGAGAGGTGTTCCATCATCCGACCAATCTACACAGCATCCTAGTCCATCCCTATACCACTCCCATTTCCAACCCCTTACTACAGGTATCATATCCCTTTGGTAGACAGAGGTGCAAGACTTGCCCAATCAAACCACCCAGCAACTCCTACCCCAGTCCAATTATGCACTTATCCTGTCAGAAGCAAGGCCACTGGTGAAATCAGCCATATCATATAATAACAGCTGAAAGCATTGCGCAGCCTTTTATGTTTATATGGCCAGCAACCAGCTAGCCACCATCAAAATGTTGTGAAGGACACCGTCGGCCACTGGCTGGCATAGCTTGCAACTGAACACAACATGCTCAGTTTTAATGGCTGTTTCGAAACCTGAACCACCTGGATCCTTCCCTCCACTACCAGCTTCTCTGAAAAGTGTAGATGGGAGCTATCCTCACAACACATGCTCCAATTCTATAATGGTCCTGGCCACAAACTCAGGTAACCCATTGTCCCTCCATCCTCTACCCAAAAGTTTCCCCTTCCACCATCCTGTCACTTCCTCCCAACTCATGTACCCACATTGTCTTCAGTGTGTGCCGGCTCCCACCAGCCTTCCACACCTCCCTTCCTCATTCCCAGCCAACAAACTGGCCACCTCCCTATAAGCTGCTAGCCACACAGCCTCATTCCCTCTTTCTCACTCCTACCACCATCTTCCTCTACCCACATCTCAACGCTTCTGTTTGTTGGTGAAGGGTCCCCTTTAGATTTAAAGTACTTACATTGTACAAACATTTTCCTATTACACAGATAGTGGGTTTGGCCATTTTTAATTGAAGTTATGCTGAAGAAAATGTCGATTGCATCTTCCCCATGTAAACTGCGTAAGATGCCACTCCATTAAAGAATAGTGTGGTGTGAAGATAAAGTATTAATTTTCAGTGTTTATGACTGATATCAAAATACTTAAGCAGTACATTTAAATATGGAGTGTAAGAACTGCTTTTCCCTAAGGTACACAGCACAAAGTACTTTATGTGTAAGCCTTCAATTTACCTTTGTGATAACCTTCCACTTCTTGTCAGTACGAGAGTAAAAGAAATAGAGCTTCATGGTCAGAATCTAATCACCTCCTGGCCACAGAAGTTGTAAGCAGTGAGAAAGTGTCCTTGTGGGACCCACAGAAAATGTAAGAAATACAGACATGAGGAACCCTGAAACGGAGAATGGAAATCAAAACTATGACCAAAGGTCAACCTACAACTCTACCACTGCTATTGTAATTTAGTATGCTGTTACCTAAATAACAGAACTCCTGTCTCTATGTTGCCACGTATAACCCCCTTAGTAAAATTTAGTTTAGTTTCCAAATAAAGTACACTATGGGAGGATAGTCCTGTTAACAGGAGAAGCTAATCAATGGAGTTACCCCTTTGTGTGTTGTGTCTAATGGATTAGTAAATCAGATTATTCACTTCCTCTCCTAAGATCTTACCCAGCTGTTGTATAGAAACGCAGTATGAATAATATTATATTGAAGCTAGCAAAACTCAGTTCCAAGTTCATTTAGTGATTTAAAATATGTGGCAATGGTCGCAGCATATCCAGAAAATGAAACAATGAAGTATTAGAAAAGCAGAAGTAAGAATTCGGCCTACTTGCTTGTTTCTGTTTGGTTTGGTTCTTCAAATAAACATTACTCCACTTAATCAATGATGGACTACACCCTTATACATTACGTTTTTAAAATGAGAAAAAAATGGACTACACCCTTATATATTACGTTTTTAAAAGAGAAAAAGCCCATTAGACAACTTCAAAGAAGCTAAAAAATTTTAGTCAAGGGGGACCTTTAGAACAGAACTTTCTATAACCAAAAAGAAACTTAAATACTAAGAATACTTAGATACTAAACCACACACTTTTTACACTGAACATTTCACTTCAAGGAAACTTCTTTCTCACTGGAATTTACTTTCAAAAGCTATTACTCTTTGAAGTAACTCTGTATATTCATGTAATAGATTTTAGTAGCTTTTCTTCACTCTCACACACAATGCGAAGTACTTCTAACTGCGGTATAACACACTTTCCTTTACATACGCAGAAAATATAGCATCTATATGCCAAAATTTTAAAACAAAATTATACAAAAATTTAGATGAACAATGAACAAATAATGTTATAAACCAAGTCCTGCATGTATAAAAATTGTCATAAAATCAACAGTGGCGCAAAACTTTGTCGTTACTATAGACGCTGGAATTTTAGTAGTAAGAAAATACTAAATGAAATTCATATTGAAAACTTCTACAGGCCACATCACAGATGTTGATTATATCCGACATCTGCAAAATGCTTGAGATCCATCCCCGCAAACATCAGCAGATTGAGTAAAGATAGCAATATGGCAGGGAATAACTGATTGAATCTATTCTTGAAAAGACTTCCCACTGTTGCTGTAAGGATTGCCTAGGGTAAATCCATGGAAAGAGAGTTTAGAACGTGTCGAGAAACAGTTGACAACTAATTTCCCCTCTTATTACACACCTACCGAGAGAACAAATTGTTTCAGCCGTATGGGAAAATTTATAACAGGAACGAGTGTGGACCTCAGCTAATCAAGAACTTGGAAAAGTTCTACTAGTGAAAGATTAACGACAGTAGAAGAACGCGAAATCATAGACATAACTGCCTGTTGAAATGCTAAAGGAAAATTTCTTTCAGCTTACTGCATATTTAAAGGGAAAATAAAGAACATGAATTTGAAGGCGGTATGCCTCCATGTTTCCACGTCGAAATGAATGACAGGTCTGCATGTGTGTACATAAATGTGTATGACCGGCTGCACAGTCACTTCAATCTTAGGTAGGAATCTGGCAAAGTATTGCTAATTCCGGATGGGCACAGGTATCACTGGTCTGATGTCAATATTTTTGGTTTTGTAGCTTACATTCAGATTATTTTCCTCCTCCCGCCTAGCCATACGATGCAATATTTGCAATCTCTAGATCAAGCCTTTTCCATGCCCTTAAAAACATTCTGGTAGCAATATGTCAACAGTAAATGCGTAGTCTGGGATTTTGGATGGGGCATGTGTAGAAATCCCACAGCCCAAAACACCCAGACGTACCATTACCCATAGTTTCAGCACGTTTCCATGCAGAACGAAACAGTTAGCGAAGCTGCAGACGAGTAACTTGGAGGCCTCGATAGCATTTACAACCATCCAGCCCGCAAAGTTACTCGTCTGCAGCTTCGCTAACTGTTTCGTTCTACATGGAATCGTGCTGCAACTATGGGTAATGGTACGCTTGGGTGTTTGGAATGTGGGATTTCTACACATGCCCCATCCTAAATCCCAGACTACGCATTTACTCTCTACGACAGAGCAACTGGCAGACAACTGACACAAATTGGAAATAGCAGCAAAGTTATCACCAACGTACAGTCCTGCTGTTCCATGTAATGTACCCCTTATTTTCAATGAGCTCAGGCAGTACTGCAGAACGCGTAGCTGGCACAAAGATTTCAGTTCCCACACTAGCTGAGGTGGCCGTTTGACCATCTGACTTGGCCAGTGAACGCAACGGTGAGACGCCGTGGCTAGCTACGAGAAAGACAAATACATCAGCTCACGATACTTAAGGAGACCACTGCCATCCTGGCACAAAGCAAATGATTTTGTTTAGTAAATATTTATTAATAAAAGCTTCCTTCTACACTACAGATATTACAAGAAGCCTACTGCCAATAAGCACTTTCATTCAACAATGTCACGACGCAAGAAAACATTCGTTTTAATAAACAAATGAACAATTTTTAAGATAACAAAGCTGGACGAACAGCTACCATGTTTCAAGATTGTGAATACGAGACGAAGACTTGCGCAATAGTTGCCAGTCACCGATAGAGTGCATTCTGAACTAGTTCTGTCGTAAGACCATGCATTCAATTGATTGCTAGTTTTTCAATTAATAAGTGATATATTGTTTTATTACTATCAGATTACATTCTAAGGTCATCCACGAACTTCATTTCAAGTAATATAGCTCACCGTATTGTCCCTTATTATTCCAGGATATAGAATTGTACTTCCCAGAGAATCCGATGGCGCTGATACTGGTTCTACGTGGGTCATCAACTACGAGAACTAGAGCTTCTGTCACAACAGGTAGGAAGAACTACTACGCTACGACTCACTAAGTTAACCCAAGGACGTGTTGCTCGATCTTTGCCAGTCTCGGCCGGAAAACTGCGACGAGTTATACTATACACCTCTTATGTCGTCTTCTACACACTCATTAACTAAACTGTGACATTTCAGGTTCTTTAGCAAAGTGGAAGGATTTACACATTGCATCGTTTGCGCTAAAAGGTCCGATCACATTTTGATAACTTGAGGCGTGAGGAACCATTTATTGCAAATTTGTGTAAAGAATAGGAAGTGCAATATAACAGCAAGTGCTGCGCAAAAGAAAGAAGGAAGTCAGAAATTAGTATAAAAGGTTACTGGAATTTGTAACTGGCGGATAGCAACATTGAAACTGTGTGCGTTGAGGAATGTGAAAAACGGGTCGTGGGTCGTACTAAGTGTGCGTAGTGCAAAATACAAATCCCTTCCAAGGATTACGAACATTTCACGAGTGAAATAGAATGAATGACCGAGGAGGACATATCGTGGTGGAGTTAAAGAAGGTAACAGCATCAAGCGTGGCTATGATAGTCGCGTAGCCGGAGGATGCATAGCAGGACACCGGGATCCCATAGTAAGGAGCTCAACTTAGAGCAGCGCCAGAGAAGGAATGCTCTGGAGGCGCACACGCAGAGATCCTGACTTCGACGCATGTCAAGAAACCGTAGTGTTACGTTGACTATAGAGTACTGAAACGTAGCTAAGGCAAGTTAAAATTCATTTTGAGTATAAAAAGGTTGTAGTAACGATAACGCAGTGTTGCTTCAAAGCGGCAGAGTAAGTCAAACAATTAAAATGAGTAACCTAAGTGAAAATGCTGAGCAAAATAAGACTCAAGGAAACGTAGATTTTTTGGAGTATGGTGAAATGTTTCCGCTTGCAAAATCTAAGGAAGGACTAGCAATTAGAATGAGTAATATCGTAGGAAATGAGAAGCAGAAAACGCCATTAGAAACTCTGGACTAAACAGAAAACATGCCTGAGTCAAACAATCAGGTAGTTGTTTGTGAGTACATGACCACAGGAGATGACACTAACAAGAGTAAGGGCACAGAATTTAATATGCACTAAATGACTTCATCTCTAATAAAGAAAACAGGAGAAACTGCTAGGAATAGAAACTGACAGGTAGATTTAACTAACAACACAATAAAACAAACTGATAGAAATACTAACCGATAGCTAATTAAAGTCATTCAAGAAACCAACAAAAAGCCAATGAAAAATTAGAGCAATACATTTAAGGATGCTGGAAAAAATTTAAAGAAGTGGATGAGACAATAGTGAGTTTAACAAAGGACGCCTATAGCTGAGAATTTGTCTTAAGGAGTTAGTATTGGAGGTGCCACAATAGTAAATCATGGTAGATGTATTAAAGAACTCCAACTTAATAGTAAAAATTTACATGAAAATATTACTGAGGGAATTGGAAAATTGATATTTCGATCTCTAATTTAAACAAAAATTCAATGAAACCGTATCAACATTTTCTGACAGAATAGACTCAGCACTGGCTTTTGTAAAAAGTAACTAAAGGAATATTTGAAAGTGTAGCTGGCATTCGGGATGAGGTCAATGACTGCACTGCCAGAGGCACTGATGTCATTACTGAGATGGTAGAAAAATGTTAGGTTCAAAACTAAGAAAGCTTATTGCATTAAGTGACAGTAGTGGAAACAGCAGCAATGAGAACAATTATTAAAGGTCTGTACGTTATATACTTTTGCAGCAAAAGGGAGATTACATCTCAAGGAGCTTGCAAAAAAGTTTCAAGGTGTATTACCAGAGAAGTGGGACGACAGGGATAGATAGTGTGTGCCACCAGTAGAAAGGAAGGGATGCTCTTTAATGGGGAATGAGAGCAAGAGATTCTTGTCAGTCATGCTAGAAGTATATTAAAAAGTTCTTAAGCAAATATTGGTTGAAAAGATCATAATGTAACGTAAGAAATAGTATTTTTCAGGTGAAAAAATTTCTGGCTTGTGGATATGGTACTTCCAAAGATTACTTCATAAGTTTCTGAGAAAATAATTTGTATCTAGGTTACTCATATAGTGAAGAAGACCTTATTGCAGTAGTATTGTCCACACTGCCAGTGAGTGCACAAGAGCCGTTAATAAGAATTTCTGAAATGAAAATTTAAGATATTTTTCAAGCATTGGATTGGTTAGATGATTTATTAGGAGCAGAAACAACCAATAACGCTTAGAGAGGTGTGAATTGAAGGCCAGGAGAAAATTAAAACTGGCGGAATCGTAATGGTATCAAATCAGGCAAAGGAAAACAAGAGGCAAAACAGCTGTCTCAATATCCGTGAAGGTGGCGAGTGGAACCGGGTAGGTATGAACAGTTACAACAACAGATGATGTGAGGAACCTAAAGGGAGAAATAGTGATGATACAGTAGAGAGACATCGCGAAAGAGATGGCTACGAAAGGGAAAACTAGAAAGGGGTCTGTGTGGGGTCCAGACTTGAACTCATATGAGTGACAGACTACCGGCAACAAAGTGGCTAATAAAAGAAGATTCTCCGGATATTAGGAAATCCCTCTTACACGAAGATGAAGTTACGAGTAAAGAGGCATTACAGTCTATAGTAGATATAGCGAATAACTGTATTAAGACAGTTGCGGATATTGATACAAGTAGTGAAATGTGTGATGTGGCAGAGAGACGTCATGACCAACAGTGCATAAAGAATAAGTACCAATACTGCCATTGCTAGCAGTTAAAGTAAAGTAACCGGTACATTATGCGGCAGGGGTAAAATGATAAAGAATCAAGTATTATTAGAAGTAAAACAATAAGAAATACACTCCTGGAAATGGAAAAAAGAACACATTGACACCGGTGTGTCAGACCCACCATACTCGCTCCGGACACTGCGAGAGGGCTGTACAAGCAATGATCACACGCACGGCATAGCGGATACACCAGGAACCGCGGTGTTGGCCGTCGAATGGCGCTAGCGGCGCAGCATTTGTGCACCGCCGCCGTCAGTGTCAGCCAGTTTGCCGTGGCATACGGAGCTCCATCGCAGTCTTCAACGCTGGTAGCATGCCGCGACAGCGTGGACGTGAACCGTATGTGCAGTTGACGGACTTTGAGCGAGGGCGTATAGTGAGCATGCGGGAGGCCGGGTGGACGTACCGCCGAATTGCTCAACACGTGGGGCGTGAGGTCTCCACAGTACATCGATGTTGTCGCCAGTGGTCGGCGGAAGGCGCACGTGCCCGTCGACCTGGGACGGGACCGCAGCGACGCACAGATGCACGCCAAGACCGTAGGATCCTACGCAGTGCCGTAGGGGACCGCACCGCCACTTCCCAGCAAATTAGGGACACTGTTGCTCCTGGGGTATCGGCGAGGACCATTCGCAACCGTCTCCATGAAGCTGGGCTACAGTCCCGCACACCCTTAGGCCGTCTTCCGCTCACGCCCCAACATCGTGCAGCCCGCCTCCAGTGGTGTCGCGACAGGCGTGAATGGAGGGACGAATGGAGACGTGTCGTCTTCAGCGATGAGAGTCGTTTCTGCCTTGGTGCCAATGATGGTCCTATGCGTGTTTGGCACCGTGCGGGTGAGCGCCACAATCAGGACTGCATACGACCGAGGCACACAGGTCCAACACCCGGCATCATGGTGTGGGGAGCGATCTCCTACACTGGCCATACACCTCTGGTGATCGTCGAGGGGACACTGAATAGTGCACAGTACATCCAAACCGTCATCGAAACAATCGTTCTACCATTCCTAGAGCGGCAAGGGAACTTGCTGTTCCAACAGGACAATGCACGTCCGCTTGTATCCCGTGCCACCCAACGTGCTCTAGAAGGTGTAAGTCAACTACCCTGGCCAGCAAGATCTCCGGATGTGTCCCCCATTGAGCATGTTTGGGACTGGATGAAGCGTCGTCTCACGCGGTCTGCACGTCCAGCACGAACGCTGGTCCAACTGAGGCGCCAGGTGGAAATGGCATGGCAAGCCGTTCCACAGGACTACATCCAGCATCTCTACGATCGTCTCCATAGGAGAATAGCAGCCTGCATTGCAGCGAAAGGTGGATATACACTGTACTAGTGCCGACATTGTGCATGCTCTGTTGCCTGTGTCTATGTGCCTGTGGTTCTGTCAGTGTGATCATGTGATGTATCTGACCCCAGGAAAGTGTCAATAAAGTTTCCCCTTCCTGGGACAATGAATTCACGGTGTTCTTATTTCAATTTCCAGGAGTGTAGTATTGGCGGCTACTGCCACAGTGGTTCTAGATCTCTGCAATGGACTCGTAATAGGGACTGATTTATCGGTCAACCACACAGGTTTTGTGAATTTGGGGAATGGTAGTATAACCCTGACGATGAATGGAATTCAAAGCGAAATTAAATTTGGTAAAATGGTTAGTCCAAAGTCATATTCTGATTGGTTAGACTTTGAATTAGGTTTGGGAGAAAAGCATAAACTAGCTGTGAGTGGTTAATAACCAAAGGAGAGTCTCGAAATGCGAGACATAACCCGAAAGTGGCACCAAAGGAATGTGTACTGGGAGACGGTCTACTAACAAAGGCTCAACGGAAATCGTCTAAGATAGAGACTCAGATAAATTCTACGAAATTTTTTAAGGCCCTTACGTGGTGAGCAGTGTACCACAGCCAAACATAGCAGAAGTACCACATCTGGAATCCAAAGTAAAATGAGGTATATACAGTGTAGTTGGTGTGAAGAGATACTGTGGCAGCTAAGGTGAAGCCTGCCAGCTGTGACAAGAATATCTCTCAAGAGAACAAACTAATGAGATGTACTTAAATGACCCAAATATGTCGCATAATTCACTGTACATAATAGCACAGTAAGAGTGTAAGGGTCTTAAGAGAAACAACGGTTTTAAGAATTTAGAGATAACATATGCTTTGTTTTTTGTTTGTATATAGTAACTGGCAGGATCTGAATGAAATCCACCAGAACTATTATCGTGTTATGGTGTCGGCCAGAGATTTAGAGAGACCTGCCAGCCTGGAGGAGGTAACAGCCGATAGCTGATGCGAGAATACATGAACGCTGACGTGACAAAACTAATGACTCGTCTCAGTACATCTCTTAGTAAACAAAAAATGTGACAGGTATTAACCTCAAGGAATGTGGATAAAAAAACTTCATATGAATAATTGTTTTCACCTGGGGATTATTATTTATCGTTGAATGACCGATTAAAGAACAATATCTAATCGAACCATCAGATAACAGACTTCGAATAAAAAAACAACATATATATGAAATAGTGAAAGTATCAGTGTAAATACAATGAATTGTGATTTACTATAGACTAATTAATTAAGGAATTTCATTTAAGTTCATTAGTAATAAAATTAAAATTTGAAATTTTATCAATATTCTACTTGGACTGAATAATCCCTATTCGACTTGTCCAACAGTGATGGCCGCATAAGCGTACGACGCCTTCGTGGTGAACGCAGTCTGGCACACTGTCTTCTTGAGCAGCATTGTGTGATGGTTTGTGGCGCCATTGCCTATTACAAGCGATCTCGCCTCCTACGTTTTGAGGGCAATCCAAACGGCTACCACTAGACCAAGTAGGTTTTACAGTCCGAAAGACGGTCCCTCCTGCTGGCCGTTCCACATGTCATATTTCAGCAGAACAACCGAGAACGACGGGTACCACTGCTTCCTTGTCCTGCCCATTCGACTGATATGTCACCCATCAAACGTTTCTCGGACATGGTCAGTCAGCAACTTGTTCGTTCAGGTCCTCTTGCAGTTACAGTTGATGCTTCATGGACGAATCTAGAAACTTCTTGGCAGAGTATTCGCGAGCAGAGTATTCCCCATCGCTTGTGCGCCGACTTTAACACCACGTTCAGACTAACTTCAATCTTGATAACTTGCCATTGTAGCAACAGTGACCGATCTAACAACTACGCCCCACACTTAATGTCTTATATAGGAGGTGCAGACCGCAGCACTGTATTCTGCCTGTTTATATATCTCTGTATTTGAATACCTATGCCTATACTTGTTTCTATGGCCCTTGAGTACACTATATGGCCATGTAAAAGCTGATTAGAGTTACTGACATGGGGCTGCTTTGGAACAACCAGTACTCCCAATTAATAAATGAGGTTAACAAAACAGCAATTAGTTGAGTGCCTAAAAGATAATATGTATTAAGAAACATGACAGTAGCTCACTTATGGTGGAGTCGAACACATTTTAAGAGATTAACACCTCGCCGATTGGCATTAGCAAAATACTGCTGTGAGTGTGTGGGTTTCATTCTGTCAAGTTGCGCAATGGATTGATCCAACAATTTACACCCCACACTACTACAGAAGTCACACAGACGCTCCTAATGTACCAACAAGAACTGCTTACAACACATTCAGCAACAAATATCTTCTGGAGTCGTCCGCTGTAAGGAAAAGACACAAAAGTATTCTATATATTCTAACATAACTAGTAGAATACTTGGGTACGGGAGTATTGCTAGTTAGTGTAACAAAAACACTAAACGAACGAAATATATTATTTATTGCAAAAAAATTATGAGAAATCAATTGAAACTTTTTCTGACATAAAAAAATAATAAATTTCCCGGTTCTTTTCATAACAGTAGATTGCCTCTTATAGATAGGAATGCCGTTATTTTACAAAGTATGGAAAGGTTCTTATCTCCCTTTTCTTTAAGAATATTATTTACACAGCAGAATGGCTGAGAGCCGCACCTGCACAACTTAAATAACCTTTCTAGGTACAGTCAAGGCTGTCTCGTGTGGGCGGTAGGGGTGGCCAGGGGTGTCTGAGGGCCAGGGGTGGCAGAGCAGTTCTATGCGCTACAGTCTGGAACCGCACGACCGCTACCATCGCAGTTTCGAATCCTGCCTCGAGCATGGATATGTGTAATGTCCTTAAGTAAGTTAGGTTTAAGTAGTTCTAAGTTCTGGGGGAGTGATGACCTCAGAAATTAAGTGCCATTGTGCTCAGAGCTATTTGAACCATTTATCTCGTGATAAATGTAATGGAGTGTACTGTTATGGAGGACAGGTGGGGCTCGCATATGCTGTAGCGCACAATACCGTGAGCTGCGACGAGTTCTGTATGTGTCGCTCGCTGCTGAGAAATAACACAACTATTTCTTTTTATCTGGATTGACCTTCGCCAATGAAACTATCCCTACACCTTGATGAAGTCAAGGACTCGTATCGGCCCTTAGTCTAACTATTTGCATGGTACACCGGTCAGATAACTAGTCCACCGCGATGCCACGCAATTCTCACTCACAGGAGTTTAACTAGTACTCTGTCTGTGTTCACACCACACAATGACCGTGGCGGCCAACACAGTGAACAACGCTTAATCGCGATCGACTTAATGTAGAGTATCACTCCGATTCACTAACGACAGAGGTGCTCTCCCAGTGAAGTACTGTGGAGAGACTTTGTTCCTCACTCTTTGCGTACATGTACGAATGCACTCGCTCTCGTTTCGTGTTCCCACTCCAAGAGCGACAATGGAACGACCCCTTTTTCTGGAAAAGTTGCAAGGGTATATTATTCGCTGCCTTCCCTCATTCCTCTGACTCTTTCCATCAGAACTATTCCGCAAATCCTCCTTGCTCTTTTAAATGGGAGAGTGACATTTCGTTTGAGTCGACCAATACGGAAACTGTAGCACCTCGGTTAGGCATATACTGTCCTCCTGTGAAAACTCCGTAACTATGCATTCGTTCCATGAAAAAATGTGTCTTCTGTGCCTTCCCACACAATGTAGCGGACTTTGCTTTTAAGTCGAACACAGGTGTCATTATCCCTTCACTCTGGCTAAAGCTATCTTCTCTCTGGGCGGTCGCTTCGGCCAAAGTAGGTCTGTTGTTGACCCAGCCCTCTGTAGCGAGCGTCTTCCCAGTGGGTTGGTTTCCTCTTTAGAACGAAAGTTCCTGTGGCTGTCACTTTGTGTATGCCAGCCTCGACTTTTAAAACCTCGGTGTGGATTTGCTATTTACTTATTAGACTTGCATATTGCTTACATGAATTCATAGAAAATTGAAGTTACCTTACCCAGTTTGGGTTCGAATCAAGTGTCTTGATGTGCAGAATACGATTGTGAGGACAGAATATGTAAGAAATGTAAGAAATGAAGGTCAGGAGACCACGCCACCTTACATAACCCCCCCCCCCCCCCCTCCCTTGTGACAAAATTTTTGTCTGGGGTTAGTCAATGCCGAGGAAAACATTGACGAAGTCAGACAAAAATTGTTCTGTTAGGTTTTCCAATAAACTTTCTCAGCCATTCTTAACAATTTGATAATTATTTCTTTATAACTATTGTTTCTAGTTTTAATTATACAATTTGTGCTTTGTAGTTTGGCAACCATAAACTCTACAAAGGTTGATTTTCTTTGTTGTTGCCATTATGTGTCTCAGTTTCTCTTTTTCATTTCCTAATGTTGCTTTTACAATATTAATTTTCTAAACTCTTTAGTGTACAGTGTATCATGTCTTAGCGTCATTATTCCTTTTTTCTAGTTATGCTTTGCGTGAATGTTTGCAAAAGTTCTGTTGTGTCATTTTGTTTTTTTTCTGATTCTACATATAAAGAAAATAAGGGGTTGTATGACCATCATAATTTAGTTTCTTTCTCCAAAATTTAGATGCGTGTATAAATTAGGGACTTTACATATTTAATAAAACAATTACTTTTACAAATAAGAAGGTAAGTATTATTTGTATGTATCTAATTTTTATAATCTACGCTTGTTGTATTTACTGTGTCCATTTCTTTGCTTGACAGTCTCCATGGAAGCGCTGGAAGGTGTCGACTCATTTATATGGGTGTCACAAATCATGTGAGAAGTACTCTAGAATGCGATGCCAGGTCTTATTTGTTGATGTTGTCAGCATGAAGTGGTATTTTTAACTATGATGATGCCTGGGGGTTATTGAGTATACGGTGATGTCTGGGTACTTCTTTGCTGTCACACCTGGGACAGTATGGCATTTCGATGATTGTAGTAAGTAGGTGATTACCGACGATCGTCACCTAATATACGCTCCTGGAAATGGAAAAAAGAACACATTGACACCGGTGTGTCAGACCCACCATACTTGCTCCGGACACTGCGAGAGGGCTGTACAAGCAATGATCACACGCACGGCACAGCGGACACACCAGGAACCGCGGTGTTGGCCGTCGAATGGCGCTAGCTGCGCAGCATTTGTGCACCGCCGCCGTCAGTGTCAGCCAGTTTGCCGTGGCATACGGAGCTCCATCGCAGTCTTTAAAACTGGTAGCATGCCGCGACAGCGTAAACGTGAACCGTATGTGCAGTTCACAGACTTTGAGCGAGGGCGTATAGTGGGCATGCGGGAGGCCGGGTGGACGTACCGCCGAATTGCTCAACACGTGGGGCGTGAGGTCTCCACAGTACATCGATGTTGTCGCCAGTGGTCGGCGGAAGGTGCACGTGCCCGTCGACCTGGGACCGGACCGCAGCGACGCACGGATGCACGCCAAGACCGTAGGACCCAACGCAGTGCCGCAGGGGACCGCACCGCCACTTCCAGCAAATTAGGGACACTGTTGCTCCTGGGGTATCGGCGAGGACCATTCGCAACCGTCTCCATGAAGCTGGGCTACGGTCCCGCACACCCTTAGGCCGTCTTCCGCTCACGCCCCCACATCGTGCAGCCCGCCTCCAGTGTTGTCGCGACTGGCGTGAATGGAGGGACGAATGGAGACGTGTCGTCTTCAGCGATGAGAGTCGCTTCTGCCTTGGTGTCAATGATGGTCCTATGCGTGTTTGGCGCCGTGCAGGTGAGCGCCACAATCAGGACTGCATACGACCGTGGCACACAGGGCCAACACCCGGCATCATGGTGTGGGGAGCGATCTCCTACACTGGCCGTACACCTCTGGTGATCGTCGAGGGGACATTGAATAGTGCACGGTACATCCAAACCGTCATCGAACCCATCGTTCTACCATTCCTAAAGCGGCAAGGGAACTTGCTGTTCCAACAGGACAATGCACGTCCGCATGTATCCCGTGCCACCCAACGTGCTCTAGAAGGTGTAAGTCAACTACCCTGGCCAGCAAGATCTCCGGATGTGTCCCCCATTGAGCATGTTTGGGACTGGATGAAGCGTCGTCTCACGCGGTCTGCACGTCCAGCACGAACGCTGGTCCAACTTAGGCGCCAGGTGGAAATGGCATAGCAAGCCGTTCCACAGGACTACATCCAGCATCTCTACGATCGTCTCCATGGGAGAAAAGCAGCCTGCATTGCAGCGAAAGGTGGATATCCACTGTACTAGTGCCGACATTGTGCATGCTCTGTTGCCTGTGTCTATGTGCCTGTGGTTCTGTCAGTGTGATCATGTGATGTATCTGACCCCAGGAATGTGTCAATAAAGTTTCCCTTTCCTGGGACAATGAATTCACGGTGTTCTTATTTCAATTTCCAGGAGTGTAAAAGAACCACAGGTTGTACAGAGTTTCAGGGAGAGCATAAGGGAGCAATTGACAGGAATAGGGAAAGAAATACAGTGTTAGAAGAATGGGTAGCTTTGAGGGATGAAGTAGTGAAGGCAGCAGAGGATCAAGTAGGTAAAAAGACGAGAACTAGTAGAAATCCCTGGGTAACAGAAGAAATATTGAATTTAATTCATTAAAGGAGAAAATATAAAAATGCAGTAAATGAAACAGGCAAAAAGGAATACAGACGTCTCAAAAATTAGATCGACATTAAGTGCAAAATTGCTAAGCAGGCATGGCTAGAGGACAAATGTAAGGATGTAGAGGCTTATCTCACTAGGGGTAAGATAGATACTGTCTACAGGAAAATTAAAGAGACCTTTGGAGGTAAGAGAACTACTTGTATGAACATCAAGACCTCAGATGGAAACCCAGTGCTAAGCAAAGAAGGGAAAGCAGAAAGGTGGAAGGAGTATATAGAGTGTCTATACAAGGGCAATGTACTTGAGGACAATATTATGGAAATGGAAGGTGATGTAGATGAAGATGAAATGGGAGATACGTATATGCGTGAAGAACTTGACAGAGCACTGAAAAGACCTGAGTCCAAACAAGGCCCCGGGAGTAGACAACATTCCATTGGAACTGCTGACGGCCTTGGGAGAGCCAGTCCTGACAAAACTCTACCATCTGGTGAGCAACATGTATGAGACAGGCGAAATACCCTCAGAAATCAAAAAGAATATAATAATACCAATCCCAAATAAAGCAGGTGTTGACAGATGTGAAAATTACCGAACTATCAGTTTAATAAGTCACAGCTGCAAAACACTAACGCGAATTCTTTACAGACGAATGGAAAAACTAGTAGATGGCGACCTCGGGGAAGATCAGTTTGGATTCCGTAGAAATGTTGGAACACATCAGGCAATACTGACCCTACGAGTTATCTTAGAAGCTAGGTTAAGGAAGATCAAACCTACGTTTCTAGCACTTGTAGACTTAGAGAAGGCTTTTGACAATGTTGACTAGAATACTCTCTTTCAAATTCTGAAGGCGGCAGGGGTAACATACAGGGAGCGAAAGGCTATTTACAATTTGTATAGAAACCAGATGGCAGTTATTAGAGTCGAGGGACATGAAAGGGAGGCAGTGGTAGGGAAGGGAGTGAGACATGGTTGTAGTCTCTCCCCGATGTTATTCAATCTGTATATTGAGCAAGCAGTAAAGGAAACAAAAGGAAATATCCGAGTAGGTATTAAATACCTTGGAGAAAAAATAAAAACTTTGAGATTCACCGATGACATTGTAATTCTGTCAGAGACAGCAAAGGACTTGGAAGAGCAGTTGAACGGAATGGATAGTGTCTTGAAAGGAGGATATAAGATGAACATCAACAAAAGCAAATCGAGGATAATGGAATTTAGTCGAATTAAGTCGTGTGTTGCTGAATGAATTAGATTTGGAAATGAGACCCTTAAAGTAGCAAAGGAGTTTGGTTATTTGGGGAGCAAAATTACTGATGATGGTCGAAGTAGAGAGGATATAAAATGTAGACTGGCAATGGGAAGGAAAGCGTTTCTGAAGAAGAGAAATTTGTTAACATCCAGTATAGATTTAAGTGTCAGGAAGTCATTTCTTAAAGTATATGTATGGAGTGTAGCCATGTATGGAAGTGAAACATGGACGACAAATAGTTTGGACAAGAAGAGAATAGAAGCTTTCGAACTGTGGTGCTACAAAGGAATGCTGAAAATTAGATGGGTAGATCACATAACTAATGAGGAAGTGTTGAATCGGATTGGGGAGAAGAGAAGTTTGTGGCACAACTCGGCCAGAAGAAGGGATCGGTTGGTAGGACATGTTCTGAGGCATCAAAGGATCACCAATTTCGTATTTGAGGGGAGTGTGGGGGATAAAAGTCGTAGAGGGAGACCAAGAGATGAATATACTAAGCAGATTCAGAAGGATGTAGGTTGCAGTAGGTACTGGGAGATGAAGAAGCTTGCACAGGATAGAGTAGCATGGAGAGCTGCATCAAACCAGTCTCAGGACTGAAGACCTCAACAACAACATTAGTCAGTTGATACCAATAGAAAGACAGGCGGCTGAACCAGTAAATCCAATGACACAATATAACTGTATCACGCGTACAGTACTGCGAATGACAAGAATAGAGTCAAACGAACAACACCTTTGTTCACCAATGTTACGACCAATTATTGGGCAGGAAACTGAGGATACGCAGACAGTCAGTAGATTACCAGAGAGCTGGCAAGATGACAGAAGCACTGCCAGACTATTTGAGTCCATTAATCAGTCACAGATCGGATTTATGAGTAGACATGATACAGACCACTTCCTGACAGTTAGCAAATTTCATCATTTCAAGGACAAAGGCGGTAGCTTGCATGTACGTACATTCATAGATCAGTTGCAAGTAGGCTGGCCAAACCATTTGAGCGTAGCTCACAAACTTGACTTCATTTGTGCACACATGTCACCAACAGTAGCGTAGGTCATGCAAAAGATCGGTGCTACCTGTACGTCTTACCTACAGTTCAGAACAGCATTTCTCGAAAGATATTGGTGTAAGGGGGTGCAAAACAAAACTAAATTAAGAGTGACTTCAGATGACACCATATGAAAACTCAGGGGAGAAAATCGTGGTAAAATTCTATGACACAATGGACAAAAAGAATCAGTGCCTAGACAAACCATATAGTAACGGAGAGCTGATAGGTCTATGTAGAATGAAGTTACCGGTAAAATATCAACAGGCGACAGTAGGAAAAAACAAAAAATACCGAAGAATTCAAAGAGGTCTTAAAAGAACTTGAATTCATGTTTAAAGAAGACGAGGTGAAAGAAAAAAGAAAGGAGAGGGACCGCAAAAGGACAGGACTAGGAACCAAAATTCCAATAATAATAATCATAACCCTAATACCAATAATTTCAGGCAATTTAACAGACCAGGACAGTGGCATAGTGAATGCAATGGGCATAGAAATGAGAACCAGAATAATTGTCGCCGAAATAGGAATGGTAATGAACACTCATACAATGGTGGATATGGGTTTAGGAATCAAAATGCCAACGGTCAAGGGTACTATGAAAGAGGTCACAATGTCAGATACAGCAACTGGCGAGACCAAGGCGAGAATAATTACAGAGGAAATTATAGTCCACAGAGACAAAAGCAACAGAGCAAAGGGAAACCAGAAGTAGAAGTTAGGCCACCGAACCCAGAAAAACGTAAGGATTGAAGGAAAAATACGAAAGTGGCTGGCTTAGAGCACTATGGGACTTAACATGCGAGTTCATCAGTCCCCTAGAACTTAGAGCTACTTAAACACAACTAACCTAAGGACATCAGACACATCCGTGCCCGAGGCAGGATTCGAACCAGCGACCGTAGGGGTCGTGCGGTTCCAGACTGAAGCGCTACGGAAGAGGTTTGGCAAACGAACGACCACTTATTAACACAATCGCTGGTCGGAGTGGTCGGGCGGTTCTAGGTGCTACAGTCTGGAACCGAGCGACTGCTACGGTCGCAGGTTCGAATCCTGCCGCGGGCATGGATGTGTTTGATATCCTTAGGTTAGTTAGGTTTAATTAGTTCTAAGTTCTAGGCGACTGATGACCTCAGAAGTTAAGTAGCATAGTGCTCAGGGCCATTTGAACAATATTATTAACACAATCAAATCTGAACATTCGTGTCTTGGAAGGAAATATATCAAAATCAGAAAACACTAACAATAGCGGCAACTCAGATAGACAGGGACTCAGATACTCTTGAATTACTCTACATAGACTGGGACAACAGTATACAGTGGGAAATCTCCGAAAGTGAGAAGGAATTGCCACCACTTCCGTGTGCAAAAGAATTGAGCGGGAAGAATTGTTAATTGGACTTAGCGATATGTTTAACGAGAATCAAGTAAATAAACGCGATAAAACATAGCAAGGTGTCTCAGAAGAAAAAGAAACGAAGACACCGTGAATACAAAAAGCCGTGTAATGTGTATGACATGGGTGACTATGAGGAGATGGAGAGAGAGTACATGCGGGAATGTTTGGAAATGCAGGAAAAAGAGAGACAAGAGCTTGAAAACAGACGTAAGGATGTAGATAGGTCGCATACGGTTTTGCTCACTGAGTTAACACCAAAGCAAACACATACACAAAGGGAAGGTTCAATTATCCACAGGTTAAGCTATGAATCTATAGCAGAGGATTTGATGCAAGAAAACGAAGTCGTAACATCCACAATTATTAACCCCATATTAAAGATAAACTTTGGTGTAATAACGACACAAGCAATCATAGATAGTGGGAGTCAAGTGACTGTTATATCAGAAAGCCTATTTGAAAGGTGCCATAGAGAGAAAGAGAGTTGCCGATTTTAAGGGCAAAAAGGATAAGCTGAAGTACGAAACATGTCTTTCATTCAGTTGACAGGTTTGAAAACAATTTTGTAATCATACCAAAAATTACAGCTGATATGATAATCGGGGTAGATTTCATTAATGTGCGTAAGGTTCACATTTGCATAACACAGAGTTTCGTAACAATAGATCATGTAATACTATATTTTATTCAAACTTTGAAAGACGAAAAAGAACACAGAAAAGTAACGCAATTGCATTTATGTCAAGAAGGGGATGAAATAGAGGAGGAGAGACATCCTAGACATAAATTTGAGTGACACCCTGACGGACTTCCAGCAGAAATAATAGAAGAAATTCAGCAAGAGATTGGCAATAAGATAGAGGAAATAGATGATATTTCGCACAAGGATAGGATAAATATGGAAGGCATATTGAGATCACATGTGAAAGGGTACAGTACCGCCTGAGATTGAAAATAGGCACAACATTCTTCGTTATTCTTGTCAGAACAACATATTTTTTGTAATAATAGACCAATTTCACTTAATACACCGAATCCGGATACCAGTGTAGGGAAGAAGGACAGTTTATTTATTTAACTGATCATATGTGCACTCCCACAAAACAAATCCCTACATCCAATTTGGTGAGATCTGTGAAAGGAATGAATGTATGGTCGTCTGCTAACTGCAGACAGTGAATGTGCAATATATGATCGTCTTTGACATGGTCCTTTGGTCACCTTTGGTGGAACAAAGGAGATGAAATTTACCTGAGCTTTGAGCTCCTGAAATGTGATTGACCAATACAGTAGCATGGTACTCCTCCACCTTGGCGGAGGTGCGGGGTGACCTGAAGAACAGCCATGTTTCAGCACTCTGGCGCTGGATCTTGTGTTGGTAAGACTTGTCTTAGGTGTGCTCCGTAACGACAAGGGAGTGGAGAGAATTGGTATGCGTGTGAAATACTTAAGAGTGGTTTGGAATAATTATTTCTCTATTTCAGGAACTTTTGAGGGGAGAATTAAATGACAGGCAGGTCACAGTGAAACCACATGTAGTAATAAGTTGAAATACTTGCGAGTGCTAGTACTAAATTGGAATACTTGCCAGTGCTAGTACTAACTTGAAATACTTCCGCGTGCTTAAGGTAAGCTGAGTCACTGGCGTGTGTACTATAATTTGGAAATTTTTAAGAAATGGCATGTGCAAGTTCTGAAATCTGAGACGAGTACTTCCACGTGGTGAGTACTGTGTGAGTCTCAATCTGCGCATGAGACAAAGGATAAAGAGAAGAACTCGTCCATGGTATCAGTTGAGGACTCGCGTGTGTGACGAAATATGTTCTTAATATTACTCTGCGTGTTATGTTTCCGTGTGACGCTGGATT
Organism: Schistocerca gregaria; assembly: GCF_023897955.1. Lineage (NCBI taxonomy): Eukaryota > Metazoa > Arthropoda > Insecta > Orthoptera > Acrididae > Schistocerca > Schistocerca gregaria. The sequence continues at coordinate 241,582,353 of NC_064931.1, forward strand.
CAAAGTCTAATACTCTGAGAGAGAAGCTAGGTGAATCAAAAGTCTATCCAGCAATGCCACTTGCCTAGCATTGCACAGGAAGGCGTGCATATATTCTCCAGAGGTCGTAGTAGGAAAGAAAAGTTCCGAAGTGGGGCAGTGGCTTGTGAAACTGGGATGAATACTGATTGAAGTGGGAAAGCTGAAAGTGATGTGATTCTAACGTTGTGACTATTCTTGGTGTTGTATTGTATGTTGCCAGTGTGATGTATTTCATGTAATATAAATATGTGTGGTTTGCATGGGAGAGTAGCAAGATAGGTTTCAGATGTAGTGGGTTATCCATGTTCCTTTTTCTACCGCTCGGTCTGGAGGAAGTTTTCGTGATGATGGGTGTGAGAGTCGAAGTTTGAGATACACCAAAAGATCCACCACCCTATCCAGAAAGTGCACTGTAATGTTAGATAATTACGAGACCATGAGATAGAGAATCACCAACGTAAAGCCATGCCCCCTGGGCGGAGTTTCTCATCAGTAATTGTTGTAGAAGAAGTAATGGGATGTTTAGGTTATAGAATTTATCAGAATAAAAAAGAAAGTGAAAAGAAAAAAAGATTGATGGCCTTTTCCTTCGAATAGTATGTTGTCATGATATCCAGAATTTATAATGTGTTCGCCATTCATATTCAGTGCGATGGCCACGTGTTGGTCAAAGCCGTTGGGTATGAAATATAATGTGGTATTGCGAGTATGTAGTGAACAATCAGAGTTGTGTACATTACTAATAGTCAGATATGCGTTATCCGTTTCCGTTGCGTAATATTCAGACAGGAGGTTCGAGAAATAAGAATAAATCCACTCGCTTGGCAGACCACTCATCTTGCAGGCCTGACTGTTTGATGCCACAGTATGAGCAAGGCATGTGGGTGCCTCTCACTTGCACCAAAGGCGGGCAGCAATAAAGATTTTCAATACAAATTTGAGGTCAAAGATAATAAACCCTTTTGTGTTCTACCTTATTCCATACCATACAGTTATCTAGAGCAAGTATTTCTTGTGATTAGAAAAATGTTGGATGATGATATAATCGAACCAGCCAAGTTATCATATAATTCAACCTTACACACTGTGAGTAAGAAGGACGGGAGCATACGTTTTGTACTCGATTCGAGACATAGAACTAGAATTATACATCTACATCTACATAACTACTCTGCAATTCACATTTAAGTGCTGGGCAGAGGGTTCATCGAACCACAATCATACTATCTCTCTACTATTCCTCTCCCGAACAGCGAGCGGGAAAAACGAACACCTAAACCTTTCTGTTCGAGCTCTGATTTCTCTTATTTTATTTTGATGATCATTCCTACCTATGTAGGTTGGGCTCAACAAAATATTTTCGCATTCGGAAGAGAAAGTTGGTGACTGAAATTTCGTAAAAAGGTCTCGCCGTGACGAAAAACGTCTATGCTGTAATGACTTCCATCCCAACTCGTGTATCATATCTGCCACACTCTCTCCCCTATAACGTGATAATACAAAACGAGCTGCCCTTTTTTGCACCCTTTCGATGTCCTCTGTCAATCCCACCTGGTAAGGATCCCACACCGCGCAGCAATATTCTAACAGAGGACGAACGAGTGTAGTGTAGGCTGTCTCTTTAGTGGACTTGTTGCATCTTCTAAGTGTCCTTCCAATGAAACCCAGCCTTTGGCTCGCCTTCCCGACAATATTATCTATGTGGTCCTTCCAACTGAAGTTGTTCGTAATTTTAACACCCAGGTACTTAGTTGAATTGACAGCCTTGAGAATTGTACTATTTATCGAGTAATCGAATTCCAACGGATTTCTTTCGGAACTCATGTGGATCATCTCACACTTTTCGTTATTTAGCGTCAACTGCCACCTGACACACCATACAGCAATCTTTTCTAAATCGCTTTGCAACTGATACTGGACTTCGGATGACCTTACTAGACGGTAAATTACAGCATCATCTTCGAACAGTCTAAGAGAACTGCTCAGATTGTCACCCAGGTCATTTATATAGATCAGGAACAGTAGAGGTCCCAGGACGCTTCCCTGGGGAACACCTGATATTACTTCAGCTTTACTCGATGATTTGCCGTCTATTACTACGAACTGCGACCTTCCTGAAAGGAAATCACGAATCCAGTCGCACAACTGAGACGATACCCCATAGCTCCGCAGCTTGATTAGAAGTCGCTTATGAGGAACGGTGTCAAAAGCTTTTCGGAAATCTAGAAATACGGAATCAACTTGAGATCCCCTGTCGATAGCGGCCATTACTTCGTGCGAATAAAGAGCTAGCTGCGTTGCACAAGAGCGATGTTTTCTGAAGCCATGCTGATTACGTGTCAATAGATCGTTCCCTTCGAGGTGCTTCATAATGTTTGAATACAGTATATGCTCCAAAACCCTACTGCAAACCGACGTCAATGATATAGGTCTGTAGTTAAATGGATTACTCCTACTACCCTTCTTGAACACTGGTGCGACCTGCGCAATCTTCCAATCTGTAGGTACAGATCTATCGGTGAGCGAGCAGTTGTATATGAGTGCTAAGTAGGGAGCTATAGTATCAGCGTAATCTGAAAGGAACCTAATCGGTATACAATCTGGACCTGAAGACTTGCCCGTATCAAGCGATTTGAGTTGCTTCGCAAACCCTAAGGTATCTACTTCTAAGAAACTCATGCTAGCAGATGTTCGTGTTTCAAATTCGGGAATATTCCATTCGTCTTTCCTGGTGAAGGAATTTCGGAAAACTGCGTTCAATAACTCCGCTTTAGCGGCACAGTCGTCGATAACAGTCCCATCGGCACTGCGCAGCGAAGGTATTGACTGCGTCTTGCCGCTTGTGTACTTTACATACGACCAGAATTTCTTCGGATTTTCTACCAAATTTCGAGACAATGTTTCGTTGTGGAAGCTATTAAAGGCATCTCGCATCGAATTACGTGCCTAATTTCGAGCGTCTGTTAATTTTAGCCCATCTTCGGGATTTCGCGTTCTTCTGAACTTCGCATGCTTTTTCCGTTGCCTCTGCAACAGCGTTCGGACCTTTCTTGTGTACCACGGGGGATCCGTTCCATCTCTTACCAATTTATGAGGTATGAATATCTCAATTGCTGTTGCTACTATATCTTTGAATTTGAGCCACATCTCGTCTTTTAGGAAGGCTTCTAGTGGCACTTTATCCGCTTTTTTAAATAAAATTATTTTGCGTTTGTTTCTGATGGATTTGGAAGAAATGGTATTGAGCCTAGCTACAATGATCTTGTGATCACTAATCCCTGTATCAGTCATGATGCTCTCTATCAGCTCTGGATTGTTTGTGGCTAAGAGGTCAAGTGTGTTTTCGCAACCATTTACAATTCGCGTGGGTTCGTGGACTAACTGCTCGAAATAATTTTCGGAGAATGGATTTAGGACAATCTCGGAAGACGTTTTCTGCCTACCACTGGTTTTGAACAAGTATTTTTGCCAACATACCGAGGGTAGGTTGAAGTCCCCACCAACTATAACCGTATGAGTGGGGTATTTATTTGTCGGAAACAGATGGACTGGAGAAATTGGAGGAGTTGATTCAAAAGTTTCATGGAGTAAAGATCTTTTCATCCATCGATTTGCGTTCAAGTTTTTGGCAAATAGAATTGGAACCTTCATGTAGAAAATATACAGCCTTTATTGTCTTTAGTCGTTGCTACCAATTCAAACGTTTACCATTTGATCTGAAAATTTTGTCTGCTGCCTTTATTAGCGGTTTCAACTCTATACTGAACCTCGACATACTTCAGAAAATTACTTGCTATGTGGACGACATTCTTGTGGCGGAGGCAACTTGGGCAGAACATAATTATATAATGGATGATTTCCTACAAATTATAGAAAAATATGGGGTCACCGTTAACATTACCAAATAGCATTTTGGAAATGCAAAAATAAAATTTTTAGGACATAACATATCAGCAGAAGGTATAACGCCAGACGAGAAGAAGATGAACGCTATTCGTAATATTCCTACTCCTTACAACAAGAAAAGTTTAAGGGGATTCTTGGGGTTAACACATGTTTACAAAAACTTTATATGGATAGACACTCTTGCAGCACCTAGACTATGTGCACTGACAGGAAAAAACCCACCCTAGATATGGCATAAACAGGCAGATGAAGAATTTCATATGCTGAAAGAGGCACTGAATAATGCTCCGATTTTATCACACCCAGATTTAAGTCAGGAGTTCTGTCTAGTTGCTGATAGTGCAAAGACGGGGCTGGGGGCGGTACTGTTTCAACATATTGAAGAGAATGGAAAGAAAATACATACAACAATAGCATTTGTAAGTAGAGTACTATCGAAAGCAGAAAAGAATGATTCCATAACAGAGTTAGAAGCTCTAGCCATAGTATTGGCATTTCAAAAATTTCGACATTTTCTGTATGGCAGAAAAACACAAGTATACACAGACCATAAAGCATTAGTGTCTTTAATCTCTTCAAAATTAATCAACGGACGTTTGGCAAGATAGATGCAAGTATTGCTGGAGTATGACTTTTCAATCACATACATACCAGGACCTGAAAATATTCTGGCCGGCGCATTGTCTCGTTCACGTCAGAGAATGGCAGAGTACCAGAAAATCAACATTGAAGCTGAAGAACGAACTGTCCATTATCTAAAAAACGTACCATTAAAAATTTTTATCACAAATGCTTTACAAAATTTATCTGACGAACAAAACCGAGATCAGAGCCTCCTCAAGATTAAACACAACCTTACTGACAAAACAAACACAGAAATTAGAAAAAAATTACATAGTCAAAGAAAATATGTTATTTGTTAAAAGTAATGATCATACTGAACAATATTTAGCATGCATCCCTGACAAATTATTAGTAAATGCATTTGGTATACCCACTTCAGCAGTGGAAATTTTGGACCAAAGAAATGCTATCTAAAAATTAAACAAACAGTACACTTCCCAAATATGGAGCGACGTCTTCGACGCGTCCTTAAAAGTTGTAAGAAATGCATACAGTTGAAACATGTGACATATCAGACAAGACCACCAATGTATCCAATTATTCCTGATAAATTAAGACAGATTGTTGCAACAGATATTTATGGTCCAATTCCACGAACAAGGAGAGGCTTCCCCTACATATTTGTTATAATTGAACAAGAATCAAAATATACTACACTTACACCTTTAAAGAAAGCCAATGGATTTACAATTTGTAAAGCATTTCAAAAGGACTTCATACAATAAGTTGTATGAGTGAAAAAGATCATCTCAGATAATGGGCCTCAATACAGATCGTTGCATTGGAAAAACACGTTAGACAAATCCGGCCAACATACCATGGAAGATTTGGGAACACTTTATAGACTATTTTGTGGAAAGAACCATTGCACTTGGGACCTATATCTATGAGACTTCCAAGAGGTAATTAATGAGACGCCACATAGTACCGCGACTTATCCACCAATTACAGTATTAAATAATATACACTCCTGGAAATGGAAAAAAGAACACATTGACACCGGTGTGTCAGACCCACCATACTTGCTCCGGACACTGCGAGAGGGCTGTACAAGCAATGATCACACGCACGGCACAGCGGACACACCAGGAACCGCGGTGTTGGCCGTCGAATGGCGCTAGCTGCGCTGCATTTGTGCACCGCCGCCGTCAGTGTCAGCCAGTTTGCCGTGGCATACGGAGCTCCATCGCAGTCCTTAACACTGGTAGCATGCCGCGACAGCGTGGACGTGAACCGTATGTGCAGTTGACGGACTTTGAGCGAGGGCATATAGTGGGCATGCAGGAGGCCGGGTGGACATACCGCCGAATTGCTCAACACGTGGGGCGTGAGGTCTCCACAGTACATCGACGTTGTCGCCAGGGGTCGGCGGAAAGTGCACGTGCCCGTCGACCTGGGACCGGACCGCAGCGACGCACAGATGCACGCCAAGACCGTAGGATCCTACGCAGTCCCGTAGGGGACCGCACCGCCACTTCCCAGCAAATTAGGGACACTGTTGCTCCTGGGGTATCGGCGAGGACCATTCGCAACCGTCTCCATGAAGCTGGGCTACGGTCCCGCACACCGTTAGGCCGTCTTCCGCTCACGCCCCAACATCGTGCAGCTCGCCTCCAGTGGTGTCGCGACAGGCGTGAATGGAGGGACGAATGGAGACGTGTCGTCTTCAGCGATGAGAGTCGTTTCTGCCTTGGTGCCAATGATGGTCGTATGCGTGTTTGGCGCCGTGCAGGTGAGCGCCACAATCAGGACTGCATACGACCGAGACACACAGGGCCAACACCCGGCATCATGGTGTGAGGAGCGATCTGCTACACTGGCCGTACACCTCTGGTGATCGTCGAGGGGACACTGAATAGTGCACGGTACATCCAAACCGTCATCGAACCCATCGTTCTACCATTCCTAAAGCGGCAAGGGAACTTGCTGTTCCAACAGGACAATGCACGTCCGCATGTATCCCGTGTCACCCAACGTGCTCTAGAAGGTGTAAGTCAACTACCCTGGCCAGCAAGATCTCCGGATCTGTCCCCCATTGAGCATGTTTGGTACTGGATGAAGCGTCGTCTCAGGAGGTCTGCACGTCCAGCACGAACGCTGGTCCAACTGAGGCGCCAGGTGGAAATGGCATGGCAAGCCGTTCCACAGGACTACATCCAGCATCTCTACGATCGTCTCCATGGGAGAATAGCAGCCTGCATTGCTGCGAAAGGTGGATATACACTGTACTAGTGCCGACATTGTGCATGCTCTGTTGCCTATGTCTATGTGCCTGTGGTTCTGTCAGTGTGATCATGTGATGTATCTGACCTCAGGAATGTGTCAATAAAGTTTCCTCTTCCTGGGAAAATGAATTCACGGTGTTCTTATTTCAATTTCCAGGAGTGTAGATCCACCAGAAATAATAAAAGAAATCATTAAATTTCCAGTTATTCCTCGAAAGCAAGAAAGACAAATCGTCGCTTCTGCCTTACGAAACATTCACTCAGCAGCAATGAGACGTAAGATCACTCAAGACAAGTCCGCCACAAAGAAACACTTCACGCTGGGCCAAAAGGTATTCGTAAAAACTCATTACCTTTCACATAAGAGTCAAAATAAATGGAGAAAACTTTTTGCAGTCTATAAAGGGCCAAAGATAATTTCAAGAATCGCTCACGAAAATGCCGTAGAGCTAACAAACCAAAAATCAGGTAAATGTATTGGCATGTACCAAGTGAGTCATTTAAAAGAACGCGAATGAAAAGAACGGTAGAGGAGAAGAAAGGGGAAGCGACAGCGGGGCAAAGGAAACATCATATCTTATACTAAATAGTAAATAAAAGTTAAATTAATAGATCAACAGAACAACACAAATAAGGGACACAGAACAATCCATAAAAGGATAAAGAAGTGTTAGGTCATAATCAGAATAAAGAAATATATCAACATAATCATTTTTGCCACTGTCAGATAATTTTGGGATTACATAAAATCAGAATTTTTTATAACAATAACAAGTATATGTAAAACCAAAACTGTAAATATTTCTACGTGTCAGAGGGACATCGCCACCAACATCAATCGCCAGCTCCCTCAACATCAGATGCTTCGAGATAGCGACAGAGAGGGTACATACATGTTGAGAAAGCATTTAGGGCAATGACAACGATGTGAAGACCAACGCCAGACTGGAAATGGAGGTTGCAACCAGGTTGAACTTCAGAAGAACAACGCGCAGCATGGGCATGTCATATGCCACGATACTGCTATTTCATGGACAAGTATGGGGAGAATCATGATACAACGAGACTACAAAGAAGGTAAAAGAAATAAACTCGTCAACTTATACACTCCTGGAAATTGAAATAAGAACACCGTGAATTCATTTTCCCAGGAAGGGGAAACTTTATTGACACATTCCTGGGGTCAGATACATCACATGATTACAGTGACAGAACCACAGTCACATAGATACAGGCAACAGAGCATGCACAATGTCGGTGCTAGTACAGTGTATATCCATCTTTCGCAGCAATGCATGCTGCTATTCTCCCATGGAGACGATCGTAGAGATGCTGGATATAGTCCTGTGGAACGGCTTGCCATGCCATTTCCACCTGGCGCCTCAGTTGGACCAGCGTTCGTGCTGGACGTGCAGACCGCGTGAGACGACGCTTCATCCAGTCCCAAACATGCTCAATGGGGGACACATCCGGAGATCTTGCTGGCCAGGGTAGTTGACTTACGCCTTCTAGAGCACGTTGGGTGGCACGGGATACATGCGGACGTGCATTGTCCTGTTGGAACAGCAAGTTCCCTTGCCGCTCTAGGAATGGTAGAACGATGGGCTCGATGACGGTTTGGATGTACAGTGCACTATTCTGTTTCCCCTCGACGATCACCAGAGGTCTACGGCCACTGTAGGAGATCGCGCCCCACACCATGATGCCGCGTGTTGGGCCTGTGTGACTCGGTCATATGCAGTCCTGATTGTGGCGCTCACCTGCACGGCGCCAAACACGCATACGACCATCATTGGCGACAAGGCAGAAGCGACTCTCATCGCTGAAGACGACACGTCTGCATTCGTCCCTCCATTCACGCCTGTCGCGACACCACTGGAGGCGGGCTGCACAATGTTGGGGCGTGAGCGGAAGACGGCCTAACGGTGTGCGGGACCGTAGCCCAGCTTCATGGAGACGGTTGCGAATGGTCTTCGCCGATACCCCAGGAGCAACAGTGTCCCTAATTTGCTGGGAAGTGGCGGTGCGGTCCCCTACGGTCTTGGCGTGCATCCGTGCGTCGCTGCGATCGGGTCCCAGGTCGACGGGCACGTGCACCTTCCGCCGACCACTGGCAACAACATCGATGTACTGTGGAGACCTCACGCCCCACATGTTGAGCAATTCGGCGGTACGTCCACCCGGCCTCCCGCATGCCCACTATACGCCCACTATACGCTCTCTTTTTTCCATTTCCAGGAGTGTAGTTTATCCAGGTCCCATCTCCTTAAATTCCCATCTTTTCGCAGTGTCTTCAGTTTTAATCTACAGGTCATAACCAATAGATTGTGGTCAGAGTCCACATCTGCCCCTGGAAATATCTTACAATTGAAAACCTGGTTCCTAAATCCCTGTCTTACCATTATATAATCTATCTGATACCTTTTAGTATCTCCAGGCGTCTTCCATGTATACAGACTTCTTTTATGATTCTTGACCCAAGTGTTAGCTATGATTAAGGTGTGCTCTGTGCAAAATTCTGCCAGGCGGATTCCTCTTTCATTTCGTACCCCCAATCCATATTCACCTACTACGTTTCCTTCTCTCCCTTTTCCTACTACGGAATTCCAGTCACACATGACTATTAAATTTTCGTCACCCTTCACTATCTGAATAATTTCTTTTATTTCATCATACATTTCTCCAATTTCTTCGTCATCTGCAGAGCTATTTGGCATATAAACTTGTACTACTGTAGTAGGTGTGGGCTTCGTATCTATCTTGGCCACAATAATGCGTTGACTATGCTGTTAGTAGTAGCTTACCCACATTCCTATTTTCCTATTCATTATTAAACCTACTCCTGCATTACCCCTATTTGACTTTGTGTTTATAACCCTCTAGTCACCTGACCAGAAGTCTTGTTCCTCCTGCCACCGAACATCACTAATTCCCATTATATCTAACATTACCCTATCCATTTCCCTTTTTAAATGTTCTAACCTACCTGCCCGATTAAGGGATCTGTCATTCCACGCTCCGATCCGTAGAACGCCAGTTTTCTTTCTCCTGATAACAAAATCCTCTTGACTAGTCCCCGCCCGGAGATCCGAATGGGGGACTATTTTACCTCCAGAATATATTACCCAAGAGGACGCCATCATCATTTAATCATACAGTAAAGCTTCATGCCCTCGGGAAAAATTACGGCCGTTGTTTCCCCTTGCTTTTAGCCGTTCACAGTACCAGCACAGTAAGGCCGTTTTGGTTATTGTTACAAGGCCAGATCAGTCAACCATCCTGACAGTAGTCCCTGCAACTACTGAAAAGTCTGCTGCCCCTCTTCAGGAACCACAAGTTGGTCTGGCCTCTCAACAGATACCCCTCCGTTGTGGTTGCACCTACGGTACGGCTATCTGTATCGCTGAGGCACGCAAGCCTCCCCACCAACGGCAAGGTCCATGGTTCATGAGGGAAGGCAACTGACTGTATGTTTCCTGTTTTTCTAGATACTGTCTCGGGTTTTGTCATATGTCATGTATTACTTTAATCGGGGTTTTCTCTTTCGGTTTCCGCGTGAGTGTTACGTCTGGCCTTGGTCCTACTTGAACTTTCTTAGACGGCGCGTGTTCGTGTACTGAATTAATGGTTGACGTATCAGTTGTTTCGCTACAGGTGTAATCGGTCTCCATCTTTTCTTCTATAGTTTGTATCAACTCTGTTCGAAGCTTTTCAAACTGATTTTTTTTGTAAGTTCTATCTTATTGATCCGCTGATCATATTTTTTCAGCAGATGAGTCCCACAGTGCTCAGAGCCATTTGAACCATTTGATGGTACTGATCCCCCATTGTACACAAAACGAGTAAGATCGTTCTTGCACAAGCAACGAAAAAAGCATACAAAAATTAAAAGAATGCAAAATTCCCAACATTGCAAAGCTCTACAGACGTTCTAAATATGGCGCGTCCTTAATGTGAGATGGTTTTACTAATTTCCACAACCAAATTCTGTCTAGAAATCTGGCAGAAAAACCAAAGAGATTCTAGTCATACATAAAGCACACAAGTGGCAAGACGCAATAAATACCTTCACTGCAGGATAACAACGGTGAAGTCACTGATGACAGGGTAACTAAAGCAGAGTTATTAAACACTGTTTTCCAAAACTCCTTCACGAAAGAAGACGAAGTAAATATTCCTGAATTTCAATCAAGAACAATTGCCTAGATGAGAAACATAGAAGTAGATATCCTCGGTGTAACGAATCAGCTTAAATCACTTAATAAAGCCAAGGCTTCCGGTTCAGATTGTATACCAGTCAGTTTCGTCTCAGAGTATGCTGATACAATTCATCCATATTTAGCAATGATATACAACCACTCGCTCACAGATGGATTCGTACCTAAAGACTGGAAAATAGCTGAAGTCATACCAATACCCAAAAAGGGAAATAGAAGTAATCGTCTGAATTACAGGCCTATATAAAAAAAATGTTCAAATGGTTCTGAGCACTATGGGACTTAACTTATGAGGTCATCAGTCCCCTAGAACTTAGAAATACTTAAACCTAACTAACCTAAGGACATCACATCCATCCATGCCAGAGGCATGATTCGAAGCTGCGACCGTAATGGTTGCGCGACTCCACACTGTAGCGCCTAGAACCGCTCGGCCACTCCGGCCGCAGGCCTATATCACTAACGTGGATTTGCAATAGGATTTTGGAACATATACTGTATTCGGACATTACGAAGTATCTCATAGGAAACGATTTATTGACACATTGTTAGAACGGTTTCAGAAAATATCGTTCTTGTGAAACACAACTAGCTCTTACTACTCATGAAGTAATAAATGCTATCGGCAGGGGATGTCAAATTGATTCTATATCTTTAGATTTCCAGATGGGTTTCGAAACCGTTACTCACAAACGTCTTCTAACCAAACTGCGTGCCTACGGAATATAGCGTCTGTTGGGCGACTGGATTCGTGATTTCCTGTCAGAAAGGTCACAGTTTGTAGTAATAGTCGGAAAGTCATCGAGTAAAACAGAAGTAATATCCGGTGTTCCCCAAGGAAATGTTATAGGCCCTCTACTGTTCCTGATCTATATTAACGACATTGGAGACAATTTGAGTAGCCGTCTTAGATAGTTTGCAGATGATGATGTCATTTAGCCTCTAGTAAAGTCATCAGACGATCAAAACGACTTGCAAAGTGATTTAGATAAAACATCTGTATGGTGCGAAAAGAGGCAATTGACCTTGAATAAGGAAAAGTGTGAAGTTATTCTCATGAGTACTAAAAGAAATCAGCTAAATTTCGATTATGCGACATATCACACGTACCTGAAGGCTGTAAATTCTACTAAATACTTAGGAATTACAATTACAAATAACCATGCTTGTCCACCCTATTCAGGAGTATTGCTGTGCGGTGTGGGAGCTGCAACTCGTCTTGTATTATCGCGAAATAGGGGAGATAGTCTCACACACGTGATACGTGAATTGGAGTGGCAATCATTAAAACAAAGGCGTTTTTGTTGCGACGTGATCTTCTCATGAAATTTCAGTCACCAGTTTTCTCCTACGATTGCGAAAACATTCTGTTGGCACCCACCTACATAGGGAGAAATGGTCATCATGATAAAGTAAGAGAAAGTAGGGCTCGCACAGAAAAATTTAAATGCTCGTTTTTCCCGTGTGCCGTTCGAGGATGGAACGGTAGAGAGGCAGCTTGAAGGTGGTTCATTTAAACTTCTGACAGGCACTTCATTGTGAATAACAGAGTAATCACGTTGATATAGATGTAAATGTGGTAGCAGTGGTACTGAATGCGGGTATCTAGGTAACAGGAAGTGAAGTGGGATGTTTTCTGGAAGTGTGTGACGATGCATTTCAGTTGAAATACGGTATGAACAGCCAGCGTAGGATGTAGTAGAAAATGAAGTCCACCGGCAGAGATGAAAATTTTGAATAGTAGTTCTTAAGAAATTCTTTACAACTTGAGTGAAAGAACAGAATGTAGGAATTTCGTCGTGAAGTGCGACGCGACATCATAGGCTGGATGGGGACAACAGTTTCAGGCTTGGTGGCAGAGGTTTAACTGACATCTTTAAGTGTAGGTAGCCGTGGGATAGCTGTTCCACAGAGGTGGAAATTCTGGTTTATAATACAGATTCAAGAGGACATTAGCTTTCAAATCCTAATGAGTTCAATGACTTTTACAATCTTTGGTTCGTGGCCTACTATAGGTTAAATAGTTTTTGACAAAGATATGATTTGGATGATATTCTAGAGGATTCAGTGTGGTTTATACGGAGGTAAATAAAATCTCGTTGGAAATGAAGTGGTCAACAGTCAAACTAATTCTAAAGAAAGGTGTGCACGGAATGTGGGACCAGGTTTTCAGCCGAGGCAGAGGACTTTGCGGATCCAAAATTCATGACGTAGATTAACGTATCAGTGATTTGCCTTGGCTGTGATACAAGAATATACTTCCTTTATAAATGCAGTGAGAATTATCAGGTACATAGGAAGTTGGGATTGTTGGAATGTGGAACGATTGGGATATGTATAGAGAGGGACCGAAAGTTTCAACAAATAGATTTCATAGAAGGACAGCCAGGTACAAAGATTAGGACATGGGCGAATGTGGATAATTCCCAAAAGAGGGAAACTATGCAAAGGTCCCTCGCTTAGAAGGATGCAGAATGATCAGCAATCTTGGGCTTTGAGACAACCTGGAAGAGGGCTTAGGTGCATCTCTTAGACAATCTGTAACAATTCTCAGTCAAGTATTAAAGTACATTTGAATACATCTACGATCCTTGAAAAATAAGTATCATATAATGGCACGCTCACACGAGTGTGTGTGTGTGTGTGTGTGTGTGAGAGAGAGAGAGAGAGAGAGAGAGTGTATGTATCTGTTTTTGTAAGGGATAAATGTTGAATAAATTTACCAAAGAACTACTTTCGAGATATGAATTACCTGCTGCACCACATCCTATAGACATATTCTAACTCCGTCATCATCTTTGGCTATAATGTCCCCAAATACAGGAGAAGTTCTCGTTACGAAATGAAATGCAGTTTAATATCGGAATGAAATTCTCAAAATACCTTTTCCCTTACTTCATTCTTTCTTTCTTTCTTTCGTTACTTCCTTCCTTCCTGCCTTCATAATCTGGTATTTGCTAAGGTTATTTGTTTTTAGGGTATGTTCTGTGGTGTTGTATTTTCCCATCCGATATTTCTATTAGATGTTCGTGTCACTTAATATTTGATTACAGGGAATTACAGTGCACGAAAGTTTCGAGATCCTTGGCACCATATTTCTGACTGTTAAACATCACAACCTCCGTCTAATGTTGTTATTACATGTAACCTCTGTTATGTCTGAGGTAGTTGTAATAAAAGCACTAATTGCCAATAAATATTACCGATAAAATTATTCTACTGTTTAACACGACGCATTCCCCTTGTACCTTCTAAAATGTTGCTTGAAAACAATTTGGTTGCAAAAATATACAGTTTGAGGCTGTATTGTAATTTACATCAAGAGTAGGCCTAAGTAAATAGAGTGTTACAATAAATCAAACCGCTTATTTGTCTGTGTGCTTCCTGCTTAGCTTAGTGCTTTAGCAAACATGTATTTTCAGCAGTTTTTTTTTTTACTGGCCTGGTCAGCCTACTTTTATGACATCGATGTCTTAGGCCAACTGTTAGTTTATGATGTTATTTTTGACTATTGGGGCATGGGAAAAGTACTGGAGTACTTACTTAGGAGTTCATAGTCATGTTTCAAGCAATAGTCTTACGAATATTTGTATATGGAAAATAACAGTACGGTACTTGACGTAGGCACTGCAGTCTTTTGCGTTTCTGACGGATTTTTCAGGTATTTTAGATTTCAAAAGAATATTGTGACAATTGGCAAACAACATGGATATGGAAAACAATTCATGTGACGCTCTGTTGTGTTTTAAACTGAGTGTGGGTTTATGATTGATCACTGAATATTTTACTAGTCCAGCAATCTGTTGGTAATGACATCGACAGCAGCTTAAACGAGTAGTTGATTCTATTTCACGTTTTTAAAGTTTATTGAGATAGTATTTAAAATAAAACTTATGTTTATCATGTCCATGTTACTAATTCTTTAAAAGCATGAGATAAGCAAATGTTGATTTTTAACTGATTATGAACAATATGTTTTATTGAAATATTTAAGTGAGAATGATATATAGCTTTAAATGAAATTTGCCACTGTAACTAGTGACCCAATCCATAAAGGATATTTTGAAGTCAGTAATGAAAATATAGTTAACAACATTTTAATCATTTTATACTATTGAGATACCTTTTTAAATGTGTGGCGTATTTTTTGTAACTAATTCAGGTCATTCAGTTACTTTTGATTACACCCCAGGTAGGGCTACAGTGTTATTTACCTATTTCATTTTGATTGTGGTTAAGTATTAGGCTTACTTTGGAGGAGAGAAGACGGAGCTATTCATTTTATTCTAATATTCCATTGAGAATGATATATAGCTTCAAATGAAATTTGCCAATGTCACTGGTGACCCAATCCATAAACGATATTTGAAGTCAGTAATGAAAATATAGTTAACAACATTTAAATCAATTTATACCATTCAGATACCTTTTTCAATGTGTGGCCTATTTTTTGTAATTAATTCAGGTCATTAAGGTACTTTTGAGTACACCCCAGGTAGGGCTACATTGTTATTAGCCTATTTCATTTTGATTGTGGTTAAGTATTAGGCTTACTTTGGAGGACAGGAGACGGAGGTATTCGTTATACAGTATGTTCTTATGCGTGTGTATGTTAGACTTGATTAGATTTACTTTCGATCCAATTGATCTGTAGTGAGGAGGTCCTGCAACATGTTGAACATGTCAGAAAAACCATAATACATGATAAATATTTAGAACTAAGACAAATAAACTAACGTACCTTCCACATTTCCCAAGTGGAATGATCGTCTTTTATTTTAATGAACCCTATATGAAAGGATCATTTTACAACAATCATTTCCTAAGATCCCATTAATGGACTGAATTTAAAATTTGAAAAAAATGCATTCCTCTAAAATACAGGCCTATATCACTAACGTCGTTTTGCAGAAGGGCTTTGCTACATATACTGTATTCGAAAATTATGAAGTACCTCGAAGAAAACCATTTACTGACACACAGTCAGCACAGTTTCAGAAAATATCGTTCCTTTGAAACAAAACTAGCTCTTAATACTCATGACGTAATGTGTATTATCGACAGGGGCTGTCAACTTCATTCCATATTTTTAGATTTCCAGAAGGCTTTCGAAACAGTTCACCACAAGCGTCTTCTAACGAAACTGCATGCCTATAGAGTATCGCCTCATTTGCGCGACTGGACTCGTGATTTCCTGTCAGAAAGGTCACAGTTTGTAGTAAGAGTAAGGTAATAAACATATAATAGAACTAATATATATATATATATTGAAAACGTGTGTTCCTGAATTATGCGCAAGTTTTTGTGCAAGAGTAAGTGGCTTTAAATCCTTGTGAAGATTATTCTTATTTGTGGTATTGATTCAACTGAGCTGTCGGTTTGAAAAAGTGATATTTTCTTAATGACAAATTTTACTAAGGCGTAAATATATTGGGAAGCAGTCGGTAGTATCCCTAGTTCCCTAAACAGGCCTGTGCAGGATGTTCTTGTATGCACACCACATATAACTCTTATTGCACGTTTTTGTGCCCAGAAAACTTTAACTTGGCTTCATGAACTACCCCAAAAAGTGATCCCATATGACATTATGGAGAGAAAGTTAAGCATAATATGCCAGTTTTATCATTTTTATAACCCCTATGTCTGACAGAATTAGCATTGCAAATAGAGATTTGCTTAGACACATCGGCAGTTCTGTGGTGTGCTCCTCCCACTTTTAATTTTATATCAATATGTGATCCCACCTCTTCTATCTGCTTGTCATCTTATGTTAGGCATATACTCATGGGACATGCCTTACAAGTTCAGATTCATATTATGGAAGTTACTTGAAACGTCTGCTCTGAGGTACCCCATGGCAGTCTAGAGCTGCGAGACTGCTGTGGTCGCAGGTTCGAATCCTGCCTCGGGTATGCATGTGTATGATGTCCTTAGGTTAGTTAGGTTTAAGTAGTTCTAAGTCTAGGGGACTGATGACCTCAGATGTTAAGTCCCATAATGCTGAGAGCCATTTAAACCATTTTTGAAGCAAATATCTTAATAAGTCACAATGGAAACAAAATTTTTGCACACATAATAGAAACAAAAAATATAAAGAACTATAATCACTCAAAACGTAGACAATAATGTAGGCACATTGATGAACCACAGCAAAATGAAAACATCAGATTACCCTCCATTCAGAGGCTGTTGCACGCAGCGACTGTTATTGACTTGTAAATAATAGATTTCAGCTATCAGTCGTCCTTTTGCAATTTTATTGGCCGATCTAGATTTTAGCTAGAAACTAGCCATTCTCGATGGATTATCATTTTCTTTCTTCACTCAACTGTGGATGAAGCCCGATCAACAGGCATTACATGCATTGATCAGAAATGATAGTGCATTGAGAATGGCTAGTTTCTAGCTGAAATCTAGAATTGCCAATAAAATTTCAAAAGGACTACTGATAGCAAAAATCTATTATTTACAAAACAAAACAAAAAATAGTTTATGGAAGCAAATAAATAAAATACAACACAACATTAAGCTGACTATGAAAATGGCAACAGAAGAAACGATATACGTCCTCGACACCATAATCACAAAATTCAACAATATACACATCTCCAACATTTTCAGGAAAAAGAACACTTATTGACATGGTACTAAAAGAAAAAAATCAACACCTGTAATAAAAATTAATTGTCATGAAGGGCAAAACAAGATTATGGAAATAGCACAAAATAGTGGATACAACACAGAAATTCACAGCTACAAAAGATATTAAACGAAAATACAAACAGAAGACAGCTAACAAAAATCAATCCAAATGTATCAGCAGTAAACAGCAGCGCATGATGGACATTCATAACAGTAAATTCATCCCTGAGCACAAACACAGCCTGGCGCATTATTAAATACCATAACTAACTCACAAGCAAAATCAGTAACATCCTCAAACAACCTAGAATTAATATATTCTTAAAGACAGATAGCCCAATATAAAGGAGCCTATAAACTAAATTAGAAGACGGATATGATTAAAATAGATCAAGAATTAAAATACAAAGCTGTAAATCTTAATTTATTGCACTGACTTCAAAGATATTAACACCAGATACAAAGAACATATAAGGGCACTGCTGAGTGAATGTTGGCACTACATATACTACGATTATTATTTATACATGCATTATTTATAACAAAAAATCATATGCACATTAAATCAAAATAATACACATCTGGAACTATTTACATTATACATGGTCCAGTCACATTAAGGTGACCATTGTCTACGTTTAATGTCAACTTGCAATAACCACTATCATACCGCATGATGCAGCAGTTGCAGTGGACGGTGTATACAGCATGTCAGGGGGACACAGACAACAGCACAGGCGTTGTTGTAATGTGGAAATGGAGGAATTTATCTCAGGTCCAAAATGCCATGATCAATGGCTATTCCGAAAAGACTAAGTTTGTAAGCTTTTTGCGTTGCACCATGATTGAAGTACACTGTGCATGGAAAAATGGCGCTATCTAACACCAAGGCTGAATCAGCTGGAGTGCACCACGGGCTGTAGCTGACAGGGGTGAATGACAGCTGTCGAGATGTGTACAGGCGAATAGACTTACAAAAGTTGAGCAACTGACCGCCCCGATTAACAAAAGGGCTATGAACGGTATCTCCTCAGCGTCCGTTTAGCGAATGTAGCTTTGTATGGACCTCCACAGGTGCCTGATTCATGCATCCATGCCGAATTCTGTGCATTGGCTGGAATTTGCATGCCAATTATCCTCCCCTACGTGCAGTTTGTTTTTTGTTGGCACAAGGGCATCTGCTAGCAGGATAATTCCACATTTCACGCACCTGCCAGTGCACATGCAAGGTTTGATGAACACCAGGAGGAATTTAGTCTACTGCCCTAGTCACCAAACTCGGCAGATTTAAACCCAATTAAAACTTTGTGGAACCACCTTGACTGGGCTGTTCGCACTGTGGATCCTCAACCAAGAAATCTACTGCCGCTGGCCACGGCACTGGAGTCAGCAAGGCTGCATACCCCTGTCGGTATCTTCCAGAACCTCACTGACTCTCTTCTTGCACCTTTTGCAAAAGGTGGTTGTTAAGGTATTTGACAAGTGGTCGCATTAATGTGACTGGACCATGTATAAGGGTCCTGATTGAAGTCAGTGGAGTGCATCTGGTCTCCTCCTTCATATGCTGGTCATCTGCACTGCAAGTCTCCTCTAGGAAGAGAGAGGGGACCGAATAATTTTTAGAAACTTACTGCCTGTCACCGGGAGTGAGAAAAACATGTTCAATAGTATTGGCAGCCAGCATGTAGGTGTTGAACTGAGTAACACTAATGGTTCTCATTATTGCATTACAATTGACGTCTATTTTCTTTACATTAGTTCTACAGAGCTAGTCTAGTGCACAACATTCTGCTGTAGTGCAAAGGATGATCTACGGTTACCTGATGTATTTGCTCTTCATTTACTACCTTCCATCTTCCTCCGCAGGTTCACTCGTATTTGTATCATCTTAGATATGTTGAAATGGTGCTTAAAATATGTTAGTGTTCTGTCTAATCAGACACCAAGGTAACCTGATGTGAAAAATTGAAGGACGAAAGTAACTTTCGCGTGATGTGTCACTGCTAAGTAACATAGTTCGATGAAACTTGGAACCATATATAGAAAGAATTGCTACAATATGACACACAACGTAACAGAAATAGATACGGAATGAGAGGAAGGGGTACAATACTTTTATTCAAAGACAGTAAATGCACTGAAGTCACCACTATTTATGATGGTCCCCAGAACATTATGAAAGATGGGGTGTGGTTCTTAATATGGTGTGAGGTAACCACGAATAGTGCTCTGCAACGTGCTCCCATGTTGTCACAAGGTTAGAGAAGAGTTCTGGTGCTGGAGCGCTCCATGCCTCAATCGGCGTGGTTAAAAACCTGTGGATTGTCTTTGGTGCATGTGAGTGTGCTGTAATACGTCTCCTGAACGTATCCCACCAGTGGTGATTGGGGTTTAAGTCGGAGGAACGGGCAAGTCAGTCCATTTGCAGAACGTTTTTCCACTCCAAGAGCTCCTCCACCAGCGCTGTTCAATGGTTTTCCGCACTGTCATCCACAAAAACGGAGTCAGAACGAGAGCATCCCTCAAAAAGTGCACATGGGGAACAGTACAGTGTAACAGTAACATTGACCAGTGAGCATACCGTGAACTAAGAGTAGGAAGTCACTGCGCCCTTGCAACATTATGTCTCCCCACACCATAACATCTGGACCATGAAAGAAAAGTATGTTCGACAATGCTGGACGTACCCTCATATTGTGAGAGATGGGATCGCGCAATACACCCAGGAACATTGTCGTGATAGGCAGTTTTAAAACTACAGAAAAGGACCACCCGAATAATAATCACATTTAGCACTGGGATCATTGCCAAAATCTGTTGAAAACGTAGGGGATTTTCGGGCTGACTGGCTCAAAATGACTTTTGTTGCTTAAAAGACGCGTTTCGGAATTTATCTATGATTCAATACACAGGAGTGATTAATACAGGTAGATATGGTATTTCAAACGTTACATCAAACGTTGTACCTACCTGCAGTAATCACTCCTGAATAACTGATGGATAAATTAATAAACGCGTTCGAATGTTCAAGTGTGTGTGATTTTCTAAGGGACCAAACTGCTGAGGTCATCGGTCCCTAGGCTTACACACTACTTAAACTAACTTATGCTAAAAACAACACCCACACCCATGCCCGACGGAAGACTTGAACCTCCGGCGGGAAGAGCCACGCAGTCCGTGATATGACGCCTCAAACAGCGCGGCCACACCGTGGTGCTAAGAAACGCGTAACATGAGCAACGAAGTTAATCCTTGCTTGATGTTTGACTTTTGCCATTGCAGCTTATTCAGCCTGAATGCAGAACTACTGTTTGTTTTAATTTCAAATTGGACATCGGATAAAAATTACAAAAGAAATATTTTTTTCGCGTCCTTTAGTTACAAATTAACAATTTTCGAATTTTTCCTCTACTTGTTGTTTGAATCCTTACTTCTTGGCAAATTTTATCATTGTAGATCAACGGGAAGTGCCATATAGGATTTGATGAGTGAGTTTGTGGGCATCAAAATATGTAACACAAATGACCGTTTCTTTCGATTGCATTGACTTAGAACTTTTTTTTTTTTTTACGTCACCAAGAGACCATAGACCTTCGTATGTGAGATATGTTCCAACTTGGTACGTATACCCATTCCTGAGAAAAAAGATTTTTAAAAGTCGGACAGACAGAGGAATAGCAAAGCGATGGGACCTGCCTTTGCCCAGCGTAGTGCAGCAACTCGACGTGGCATGGACTCAAGTTGTTATAAGTCTCATGCAGGAATTCTGAGCCGTGCTGCCCCTGTAGCGAAACATAACTGCGAAAGGGGTGCCGATGCACGATATGGAATACGAACTGAACTCTCGCCTGTGTTCCATAAATATTCGATGACTTGCATGCTGCGCAAATTGGTGGCGAAATCATTCGCTCAAACTGTCTACAATGTTCTTCAACCCAATCGCGGACAATTGTGGCGTGGTGACATGGCAGATCATTGTTTGGAAACATGAAGTCCATGAATGGCTGCAACTGCTCTCCAACTGACCGAAGATAACCATTTCCAGTTAAAGATCGGTTCAGCTGGACCAGAGAACCCAGACCGTTCCACGTAAAAACAGCCCACGCCATTGTGGAGCCATCTCCTGCTTGAACAGTGTCCTGTTAAAAACCTGCGTCCACCGCTTCGTAGAGTCTGCGCCACATTCGATCTCTATCACCAGCTCTTAGTACCTAAAACTGGGGCTCATATGACCACGTTATGGTTTTTCAATCGTCGAGGGTGGAACCGATATAGTCACGATCCCAGGATAAGCGCTGCTGGCGATGTTGAGGTGTTTGTAAAGGCACTCGCCTCTGTCGTCTGGTGCCCATTAACACCAAATTACACCACAATGTCCTAATGGATACAGTCGTCGTACGTCCCATACAGATTTCTGCAGTTATTTCATGCAGTTTTCGTGGTCTGTTACAATGACAGTTCTACGCAAACGCCGCTGCTCTCGGTCGTTACGTAAGGACATCGGCCACTGCGTTGTCCACGGTGAGAAGTCAGGCCTGAAAATTGGTTTTATCAGTACACACTTGACACTGTGGATCTCGAAATACTAACTTCCCTCACGATTTCCGAAATGAAATGTCTCACGCGTCTAGCTCCAACTACCATTCCGCGTTCAAAGTCTGTTAACTCACGTCGGGCGGCCATAACTACGTCGGAAACCTTTCCATGTGAATCACCTGACTACAAATGACAGCTCTGCCAATACACTGCCCATTTACGCTTTACATACGTGATACTAGCGCCATTTGTATATGTGCATATTGCTATTCCATCAATTTGTCATCTCAGTTTATGTGGCCCAAGAAAGATGTAATATGATTCCATAGTTCAATTTTAGAGAGAATATGTTATTCTTTGTCAGCAGAAGGCAGTAATTATTAGCTTCCTACTTTCACTGTAAAGTTCTGTGAACCAAATCTTGAAAGCAAAATTGAAAATTGATTTTGTATGCTTGTGACATCGTCATAAGAAGTGAATCAAGTGTCGCTGCTGGTCAGGTATTGGTTTCATTAATTTTGGTGATAAATGAGGACTGTCAAAGACACAGACCACGTGTGATTGTAGTACCTAGTTTCAAAGCTTTGTGCAGAAATACAGATCATGATTCAGCAAATTAGTTTTTTTTATTTTTTATTTTATTTATTTATTTATTTATTTCAAAAGGAGCAACACATATTACGGAAGTTAACTTTATAATGCTGACTTAAATGTGTTTGTCGTATGGCTGCGCTTCTTCTGTTTATTTTCCAATAAATCTGTTTGAGGGAAACTTATGAAGACATTTATTTCCATTAGACAGATTCGTAAGTGGTAAACTGCGTTAATTGCGAATGTTTCCGTGTAGAATTTTATGCTAGTTCTGGATCGTTATTATTGGTAGAGGATGTCATTTTGTTACGTATTTGTTTTTCCGCCTCCTTAGAGATATTGCGTATAAGAGGTATCTGTTTCTTTTTTCATTTCTGTTTACCTCAATGCTTCTCCTCTATTTGCAGTTAACAATTTATCGAAAACTGTATTGATAATGCACTGGCTATTTTATTCTCTCTTTTCAGTCCTCCTGTCAAGATAATGAGAGTTGTGGGGTATTTCAGCATAGATCTAGAAACTGCTTTTCCATTCATGGTGATCTGGAATGAGACAGAACTGGTTTTAGCATATAGTCCATAAGGAAATGTAAAATTGAAGTGCCCGATTCGGCAGCGTTGAAGCTTCGGCTCTTTCTGCTGTCGATTGTCTGTGCTACTATTGTTAATTGAATATGGTTTGTTCCTCTGCAAACTAATAAATAACGTCAGCAGTCTTGAAATTCCCTTCATTTATTTTAATCTGTACATTTCTTGTAACTTTTGTTTGTACCTAGCTGTATGGCTAATGGTAGCTTTACCGCGCATACTTCATACCGTCAGGATGCTTACTAATTTACGAATTACTGACTAGTAGGGAAAACGTAATATTCACTTGAAGATTACCATTAATTCTTTGGACTCTGTATTTCAGTACGTTAGCCTGAAATGTACATTTGTACAGTTTATATTTTTATATGTAAATTGTTGGTGGAGAGGGGAAGAAAGAAAAGGAAAGGGGAGAGATCACAAATATCACCTGCGTTGGGGCATTACTCGGAATCGGTGGCGACGAGTGAAAATATGTACCCGATCGGTATCCGAACCCTGGATCTCCTGCTTACTAGGCAGGTGCGGTAAGAATTGCTCCATCCTGGACACAGTGTTATCGCAACTGCACGGACTATCTCAGCTCGCCTCAGGGCCGATCCACACTCCCATAGAGCAGCAACTAGTTGCCGCCGCTGATCAATTCCTCCATATTCGTTCTTTAGAGATTTCAAAGGAGGTCGGACGTATTTGTGCATCCGTACTGAAGAAGGCGGAGTCATTGCCCAGCTAGGCCTAGCAAATTTTACGAATACAGAATCTGAAGCTGTTATACGTTATATGAAAACTGAAGGTGGAGAGTGGAAGAAAGGAAAAGAAAGGTGAGGGATCAATGCTGCCATCTGCACTGGGACATTCGTATACTTAATATTTTTTATTGAAGATACGATAGGTGCATGCTAATCGTATTAGGTTCGTTACAGTACATATACTACAGCACATTAAGAAATTACGGCTGTGGGACCCCATACGAATCAAATGATCAATTGTTCTTAACTAACATAATTACTTTTACATTACTTGTTCTCAGACAACAGTAGTGTTCAGATGTGGGGATTGTGTAATAGGGTCTTCTAGAATAAATTAGTGACCTGACATACTTAAGTTTATTTGAACGTATTATTGTACAGATCCCGCAGCCATTCCAGTAGTAACTTACAATTTTTTTTTTAAATTTACACTTACTTTTGGTCTTCGTACTGATTTCGGATCGTCAGGACACTAGAGGTTTGTCGCTTATACCCCCAAAGCACTGACTCAGATTCTTCTCC
This sequence comes from Schistocerca gregaria, assembly GCF_023897955.1. Taxonomy (NCBI): domain Eukaryota; kingdom Metazoa; phylum Arthropoda; class Insecta; order Orthoptera; family Acrididae; genus Schistocerca; species Schistocerca gregaria. The sequence continues at coordinate 241,606,973 of NC_064931.1, forward strand.
CTAAGCATCTTCACAGATAATCTTCAAGAGATTTCTATTTGTAGCCAGGACTGTTTGTTTAAGTAATTGTCTGACAGTGATACAATATTACTTTGCAAAACTGTTTGCTCTTACCGCCAATAGCGTATGTTTTATTTTCCCAGCCCGTACATGTCACCTCCTCCTACCATCGTATTCTGAAGATAGATCTACAATATCAAATTTAATGTATTTATGAACCAATGTGACTGAATCTGGCGGCATTTATCGGATTTCGTGCAAAATTTCTTCATGAGTTTGTGAAAGCCTGCAGCAAGCTCTTCCTTTACACTTCTTAAATTCTACCCGAAGAGTGTTATTTTTGATCCTCCAGTGTATATTAATTCCAGTCCCAAAGAAAGCAGGTATTGACAGATGTGAAAATTACCGAACAATCAGTTTAATAAGCCACAGCTGCAAAATACTAACACGAATTCTTTACAGACGAATGGAAAAACTGGTAGAAGCCGACCTCGGGGAGAATCAGTTTGGATTCCGTAGAAATGTTGGAACACGTGAGGCAATACTGACCTTACGACTTCTCTTAGAAGAAAGATTAAGGAAAGGCAAACCTACGTTTCTAGCATTTGTAGACTGAGAGAAAGCTTTGGACAATGTTGACTGGAATTCTCTCTTTCAAATTCTAAACGTGGCAGGGGTAAAATACAGGGAGCGAAAGGCTATTTACAATTTGTACAGAAACCAGATGGCAGTTATAAGAGTCGAGGGACATGAGAGGGAAGCAGTGGTTGGGAAGGGAGTAAGACAGGGTTGTAGCCTCTCCCCGATGTTATTCAATCTGTATATTGACCAAGCAGTAAAGGAAAGAAAAGAAAATTTCGGTGTAGGTATTGAAGTCCATGGAGAAGAAACAAAAACTTTGAGGTTCGCCGATGACATTGTAATTCTGTCAGAGACAGCAAAGGACTTGGAGAGCAGTCGAATGGAATTGACAGTGTCTTGAAAGGAGGATATAAGATGAACATCAACAAAAGCAAAACGAGGATAATGGAATGTAGTCGAATTAAGTCGGGTGATGCTGAGGGAATTAGATTAGGAAATGAGACACTTAAAGTAGTAAAGGAGTTTTGCTATTTGGGGAGCAAAATAACTGATGATGGTCGAAGTAGGGAGGATATAAACTGTAGACTGGCAATGGCAAGAAAAGCGTTTCTGAAGAAGAGAAATTTGTTTACTTCGAGTATAGATGTAAGTGTCAGGAAGGCTTTTCTGAATGTATTTGTATGGAGTGTAGCCATGTATGGAAATGAAACATGGACGATAAATAGTTTGGACAAGAAGAGAATAGAAGCTTTCGAAATGTGGTGCTACAGAAGAATGCTGAAGATTAGATGGGTAGATCCCATAAGTATTGAATAATATTAGGGAGAAGAGAAGTTTGTGGCACAACTTGACCAGAAGAAGGGATCGGTTGGTAGGACATGTTCTGAGGCATCAAGGGATCACGAATTTAGTATTGGAGGGCAGCGTGGAGGGTAAAAATCGTAGAGGGAGACCAAGAGATGAATAAACTAATCAGATTCAGAAGGATGTAGGTTGCAGTAGGTACTGGGAGATGAAGAAGCTTGCACAAGGTAGAGTAGCACGGAAAGCTGCATCAAACCAGACTCAGGACTGAAGACCACAACAACAACAACAGTGTATTCTTTCGAAGAAGAAAACAACATACCTTTTGTCACTGAATTTGCTTTATTTTGTAAAATATGATCATACATTAGCAGTATATCATTATTTCATGTAATTATTATATATTAATTCTGCTGACAACTGTCAGTAGGCGTACCATACAATGAAACACAGCATACCTTCCTTGCAGCAATAGAAGCACAGCGTAACAAAAAATATGTGTTACAGATTCTTTTAGTTATGTAAGTGTGGCTTCCATTATAGCTTCACACCATTACAAAGATCAACTAACTGTGTTAGGTTTTTTAATCACGACCACAATGACAATCTGATTTGCTCTGAGTCAATATTGTCTGTTGAAGTCAGGATTGATGGCTATCTGACAGTTGCATGTAATCGTCAGGTACAAAAAGTAGAGAAAATGTAGAAAATCAGTCATTATAAAACTACAGATCAGGTAACGTCTTTGCTGTTTGCATTTTTGTAGCAACACTTTGGGTGCTCCCTTCTGATGCATGCCACCATGGTTCATATGGCAGAAAAGTAATTCCTGACACATGGCATATTATTACCCAAGTTCATAGCACGTAATTAAGTTGGGAAATCCCCCACACCCCAAAAACGTTCACCATCCGTATTTTTTCCGAACTCTACCACTTCGTCTCCGGGAACTGTTGCAGTACGAATTCTCTGTTCGGATAATCGTGGTGCACGAGCGCATTGGCAGTGAACGCCCACCGTCTAGTCGAAAACTAGGGACAGCTCAGGCGTGCTCCACAGGGAGCTCTACAACCTGAAAAATGCGAAAATGTTTATCAGTTACACATCTTATCTATTTGTGTATTGCTATCGTGAGTAGTGATAAAACTTCCTTGAATTATAGTAATAGAGCTTGATAATTGGTTATAAGATCCGAAGACTGTTCCTTTATGATAGCTATTATTAGCAAAATTTGATGTTTTTATTCACATTTTGTACACTACGTAATGAAGGATGTATAAGGAGAAATATGCCCAAAAGTGATACTACAACTAATTATCAGCATTCCTAAAGTATGTAAAACTTGAATTAAGAAAGTACTTTCACATAATTACTTTTCTTCGCTATGTCTGATGAAAAATGCAGACCATAAATTTTTAGATTATAGTTCTCTTCTGATTAAAGTTAATCTAAGTGTATCCTTGTTGGAGGGTACGGGAAAATGTAGAGCTGTGAGTCTGGACATGAAGTAAAGTTTTATAACGGTGGCGTAATGTTCTCGCTGCGCATCGGCAATGGAAATTCTAGGACAGCTGGTAACAGTATTGTCCAAGTATTTCTAAAGATATATATAATGGGACGTATCAGATTTGGCACTAACTGATCAGATGATCCGTTATACCTAATGAGCATGCGTATGCCATATGTTCAGAGTTTTTCAGGTGATTCTACTGTATTGACTAAGTAATTGGAAATTACTGGAAAATTTTCGCTTAAAAACACTATAATTATAAATTTCGTCACGTAAATTGTATGATTATATGATAGCGGAACAAACACTGGTAGCAATTACTTCTGTTGAATATCTGGGAGTATGCGTGCGGAACGATTTGAAGTGGAATGCTCATATAAAATTAATTGTTGATAAGGAGGGTACCAGGTTGAGATTCATTGGGAGAGTCCTTAGAAAATGTAGACCATGAACAAAGGATGTGGCTTACAAAACACTCGTTAGACCTATGTTTGAGTATTGATTATCAGTGTGGGATCCGTACCAGGTCGGGTTGACAGAGGAGATAGAGATGATCCAAAGAAGAGCCGCGCGTTTCGTCACAGGGTTATTTGGTAAGCGTGAAAGTGTTACGGAGATGTTTAGCAAACTCAAGTGGCAGACTCCCAAGAGAGGCACTTTGCATCGCGGTGTAGCTTGTTGTCCAGGTTTCGAGACAGTCGTTCTTCCCGCGAACCATACGCGACTGGAACAGGAAAGGAAAGTAATGAGAGTGACACGTAAAGTGCCCTCCGCCACACACCGTTGAGTGGCTTGCGGAGTATAAATGTAGATGTAGATGTAGAAAGGGATTAAAATTTTCTCTTATAAACACTACAATTATAAATAACATCACATAAATGAACGAAAATGGTTACTTTCTAGGTGAGCGAAGAGGAAAGGGAAACGTTTGAAACGTTGAAATGCTCAGTGAGAAAATCTGTAAAAAGGCTGTTGAATTATGGAAGCTTCTACCAGTACAGGTAGTAGATGTTTAAAAGAAATCTATAGAAAACATGTGGGAGAAATAAGAAGTACGGGATAATTGCAAATGTGCTTTGATTCACCCTCGGTTTGACATTCTTGTCATTCGCGTTACTGTACCCGTGGTACTGTTATTTTGTGTGAATGGATTTACTGGTTCAGTCGCCTGTCTTTCTATTGGTATCAACTGACTGTTGTTGTTGTTGTGGTCTTCAGTCCTGAGACTGGTTTGATGCAGCTCTCCACGCTACTCTATCGTGTGCAAGCTTCTTCATCTTCAAGTACCTACTGCAATCTACATCCTTCTGAATCTGCTTAGTGTATTCATCTCTTGGTCTCCCTCTACGATTTTTACCATCCCCGCTGCCCTCCTATACTAAATTCGTGATCCCTTGATGTCTCAGAACATGTCCTACCAACCGATCCTTTCTTCTGGTCAAGTTGTGCCACTTCTCTTCTCCCCAATATTATTCAATACTTCCACATGACTTACATGATCTACCCATCTAATCTTCAGCATTCTTCTGTAGCACCACATTTCGAAAGCTTCTATTCTCTTCTTGTCCAAACTATTTATCGTCCATGTTTCACTTCCATACATGGCTACACTCCATACATATACTTTCAGAAAAGCCTTCCTGACACTTAAATCTATACTCGATGTAAACAAATTTCTCTTCTTCAGAAACGCTTTTCTTGCCATTGCCAGTCTACAGTTTATATCCTCCCTACCTCGACCATCATCAGTTATTTTGCTCCCCAAATAGCAAAACTCCTTTACTACTTTAAGTGTCTCTTTTCCTAATCTAATTCCCTCAGCATCACCCGACTTAATTCGACTACATTCCATTATCCTCGTTTTGCTTTTGTTGATGTTCATCTTATATCCTCCTTTCAAGACACTGTCAATTCCATTCGACTGCTCTCCAAGTCCTTTGCTGTCTCTGACAGAATTACAATGTCATCGGCGAACCTCAAAGTTTTTATTTCTTCTCCATGGACTTCAATACCTACACCGAAATTTTCTTTTCTTTCCTTTACTGCTTGGTCAATATACAGATTGAATAACATCGGGGAGAGGCTACAACCCTGTCTTACTCCCTTCCCAACCACTGCTTCCCTCTCATGTCCCTCGACTCTTATAACTGCCATCTGGTTTCTGTACAAATTGTAAATAGCCTTTCGCTCCCTGTATTTTACCCCTGCCACGTTTAGAATTTGAAAGAGAGTATTCCAGTCAACACAGTCAAAAGCTTTCTCTCAGTCTACAAATGCTAGAAGCGTAAGTAGCCTTTCCTTAATCTTTCTTCTAAGAGAAGTCGTAAGGTCAGTATTGCCTCACGTGTTCCAACATTTCTACGGAATCCAAACTGATCTTCCGCGAGGTCGGCTTCTACCAGTTTTTCCATTCGTCTGTAAAGAATTCGTGTTAGTATTTTGCAGCTGTGGCTTATTAAACTGATTGTTCGGTAATTTTCACACCTGTCAACACCTGCTTTCTTTGGGATTGGAATTATTATATTCTTCTTGAATTTTGAGGGTATTTCGCCTGTTTCATACATCTTGCTCACCAGATGGTAGAGTTCTGTCAGGACTGGCTCTCCCAAGGCCGTCAGTAGTTCTAATGGAATGTTGTCTATTCCGGTGGCTTTGTTTCGACACAGGTGTTTCAGTGCTCTGTCATCTTCTTCACGCAGTATCGTTTCTCCCATTTCATCTTCAGCTACATCCTCTTCCATTTCCATAATATTGTCCTCAAGTACATTGCCCTTGTATAGACCCTCTATATACTCCTTCCACCTTTCTGCTTTCCCTTCTTTGCTAAGAATAGGGTTTCCATCTGTGGTCTTGATGTTCATGCAAGTGGTTCTATTATCTCCAAAGGTCTCTTTAGTTTTCCTGTAGGCTGTATCTATCTTACCCCTCGTGAGATAAGCCTCTACGTCCTTACATTTGTCCTCTAGCCATCCCTGCTTAGCCATTTTGCACTTCCTGTCGATCTCATTTTTGAGACGCCTGTATTCATTTTTGCCTGCTTCATTTACTGCATTTTTATATTTTCTCCTTTCATCAATTAAACTCAGTATTTCTTCTGTTACCCAGGGATTTCTACTAGCTCTCGTCTTTTTACATACTTGATCCTCAGCTGCCTTCACTACTTCATCCCTCAAAGCTATTCATTCTTCTTCTACTGTATTTCTTTGCCCCATTCCTGTCAATTTTTCCCTTGTGCTTTCCCTGAAACTCTGTACAACCTCTGGTTCTTTCAGTTTATCCAGGTCCCATCTCCTTAAATTCCTACCTTTTTGCAGTTTCTTCAGTTTCAATCTACAGTTCATAACCAATAGATTGTGGTCAGAGTCCACATCTGCCCCTGGAAATGTCTTACAATTTAAAACCTGGTTCCTAAATCTCTGTCTTACCATTATATGATCTATCTGATACCTGTTAGTATCTCCAGGATTCTTCCATGTATACAAACTTCTTTCATGATTCTTAAACCAAGTGTTAGCTATGATTAAGTTGTGCTCTGTGCAAAATTCTACCAGGCGGCTTCCTCTTTCATTTCTTAGCCCCAATCCATATTCACCTACTACATTTCCTTCTCTCCCTTTTCCTACACTCAAATTCCAGTCACCCATGATTACTAAATTTTCGTCTCCCTTCACTATCTGATTAATTTATTTTATTTCATCATACATTTCTTCAATTTCTTCGCCATCTGCAGAGCTATTTGGCACATAAACTTGTACTACTGTGGTAGGTGTAGGCTTCGTATCTATCTTGGCCACAACAATGCGTTCACTATGCTGTTTGTAGTAGCTTACCCGCATTCCTATTTTCCTATTCATTATTAAACCTACTCCCGCATTACCCCTATTTGATTTTGTATTTAAGACACTGTATTCACCTGACCAGAAGTCTTGTTCAAGCTGCCACCGAACTTCACTAATTCCCACTATATCTAACTTTAACCTATCCATTTCCCTTTTTAAATTTTCTAACCTACATGCCCGATTAAGGAATCTGACATTCCACTCTCCGATCCGTAGAACGCCGGTTTTCTTTCTCCTGATAACGACATCATCTTGAGTAGTCCCCGCCCAGAGATCCGAATGTTAGACTATTTTACCTCCGGAATATTTTACCCAAGAGGACGCCATCATCATTTAATCATACAGTAAAGCTGCATGCCCTCGGAAAAAATTACGGCCGTAGTTTCCCCTTGCTTTCAGCCGTTCGCAGTACCAGCACAGCAAGGCCGTTTTGGTTATTGTTACAAGGCCAGATCAGTCAATCATCCTGACAGTTGCCCTTGCATCTACTGAAAAGGCTGCAGCCGCTCTTCAGGAACCACACGTTTGTGGTACGGCTATCTGTATCGCTGAGGCACGCAAGCCTCCCCACCAACGGCAAGGTCCATGGTTCATAGGTGAGGAGGGGGGGGGGGGGGGGGGAGAGGGGGAGACAATGTTGCTAACATGAAATTTGAAACATTATCGCACTGACGTAAACGTTGCACGCGGCTCAAGAGCGCACAGCTCTGCAAGTGTGCACCTCGAGTGCAATCGTCAATCGGGGCAGTGCCGACAACCGGCAGGTTTCGGTAGTGTAGTATCAGGCTAAGCTGCGGACGTTGATGCGAAGCGACCACTACGTAGAAAACGTTGTATTTCAAGAACCGGAAATTGCAGAGTGAATCAAGAAAACGGAGAACTGTACATTTGCTATCTTTTAAAAAGGAATGGGAGAATATTTTTTCTTTGTGCAAAACCGTGAAAATTCAAAATGTTTCATATGTGGCAGTATTCTCGCTGGTCAGCGGTAGTTTAGTATTGAACGCCATTATAATAAATTTCACAAGGACGAGTACAATTTATTGTCGGATCATGAGCGGATGGGGAAATTGACTGAGCTTAACAAGAGCGATTTTATGATACGAGATGAATCTGATGTAAGTTGTTGTCACGAGAGATGTGCGAGTTTATTTCGTCATGTCTCTCATCTAACTGATTTAACATTTTATGGGGCACTGTTTTCAAATTTTCAGGGCGCCAACAATGATAGCCCAGCGGTACGCGCAAGTTATGTGATTGCGCTTAATATAGCGAGAGCTGGAAAACCATTTACTGATTGTGAGTTCATAAAGGAGTGCATCGATGACGCTGCTGATTTACTTTGTCCACTGAATGTAAATCAGTTTCGAGCGGTCTCTCTTTCTCGGCGGACTGTAAGTCGTCGTATAAGTGCCATGGCAGATGACGTTTACCGTCAATTATGGAGTGCAGTGCAGGAGTTTATTGCATTTTCCATCGCACTTGATGAGTCCACAGATATTTCAGAGACCGCGCAATTAGTGATTTATATCCGCGGCGTGGACACTGCTCTGCACATAACAGAGGACTTTTTAGATATGATATATTTAAAAAGCACGACCACAGGCGCGGACATCCTAAAAGCCGTTGAAGTAGCTGTCGATTCAGCTGAATTAAAGTGGGAACGTTTGGTGTCAGTGACAACAGACTGAGCACCTGCAATGAAAGGGGAACAAATGGGATTTGTTGGATTGCTAAGAAAAAAGCTACAGCGTACAGAAGAATCGTTGTACAGTGTCCACTGCGTTTTGCACCAAGAAGTACTCTGTGAAAAAGCAGCAAAACTGGGAGACATCATGCAAGTGGCTATTTGGGCAGTTAATTATTTGAGATCCCACGGGCTTACACAAAGACAGTTCCACACATATTTAGCTGAAATTTGGGGAAGAGTACAGTGACATACCATACCACAGTGAAGGCCGCTGGCTTAGCCGCGGTAATGCACTCAAACGATTTTTTGAGCTGAGAATACCAATAAATCAGTTTTTAAAGGACAAAGGAAGGTACGATCTCAAGTTAGAAGATCCATAGTGGGTTGCAGACCTTGGATTTTTAGTGGACATTACCGGACACAAGAATGCATTAAACACAAGTTTCAGAGGGGAAAATCAGATAATTTGTGAAATGACTGAAACGGCGCAAGCTTTCACTAACAGGCTTGAGCTGTGGGAACGACAGCTTTTGTCAGGGAACGCAGTGCATTTCCCTACTCAGAATTGCAAAGAATATGTTTCTGTACTTAGTGCAATAAGCGAGGAATTTCTCAAGCGATTTAGGGATATATATTATATTTATCCCAAGCTTTTGAATGGTACTCGAGAACATTTGCTGTTTCTGTAGATGATATTCATCTCAATTTGTAAAGGGAATTAATAAGATCTACAGTGTAATTCTCGTCTGAGAGGCAAGTTCCTTTTGGAAAGACGTGTAATAGACTATTATCACGACTTTCCACAGCAAGAGTTTCCTCGTCTTCATCGTGAAGCCGCAAAGATAATGTCAATGTTTGGCTCGACATACGTTTGTAAGAGATTTTTTTCTGTTATGAAAATTCATAAGTCTCTGTTAAGAGCAAACATCAGTGATGAAAATTTACGTATCTGTTTGCGTTTGTCTGTATGTAGAAATTTTGTTCCAAACATTAAACGTATTGTAAACTTCACATGCGATAATTAAATAAAACGTATCATAGGTAATAGGTACTCTTTCAAGCCATGATTTCTTTCAAACACTCCTACTAACCTTATTCCTTCATTCAACAAAGCAAGCTAGGAAACAGAACACATTACGGTGGAAGGAGCGGTGAGACGGTAGGTGGGGAGGGGAGAGTAGCGGGTGGCCAACTTGCCCCTGTGTGCACGCAGAATACCTGGTAACTGCACACGAGAAAGGGAACTGCACACGTGCAGGATTCCTGCCCGCCCCTGTGTCTAAGGCTAAGGCCTCTGAATTCAAAAGGAAAGTTCACCACGGAGATGGACTGTCACCAACCACTCTTGTTCAACTTCGCATTAGTGAAGACTTTGGAATCTTTCTAAACTTTCTAGATTGGGACTAAGAAGAATGCTGTAGCAATAGACTGTTTGAGTATTATAAATTATATAGCCAAAATGACGGAAGATTTTGCAACAGCTGCAAAACACATTAGTGTTGTGAAACTATTAACAGAATAACATGGCTAGCAAAAATCTTATGAGGAAACGAAAGCAATGAGAAATATCAACGAGAGAAGACAAGATCTACTTCAATATACTCGGCTCAAATTATGAATTGGGATCTACACAAAAAAACGAAACATCGAGAATATTTTAAAACAAAAAAAATGTAGACTCAATGGAAAAAAACACAAAGTTCAGTAAAGTGGCCACATACGAAGAATGAATAATATCAGATAGACGAAATGCATCTTTACTACTGTTGTGTCCCTCAAGGACATACAGGACACAGCCTACATACAAGAGTGTGAAGCTGCCAAAAGCTGAGGGGCAACGTCGTTATGTCGACTCCAGTGAGGTGGAGCACATCAAGAAAACGTTATTCTTACCCTTGACGCCACACAAATAGTATCCTAGTGGGCATCCGCTGGCTAATCGTGAATGGAAGTGACAGACAGCTTCACTCAGCAGACGGTATCAGCACAGTACCTCAGGTAAGCATTAAGACTCATTCGCAGTCGCTGCCAAGATGAGTGAAACAGAACGTTCTACAAGTGATGTTAGTCATCTTTTAGTGGATTCAGGACTATAGCGGTGTTCAAGGATAGATCGGTGCCATTGATTTTTAAACATATAGTCACTTTTCACACACAACTTTCATATGCAAGTTACGTGTTGTAAAATCTTTAGTAATAAATCACTGTAAAGCTACATTACTAAATATCTAACCTGGGAAACAGTACCAATCTCAAGTTGTTAATCTAATGTCTCCCAGTGGTTAAAAAACCAACAGAAAACAGTATTTCATACAGTTATTGACGCTATTTAAACATTTAAAATGCAATCATATTCAGTTCAATAAGAGCTATAATCTTATGTTAAAGATTTAACGCAATAAGTCTAGTATTACAGTTACAAACTTTGATTATGTCTTGAGGCAGTGGAACTCATGGGGCGCAAATTACCAACACTACATTCATTCAGTATTTGAGATTGAGAGAACTAAGCTATTTCCAACAAACTCTGCACATAATTAAAAACATTTACGAAACTTTTTCTCGTTGACACCACCGCCCCTACCGCGCTCATACTGCGTTTTCGCTGTCCATGCAATAAAACTGCATTATCAAGCATGACGTTTTAATTTGTTACTTCTTTACTACTTACTCTATTCACAACCTATTTTGCATACAATATCCCTATATACCACTAAATGAATTGCAAAATTATATCAATGTACGACTCATAGTTCAGGAGATATGACGTTTTATAATCAGAGTTAGATTCTTTATAGATTCTGGAGTGGAGGTTTTATGATCGTTGCCAGTCTTTGTTGCCACTTTTTGCCACAGATGTGCCTAAACCTATCTAGGCCTGTGATGAAGCTGTGCAGCTGCTGCGTACAAGCAAGTCACCTTTTACCAGCAGCTGCTTTAGGTGGTAAGAGTTTCTCTTCATCCCACATTTATTCAGGCTGTTACAAAAAGGTACAGCCAAATTTTCCGGAAACATTCCTCACACACAAAGAAAGAAAATATGTTAAGTGGACATGTGTCCGGAAACGCTTACTTTCCATGTTAGAGATCATTTCATTACTTCTCTTCAAATCACATTAATGATGGAATGGAAGCAGCAACAAAACGTACCAGCGTGACTTCAAACACTTTGTTACAGGTAATGTTCAAAATGTCTTCCGTTAGCGAGGATACATGCATCCACCCTCCGTCCCATGGAATCCGTGATGCGCTGATGCAGCCCTGGAGAATGGCGTATTGTATCACAGCCGTCCACAATACTAGCACGAAGAGTCTCTACATTTGGTACCAGGGTTGCGTAGGCAAGAGCTTTCAAATGCCCCCATAAATTAAAGGCAAGAGGCTTGAGGTCAGGAGAGCGTGGAGGCCATGGAATTGGTCCGCCTCTACCAATCCATCGGTCACCGAATCTGTTGTTGAGAAGCGTACGAACACTTCGACAGAAATGTGCAGGGGCTCCATTGTGCATGAACCACATGTTGTGTCGTATTTATTAAGGCACATATTCTACCAGCACAGGTAGAGTATCCCGTATGAAATATTGATAACGTGCTCCACTGAGCGTAGGTGGAAGAACATGGGGCCCAATCAAGACATCACAAACAATGCCTGCCCAAACGTTCACAGAAAATCTGTGTTGATGACGAGATTGCACAATTGCGTGAGGATTCTTGTCAGCCCACACATGTTGATTGTGAAAATTTACAATCTGAATGAAGCCTCATCCGTAAAGAGAACATTTTCACTGAAATGATGATTGACACATTGTTGGATGAACCATTCGCAGAAGTGTACCCGTGGAGGCCAATCAGCTGCTGATAATGCCTGCACACGCTGCACATGGTACGGAAACAGCTGGTTCTCCCGTAGCACTCTCCATACATTGACATGGTCAACGTTACCTTGTACAGCAGCAGCTTCTCTGACGCTGACATCAGGGTCATCGTCAAGTGCGTGAAGAATTCCCTCGTCAATTGCAGGTTACTCGTCATTGTAGGTCTTCCCCAGTCGCGAGTCATAGGCTGGAATGTTCCGTGCTCCCGAAGACGCCGATCAATTGCTTCGAACGTCTTCCTGTCGGCACACCTTCGTTCTGAAAATCTTTCTCGATACAAACGTACCGGGCCATGGCTATTGACCCGTGCTAATCCATACATCAAGTGGGCATCTGCCAACTCCGTATTTCTAAACATTGCACTGACTGCAAAACCACGTTCGTGATGAACACTAACCTGTTGATGCTACGTACTGATGTTCTTGATGCTAGTACTGTAGAGCAATGAGTCGCATGTCAACACAAGCACCGAAGTCAACACTACCTTCCTTCAATTGGGCCAACTGGCGGCGAATCGAGGAAGTACAGTACATAATGACGAAACTAAAATGAGCTCTAACATGGAAATTTTCGGACACATGTCCACATAACATCTTTTCTTTATTTGTGTGTGAGGAATGTTTCCTGAAAGTTTGGCCGTACCTTTTTGTAACACCCTGTACATTTGGCGTTAAGCGCACTTTGTTAATACGACAAACATCCTACACTAGAAGTAGAAAACAAGAATAACCAAACACACAAGCATCAAAAAAGATCTAGAGTAAATGGGTACACAACCTGAAAGGACTCAAAACTGAAACTGCTTCAGGACACCAGTAGTGACAATTGGGATTTTTCAAGACAACAAAAGGATCACTGGTGCCAAATAATCATATGAATGACCTTCATGATACAGTGATTTGGTGAAAACTATGTCGTTTACATGGAAAAGCAATAAATGAGAACGAGTGTCAAAATGTTAACATGGCAATCGTAGTCATTAGATGGCAGATAAAGGTTAAAATAGACACATAATGACAGCCTGCTACGACGGCATTCCTATTCTAAAATCAGAGTGGGTACTCCTGCATAATGTGCTAAGTAGCATATGATAAAGAATGGACGTGGTGGTGAATATTTCAGACACAGTCTACGGGATACGTATAGAATGTATTTCACTCTTCCTAGAAGAGACATTATGTTCACAAATGAATGTAAACTTCCTCTCCCTCAGCAAACAGTCTAGAAGCAATACTGCATGAAAATCTAAGGAGGAGTCAGCACGTAACTTCAGTATGCAAGAGATCATCAGCGGATTTTCATGCCGTTCAAAAATATAAGAAGCGCATCCCTCTTGACTCGAAAAAGAAACTTGTATAGGCAGTTATATTTGCAATTCTTTATTAGCGTGATGTTATACTGCAATGTCTTTCTCAGGAAAGCTCATGGTGCTTAGAACTGGTTATGAACTCCTGTATTAGATGTGTCTTGGATGTTGGACTCTTTAATCACGTACTACCATAAATGCACAGTTATCCTCGCTGTGTGCAGATAATCTCAGAGACTTCCATACCTTCTGTCTTCTTCAGTGTCTTATCAGTGTACATTGTCCCACATGCATTTCCCTCGACCATAAAGCTCTTGTCTTATAAATATGGTGGAATCATCCGATCCCATCAGAGCAAAACTCTTTCTGTCTCATTGCATCGTTCAGCCACTTTCTGGAAGTCCTCAGTAGCGGGGAACCGGCTCTTTGATAAACTTTCTCACTACGTTAGAAAAGTAAATAACACCACCAGATGGAGAAGAGAGTTAATTACGCACAATGACTAACATTGTCCTTGAACGCTCTTGTTACCCCTTCTCATCCTTCTTACCAACTAGATCTTTGTCCTCATTACGTAGTATTCTTACCTGGTGTAGTCTCCTTACATATCTTTAGGCAGAACTCGCTATACCAAAATACATCTATTTTGTAAACCTATAACTTCATTGTATTTACAACTTTCCTTAGTGTGATGATTGTTAATATTATAATTGTTATTATTACTACTAGCGGCAGCAGCATCAGCAGCAGTGCAAGTACAGCGAGTATTAACTTTATTAGTTCATTAGTTTAGGGGCCTACAGGAAAATTAAAGAAACCTTTGGAGAAAGGAGAAAGACATGCATGAATATCAAGAGCTTTGATGGAAACCCAGTTCCAAGCAAAGAAAGGAAAGCAGAAAGGTGGAAGGAGTATATAGAGGGTCTATAAAAGGGCGATGTACTAGAGGACAATATTATGGAAATAGAAGAGGCTGTAGATAAAGATGAAATGGGAGATACGATACTGCGTAGTGAGGAGTTTGACAGAGCACTGAAAGGGCTTAGTCGAAGCAAAGCCCCCGGACTAGACAACATTCCATTAGAACTACTGACAGCCTTGGGAGAATCAGTCATGACAAAACTCTACCATCTGGTGAGCAAGATGTATGAGACAGGAGAAATACGCTCAGACTTCAAGAAGAATATAATAATTCCAATCCCAAAGAAAGCAGGTGTTAACAGATGTGAAAATCACCGAACAATCAGTTTAATAAGCCACAGCTGCAAAATACTAACACGAATTCTTTACAGACGAATGGAAAAACTAGTAGAAGCAGACCTCGGGGAAGATCAGTTTAGATTCTGTAGAAATACCGGAACACGTGAGGCAATACTGGCCCTACGACTTATCTTTGAAGAAAGATTAAGGAAAGGCAAACCTACGTTTCTAGCATTTGTAGACTTAGAGAAAGCTTTTGACAATCTTGATTCGAATACTCTCTTTCAAATTCTGAAGGTGGCAGGGGTAAAATACAGGGAGCGAAAGGCTATTTATAATTTGTACAGAAAGCAGATGGCAGTTATTAGAGTCGAGGGACATGAAAGGGAGGCAGTGGTTGGGAAGGGAGTGAGACAGGGTTGTAGCCTATCCCCAATGTTATTCAATCTGTATATTGAGCAAGCAGTAAAGGAAACAAAAGAAAAGTTTGGAGTAGGTATTAAAATCCATGGAGAAGAAATAAAAACTTTGAGGTTCGCCGATGACATTGTAATTCTGTCAGAGACAGCAAAGGAGATGGAAGAGCAGTTGAACGGAATGGACAGTGTCCTGAAAGGTGGGTATAAGATAAACATCAACAAAAACAAAATGAGGATAATGGAATGTAGTCGAATTAAGTAGTAAAGGAGTTTTGCTATTTGGGTAGCAAAATAACTGATGATGGTTGAAGTAGAGAGGATATAAAATGTAGACTGGCAATGGGAAGAAAAGTGTTTCTGATGAAGAAAAATTTGTTAACATCGAGTATAGATTTAAATGTTAGGAAGGCTTTTCCGAAAGTATTTGTATGGAGTGTAGCCATGTATGGAAGTGAAACGTGGACGATAAATAGTTTAGACAAGAAGAGAATACAAGCGTTCGAAATGTGGTGCTACAGAAGAATGCTGAAGATTAGATGGGTTGATCACATAGCTAATGAGAAGTTATTGGATAGAATTGGGGAGAAGAGGAGCATGTGGCACGACTTGACTAGAAGAAGGGATCGGTTGGTAGGACATGTTCTGAGACATCAAGGGATCACCAATTTAGTATTGGAGGGCAGCGTGGAGGGTAAAAATCGTAGAGGGAAACCAAGAGATGAATACACTAAGCAGATTCACAAGGAATTAGGCTGCCGTAGGTACTGGGAGATGAAAAAGCTTGCACAGGATAGAGTTGCATGGAGAGCTGCATCAAACCTGTCTCAGGGCTGAAGACCACAACAACAACCACAGTTACTATTATTTACTCATAATGTCGCTATAGACACAAAAATCATTTTATTACTATTTGTCGCAATAAGAACGTTATTTCTTCGGTCAATATGATGAAAAAAGGTACCATTGTGAGAATCCGTGGTCCA
The DNA here is from genome assembly GCF_023897955.1 of Schistocerca gregaria. Taxonomy (NCBI): domain Eukaryota; kingdom Metazoa; phylum Arthropoda; class Insecta; order Orthoptera; family Acrididae; genus Schistocerca; species Schistocerca gregaria. The sequence goes on from NC_064931.1 coordinate 241,623,180, forward strand.
ATATAAGAGAGGGCCTGGAGACCCTAATCAGATCAGATTAAATAAATGAACAAATAAAACAATACGAAATATGAAAAGTGTGCCATTTGAACTGACACATCGCCTTTTACAGGTAAAAGACCAACCACCTTAGTCATACTAGCATGTTTCTCGATATGACTATAGCTTCAATCGTACAGTACTCTCTCGTACTTACTATGTTCCATGGGAGGTCAAAGATCGGGTCATAGTTTGTGACAAAGGTATTATATGTTAAGATATTTCAGTACAATGTATACTATCTGAAACGTGAACAATATTCCTCCTCAGTTCAGAGAATCTCTTCCACATTTAATTTTAACATCACAGAAATAGTCATTGTTTTCTTCTGCAACGGATCTGGGGATACTCCTGGACCATCACTTAGACTGAACTGAACACTCAACTGCAGTACGTAAAAAGGTACCAGCATTGCTTCATTCACTACAGAAATGTAAAAAAAAATATGTGCTCTCAAGCTTAAAAAGAAACTCGTGTCGTCAGTAATACTCCCCATCCTTCTTTATTGTGATCCTGTTCTTCAAAGAGTTTCGTATGAGTCATCACGATGGCTGTACCTGTCGATGAACGCTTGTGTGTGACACATTGCGATGTACGGTATTTCGACCGTATCAACCTGCCTATAAAAATAATAATCGTGGTTACGTGTGAATAAGCGTAGAGATCATTATTCCATGTGTCTGCTGTATTATCCTCTTAATCATTGCACTCTCTCCTATTTATCTTCAACCCTTACATTCTATCTGAACAACGAAGCAGAAATATTCGTTCGCAACAGAGTAAAATCCAATCTGTACCTTTACACACGCCTGCCATAAGCGTTTTCTGTATCAGGAATCGGAATTTGGAACACTGTTCGTCAACATATTGGAGAAATTAAAATTCTTTCAAACTTTAGGAGACAGCTAATGGCCTACATTCTATCACAACAGCTTTCTCTTCTGCAAGTCACTCTCGTAAATCCTCCCTGCCCCACCACTATTACCTCCTGTGTGTCTACAAAGATCTCTACTGAAATTCTCTTCTTTCAACATTCTCCACTGTCATTAAACCTCCCACCTATTTTAATACCAAAAAATGCCTGCAGGTTCAGTGAGGTTACGGAAATAAGTTTCAGAGCTAGATATTGCTATTGTGTAGAAATTAGTTTCTGTCTCCATAACCAAGTCATAAATGTGACAGATTGCTATGAAGAGGTTTTGAGTTGATTTCCATCTTGTGCAAACAACCTTCATCTAATGACTGGAAGGAAATGAGTTCCACCTAGTCTACTGAAGCAAGCTGAGGAGATACTTGAATGGGAAGTAGCACCTATGATTTGGTTTTAACGGTCGAAAGAGGGATGTGCTAATTGTCTACCCCCCCTCCCCCTCCTCCTGCCCAATTTTACTTCCTTCCCAGCTCTCACTAACTCTCAATAATGTTCATGTATATAGGTTGTACCAGTCATTGCTTCTTTATCTAGTAGCGTGGAATGTATTTAATTTAAAGTACGCGAGAGCGTTGCTAGTCCGTTAGTTGCGCAACAGCACTATCTCTAGAAAAAAAGGCAGACGATGGGCAAGCAACAGAAATGGAGTGAAGATATACTGACCACTGCAGGGCTGTGCAATCGTGCTGGGGGCTGCCATCTTCAACATTGTCTGGCTGGTTATCCGTCTCAGCCCCGCCTCCTCTCACGCCTCCTCCACTGTCCTCACGTGGATGCAGAGGAGTGTACTGCACATTTGACTCCACAGGTGCACTGAAACAATGTAAACATTAGAAGTCAATTCCGGAAGTATCTAACAGAAAGACTATATTTGAAGGTTACTCTTTTATTTGCGAATAAATTCTCATATCTTACAAAATAAATCTTACTTATTTTACACTAGAATTATTTGAATCACAAGTTGGCGTCCCCAAAGGAATGTACAGGATCTACGTCTGCACCTTCATCTCCAATCTACAGACATACTCCACAAGCCACCTGCAGTGCGTGGTGGAGGGTGCCCTGTGTCACTAATAGTCATTTTTTCCCTGTTCCACTCGAAAATAGGTCGAAAGAAAAACGACTGTCTATATGTCTCCGTATGAGAACTAAATTCTTTATGCAAAATTTATGTTGGCGGTAGTAGCATCATTCTGCAGTGAGAGTCTTACGCCGGTTCTCTAATTTTCTCAATACTTTATCGATGTCCATTTTCTTGCATGGACGAGGACCTTCAGCTAACGATATATATCAAAAAAGGTACAACCTCAGCTCTATATTGAGAATGTCTTTACTCTATCACACGACTAGTTTCCGCGGCACATTAGCGCCATCCTCAGGCCACATAACTGCTAGAAGAGTATTTGAGTTCCTTGCCGCATTTACTTTGGTACCCTTGTTACTAGCACACATGGGCTAGCTTTCATCGGGAGTCTAGACTCCCGATGAAAACTAGCCCACCTGTGCTACTAATAAGGATCCCGCAATAAGGAAATCAAATACACTTTTGTCAGTGGTGGGGCCTGAGGATGGTGGTAGTGTGACGCCGAAACTAATCGTGTGATAGAATACAGACATTCACAAGATACAGCTGTGGTGCTATTTTTCTCATGTTTCTCAACAGTGTACCTCCAAAAGAACATCGCCTCCCTCCAGGGATTGCCATTTGAGTTTCCTAAGCATTTCACTAATACCAAGGTGTTTTTCGAACCTACCGGTAACAAATCTAGCAGCCCACCCCTGAACTGCTTCGATGTCTTTAATTCATCCTACCTGGTGTGAACCCCAGGCATTCGAGCAGTACTCAAGACTAGGTAGCACCTGCGTCCTATGGCTGGTCTTCTTTACTGATGAACTTCACTTTCCTAACATTCTCCTAACAAACCGAAACCGACCATTCACCTTCCCTACCAGAAACCTTACGTACTTGTTCCATTTCAAATCACTTTACAAGGTTCCGTTCAAATATTCAAGCGACGTGACTATGTCAAGCAGGACACTAACAATGGTGTTTCCTATTCATCCTCATTCACTTATATTTTTCTACGTTTAGAACTAGCTGCTATTCATCAGACAAACTAGAAATTTTGTCGAAGTCATCCTGTATGTTTCTACAGTCATTCAACTTCGACACCTTCCCATGCATCACTGCATCATCAGCAAACCACTTCAGATGATAGCCCAACCTGCCTGCGAAACCATTTAACATATAGAAGATAACAGTGATCCTATCACATTTCCCTGGGCACTCATGACGATACCCTTGTCTCTGATGAACACTCGCTTTGAGGTCAATGTACTAAGTTCTATTACTGAAGAAGTCTTTGAGCCACGCAGATACCTGGGAACCTATTCCGCATGCTTGTACCTTCCTTAACAGTCTGCTATGGGGCACGGTATCGGACGCTTCTCGATAATCTAGAAACATGGAATTTGCCTGTTGTCCTTAATCCATAATTCACTGTATATCATCTGAGAAAAGGACTAACTGAGTTTCGCAAGAGTGATGCTTTCTAAAACCGGATTGATTCGTGGACGTAAACTTTTCCATTTCAAGGTAATATATTATATTCTAACTCAGCAACCGATGTAAAGGATATTGGTTTATTATTTTTCGGATCCATTCTTTTACCATTCTTATATAAGGCAGCCACATGTGATGTTCTTCTATCGCTTAGAACTTTGCGCTGGGCGAGAGATTCGCGATAAATGCAAGCTAATTAAGGGGCAATGCCGTAGAGAACTCTTTGTAAGACCGAATTGGTATTCCATCCGCACTCGGCGACTTATTTGTTTTCAGCTCTTTTAGTTGTTTCCCTAAGCCAGTACAGGATTAGTATTAAACCCAGTTGATACCTATATTGGTTACCAATATCTCACCAGTTGTGCCATACTGAACTTGAAGGACATTGAATTGTGACAAGTCGTGTTACGTGAAATTTCTTGAAGTGTCGATATTTTATCACTTTATACGGAAAGGAAAACTTACTTTAGAACTGGACAAATTTTGACTGAATACATATACATATTAACAATGCTTAGGTTCTACTGTAACGTTGAAACAGTGTTACGTGCTTAATATGAAAATGTGTGTTGCCTGCTGCGGTATGGAGAACTACTCTGGTAAATGTAACTCATGCAGAACAGAGATTGAAAATTCGACAAGGAAAAAGTGTAATGAGAGTGCCTACCAACAGAGAAATGTGTGGGAATCATTTTAAGGAATTTAAAATTATGGTTTTTCCCCAATTATTTATATATGATTGTGTGATACTTTAAATCACACAATAAATTCTGCATTAACCAGATAAGGTTAGAATTATGAAACTAAAAACAAGAATTATTTTCAAAGATAAGTACATTGCAAAGCCATATATCGTAAGTGTATGATGCATCAACCTAAATTAGACTCTGACACATTGCCTGCAGAAATAGAGAATATGAAAATATTAAGATTACTTCGATATGAATGAGTTGAAAAAGATGTTAATATCTAATAGTTTCTGAAGCACTGAGAGATAAATAAATTATTCACATTGACACAGATATAATTTATGGTTTAATCTGAGATACCTTAGGTTATATTTTCTTCTGCTGAAAGCTGGTCACCTAGAACAAAAATAAAATGTACTTGACATAGTTCACAGTTGCATATGAATGTTTTGTGATCAATATATTACAAAATGTAGAGCTCTGATATTTTCAAAATTACTGAAATAAGTAGTCTTACTATGTATTATTTACAGTATATAAGACGGGAAAAATTATTTTTCATATGTGTCTTGACTTTACAAAATTGAATGATTCTAATAGTAAGTGGCTAGCTATTTTCGCCGAGAAAATTTTTTTTGTCGGGCTGTAACGTCACTAGATAATGCGCGATAACATTCGTTGCTATACAACCTGCAGTATTGGAGCTGGATGCTGTGAAGGTAACCGCAAGTTGGGTTATATCAATGAGTCATGCACACCTGCTGCTACTGCAGCGTGTGAACGCACCAGCGTGTCACTTCGAGCGACTGTATATTCATGCCACCTATGAACCTAAATAAATGATGTTAAATATTATTCAGTCATTTTCAAAATCGGTACACTACCTTTTGTTATTCAGGAGAACATTGTATAAAAATTTCAACATTGTAATTATCATAGTTTCGTAATATAAAAATCAGACAAAATTATTATTTGTGTCTAATATTGTTGTGGGAATAGATGTTTGTGAATGAGAGTGTGTACGTTGGACATTCGTCAGATTTAAATGTTGCATTATATATCGTCTTACGTAACCCACAAGACTTACACAAGCCTGTCGTCGGAAAATGATCCTATGGAATTTACCCACTTTGCTGATGAGGCATGTCTAGGTGTGATTGCTAATGTAACGTAGCTGCCAGAAAGCCAAGCTCCTAGAACAAATAAACGTTGCTGGCTATGGGTCAAAACTGGGGTTTGCTTTCCTACTACAGCTCTCCAGAGGAAAACACTCCGCATTGGAGCTCAGCAGGACGAGGTTAAGCCTGCATGAAGCAGCATGCAGAACGTTCACCTGCACCTGTCGTAGAGAGTTCCACCACACCTGCAAACTCCCTATGAGGAATCAGTCCCAAATTGCCCCTTCAGATTTCACCACTTCTGCGAAATGATTTCTTTCCTGCTTCCTCGCCTCTAGTTGTGGCTGTTTCTACTCCTCACTATGTATGAGCAACAAACAAATATTGGTAATTCATTAGCAATCATTAATATCTCCTCACCCCCTGGTGTCGCCTTTCCTCTCCACTTCCCACCTGCTGCCATGCCTCTGCCGATGTCTTCCACCCTCTCTGTATTTCCACACCGTCCATCTCTTCTCCCAAAGAATCTTTCAGCGTCTCCCTGTCCTAGATGATGTGCTTCGCCCCAAGATTTATCCTTCATTCCAACTTTGATCCTCCTCTTCGTCTCTCCTTATCCCTAGGACTCCTTCTCCTTTCTCTCCCCCTCTACTGTTCCCCCCGCCTACCCCTGTCCTTCCTGCTTCTCTTTTCCCAGTCCTTGTGCTCCTTCATGGATTGTTCCCTTCTCCACCCTCCACACGTGTCCTGTCCCTTGGTTTGCTACCGGCTCCCCCTCTCTTCTGCCCCTTCCTGCTCCCTCGTCCCTACCGACACCCTCCACTACTTCCTCTTTCCCTCGTCTTTGGCCTCGCATCTCTTGGTAGGTCCTTTCAGTTTTAATCCAATTGCTCTTCGTCGTGTTTTGGTGCTTCCCGTGTGCATTACATAAGTTCACTGTGTTTAAGTATCATCGTCCCAAGTGGCTTTCGTACTGTGATCGCGTCTTTATTTGTGCTCTCTGTGCCGCCAGTGTTTATGTGCTACGTCCTCGTGGAGTGTAATTTTATCTGTATGTGGATTTTATGTAAATGTGCCTCGTCAAACTACTCCTTGCTCGTTTCTTTAACTACCACTGTTTTCCCCTCCTCTTGTGTCAACTTCATCTGTTATCCCCATATTTTATGTATTTCACGGTTCCTCTTCGATATTTTACACAATTCCTTGGCTGAAGAACGGCCAACTGTGCCACTGTCAGCCCACCTCTCCCCATATTGGGTAGGGGTATGAAATAACAATACTTAGCGCCAACATTGCCATATGTAATAAAGTGGCTAGAATATAGAGCATGGTATTAGAAGTGTTAATGAAGGCAATATGTTTACTTTTATAGCGTGTTAATAAGATCTGTGGCGTTTGGAGGTGACAGAGCTGCTTGGTTTCAGACTGCACTCACTTTATGTTACCGTCATGCTATCTTATTGGCCCATGGTAGATGTCTGAGTGTCCAACATATTGGATTTAAATTAAGACTATGTAAACCACAAATTTTGCTTCCTTGTATTTTGGTGTTCGATCTTAATAGCTTCTATCAGGTAATAATCTGCACATGCTCCCGAAATAGCATTTCTTGAAATATAATTTATTGGGATGTCCTATCTGGAAGCAATGTGCCGAGTTGAGAAAATCATTCCTTTCTAAGCTTGCAATACAGAAATAGAGCACTGAAAAGTTTTGTGCGACACCCAACTTCAAACACAGCCAACTGACACTGTTACATCTGTGTTAAAATTTTCACTGTTTCCCCACATTCAGTCACACAGCTGCTACCCCTCATGACGTCACTTGACCAAAAGTGGGTCAGAGCATCATTGAGTAACAGATAGACATAGGTTCCGGAAGTGAGTCGGATCTTGATTAATAAGGCTGTGGTTATCTTCGAAAGCTCATGTTTTTAACTAAGATACGACGCGGCATTAAAACTACAGAACATTTTATACTTCGTCTTACAACAAGCACCAATTACTACACAACAAAAATTTTAGCTACCTACAAAATTACTTTTTAACTCGAAACATAGGCCATGAAGTGAAAGACTGGCAGCCAAATGAATATCTCAGTGTAGGACACTGTTAAATTTTAATGATCTTTCATTACTTTGGTGCGCGTGTGGTGTCAGCATGACGGATTGTCAATCCTCTGCGCCCGGGTTCGATTCCCGGCTTGGTCGGAGAATGTTCTCCGCCCAGGGCTGGTTGTTGTGCTGTTCTGATCATCATCCCATCATCCTCATCTACTGCAGGTCGCCGAATTGGCGTCAAATGGATAGACCGCACCCGGCGAACCGTGTGCCCGACGGTGGGCCCTAGCCATACGACATACAATTAAATTAAATTAATTAGTTTGGTATTAGAGTTACTAGTAGTTGCGTCTAGATAGGCTTCGCTGATGCATCGTGCTGCACGGATAGCCATGTCTGGAGCAAAAATATATTCTGTTAAGTAACGGAAAACTTGTAAATTATCAGTTCTGTCGAACTGTCACGAAGATATGTACACAAGTTTTTCTCGTTGCTTTGCGCTGCTTGTAAACAGCAAGAGAATTGCAAAGGCCTCACAATGAAATTTTCCGCAGACTGCTGTGGACCTGAAAGACATCTCCTATAAACGACTTTCATGTCATGTACTAATACGCGAGTTGCTAAGTACTTTCCTGACTCAAATGCACTATAGTAAAGTTTCCCGTTAGAAAAGTGTAGCTTACTGTTTGGCTGCGAAGTGCCAAACATTTTTGTGCTGAGCACTTTGAACGTTGAGTCACGTCGGAGAATTATGTTCCTTGACGTCGAGGTTTGAGTTCGCTAGGGTAGCGTTGATGGGCAGACAGCACACTATTTGTTTCCTTCTGGACCTGTAAACACCTTCTCCCTGTTGCCGAGTTGCAAAGCATAGATATTTGTCTTTAGTTATTAAAATGAGAATTTTCAAGCTACATCGTCCAGCATTTTTGGCGAGACGTTTTCTCTACTGACATAAGAATATTTTACATGAATTTTCAGGTTGGTTTGTGGAAGGTGCTCTGCAACTGCGTAGTTCATTTACGTCTTTCTTAGAATAGGGATCAATATCTGGTTTTCATTACTTCACCCGACCGTATTAGTGGCTCCTCGTATTACTTTCCCAGTCATTACTGTTTCAGAGATTATTATGAATATAGGGTTACGTTTCTACATTTGTAAATGTGTGGTTCTGCACACCGGTGTCTTCGTTAGAGGACATTTGTATGGCTTATTAATGAAATGTTCTGTTTATTTCCTGGGTAATATTCAAATTTAAATTCGAAAGTCATTTTCCAATTCTCCACACTATGATGCTCGTCCGCAGATACTATAATTCAAGCTTTGTTTATGGAAGCACAACGCTCACTTGAAACGTATATGAAATACTACTTCACAAAAAAAGGTGAAGCACTTAGAGGACATGGTCGAATGCCAATATAATTTCGTATATGTACCTACCATCGGCAGGTATGTCTATGATTAGAGTTACAATTATCGTGATAGGTAGAACAGACATCAGAGTGCAGAAGAGGTGTCGGTGGTTAGTCTTGTTAACGGGCCTGGAAGGATACGTGAGGGGCGTGAACGGCGTCAAATGTTGCGTGATCACTGTGAAACACATAAAAATGCAGCGTACTCATATGAGGCAACGTTATTAGCACCTGACAGTGTTTGAAAGGGGCCTCATTGTGGGTCTCCATTTGGCAGGCTGTTCGAATTTTGCAATATCCATATTTTGCGCTTCTAGATCTAAATGTTTACTCTGGAACTTGCAATTAAGTACCTGACAGAGGATTTGTCGAACCGTTCCACTCTCTAACGGGACGCGGGAAAAACGAACATCTTTCTATGCGAGCTCTGACTTCTCTTATTTTATTATGATAACCATTTCTCCCTTTGTATGTGGCTGCGAACAACATATTCCCGCATTCGGAGGAAAAAGTTTGTGTTTGAAATTTGATGAAAAGATCCTGCCGAGACGGATAAAGCCAGTGTTTTAAATATTGCCATCATAACTCGTGTATAACATTCATGACATTGTACCACTTATTTCGCGATAATGTCGAACGAACTGCCCTTTCTTTGAACTTTCTCGATTTCCTCCGTCAACCCTATCTCATGTGGATCCCATACAGCTGAGCAGTATTCCAGAAAAGGACAAAAATCATAGTGTAGACAATCTCCTTAGTAAAGCTGTTGTATTTTCTAAGTGTTTCCCAATAAATCGCAAGATCTTTTCAATGTAAGTTATTCGTAACTGTAATTCCTAAGTATTTAGTTGAATCGCCACCTTTAGACTTGTGTGATTCATAGTACAACCGAAATTTAACGGATTCCCTTGTGTACTCATGTGGATGACTTCTTATTTCTCATTAATTTGAGTCAATTTTCACTTTTCGCACCATAAAGATATCTTGTGTGACTAATTTTGCAATTTCTGTTGCCATCTGATGACTCTACAAGACAGTAAATGACAGTACCATTTGCAAACAATTTAGAAGGGCTGCTCAGAATGTCTCGTAATTCCCTTCCGTTGATCACGAACACCAGACGGCATACGACAATTTCATGGAGAACGCCAGCTGTTACTTCTATTTTACTCGATGACTTTCCGTCAGTTACTGCTAACTGTGAACTTTCTGACAGGCAGTGAAGAAACATTTCGCTTAACTGAAACAATATTACGTAGGTGCGCAATTTCATTGGCAGTCGCTTGTGGCGGACAGTCAAACTCCTGCTGGAAATATGGAAATATGGAATAAATGAGACATCTCTTATCGAAGGCATTCATTGGTTTATGAGAGTAAAGGGATGGTTGTGTTTAAAAGAAAAATATCTTCTGAATCCATGTTAGCTGTTTGTCAAAAAATAGTTTCTTCGAAGTAATTCATAATGTTTGAACACAGTTTATGTCCGAGAAAACTACTGCAAAACAACGCGAGACCGCTACGGTAGCAGGTTCGAATCCTGCCTCCCGCATGGATGTGTGTGATGTCCTTAGGTTAGTTAGATTTAAGTAGTTGTAAGTTCTAGGCGACTGACGACCTTAGAAGTTAAGTCCCATAGTGCTCAGAGCCATTTGAACCTTTTTTTTTTTAATTCAGCAGATTACTTTTGTTTTTGTTTCGTTTCTTAGGTATTAGTGTGACCTGTGCAACTTCCCATCCTTTAGATACAGATCTTCCGACAAGTGGCAGTTTTATGTGAGAGCTAATTAAGGAAGTATTGTAGCGGCATACTCTGGAAGGTACCTAACTGATACACAATCTGGATCGGAGGTCTTGCCTTTCTTAAATGATTTAACTGCTTCAATACACCGAGGAGGAGTTATTCATGTTTGGGGGTGGCCTTGTTTCTAGTTCTACAATATTTACTTCATCTCTTTTTTGGTGAAAGAATTTTGGAAAACCGTGTTTAGTAACTCTGCTGTAGTGACATTGTCATCAGTAACACTAATACTGCTACAGCGCTGGGCAATGAAGGTACTGATTGCATCTCGCCATGGTGTATTTTACATGTGATCAGAATCTCTTTGGCTTTTCTGGCAGATATCGAGACAGAGTCTCGTTGTGGAAACTATTAAAAGCATCTGGCATTAATGACTGCACTAAATTTCTATATTCTGTATAACTTCGCAAATTTTGTGATTTTGCGTTCTTTCAAATTCAGCATGCTATTTCCGTCGCTTCTGCAACAGTTTTCTGACCTGTTTTGTGTACGTTCGGGAACCAGCACCATCTTTTATTATTTTTTTGGTACATATCCCTCAAATGCTGTTGATACTGTTTCCTTTAGCTTAAGCCATTTGTGGTCATCACTTCCGTATTCAGACGGGAAGAAGCAGAGACTGTCTCTTATCAACGTGTCGAGTGAATTTTTATCCGCTTTTGAAATGAATACATTGCTCGCTTATTTTAGGTGGATTTGGATGTTACGATAATCTTACTACAACAACCCTGTGGTCACTAATCCATGTAGCCGTTATGATACTCCCTATTTGATGAGGAGTATTTGTTCCCTAGAGATTGAGTACGTTTCCGCAACCACATACACTGCTGGTGGACTCCTCAACTATAGTGAGATTCATCAACGATCTTGGTTTGCACAGGTCTAGGCACGGACAGGATTTGCGTTGTTACCTTTTCCAAGCGCCTGCTGCAGTACGCGCATAGACGTGCTTCGCGCAAAAACAGCGTATATCCTGCAGAATGTGTGTCTCACTTGCTTATACAGAATTTGTCTCCTACCGCCACCATCAGCAATCACAACTTGCAAAAAATGGAATATACTTCACTAAATAGCTCAGTATAATCATGTCTGATGCTCGCATTGGCTACGAAGTTCATAGCTGAGCGCTATGAACACTACTGAAGGCTCATTGACTGCTGGAAAATGTGTGACATAGGGGCGCAGAACAAGCCTAAAATCGCCCGTCGTCGTAGTGACTCTAATTATACCTGTTAAAAAAAAATTCTGAGAATTCATTCAGTAAGATTTCAGACGACGTTTTATGCCTACAAAGGCCTTTAAAGATGTATTTTCCATAAGATATCGGTGGTAGATTGAAGTCACGACCAACTATAATTGTGAGTGGGGTGCCTGTTTGAAATGTGACTCAAGTTTTCTTGTTGTGCGATTATAACATCTGAGTCAGGATGGGGTAAGGGGGAAGGGGGTGGACGGTAGAAGGAAACACTCATTAATTCCAGTTTACAACTATAAACTCTATCCATACTAACTCACAGGAACTATCTGTTCTAATTTCACTATGAGGTAAAGTACTTCTGACATTTATAAAGACGCCACCACAAACTGTAATTAATCTACCCTTTCTCAACATGGATAGGTCTTTTGTAAATATTTTGGCTGACCTTATGACCGTCAGCAGCCAGCTTTATCTACCTATAGCTTCAAAGCTTTCTTGGCCCCGCGTTTCTATTCCAACACAGCCACGACAATTTACAAATATAATACCAATTGTTGCTAGGTCGATGCTTGTTCTGTGATTACCGTGCATCCTATTAGACTGTCATCCTTTCTGCAGTTTACTGAGATCCTCAAACCGTTGATGTTGGGGCTATCGCACACTGCCGGCTGCTGCCCAGCGTGACATCAATAACGCAGGACGCTATGCGTGCAACTCTTCAGTAGGGCATAAAACAGCCTCCTGCAAACCGTCACCACATAGGGTTACTGGAGTGGGGCGTGACTGCTTCGCATTACTGAAAACATAATGTTGAAGTTGAATACAACATTTCCTCCTGTCAGCAGTGCGTCAGTGGTCTCACCAGCCGATTGCCACTACCTCTCATACTACTGAGTTCCATCTGCACTTGAAACGCCAAAAAATTACACCCAGGCTGTCCAGTGCACTCGTCACGGTCGTTAACCCATCCACCAGTTTCGACCTGGATGTGTGTCGCCTTCCTGTCTCGTAAGATAGAGTGCTATGAGTTAAGCTATATGAGCAGATCGAATCTTTAACAACCGCTCTTTGACCATAAACAGTGATACTCTCTACAGTGGACACATTACAGATATCTGGCTAATGTTTTTCAAACTAGTGAAATCGATGCCGGTTTAGCAGACAGTTCTTAGTTATAAAACGTAAGTAGTTGAGAAACACATGCCTCAAATGCAGTGTACACTCAAGACCCATTAAGTGCTCAAAAATTCCATGCCAACCTCTCTCTATCTTGAAGCACTCAGACAATGACCCTTTAACTTTCACACAACTTTCACTTTAATGGTTTGGTACATCCTATAGTATTGAAAATGTACAGTCAGCAATATTGTCATTATTTAAATCTATGTCACTGAACAGGAGTAACGTGCAAAATAAGAATAATAAATGAAATGATATTAAAACACTTACCTTCCGTAATAAAAGGGCAAACGAGATCCGTTATTAGCCTGTAGTGCTGTACTCTCCTGGCTGATGGAAATTTTAGGCAGCTCGCAGCAGGCTGAGACGGCTCCCCTTTCAGGACCTGAGACGGCTGTCAGTTTACCTGCTTCTACGTTTTGCAAAGCAGGTCTTTCTGCAGATGGTTGCAGGTTTGCATTGTATCCCGCATTTTCTGAAGAAGATGGGGACCAGTAGGAAACAAGACATTGAATGTTTAGAAAGAAAAGGTTTTTCTGTTCTGGTACTGTTCCTATCGGGAGCTGCTTATGATATTGCTGCAATTGGTGTTGTTGGTAATTAGCCAGCACAGCAGATTGTCCTTCTTTCATTCTGGCAGGCGTATCACCACGTTGTGCAGTCCTGTTGCCATCTTCAACTGTTAGTGGAAAAGGTGAAGGTGCGGTGGCTTCTGGTGTTGATGGCAGATAACTGTAGACATGAGTCGCTGACGAGATTTGGTTTGACTTGTCACATTGCTGCTGTGGCAGATGGTGAAGCAGTTGCTCTTCATGTCCTTCCGGTTGAAGAACATGATCCTGAAAGACTGAGCCACTTGCATCTTTAGGAGTGTAGGAGCCGATGTTGTCAGTTAATTGCGTTTTATGAGCCAGGCTTGTGCATCGCTGTTGAGTAGTAACTGGTTCAAGAAGAATGGCTCTGTTCTGCTTTTCATGACTACCGTGGGCTACTGAACATGGAAATGCAGTTCCACTAATTTCATCAGGAATAGGAGTGAGATGCATGTTGAACTGCAGCAAATGGGTAGCTATAGCTGACATATAACTTGCGTATGGTTGTGGATTTAGCCGCTGGTGATGAGACTGGCCACCTGACATTGCGGTTGACACTAGCTTTATATTTTCTTTTTGTAGGGCATCAACTCCATCGGCAGAACATAGTGTTCTAGCCGCAGCTATTGAGCCCTGTAACGGAGTAGACTGAGGAATCTGGCAACACATTGTGAAGTGGCAGGTGCAGTGGTACTGAGATGTTGGCAATCCTGCTGCTGCTCATTTCTAGTGCTGTTAGTGGCCTCCGATTTCATGCTCTCTATAGCTTCCTTCCAAAGATCTACTTGTGGCGTCGCAACTAGTGCGAGCGCACAGTTTTCTATCAAATATTTACTGTGAAATGTAGACAGACTGTAAAGTAGCCATCAGATTAGCATATGTGCTGTAGCGGGCAGATTACCGGTGTCCGTTCGTCTGACGTCACGACCATATGGCATGTCTGTACCGTGAGAATGTAAGACCTGTGCGCTAACTAGCCGCGTGTATAACGTGGAACTTTCATCTTTAATAACTTCTAACTGAGGAACCTGAGGAAATTAAAAGTTAATATACTAGTTTCTGTTATGAATAAAAATAAGTCATCCAAATTTGAGCTTTGAAACCTGCATATTTTGGAAATTAGAAAAATCTTACAGAAAACGCAAATTTCTACAATTTTCGAGTCTAAGTAAATATCATTATGTATAGATCACCTTCAGTGACCATCCAACTATGAAACAAAATCACCTTCCGTGCTTTTGTATTTATTTTGAGAATTTTACTTTTAGAAATTCACCTATAACTTTGTTAAAACCATAAATGTTTTGAATTTTTGTGAACAGTTATTTTATATGAGTAGGTGAGAGTGAATGAGTGTGCCTGAGTGAATGAAAGAGGGACATTCGCCATTCTTTGCAAGTGTATAAAATCTAGGTTGGAACTCGCAAGTGTTCAGACGATGTAACCGTGGGAACAGAGTCGCCAGTGGTTCCCCATCTTAGTGAATGTCGGATGTCCAAGAGTGTATGGTATTGTACAAGCAGCCAGAACGTTCGCGAGTATTTAAATAATTTCTGGAAATAAAGTAAAGTCTAGTTTTCCTTTCGGTTTGTTAAATTATACAGTAAATTTTGTGTAACAAGAAATCATGACGTAAATGATTCAGAAGTCATGACTGGTGCGTGCTAGATTTTGGCGCGAGGCGCACCCAAAGAGTTAATTCTGATTGGCTGTGTGATGTGTGAGCCAATGAGATGCGAGGACGGTTAGCAGACTAGGAGAGTGAGTCGCGAGTGGATGAGGAGTCGCGAAGGAACTGTGATCGAGAAGAGACATGCTTGATGTGTCCTCGCGAATAATGTGTAAAATGAAGTCATAAAACGGCTTCATCGGTTCGGTACTGTGCGATTTGAGACTGGAAGAGTCCAGTAACGCGTAGAGTGAGTTTGAGCGAGTTGTGACTTTTCGTTCCGCGAAAGACGCGAGTAACTTTAATAATTAAAAGCGTGGCGGTACTTCGTAAACTTTTACTAAGTGCTTATGGCGAGCATTAACGTTAAAAAACGAACTATTATTGAACATCGACTGCAAACGTGTATGTTAGAAAATCGTCTGTGTTGCAGTTAAGTAAATTCCGTAACTTTGAAAGCTAATTCTGGCGGGGTTTGAGTGTGGATAGAATTGTGAACTGAACTTTCTTCAAACGTAGATTAGCGGGCTGATGATCAGGCTTAAAGACAATAAAGAGCTTAAATAGAATTACCAACTTCGCGTTCTCGTTTGAGTAAACAATTACTACCATTCCAATAACTCAATTTATTTAGGAAGATTGCTCATAGATTGTATTTCAGCAAACATGTATCGCGGCCTCCGGTGAGCGGCTATTAAATTGCAGTTTCTTCAACACTGCTTTTCTGCAATTTTTCCAGTAGCTGCTATCAGGAGAGGCGAGTGCAGCAACTACCTAAGAAACGAGGTAGGTGGATTTTCTTTCAGGGAAAGGAAACTGCGCGATAAGAGCCTGACCCGTCGCATACTGTTTCATTTTCTTCTGGACTAACCAAAGATAGTTCACAAGAAAATGTGCTAATGTCGTTATCTACTGTTCCATGTAAACGAGAATTGCTTTCATGATGTTCCACCTCAGTTTCTGAGTTATGCTGACAGAAACCTAATTCGGCGCCACTGCAATGTGTAGTATCTGCAGTACAAAAGATTTTGTTAGCAATCTCACCAGATGAATTCACCTGTATGTGTGATATAGTATTAGGTACTGAACCAGAGTTAACGTTGCCTTCGTCTACTTTATTCAAAATATCTTCGAGTTCTTCGATGATTGTAGATTCAGCATGCTGTGAGTCACAGTTTTCTAATATGAAATCAATTGCGAGCGACTCATCATCCACCGGATCAGCAACACTGGGAAGAGAACATACAGAAATACTTGTTAGTTTAGGTATAAACTATTTGAGTGAGAAGCTACATAACAATGGATAATGTCACATAAAAAAGAATGCAAGAAGCTACACTTGGTAATTTAAGCTATGCAATCATAGTTGATTATTTTGACAGGGAAAAATCACTTCTGGGGTACTACAACGCTCTATCTTATGTCCACTATCCTTTCTTACATACTGTGTAATCCACTTTCAACCTAATATATAAAAATAAGAATTAGTTCTTTATGCAGATGACATTGTTATTGTAATCAGTCCAGTCACACATTCAGCAACGAAATAAAAGGTAAATAAAGTTCTTAAAAGCGTTATTCAGTAGTCCTCTGCAAACGCTCTCACTCTCAGTTCTAAAAAGATAGATTTTTTTTTGTTCTGCGCATCTACAGGTACTACACCATACAGCAGTGGTCACATTTGCTGACGAGATACTTAGTAGGATGGAATGTAACATTTTCAGATATCTTATTGATGGGAAATCAATTTTAAAAGCATTTGAACTTCCAAAGGAACTTCTGTTTTTCGAATCGATGCCTTCCTTGGCGAAAAACAAATTAGTAAGTTAACATAGCTGGTATATTTCCATTCAAAAATTTTGTGTGGAATAATGTACTGGGGAAACTCATTTTTAAGAATGGAAATTTTCATTGCTCAAATTCATGCTGTAATTCTAATATGTGGTGCTGATCAACGAGCATCTTACAGACATCTGTGTCAGGAACTAAACATTTGAAGTACTCATTCATAGTATACGTATTCCGTCGTGAAGTTCGTTGTGAATAACAGATTGCGGTTTAAAAGGCGCATCATTGTACATATTACAACACCAGAGTAAATTATTACACATAAAGGTTGTATTTAACAAAAAAATATTTGGAGATTGCTGCCACTAACATTTCTGATCATTTACCCAGTGATACAAAATGTCTAACAGACAGAAAAGTTGAATTTGAAATCAAACTGAAAAATGCAATTTTATCAAAGAAAAACATGGTTGGAGTCTGTGAATGTTGTATGAAATGAATTGTTGATGATGTACAACAACCATCCACAAATTATTTGCGGTACACCATCAAAACTTTATTTTACAAACTGAAAAAGTTTCTGCTTCACAGCTCCTCCTATTCCGCAGATGAATTCAAATGTATGTATGTATATATAAAACCTTGTAGATGGTCAGCGTATAGGCGTCTTTGTATATGAATATATACTGCGAATATAAAAAGACTCGTTCCACACCATAACGATTAATCGTACGAATAATCCAAGGAACATAAAACTAACGAACTAAAAAAGTACCGTTTGAACAGTCCTTGAAGATCCAATGGTACCGATGTACCATCCTCAGCCCTTAGGCGTCACCGGATGCGGATACGGAGGGGCATGTAGTCAGCACACCGTTCTCGAGGCTGTTGTCAGTTTTCGTAACCGGTGCCGCCACTTCTCAGTCAAGTAGCTCCTCAATTAGTCTCACAAGGGATAAGTGCACCCCGCTTGTCAACAGCACTCGGCAGATGCAGACGGTGACCTATCCAAGTGCTAACCAAGCCCGACAATACTTCGGTGATCTGATAGGAAGCATTGGTACAACTGCGGCAAGGCCGTTGACTAAAACTGATAAACTAATAGCTCTTAAAGGAACTCTCTGTTGTAGTACGGAATACAAAGTTTATCTAATAGGTATCGAGAATGAAGTAACGAAAGTAAATCACTGAACTAATATGTGCAGTGAGTGAATACTTTTCAAAATGTGAGATTCCCACTTGAACACTTTGCTGCTAGGTATCTTTTTTCTGTCTTCATAAGCATCCTGTAGGTCGGCAACTGAAAGGCTGTTCAGGCACACCATCCAGGTTGCTCCGACCGCCTCAGTCGTCACGAAACTCTGTCTTTTCAGCGGCAACAAAAGGAAGTTAGGGACAGCTACATCTTGACAGCAGCGCTGTGATGTATGATATTTGGTCACAGTCTTACTTACAATTAACAACATCTGACAGGTCTTCACACATGGAATACTTGCATCTGGCTGTGTACCTGCCATCAGATCCATGACTGTTGAACTCACAACTTGGTTTAGTGTAACAATCGATAGAAGTGTTAAGAAGCGACAGACTTATATAAAAGGCTTAATTTCAGTCCCAATTCTCGTAGGGCACACACTATATTTCACTGCAACCTACACACATAAAAAAGTGTTGCGTCACCATGGTTCCCAGAACTCATGAAGATAGACGTTGACTGTGGACATTGTATCACAGACATAGTCCCTTTGACTGTTCAGAGATGTCATTAAACCCGCCCAAAGATGTACACAACCGTGCATGAGCAGCGCCTATTAGACGGAGGTGGTCCGACATCTGATCAGTTCCAGTCATTCCGCCAGGAATAAGGCTGGTGTTGTCTATAGCTCAACCATGCCTAGACGGTCAATACGGCGGTTCGATCGCGTCCGCATTGGTACCTTGTGCCAGAAGGGCTCTCAACAAGAGAAATGTCCAGGCGTCTCGGAGTGAACCAAAGCAATGTTGTTCGGACATGAAGAAGATACAGAGGGACAGGAACTGTCGATGCCACGCCTCGCACAGGCCGCCCAAGGGCTACTACTGCAGTGGATGACTACCTACGAATTATGGCTCGGAGAAACGCTGACAGCTACGCCACCATGTTGAATAATACTTTTCGTGCAGCCACAGGACGTCGTGGTACGACTCAAACTGTGCACAACAGGCTGCCTGATGCGCAACTTCACTCTCGACGTCCCTGGCGAGGTCTATCGTTCCATCCACGACACCATGCAGCGCGGTACAGACGGGCCCAACAACAAGCCGAATGGACCGTTCAGGATTGGCATCACGTTCTCTTCACCGATGAGTGTCGCATATGGCTTCAACCAGACAATCGTCGGAGACGTGTTTGGATGCAACCCGGTCAGGCTGAACGCTATCCAGCGAGTGCAGCAAGGTGGAGGTTCCCTGATGTTTTGGGGTGGCATTTAGTGAGACCGACGTACGGGGCTGGTGGTCATGGAAGGCTCCGTAACGGATGTATGATACATGAATGTTATCCTCCGACCGATAATGCAACCCTATCGGCAGCTTATTGGAGAGCATTCGTCTTCATGGACGACAATTTGCGACCCCATCGTGCATATCTGGTGAATGACCAGCTTCAGGATAACGGCATCGCTCGATTAGAGTGGCTAGTATGTTTTCCAACCATGAACCTTATCGAACATGGAATATTGAAAATGGCTGTTTATGGACGACGTGGTCCACCAACCACTCTGAGGGATTTTACGCCGAATCGCCGTTGAGAAGTGGGACAATCTGGACCACAGTGCCCTGATGAACTTGTGGATAGTATGCCACGACGGACACAGGCATGCATCAATGCAAGAGGGCGTTCTACTAAGTATTAGAGTTACCGGTGCGAACAGCAATCTGGACCACCACCTATGAAGGTCTCGCTGTATGGTAGTACAACATGCAATGTGTAGTTTTCATGAGCAATAAAAAGGGCGTAAATGGATGTTAATGTTGATCTCTGTTCCAATTTTCTGTACAGGTTCCGGAACCCTCGGAACAAAGGTGATGCAAAACTTTTTTTCGTTTGTGTATATGCCGTCTCATTCAGTATTACAATGGAAACTAGTGTAATATCAACATGAATCTGCTAACAGAGAAGCATAGCTACGATGGTAGATAAAGTACAATACTCTTACTATTGTGCTTGTTGATTTCTTTCTAGTTCATTGCAGCTCGTTGCTTCAACCACATCTTCGGCTGTGATCTTGTAGTGACCGGAAGTCTCGTCGAAGCCACTCACCCGGACAACGAATACCTTAAAACTTACTTAGCTTTTGGAGACTACACGTTCTACGTCGGACATTCAAACAGAGCAAAGACAAATAGAAATTCTAAAAGAAACAGTAGAAAGTGTGGGTCCCCAATATCTTTGAGGAAGACATTATACATAGGGGAAGGCGGGGCAAGACGGGGAGATGGGGTAAGACGGGGAAGGGCTAAAGCTACAGTTAGAGTGCTGCAATATGTGGATAGCTACGTCAACCTCATCAATACACATGTTACAGTGTGTTGACATTGCTGAACCTTAGTTTCGCGGTGGTTTCTGTCGGCTTTTCAAGGTACGTACAGTTGTTATACTGATTTGCAATGTTTTACACGTTTCGAGGTCCTAAAACATGTGTTTCGTGAAAATTTGTCCACACTGTATACATAGCACTTAATAGTACGTCTTATTAACAGTAAACTGCTGTGTCAGTAGTCAATGTGCACTAAATAGTGTTCATTTAGGCCTAACATAACCTGACAGCTTGGTAGGGCTGCAAGACGGGGTGGGGCAAGATGGGGAGCTTCCCCGTCTTGCCCCTACTATTTGTCCAACCATTACGTTCTTATCGTCTCATGTGTTTACCTCGATGCGTGTTTTGAACACGTGCATTATACGTTGAAAACAATTGTAAAGAGAATGGTATTCGTTATTCTAACGTTTCCTAATTAATTACAAAGTATGCCTTAGGCTATATGGTGAATAAAAATACACAAAACGTGCAAAGTCACTATTCTTGCTATACTTTAACGAGTGACTATCGGAAATATGGTATTTACTATATAATATAGATTACCAGGAATGATCTGACTCAATAGTACGTTTCACGTGTTTTATTTCAGATTATTCGCAAGTATCCTCGACAAACATCTAGGCAAGATTGGTCATTGGAGTCAATGGAAGGCGCTGTAAATGCTGTTATAGAAGGTCATAATGGTTCTTTCAGAGCTACTCGACATTTCAACGTGCCACAGACAACGATTGAACGACATGTGGCAAAGAAACGTGCTAATCCTGGCTCTACAGTTGTGAAAAGGTTGGAACCAATCACTAGTGTATTTACCTCACAACAAGAGGCAGAACTTAAAGACTACTTAACACAGATGGAAGGACAGTACTTTGGCCTAACACTTAAAGAACTTTGTGAATTTGCTTTTCAGCTAGCTGAACGAAACAACATCAATCATACATTTAATACTGCAGCCAAATCTGGTGCATGAGATGTGTTAAATGAGTTTCTTGCACGAAATCCTACCTTAACAATACGAAAACCAGAGGCCACATCAATCACACTTGCAATGGGGTTTAATCGAGTTGCTGTAGATCGGTTTTTCGATCTGTTAGAAAGTCAATTAGACACATTCAGGTTTACGGGAGACAGAATTTTCAATTGCGATGAGATTGGTTTAACAGTCATTCCAAAAGGTCACACAAAGGTGGTTGCTTTCAAAGGACGCTGTCAGGTGGAAGCAGTTACTTCAGCAGAGAGAGGCCAGACTGTGACTGCAGAAATCTGTGTTTCAGCGTCGGTGTGCTACGTACCACCTAAGTTAATTTATACTCGGAAAAGAATGCCTGCTCCCTGAAGCCTGGGCAGAAGTCCAAGAAACTGGTAGGATGACGAAAGAAGTATTTTTGACTTGGTTTAAGAAGTTTATTACATTTACTGGAGCGTCAAAGGAACGACCAATACTTCTCATACTGGACGGCCACAAAATGCACAGCAAGAATTTAGAACTGATAGAACTGGCCCTCGAAAATGGGGTTGTCTTGCTGTGTTTTCCACCACACTGCTTACACTGTCTTCAACCATTGGACGTGGCATTTATGAAACCTCTCAGTAAATTTTGCGAAGATGAAGTAAGATCGTGGCTTCGCACCCATCCTGGAAAAGTTGTTACGGTGTATCAAATCGCAAGTTTATTCGCCAAAGCTTTCATTCATTCAGCTACAATGTCCACAGCAGTGAACGGGTTTCTGAAAACAGGCATTTGGCCTGTAAAAAGAAATGTGTTTGAAGAAAGTGATCACCTTCCCTGTGCAACTACAGACATTCATCAAGCTCATACATCTGAAGTAACAGAAACGGAAGATCAAATAGCAGAGATGTTGTCAAGACGTGAAACACCTGAACAATTACCAACAGACGATCAAGCCTCCGTTTCGTTAACTATTCCCAAGGTGGATAAAAAAAGGAAACCATCTAACAGGCGTGGAAAACCCGCAGTTTTAACCAAATCTCCTTATAGGAGTGAACTATCTGAAGAAATGAAACGAAAAGGAGTCCCTAAATGTGCTGCATGTTAACGAAAACTCTTCTCAAAGACGTTTAATAAACCTGGAATACCACCAACAGGACATAATGAGAACGAAAAAGTGACGAACGTTACTGACGTCTTAATCACCCCTTCATGCTCAAGGGATAATAAACTGAGGTCGAATGACAACGAGGAAGAGAGTGAAGAATGTTTATACTGCTATTAGATATCTGAAGGACGCTGGATACGTTGTATTAGCTTCGGACACTGGGCCAACGACACTTATGCAGAGATAGAAAGTAATGATGACGAGGCTGTCCACACCTGTGTACTGTGTGAAAGTAAGAGGCCTAAATAAAACGTAATACCTGATTCTACAATTCGCAGAACCATGTTTCGAAACCTTATCGTTACATGATTTCGTTTTTCCAGTCCTTATTTAGGCTTTAGAGATGAATTACCCCTCATATGGGGCAAGACGGAGAATTGGTAGTTTATGTTTCAAATCGAGATATTTCTAACTAAATGTAACAGGTCTGCAGGTTTCTTTGCGTGCTATTGTAATTCAATGGTTAAGTAAACAAATGATAATCAAAACTACTTCAATTTCTTTATTTTTGTCCCTTTTGTAAGGGTTTAAAGTTAGCTTCCCCATCTTGCTCCCCCCCCCCTTCCCCTACTTAGCTAAAATGTGACACGCAATGTGCTAAAATCTAAATACGGGAGAATCAAGAAAGCTTCTCACAAGCAACCTCTTGAGTGCCAGTTCGCTAAAGTCTAATGATGTTTACTGCTTCCTACGACCCCCTTATTGTCTTCCACGCAACTACAATATTTTCTGCTAATGGCAACAGGAGGCGGGAGATTGATGATCTCAGCATGAGACTATGGGGCGTAGGTGAACTGCTTGGTCGACGAGTAATTCACAGTAGGGGTACAGTGCCACTGGTGTTGATACACAGTAGAACAATGGAAACAATAAACAAAGCTAATACGTTCTGTCTACAACAACAGTTTCAGAAGTTGACATTTCGTCAGAAAGGAACACAAGGAATTTCGCAGAATGAGAAAGACGTGGGAGATGAAGTATTAAAGTTTCTGCAAATGAGTCAGTGGGATTAGAGGTGTCATATACTCTCGGCTGGACGGACAATGAACATGAGGAGTACAATGGTGGCGATACGTGCTTAACAAATAAAAGTGATATTGAAACAGGTGTCTAGCCACGTAGTTCATCATCCTCGTCGGACAGGAAGCCACAAATCCCATCTCCAGTGAAACACGGCAAAGGACAATCGCTGTCCAAGGAGCGAGTACAGAACTTCATTATGTACATGGAAGATCGTCCGCATCGTAGTAAAAATCAATTATGAGCAAATTTGGAATAATATGCTCGTGTAGCCTATTAGAAAAAAATCGGATGTTCAAGAGAGTACAAGACGCACATATCACAATAACTGGTGTTTGCATGTTTCAAGGACGCTTGATACAATTTACAGGATGTGCATGATAGAGACCTACTACGCTATCCACACCAAACTTAGCGCGACATAGATTACAGTGATTTCAAGTGAAACACTGAGTGGTTGCAAAACTTCAAACATTGCTACAGAATTGGAAGACGTAAGATAACGAAATTTCACACAGAGCGTTCACTTGACTACGCTCAGAAAACTGCGGAATCGGCCCGAAAATTTATTTGTAGGTGAGATAAACAAACTTACCTTATCGTTCAGGAATGGATTTGATTTCATCTCCGTTCAATCGTGATTTGAAGAGGAAATGCATACGAAAAAAACGCCCGCAATTAGAGTTACCAAGAGAGTTGTATCAAGACAACTAACATCAATGTTTTAACGCATTCGTATTCAGTTATGCCAACTGTTAATTTGAATGGCAAATGAGCTGGAGAGTTATTTATTGTGATGCGAGAAGATGGAGGTGCTCTGCCACCTCCAGTCCTTTCTCGTGTGGGTGATCTTACAACAGCAGCAGAAAATATCTACTTTACAGCAAGCAAGAGTGAAAAAATGAACATAAAAGATTTGCAAGTATCGTATGAGCTCTGATTTTGACCAGTAGCTGGTGACAGTTACTTGCTTTTACTTGAATCCCGGTCTGCCTATAAAAGACATACTCCTTTAGCGCACACTATCCCTCCTGAAAAGTATAAAAGTATGTGACATTACAATTCACATCACCTGGAACCACTAGAAAAATTCAGCCTCTGGAAGTTTGTTTTTCCGTGTCTATAGAACATAATATCGCACTACCTGCTGCGACACCTTGCAGGATAATCACTTTCACCAAAAGATCCTTGACAGACTGTTTGGCATTTGGTTTCATGCCACCACATTCCATCATTTCTCATTAACCCGCCACATCAATATGACCCTATATGCATTCCTTTGAGTGGATACGTAGCTGAAGATCCTACATGGTTTTTAACTGGCAAGCAGTTCACCTTAGATCTTGATCGTGCGAACATTTGTGATCACTGTGGTGCTCCATTTTTCATTCGGTGTTCATAGTTCAAGTTAAAGGTTTGTTTTTAACTCTTCTTGAATGTCGACAAGGACCATTTTGTGAAGGTTAAAACATCGAACCCATACAAAATTGATCTCAGCACCTCTCGGACAGTAATTTTCTGTCGCCATCCTGATGCACTTGGTGGATTATTGGCCTGTAATATTTTTCCTGTTATAGTTGCTAACACAACACTTTCAACTTGCGACATCGCACTCAAGGGGTTCCTTGTCAATTCAGATATTTAATAGAAAACTTTTAGATGACTGGACTGGAAATTTACGCTACGAAACTCTTTGCCACAATATGAAAACAGCGTCTAAATTTGCAAAAGACATCTACAACAAACGATGGCTCTCAGAATATACGAAACTCGGAAACTAAATCTAGCCAAAAAATTAAAGTGTCTCTATGAAACATAACAAATTGTTTCGAACAATAAGGCAGGCACTGGAGGAAATCAAAAGAGATAATTATAGAAAATCAAGAAAATTTTTGCTCCCGAAGTTTACTGAAGTAGGAATATATGGATTAAAAGCAAATAAATAAACTCAAAATTATACCATAACTTATTGGGATATAAAAACACAGGCTATTAGCGTATCAAAAAATGGAACGTAGCAGATTACCTAAAAGGACAGCGAAATTCTACAACAAATGCAGAAGAGTTGAAATGGAAACAATAAAATGGATTGGTGCTGCAGAAGCCGAACTGATGGAACAAGGAGTAACACAACTTAGTATACTAGACAGAAAAGTTCTTAGGCAAAAAATTCACGACTGGACATTTGGTCTGGCAGGAAACCCTAACGAGACAAGAAAAGTTTGGTTTGACGACTGGAGAAGAGCCCATTCAGAGAGACTGCAAGTAACATGGTCTCAAAGAAATTAAAAAAAAAGAAAGACAGGAAATTCCTTTGTTATACATCACGTAGTCTGACAGGGCTCAAATATTAATAATGATGCTAATAAACCACTAGAGTTCCAGAAATACAAATCTTAAAAATCTATAGTAACGTTAATTGATTCCGACATCGCTACTACGTATAGCAACTTCATATTTAAAAATGATAGCACGTCAAGGATGGTGTTTTACAGTCATAATTTATATAATTAACCAGTCGACTCCATATCAGGCCATAATCGAGTAATATGGTAGAGCGACAATGTACTTCCTCATAGACTTAGACATATACAGCTGTATTTGGTAATTTAATGAACAATAATAGGAATCATATAAACGGAACAGGAGCCTCTCACTGTCTTTGACCTCCTAGGCTGTTACTGGTAAACCTAAATGTCGAAAATCGTGGGACGGCAGTCTGGAAATAGTGAACTGCCACTAGCATCCCATGAAAGATATGTAAGTACCCCAGATAAACTTTTCATTGTGCTGGTGTTTCTTGGGCGGAATATGGGAAGGGACTCCAAGAATCTTGTAAAACTACCCCTGTAGCTTGAAAGACTCTCTGGAAGGAACAGTAGCGAAAGTGGAGACTCTGGTTTTGACGGAAAGTACATATTCAATGAGTCTGTCACATCTAGAAATTTAGTTACGAAACATGTCAAAGAAATAAGTCTGGTGACCTGTACACAATGGCAAAATTCGTTCCTCGAATGCTTGTCGATAAAGTGAATACCATACTTTTTAACTTTTGGAGGGACCTTTAATAAAAGATTTAAGAAGATCGAGACTTCTGTTTGAAGACTGACTGTGTTGAAGAAGCCTGCGTTACAATTACGAATCTGGAACCAGAAAGCTATTCTCAGAAAGGAAGAGCGATGAAGACCATTCCGATGTGTTTGAGTAAACAGGGAGAAACGCCTAATCAATGCGAGGAAATAAAAATTTCTACCATATAGTGTTGCAGCCCATATCTCAGGCTCGTCACGAAAAATCTATTGAATCTTTTAGCATATCCAAACATGCATCCAGAAGCAACCGTAATTTTCAACGTCGCTGAGATTTGCCGCCTGTTAATGAGACACACTACAAGCAAAAGTATTTACCGCAAGGTAGGTGGCGATAGTGTCACTCGCGGAATGTAGTTAGTAGCCATTCTCCAAGCGCGAAAACGTTTACTTACACTACTCGGAAGAATAGGAGGCAGACATATTTGACGCTGAAAACTAGGTTCGAATTTGCTCACATAGCGTTATATTTAAGGCAACTGTTCACGTTAAGCAAGAGATCATCTACAATTCCCGATGTGAGCCAAATTTTCATTTGTCACAAGATATTTATTATGCTAGAGGTTTAGCATTTCCGACCGATTTTGTTGGTTTTATTTCATCTCATGACATTTATTTTATCTCATCAGTTTATTTCACCATTACTCCAGTCATATCCTTTCAGGGAAGTAAATTCAACTGACAGAAATGTCAAAGGGAATGGTGAACCAAATAGTAGGCAAGAAATCAATTAAACATATATGCTCTAAATTTCCCAATACATTTCCTTTAAAAACAATGTGACAATTGTTTCGCACTCCATACGTTGTAACGGTGCAGATATCGATCCTTTACTTAATTGATGTAATCTGCCCTTACGCTTCTTAGCCACAGCGCAGCGGCCTCACTGTAGAGAATGCCCCGTTGCCCTACAAGTAACATGTTGGCGCCTAGAGATTGTTTGGCGAGAAGGAGTGAGCGAATCGCACCAGAGCCATCAGGCGAGTAGGATGCGTATGTGAGTGGGAGAAACGATTTTGGTAAAAACAATAATTTTGAGACTCAAAATTAATTTCGTATCGGGGGAGTTGTTTTATAATTAAAAGGGGATCGCGCGTTAAAAAATAGGCAATGACAAACTAATGTAAGCTCGTAGCAGGAGAATGACTCTAGTTGTAGTGTAAGTGCGATCAGACCAAGTAGGCAGCTCACACTTCAGTTTAAAGTGAAATAAACTAACTGTTTTATTTAAATATTGTGGAAGGGAATGAATAAGTGTGAGAGAACAGATACGGCATGCGTCACAGGCTCACGGTCAGAGCTATAATTATCGGCGCATGTACCTTGTCAGTACGTTCTACCTTAAAAACTGTCTACTTATGAATATCCGATGCTAATTTTAAAACCAGTCTCACTATAGCTAGTAATAGTCAAGTATAACTCAATAAATATTGCTGAATGGTGACTTACATTTGGCGACGCTTGACAACACCGAACTGCTTAAATCTTCAAGCGTAGAAGTCGGGAGAAACATATGCTGCCAGTTTACTTCTGTAGCGTAACAACACGAACTGCTTAAATCTTCTGAGGTGATCGTAGGAAGAGTCAACCGAATGCCAAAATAGTTTTCAAACATTTGAATATGACGGATCAACCGCTACAAGACAGAGGAAGGAGCAGCACCAATGACCGAGACAAAGGATCAAGCACGTGCCACATCGAAACGAACTGCAGCCAGCAGGACAGCAGCCAGAAGATTCAAAAAAAGTAGAGCTTAAGTTTCACAAGTTGCTGTAGGCCACTAACCATAATTATAGCAATAGACACAGCTTAGAAATGCAGCATAGGATGTTGTTGTTGTTGTGGTCTTCAGTCCTGAGACTGGTTTGATGCAGCTCTCCATGCTACTCTATCCTGTGAAAGCTTCTTCATCTCCCAGTACCTACTGCAACCTACATCCTTCTGAATCTGCTTGTTGTATTCATCTCTTGGTCTCCCTCTACGATTTTTACCCTCCACGCTGCCCTCCAATACTAAATTGGTGATCCCTTGATGACTCGGAACATGTCCTACCAACCGATCCCTTCTTCTAGTCAAGTTGTGCCACAAGCTTCTCTTCTCCCCAACCCTATTCAACACCTCATCATTAGTTATGTGATCTACCCATCTAATCTTCAGCATTCTTCTGTAGCACCACATTTCGAAAGCTTCTATTCTCATCTTGTCTAAACTATTTATCGTCCATTTTTCACTTCCATACATGGCTACACTCCATACAAATACTTTAGGAAACGCCTTCCTGACATTTAAATCTATACTCGATGTTAACAAATTTTTCTTCTTCAGAAACGCTTTCCTTGCCATTGCCAGTCTACATTTTACGTCCTCTCTACTTCAACCATCATCAGTTATTTTGCTTCCCAAATAGCAAAACTCCTTTACTACTTTAAGTGTCTCATTTCCAAATCTAATACCCTCAACATCACCCGACTTACTTCGGCTACATTCCATTATCCGCTTTTTGCTTTTGTTGATGTTCATCTTATAGCCTCCTTCCAAGACACTATCCATTCCGTTCAACTGCTCTCCAAGTCCTTTGCTATCTCTGACAGAATTACAATGTCATCGGCGAACCTCAAAATTTTTATTTCTTCTCCATGGATTTTAATACCTACTCCGAATTTTTCTTTTGTTTCGTTCACTGCTTCCTCAATGTACAGATTGAATAACATCGGGGAAAGGCTACAACCCTGTCTCACTCCCTTCCCAACCACTGCTTCCCTTTCATGACCCTCAATTTATATAACTGCAATTTGGTTTCTATACAAATTGTAAATAGCCTTCCGATCCCTATATTTTGCCCCTGCCACCTTCAGAATTTGGATGAGAGTATTCCAGTCAACATTGTCAAAAGCTTTCTCTCAGTCTACAAATTCTAGAAACGTAGGTTTGCCTTTCCTTAATCTATTTTCTAAGCTAAGCCGTAGGGTCAGCATTGTCTCACGTGTTCCAATATTTCTACGGAATCCAAACTGATCTTCCCCGATGTCGGCTTCTATCACTTTTTCCATTCATCTGTAAAGAATTCGTATTAGTATGTTGCAGCTGTGACTTATTAAACTGATAGTTCGGTAATTTTCACATCTGTCAACAACTGCTTTCTTTGGGATTGGAATTATTATATTCTTCTTGAAGTCTGAGCATATTTCTCCTGTCTCATACATCTTGCTCACCAGAACGTAGAGTTTTGTCAGGTCTGGCTCTCCCAAGGACCTTCTAATGGAAAGTTGTCTACTCCCGGGGCCTTGTTTCGACTCAGGTCTCTCAGTGCTCTGTCAAACTCTTCACGCAGTATCATATCTCCCATTTCAACTTCATCTACATCCTCT
The DNA here is from genome assembly GCF_023897955.1 of Schistocerca gregaria. Lineage (NCBI taxonomy): Eukaryota > Metazoa > Arthropoda > Insecta > Orthoptera > Acrididae > Schistocerca > Schistocerca gregaria. Next base: position 241,653,382 of record NC_064931.1, read on the forward strand.
TCCATTTCCATAATATTGTCCTCAAGTACATCGCCCTTGTATAGACCCTCTATATACTCCTTCCACCTTTCTGCTTTCCCCTCTTTGCTTAGAATTGGGTTTCCATCTGAGCTCTTGATATTCATACAAGTGGTTATCTTTTCTCCGAAGGTCTCTTTAATTTTCCTGTAGGCAGTATCTATCTTACCCCTATTGAGGTAAGTCTCTACATCCTTACATTTATCCTCTAGCCATCCCTGCTTAGCCATTTTGCACTTCCTATCGATCTCATTTTTGAGACGTTTGTGTTCCTTTTTGGCTGTTTCATTTAGTGTATTTTTATATTTTCTCCTTTCATCAATTAAACTCAATATTTCTTCTGTTACCCAAGGATTCCTACTATCCCTTGTCTTTTTACCTACTTGATCCTCGGCTGCCTTCACTACTTCATCCCTCAAAGCTACCCATTCTTCTTCTATTGTATTTCTTTCCCCCATTCCTGTCATTTGTTCCCTTACGCTCTCCCTGAAACACTCTAGAACCTCTGGTTCTTTCAGTTTATCTAGGTCCCATCTCCTTAAATTCCTACCTTTTTGCAGTTTCTTCAGTTTCAATCTACAGTCTATAACCAATAGATTGTGGTCAGAGTCCACATCTGCCCCTGGAAATGTCTTACAATTTATTACCTGGTTCCTAAATCTCTGTCTTACCATTATATAATCTATCTAAAATCTGCCAGTATCTCCAGGCTTCTTCCATGTATACAACCTTCTCTTATGATTCTTGAACCAAGGCCACAGTATACGATAAGAATACACAAATGAATCGAATGGTCGAAGGTTTCTATCGCTCGGCAATTGCGAATTATAAAAGTAACATACAAATTTATAAGTGAAAAATAGGAATTAAATAAAATCTGCAGGTACTATCTTAACGATTTTTAATGATGAGTACGATAGTAGTAGTACTTTTGAGAATGCGGTATATTTCTGCAAGACACTTATTGGTGTCGATGGTCCAGCAATTACATAAAATATAAGTTGAATAAAAGGGAAACTATAGATTCCTACTTCAAGTAATTAGTTACGAACAACAACTAGCTCACGAGATATACACTTCTGAACGCATACTACGACTTCACTGCAGAAGCCACGGAAATCACACAAGAGCACAGGTCGGCACTCAGAAATATTTCTGTCTCTCGCGACCAGGCGCAAAACCGCTTCACACTCCATATCTCTCTCCCACGACAGTGCTTTCTTCGCGCCGTGCTGTCCCGGCACTTCCCGTGTCCTGTCCCGAAACGATCCTCTTCTCCCACTTCCATCCACTCTCCCCATTCACGAGCGCTATGATTGGTTAGAGCGCTCGCACCATGTCTTCAAGCTGACGCACCCACACAAAAATAATGAAACACATTCGAAGTACTGGATTTACATTTAAATAATCTGAAATTAAATAAATATTCCCACGGCTGGACCATAAACACGCTGTAACACACATTATTAGGTACATAAACAAACTATATATATATATATATATATATATATATATATATATATATATATATATATCACAGGAATAGAACAAAAGGTAGGCCGGTAGCCTAATGTCTCTGTGCTTTCCAAAACACAGTATATATTTGACCAATTTCTTCATGAATAGTATATATCTGATATAAACAAATACAAAGATGAATAAATATATTTATAAGGATGCTGCTACCGTTTTTTCGTGTAAATCTGGAGTACTTATGGCCTGACGCGACCGATAGCAATGGGCCACTTTGACCTCCTATAACTCATGTACTATTCAAGTTACATGCCTGTAATTCATACCAATTTAGGTTTACACTAATACCATTCTAAAGGCTCGTAGATCGACGAAAACGGATGAAACATTTAGATTTTGGAAATTCGTTGCTGGGTGTTGCTTGTATAATTTATCGTCAGATGCAAAACTTTAAACTAATAAATATACTGAAAATCTGATTACACCATCAGAATCGCAGTGCAAATAATGGTAATGTACATATTTCCTTTTGAGGTATCACGATTCATCTGTTAGTATTAATTTCTATACGAACTGTGAGATGTCTGCCATAAAGGTTTCACAAAGTCCGCCATATTTGGAACTCCCGGCGTGTCTCATTCATCAACATAGCGTCACCATGGACCCCTCTTGCTCCAGCCAGCGTCTGACACCACGTGGTCGACCTGCTGAGCGGCCTGCGCCTCCCAAGAGGCCCGTGCGGCCACTGCTCCCTCTGAACTTAGAATATTTTCAGGGTGCGACGACTCGCCCGTTACCTCGCACTGTACATATACTGCATGATTTCTGGCCGGAGGTAGTCCGCTCCGCGCTCTTGTATGTGCAAGTGCTGAATAAACCTTCGTTAAGTGAAGTTAGTGTTCGTCATTCATGTATTTACACTTCTTCTATGTGACATTATTCTCATGGAGGCGTTGGGTGTTGGAACTTGTGATAGCGCACATTATCGACGACACAGTGGTTCCCATCAGGCGACGATAGAGCTGCCGTTTACGTGCCGAGAAACCCGAGTCCGAACCATATTCAACAGATCGCAGTCTGTCGGAGGCAGAAGAAGAAGAGGACGTTACGATTACAGCAACTATGAGCCACCACATCAGACATCCTTCCTGGTTCTCTGGTGACGATGGCCTAGATCCAGACAAGTGGCTGAAGGCATATGAGCATATACCCAAATTTAACAAATGGGATGACACGGTGTGTTTGGCTAACATATTTTTCCACAAGGAGGGCACTGCCAAGCAGTGGTATGAGAAGAACGATGAGCCGTTCATAAGCTGGGAAGTATTCCAGGTGGAACTGCGCAAGTATTTCGGCGACACACCAAAACAGAAGTGCAAGGCTGAAGATAAATTAAAGTGCGTCCAGGAGAAACTACAGCATCCCACATTCAAGACGTCTTGTAGCTGTGTAAAATAGTGGATCCTCGAATGAAGGAGGAAGATGAGGTCGCACATCTCATGAAGGGTGTTGCTGAGGACATATATCAAGCCCTGCTCCTGAAGGAGGTTTCGACAGCAGACGACTTAATAAAATGGTGCCAGTATTATCGAGATAGTGCATCAAAAAAAGAACTACATGCAAGAAGTTTGAACTGCTTCCAAACGTTGTATCGATGTCTGTGACGGAGGAAGCAACTGACTACACGTGTTCTTCGTCAGACAGTGCGAGAGGAGGTTCAGAAGGCACTTCGATTGCGAGACGCTTCAAGAGGTCATAAGGGAGGAAGTGGAACAGACATTGAACACAATCTGTCGTCCTTCATTTCCCTTTAAAACGGCGAAAAAGTCGAAACCCCGGCGGGGTTACGTTAATACAATGCCACATGAGGAACCTGCTTCGACACCACGGAAGACTGACGTCTGGAGGACCCAAGATAACGTACCAGTATGTTTCCATTGCGGACGACCGGGACATGCGGTGCGCTATTGTCGAGAAAGGCGGCGGATATTTGATGACGCCCGAGTCTGAACACAGCAGACCGATCTTAGCCGACGCCAACTGCCGGACGACGAATATGAACAAGAAGATGAGGCTGCAGGACGACGTAGGTCACCATCGCCGCAAGCTAGCCGCTGGAGAGGATGCTCCCCAACACGCCGATCAAGGTCTCAATCGCCGTTTAGAAGCTACCAGCCGATCGCCAAGCCGCCGCAACCTGGAAAACTAAAGGGTGAGACCTTCCTTGGAGGTGAGGCCTCCGAAGAGAAAAATCGTCCACCGTCGATCACTACAAAAACGATAGGAAACTACGACGAGATCCTCATGGATAGCCGACGAGACAAAGCTGTTGTGAACTCTGGAGCATCATATTCAGTCATTTCGGAGAAGTACCGTCACCAGTTGCAGAAAACCGTATTCGTCGACAGCAAAACATCTCTGCTAATGGTGAATAATGGGAAACATGCTAAACCTACAGGAAGATGTCTCATTCGTGTGGATATAAGTGGCCATACAAAGCCTTTAGAATTGATCGTCTTACAAGAGTGTAGTCATGATGTCATTCTAGGATGGGACTTTTTGAAAGCTTCTCAGGCATTTATAGATTGTGGTCGCTCGAACATTATGCTAGACGAGATGAGATACTGTGTACAGGAAGATGCGCATCCGAGTGTGTGGAGACTATGTGTCCTGAATGAAGTGATCATTTCTGCAGTCAGCGCTAGAAAGATAACTGCCACTTGTCATGCCATGCATCAACCCATGTATCTTGTAGTGAAATGGACGAGAAGCATACCACTGAAGAATAACTTGATCATTCCAGCCTCTGTCGTCTCGTTTAAGAACGGATTCGCTTAATTATGGATAGTTAACTGTCGCCAAGAACCGCAGATTCTTCCAAGACGCATGTGTGTAGTAAACGCTGAGCCGTTAACTGAACAGATGAGCGTCATAGAAACCTCCCAGGCTGAGTCTGTGGGCGAAATTAGCGCTTCCACGTCGAGTCAGGATCTTCTTGCTCCACTATCACCAGATGTCACTAAGGACCAACAAAAGGAGCTACTTGTGATTCTTCACGAGTTGTCTGAATGCTTCAATCCACAGGTGATCAGCAAATTAGACAAATCGACGGTGAAGCAGCTGATTAGCACTGGAGACCATCAACCAATAATCGAGAGAACATACCGTATGTCAGCAACGGAATGTCGAATAATTCGCGGCGAGGCAGAGAAAATGATGAAGAATGACATCATTCAGCCTTCGCAGAGCCCATAGTCGTCACCATTGGTCTTCGTCAGGAAGAAGGATGGCAGTTGGCCCTTTCGTGTTGATTACAAGATGATTAATAAGTTAGCTAAAAAGGACGATTACCCTCTTCCACGAACTGACGATACACTAGATTGTCTGAAAGGGGCTAAGTTTTTCTCAGTCATCGACATGTAATCGGGATACTGGCAAATCGAAGTAGATGAGGCTGATCGTGCGAAAACTGCATTCATCACCCCCGAGGGCCTGTATAAGTTTAAGGTAATGGCGTTTGCTTTGTGTAATACACTAGCAACTTTTAACGAATGGTGGATAATCTGAAGTGGACGATGTGACTTTGTTATTTAGATGACATTTAGTGTTCTCAGAGACATTTGAAGAACATATAAAAATACTTAGGGCCGTTCTTAAGTGTCTCCAACAAGGCGGACTGAAATTTAATCCAAGAAAGAAATAAAAATAATTGGACACCTTCTATCAAAGGAACGTGTGTGGCCAGACCCAGAAAAAGTGAGAACTATAACGGAATTTCCTGTTCCTAAAAGTATTAGAGATGTGGGAAGCTTCTTCCGATTATGATCTTATTGCCATCGTTTTATCAAAGACCTTTGTATCAAAGCCAGGCCACTCCAAGAGTTGTTAAAAGCTGATGATAAATTTATCGGGGGTGCTGTTCAACAAGATTCTTTCGATGTGCTGCGAAAATCTCTTACAATCGACATTGTACTTGGATTGCATGATGAGAGAGTACCTACAGAACTACACACAGATGTTAGTGGGTATGGGATCGGTGCTTTTCTGGTGCAGATTTCGGACGGAAAAGAGAAGGTTATAGTCTATGCTTCTAGAACTCTTACAAAAACCGAGAGAAGCTACTTAACTGCAGAAAGAGAATGTCTTGCTGTGATATTGGCCATGTGCAAATTTCGACAGTATCTCTATGGAAGGCCATTCACTTGGCTGACAGGTCGTAAGGATCGAACAGGACGACTCACCCGATGGGCACTAAGTCTTCAAGAGTATGACATTACCGTATTGTACAAAAGTGGAAGAAAACTGTCTCTCAAGAAACCCTGTGCTAGACCATCAAGACTTTGATGAAGATAGTGACTGTCACGCTGCACTCCAGGATCTCTCTGCTGAGTAGAAGAAGGATGCCAAGAAATCTGCAACAATGCTTGCCTTTAATCGCTCAGCATGGACTTAGATGTTCTAGAGAAATTCCATGACGCACCTGAGGACGGACATTTAGGGTTTATTAAGACCTACGATAGAATCCGCAGGAGATATTTCTGGAGAGGTTTATTTATTGGTGTCCGTGACTATGTACCGCATTGTAGAGAGTGCCAGACGAGAAAGGAATTTTCTCAGAAACCACCTGGCCGACTCATACCAATTCCACCAGTCGAAACGTCTTTCCGGTATGTTGGTATTGACCTCCTCGGACGATATCAAACGTCTACTAGTGGCAGTAGATGGATTACTGTCTGCACTGATTATCTGACACGCTATGCCATTGAAAAAGCCGTGAAAACAGCCAAAGCATTCGACGTAGCCAAATTCATCGTGAAAGCCATTGTATTAAAACACGGTGCCCCAAGGTCGTTAATTACGGGTCGAGGGAAACTTTTTCAATCGAATCTTGTGACAGAGATAAACCGTCAATGCAACACTACTCATCACATGACGACTTCCTACCATCCGCAAACTAATGGGCTTACTAAACGCCTTAATAAGACCTTGACCGACAAGCTATCAATGTTCGTCAATATTGAGCAGAGCAACTGGGATGAGGTGGTATCTTTCATGACGTTTGCATACAATACCGCCAAACAAGACACCACAGGATTTACTCCATTTTTCCTGGTGCATGGGCGAGATACGACTTCGATGATGGACACTGTGTTTCCGTTACATCCTGATGATGTGGACGACGACTACATCGGCCAGGTGTAAACCAGAGCTGAGGAAGCTCGGCAGTTAACTCGACTCCGCACGATGCAGGAACAAGAAAACGATCGCCGAAGGTATGACGCGAGCCACCGCCCTGTTGTCTATCAGCCTGGTGATCTCGTCTGGATCTTCACTCCTGTTCGGAAGGTTGCCCTCTCTGAGAAGCTCCTCAGGCGCTACTTTGGGCATTATAAGGTTGTAAGACAGTTGTCTCATGTTACTTATGAAGTTGAAGATTTCGTCCCCAACGCAAGACGACGAAATATCGGAAATACGGTCCACGTCCTTCGAATGAATCCCTAAAAGGATCCTGCAATCCAGGGTAAATTCGGAGCTCCAGGGATAAGCAACAAGCGGAAACTTGACGAAGAGCATTGCGGCAAAAGAAGTTCCAAGAAGATCACCGCCAGGGCGAGCATCAGTCGTCCGCGAGTCGGTGTATACAGGACCGACGACTCGTTCACGGACTAGGACGACGTAACACTGAGGCGCTGTTCACTTAAGGAGGGAGCGATGTTACAGAACAATCGGCGTACCACAGTGCTCTAGTGGTTCTGATGCTTAAGTGTTGCATGGACGGTTGTGAGTTCAAAACTGACCCGAACTTTAGAATTTTAATTTCTGTATTCGGTTCGAGTGCATTCTAGAGGTATCCAGAAATGCGAAGAATCATTGTACTGGAATGTTCTGTAGCTGTATATATACTGTATGTGTTCTGGCCAGAGGCACTTCGCCCCACCCACTTGTATGTGAAAGTGCTGAATAAATCTTCGTTAAGTGGAGTTGGTGTTCTTCATTCATTTAATTACACTTTCTTCCACGTGACAATATGACGGCCCAACGGCAAGAAGAAACTACTAAAAGTACAAAAGAGATCGAGTAGAAATTAGATGTCGCAAAGCAAGTGGTAGAGAAAGTACAGCCAATTATTGAAAAACTGGTTAACCAGGCAGTCAGTAGCAAATTACACAGTGAAACTAAGGCTACAAGTGGCCAGGAGTGAAATGTGTACTTAGTTATAAATTTAGTAAATTCCATCCTAAAGGCAAGTTGCATCCAGTTGCAATGATAAGAAATTTCCACGGTTTATTGCAGGATATGAGGAATGGCAAAATATTGGCTACGTCGTAAATTAAATGGACGGCGAGGCATATAACTTTGGTAGGCAGCTAGAAAACGAACGCTGAAAGTAAACTATAAGGAAATAAAAAGAATCATCATGACGGAATTATCCGAATGGATAGATATGATGTACATGTACAGACAAACAAATGATTACAGTTTCAGAAAAACTGGATAATTTATGCAACAGAAAGAGCTTCTTAAATTGAACAAGTCAATAACGTGATGGTACACTTATGGTCGTTATACAAGATGTTATTTTGCTTGACAATGATTGACCGAGGTGCTTGATGCCCTGCTGAAGGATAGTGTGCCAATCGCTATACCACTGGAGCGTTAGATCGTCAAAATCCCTGCCCATAATGCTCCAAACGTTCTGAGCTGGGCAGAGATCCGGCGTTCTTGTCGTCCAAGGTAAGCGTTGGCAAGTAGTAGAATCTCTCGCTATGTGCGGGTATGAACTACATTGCTGCAATGTAAGCCCTGGAGGTGTGCCATGAAAGGCAACAAAACCGGGTGTACAGTATCTTCGACGTACTGCTGTGCTGCAAGAGTGCTGCGGATGACAACCAAAGGGATCCTACTAGGATCAGGAACAGCAACCCAGACAATTACTTCTGGTCGTTGGGCCTATGGTGGGCAACAGTCAGGTAACGCCCGCCGTTCGGGGTGTCTTCAGACACTTTTTCGCTGATCATCGTGGCTCAGTTCGTAACGGAACTCACCACTGAAGGAAATTATGCTCCAGTAAATGGGATTACAAGCCGAACACGTGTCTAGAGACGCCCAAGACAGCGGTGGCATACCAACCGGACTGTCACTAACCCTACGACCCGACAACCGCCAAATGGACAAAATTTTGCACGATAACCCTCAGGAGGAAATCCGAAAATTCTTCCAACCTTTGCCAAGCCGAGTAACTGCTTGTATTAGAGTCAGAGGTGCATCAACGCGTTATTGACTTGCACAGTTTGTGATCCCTTTCTCTTAAATAAATTATCCAATTTTCCTGAAATGTTAATCATTTTTGTAGTGTATATGGAGAGGCATCGAACAAATTGGTAACAAGTGATAAAAGCAGATAAATTAGGTGGTGAATAAAAACCCCTGTTATAAAAAGATATTATACGGAAAAATAAGACAATAATCACCCCTATAATCGAGATTGAAGTAGGTCGGCGTGTGACTAGACCATTAGTCGACTCGGAAAGCCAGTTGTGTGTGATAGCCACAACGCGTATAACGAATTACTGCAATCAGGAGATGAAGTACTGAATTTACTGACCAGTGGATTCAAAGTAAAAGAAGCTGTTGCTGAACATGAGAAAACAATTACATGTGAAGCAACGTTGCAGGCTGAATTAGAAGGAGAATCATATCGAATGGCCGCTGTAGCCATGACTAATTTGTAAGAGAAAATCATTACAGGCTCCAAGTGGTTGACGGAGCACATAGCAGAGATAAATTATGCAACAAAAGAAATGAGGTTCTACCATAGAGAAATGGAGAAAAGAAACAGGAAATAACAAAATGACGGTAGATAGAATACAAGGTTTTCGCAACTTGTACCGATTAGCGGTTTGAGAAGATGATGCCGAAGAGGAAAATTTAGTAGATCATAACCGTAGTGGTATACCTGCAAGTAGTGAGGAAGAAGCAAATGAAATTACATGGGAAGAAATTAACAAAACCATATCTGAGATTTTTGGAAAAGGACGTGTACCTTCGAGACAGGTATTCCCATTAATTGAAAAGTTCAGGAAAGATTTAGAAAAGAGCCGAAATAATAAAATGCCCACCATATCGTACAAAAATAAAGCCTGATAAACTATATTTTAGGCCACCTTATATTGTTCCACAGGTAGGAAAGAAGCAATAGGAAATGAATTGTACAAAGTGCTGAATACAGCGGTAACAGAGAGCGTTTCGAAGTCAGTACCATAGCTCTCTGGTTATTGTGGCAAAGATAAACGGAAATATGAGGCTTGTGTTGGATGTACGACAAGCCAACAAAGTATCTGAACCAATGAGATCGACTAGTAAACATAGACGAGTTACTTCAAAAAGTGAAGGTTAGAAAGAATTTTTACAGGTCTTCATTTAACATATGGAGATCACCGAGTTCTGCTTGACCTGGAATCGAGGCCATATACAATATTATTATATAAAGGGAGATGTTATCAATACAAAGCACTACCTTTTGGATTGAACATACCGGTATTAGCTTTTATCAGGACACTAGACCGAGTGCTAAGGGAAGAATTGTTGAAAAAAAATACGTAGATGATATACTGATAGTCAATGACAAATAGGAGGAGCACATGAAGGTGTCAGGAGAAATATTAGAAAAGGGTCTGCCTGCTGGTGGAAGACATTATTTACAAAAATATATTTAGAAGATAGCAGATAACTTTCCTAGGACAAATCATACAGCCAGAAGGGGTAAGACCCAATCCAGAAAATCTGGTAGGCATAAGAGATTTTCCAATACCAGGAAATAGGAAGAAATTAAATTTTTTTTCGATCTATTCGGATTCTGTCGTCGGTTTGTTGACGGTGAATTTTAAATAACGAGGCACTTTTCAGACTAACGGAGAAACATAACGTATGGTCTTGGACTGCAGAATGTACGAGACATTTTGAGCAAATTAAACAAAAGTTCTGTAACTCTCATATAATGGCTCATCCAGATGAGATGAAACCATTGTATCTCGCTTGTGAGGCGTCGGATTACAGCCTCGTGGTCAATTTATATGACAAGGAAGAAGAAGATGGGAAGGACTTGACAAAACAAATGGCTTCGGTAGTCGGATATTAAATGCCCATGAGGAAAAGTACTCCGTAACTGAGAAGGAGGCATTGGCAGTAGTTTTCAGATAGGAGAAGTTTAGCTACTGGCTGATGGGGCAAAAATCACTTGTAACAAATCTTGAAGCACTGTCTTTTATGTTAAAACTTTGGCACAGCACATTGATACCTGCTATGCAAGAATTTTATTTTGGTATTCATTACGTGCCAGGCACGCAACAAATAATGTTACATGCACTGTAATGTTTGCATTTAGGACTAGAGAACGAACCAACACAGTCTCATCTGAGGGAAAATTGTATTTGCCTTGGAGAATGGGTCACACATGAAGGAGTGCTACAGAGTATGATAAGCAACATCAGGAGATATCAAAATGAAGGTGAATAACTATGCTATTCAGGAGAAAATATAACTGCGCTGGGGAAGACATAATCAAATCATATTGCCATGTTTACAATGGCGTATTGTACCACAGGAAAAATGAAAACGAACGAATCGTTGTGGTTGTTACATAATTAAAAGACCACGGTACGGCAAAAAATCAGCAGTGATAAACTCATATAAGCTCGCCATAGATGTGTTACTGTAATCCTGAGTGCGGTCAGAACATGTAGGGAGGTAATACTTCAATTTAAAGGAAAATAACCCGCGCCGGAGGTTCGAGTCCTCCCTCGGGCATTGGTGTGGGTATTGTTCTTAGCATAAGTTAGTTTAACTTAGTTTAAGTAGTGTGTAAGTCTAGGGACCGATGACCTATGCAGTTTGGTCCCTTAGGAATTCATACACATTTGAACATTTAAAGTGAAATAAATTAACTGTGTTGTTCAGATGTTTTCACAAATTGCAATCTCCTCACTATTATTAGGAAATTTGGAAGGGTACGACCTATAGAACAGTGTGAGGGAATAGAAAGGGCATGCGTCATAGGCTCACCGTCAGATATTTAGTTATCGGCGCTAGTATCTTGGTAGTAACTTCGCCCTCCAAAACTGTTTTTCTTATGGAGGTCCGATTCCTAATTTTCGAACCAGCTAGACTGTAGTAAGTAATAATCAAGTACAAATGAATAAACCGTATGGAGTGGTGGCCTATGACATACCTCAGAAAAAAGAGAGTGACTGTTTTATATCGAGTAGAGGTACACGACAGTGAAGCCAGGACTGATATAGAAGGTCGAATTGGAATTCGGTAAGTGGGAAACTGCTCATGGCTTATATTACAGTGTTTGGGCGAAATAATGAAACACCTTCCTCTCATTGACTGTAAGAAAGTTCGAATGTGGCTGCTTTGGAGTTCCGTCCCTTCGATCAAACTTAATTCTGCGATAATTTTTCCGTACAAAATGAAATAAGTTAGAGATGACGATATGATGCATTGCTTGTTTTTGTATAGGAACTCAGCCAGTGTTGAACACGCTGTGGAAGATGTACATCCAAGATGTATTTAAAAAGTGCATTATTTCTGCGGTCCTTGGATAGCATGCCGGTGACTGACGATTTATACTTCATCGGTCAGAATCCGATGAACTTTGACAGCTGTGGATGAATGCCATAGATCCTGATCCGTGGACTGTTCAATGAAACTGACACAATATTTATTCTGCGGATCCGAGAAGCTACAAAGAAAGTGCAATTAAGGAATATTATCGATCTCTGTGGATATCGGAATATAGAACTAGAACTAAGGGATTGGCATACCAATTATCCGGATGATTATAAACTCCTCGTGAGATGTTTTCATTCTTCAAGTTTTTTGTGAGTTATCCTGTTAGGTAAAACAATTTCATTGTTTTGTCATATTGAGCTGGGGCATACTATTTAAACTGGCAAATACTGGGGTATGTGAGCCCATCGTAGATCAACGCTCTTCGCAGACGGTAGCATTTAAAACGCACACACCAACATGTACATTTGACTGCATCTCAATGGGAGTCTGAATTTACATTACAAATTGACATGAGACGTATTATGACTTGACCAGAACCTGGAGTCCATCATTATCTATCACAATTCAAATCATTTCGAACATCCCCGTGGCCTGTCACGTTGTCTGTCGGTGTCCAAACGTGTGGAAATGGTATACTTAATAATTACCGGACTCGGAGCAGTTGGCGATGCTACAAAGATAACTCCGGGATCGTCTCTTAGGCGAATTTCAATTGAATGTATTAAAAGCCATGTCCTACTGGCTTATCACAACAGAGCCGTATTTCCCGCATTGTGCGAGCGATCGTCTTAACATCTTCGACTATCCGAGCACGCCTCCCGGAGCGACAGAAACCACATAATGTCAACACGTGTTCACGTCCTATAATCTCACAGTTCCTGCATTGGGGGCGACTTACTTATTACTGTCACGGCCTGTCTAGACATGTAACACTAATTTGTAGCGTGTGTGTTTTACGGTGTGCTGTGCAGTGTTATTCAGATACGCATGGATGTCTAAAGAAACTGACGCTGCTACGATCTACAACTGTATGAAAGAGATGAGATGTATTCACAATTGCGAATACGATTAGACTTCAGCTGCAAAATTTATTGGCGATAAATGATAATTTTTACTGGACTGGGACTCGAACCCGAATTTCCCGCTTAACGCGAGCAGTCATCTTAATACAGTTAGACTTGAGCTGCAAAATTTATTGGTGATAAAAGCCAATTTTTGTGGGACTGAGACTCAAGCCAGAATTTCCCGCTTTACACTCGTATTCACCTTAACAACTTTGCCTTCCACATGCTGCACACGCACAGTTGCTGTGATTTTCGCGCCAGGAAGGACTTATTTTTCGCGGGCTGCCTATGTATGTAATATTATTGGGCAGCGTCTGTGTTTTACGGTGTACTGTGCATCTGTCTGAAAGACTCTGTGTAGCGCACCGTGAAACTCAGAAACTCCAAAATCAAAATAGTAGTCTGGCTATTTCCATAAACTGTGTTTGCCAGATATCAAGTTCCTTTGAAAGGTATTGCTAATTTTCTTTCCCACTCATATTTTATACTTATTCTCTAATGAACTCTACTTTGACAATTCATTAGAAATGAATCTTGCTTCTTTCGTAGACAGTACATTTAACAGCAGTTATATTTCATTTATGTATTCTGTTCATGCTGTGGATAATCAAACGTTGTATTGGTATTACCTGTGTAGCGTCATACTCATACATCGACTGGTATAAATGTCAATCATGTTTCTCACCTAAATTAAGTTTTTTATTGAATACTGCGTTTTCGTATTTTATGCACAAAAGGTGATACGTAGGGAATTGTGAATACGTTCTATTGCAGAAGATGAATTGCTGGGTCATTATTTACGGGACATACTTTTATTTCCAAACGACCGCCATTATTTTATGGTATGGAACATTTACATTATAGTTTTTATCTAAAAATAATTCAAACGTTACATTAAGTAGCTTATCATTGCAATGAAATTTAGGCTTAAACCAATATTACTGTATATATTTTTAGTGCAAAACTAAAGTGTTTCCAAACGCTCACATGCCAGGAAAATGATTTTAACAAACTTTGGTTTTAATTACTAAGATGTGATGGACTAACCATACTTACATTCCTTCCATTGTGACCACCACCGCTTATGGAAGTGAAGGGAACACTACACACGTCTCCTGATACCTGGCTGTTACTCGTTCCTGTTACAGGATGTCTTGCCTCCAGATTCTGCCCTTGAGCACAGGAGCTACAAAAGAATTAGTATCTAATCACCAACGGAATGGATCAGCAGTCTACACCCAAACATTACACTGCGCTCTTCTGCAGCGACAACATACTGATCAATGAAATACACACTTGCGGCAAGGGGCATTATGAAACATATAGGACATGTCACAGCAATACGAAATATCGTGGATGAAGTAGCATACGACTAGAAATCATGAGCAACAGACAGCTGGATCTATATCCACATACCTACTCGGCATGCCTCGATACACTGGCGGTGGAGGGAGAGTCTTTCCACCGCTGCTAGCCATTCACTGTCCTGATTCACCCTGTCACTTGCAAATGAAGTGAGGAAAAATCGAGGCTACCTGTTACACTCTAGAATGTGCCCTACCTTCCATTATTTTTTCACTACGGCCTTTAAGGATAATGAATATTGTAGACTGTAGAATCGTTCGGAAACTGTCGGAATGAATGGTTCGCTGAAATTCCACAATAGCATTTGTGAAAGTGTCGGCATCTTGTCTCCAAAAATTTGCATTTCAAAAAATGGTTCAAATGGTTCTAAGCACTATGGGACTTAGCATCTGAGGTCATCAGTCCCCTACACTTAGAAGTACTTAAGCCTAACTGACCTAAAGACGTCACACACATCCATGCCCGAAGCAGGATTCGAACATGCGACCGCAGCAGCAGCTCGGTTCCGGACTGAAGCGCTTAGAACCGCTCGGCCACACTGGCCGGGTATTTGCGTTTCACGGAGCATTTCTGTAACACTATCGGTATGATCGAATCGAGCTGTAACAAATTTAGAAAAAAAATGGCTCTGAGCACTATGGGGCTTAACATCTGAGGTCATCAGTCCACTAGAAGTAAGAACTACTTAAACCTAACTAACCTAAGGACATCACACACATCCATGCCCGAGGCAGGATTCGAACCTGCGACCGTAGTAGTAACGCGGTTCCGGACTGAGCGCCTAGCACCGCACAGCCACCGCGGCCGGCAACAAATTTATAAGCTGGCCTCGGGACTGCTTTGACGTCTTCCTTTAGTATGATCTGGTGAAGGCGGCAAGAGCTTTAGACGCACTCAATAATGCGCCGCACAGACGCTCTGTAGCGAAATGCCTTTTCTAAGGGCGCTACATCATTCCACTACTCTAAGAGAGAAAAAAAGTAACAGTTGGCCGTTCACTTTCCCTACAGCTGACCTCACGATGCACTCCTATTCACTTCCTTTGGCTTCTTTATAACTGTATATTTAATCAATGTGATTGAGTCGAGCATCATACTGTATTCGAACATTGCAGCGATGTTTTCTACCCACCCACCTTAACTTACATGAGTATATATTTTAAGCATCTGAAATTCATAGCCCATGAACCATACGCAAAAGAGACCTCGGGAAATACTTTCAGAATGCTGTCCACCTTACCCAAAAGATAGGTCTTAGAGACATAGAATCAGATAGTCGCCAACAGACTACATTTGACCAAGTTCAAAATATTTGTTACGTTCCGTCCAGTACTTTCATGTAGAGTGTATCTTTTATTATAGGCAGCACTGGTAATATTTCGAATGGTCCAACAATATACCACATACATTTCAGGGATATAACGATAATCAATGCTTACGACTGCATCTGTGTCAGTCGATTGTCAATCATCAACTGTGACAGAGGAGTGCTGGTGTCTAGCAATTGATGTGAGGGCACCAGAGATGGGGCTGCCATCTGCGGCGCCCGAGATGGTGTCAATGAAAGAGGAGTCAGTGGTGCGTCAGGGAATGAGGGGCCAAGTTTCAGCTCCATAGTCGACTCCAGGCCTGTAGCCACTGCCGCAACCTGCAACATGAGCACACACTAAAATAAGAACATCTGCACATCTAATTTATTGTGGAGATAAGTATCTCGCCGCTGTCTGGGACGTCTGCAGGCACGTATTCGCTGGTCATCTGGACTCATCACTGAAGACAATTCTACTCCAGTCAATGAGATTCCAAGCAGAAGATGTGTCTTGAGACGCCCAAGACAGTGAGTAACTATCGGCCACCATACAATACGACAGCCTGGAATGATGGTTTGGGGTGCCGTTTTATTTCATAATATGATCCGTTTGGTTGTCATATGCGGCAGTCTTGCAACACAAGGGTATCTCAACAATGTCATAAGCTGAGTCTTGTTATCTTTCATGGCAAGCCATCCTGGGCTTAAATTTCAGCAAGGTAGTCGCCAATTACACACTGCGAGTGTTTCCACTGCTTGTCTTAGAGCTTGTCAAATCCTATTCCAGGCAGCAAGGTCGCCGGATCTCTCGCCAACTGAGAACATTTGGAGTATTAGTGACAGGGACCTCCAACCAGGTGGGACAACTGACAATTTAACGGGCCAACTGGACATAATTTGCCACGATATCCGTTAGGAGGATATCCAACAACTGTGATAATAATCAATACCAAGCTGAGTAACTGCTTGCATAAGGGCCAGAGATCGACCAAGGAGTTATTTACTTGCTCAATTTCTGGAGCTCTTTCTCGTCTAAGAATCATACAATTTTTCCGAAATTGTAATTATTTGATTGTCTGTACACATATATCACATATTCTAATTTCAGTCCCATTTTTTTAACTCAGGGCATACATATACCATGGTGTAGTTATTCTGGACCTAAAAATAAATTGTGTATGTGCCTAAAGTGGAGTAATAATGGTATTAACCAGCTAGACGAGGTGTCTAGGAATGTTATTTGGCATATGTTGCAAATAAAGCTTCAGCAGAACGTCACGTCGCTTACTGAATTTTATTCGACAAAGCTTAACAACTACGTGGAAAAAGGTATATAGGCATCGGTCAACATATCGTGTATTTGCAGTTGTTAAAGCAAAGGCATGAAAAACTTAGATTGTATGTTGGAATAACTTTTAAAAGGGTTATGAACGTAGCTCGTCAGTCGTTTAAGAAAGTGCTAAACCTTTGGAGATGTTTGAAGGATTCTCGGGTGTCCAGTCGGATACGGCCGTCGAATGCCCACGATATTTCGTCGAATAACCGTTCCACCATTATCAGGTGGTGCTGATGGAATGGTCTGTCCTCTCTCTGCCGCTAGTATTTATCTCTCGCGGCTCCACGTGCGATTCCGTGCGCCGTCGGAGCGCGGCGTATTCAAATGGTTCTAATGGCTATAAGCACTATGAGACTTAACATCTGAGGTCATCAGTCCTCTACACTTAGAACTACTTACACCTAACTAACCTAAGGATGTTACGCACATCCATGTCCGAGGCAGAATACGAACCTACGACCGTAGCAGTAGTGTGGTTCCGGACTGAAGCGCCTAAAGCCGCTCGGACACAGCGGCCGGTGCGGCGTATTCGGTTGTGGGGGAAGTGAAGGCAGCGGTAAGTGATGGGGCGGGAGGGTGGCTCAGTATCTCTTCAGCTGTCTGGGTAGAATATTATAATGTCCGCTTTCATTGTTGCTCCTTGATGAAGCTTAGTATTGGTTCCCAGACCTTACTGGAGTAGGTAACCAGTGTCCCTGTAGACGAAGATGCTTGTTACGTGAATTCCTATGGCATCTTTGAGGATGTAGTGCCAGTAGTTATATCTGGAGGCCAGTACTTTTGTCTCTTGATAATTCCCTCTGTGTTCAGTTTCTATGCATTGTTCTGCTGGCGCAGATTCGCTTGGTCGGCCTAGGCTGGTGCAGCGTTGGTGTTCTTTACATCGATCTTCCACCGTATGAACTGTTTGGCCGATTCAGAATTTGCCACAGCCGCACAGAATTTTGTATACGCCCGTTTTCTTGAGACCGGAATCGTCTTTTAACGTTTCCAGTAAGGCGCGCGTCTTCGCTGGGGGTCGGTAATATGTCTTTCTTGTGTTGCCTCAATAGTCTCCCTATTTTGGACGAAACGTTGCCTGTAAAATGTAGAAACTCCAGGACTTTTCTCTCTTCTTCGGTATGTTCTTCATCTTCGTCCTTACTGCGCTTCTGTTGTTGGAAGGCCCTTTGGATTTGGCGATTGACGTATCCATTGTCTCGGAACTCAGTCTCCAAGTATTTAAGTTCCACTGATAGGTTTTGTGGGTCCGAGATCGTATGTGCTCTGCGTACCAAGGTGTTAAGAACTCCGTTTTGCTGAGCCGGATGGTGGTAGCAGGAAGCATGTAGGTGCAGGTCAGTGTGGGCGGAGTTGCAGTACACACAGTGACCTTGCGAGCCATCTGACCTGAGCTGCCACAGGACATCAAGGAAGGGTAGTTGTCCATCTTTCTCGATTTCTATAGTGATCTGTATGTTATTATGGATGGAATGTAGATGTGGTAGAATTATTTGTAGTTGGTCCTTTCATGTGGCCAGTTTACAAATGCGTCGTCCATATACCGGAAGTAACACACAGGTTTCAGTTCGGCGGTTTCCGGGATACTTCTTTGAAACTCTCCATGAATAGGTTGGCTGCCAGCCGAGAGAGGCCAATCCGTCGGTCTGCTGTTAGTACTGGAAGCTTAAGACAAAGTAGATCGATGTTAACACATGCCTGAAAAGTTGTGTCAGTTCTGCCTCGAATTTCTCATTGAATAAGTTGATGGGAGACTCGTGTAACTGGTGACACGACATCATAGCTGACAATGATGTCGTATTATTGCAAAGTTGGCGGCTTTAGGCGGCTTATGAAGACCGTAATCTGGCTACATGGAAAGGACTAACTATAAATACTTTTACAACATCTAAATTCCAAGCATAATAACATACCGTTCACTATGGAAATCGAGAAAGATTGACAAATACCCTTCCTTGATTTCCCGTTGCAGCACAGGTCACATGGCTCGCTAGGTCACAGTGTCCATCACAAGTCCGCACACACTGACTTGTACCTACATCCTTCCAGCTGCCACCATGCGGTTCACCTAAATGGAGTGCTTCAACCTTGGTACACAGAGGTCATACAATCTCGGACCCACAGACCCTATCAACGGAGGTTCAACACCTGGACTTTGTTCCGCGACAATGGATACAGCAATCGCCAAATCCTAAGGGCCTTCCTACAACAGAAGCTCATTAGGAGCCAAGATGTAGAACAAACGGAAGAAGAGTAAAATGGCCTAGCGTTTCTACCTTTTACAGGGAACGTCTCATCCAAAATAGGAAGAGTATTGAAGCAACGCAAGATCGACACTGTATTCCGATCACCGGCTAAGGCGCGCGTTACTAGAAATGGTTAAGGACGATGTAGGCCTCAATAAAGCGGGCGATTGCAAAATTCCGTGCGCCTGTGGCAAATCCTTTGTCGACCATACAGTTCATGTGGTGGAAGATCGATGTAAAGAACACCAACGCAACACTCGCCAAGGCCAAGAAAGCAAATTTGCCCTATCAGAAAATTGCATAAGCACTAGACACACAGCGAATTATGACGAGACAAAAGTACTGGCCTCCATAAAGAACTGCTGGGACTGCATCTTGAAAGAGGCGTTAGAAATTCTCCTAAGAGGTAACCTCGTCAACAGGGGCACTGGTTACCGACTCAGTAGCGCCTGGGAACGAATACGAAGTTCTATCAAGGAGCAAAGGTGCAAGCGGACACGAGGGCATTCCACCAAGGCCATCAAAGAGATACGGCGCCCCCTCCTCCCCCCCCCCCCCCCCCGCCCTCATAACCTGCCGCACCCACCACTCCCCCTACAACTGAACACTCCTCGCTCCGTCGAATTATCAAGAGACAAAATTACTGGCCTCCAGATATAACTACTGGGACTACATCCTCAAAGATGCCATAGGAATTCACGTAACAAGCATCTTCGTCAACAGGGACACTGGTTACACACAGGTTACTCCAGTAAGGTCTGGGAACCAATACTAAGCTTCATCAAGGAGCAACAATGGAAGCGGACATGATAATATTCTACCAAGACAGCTGAAGAGATACTGAGCCACCCTCCCGCCCCATCACTTACCGCTGCCTTCACTTCCCCCACAACCGAATACGCCGCACCGGCCGCTGTGTCAGAGCGGCTCTAGGCGCTTCAGTCCGGAACCACACTGCTGCTACGGTCGTAGGTTCGTATTCTGCCTCGGACATGGATGTGCGTAACGTCCTTAGTTTAGTTAGGTGTAAGTAGTTCTAAGTGTAGGGACTGATGACCTCAGATGTTAAGTCTCATAGCGCTTATAGCCATTAGAACCATTTGAATACGCCGCGCTCCGACGGCGCACGGAATCGCACGTGGACCCACGAGAGATAAATACTAGCGACAGAGAGCGGACAGACCATTGCATCAGCACCATTTTATGATCGCGGTGCGGTTATTTGCCGATATATCGTGAGCATTCCACGATCACCCCCGACTGGACACCCGTGAACCCCTGAAATACTGTATACGCCGGGAATGCCTCAGATCGCGTGTACCCTTTGTAAAATTCAAAAATTGCATTCAGTCATCTTTTCTGTAGCCGAAAGAGTTCTGAAGCAGAAAGGAGTGAGAAGTAGAAGCAGAAAGGTTAAAACACCCGTGAGTCTACTAAACCTAAGGCACTGAATGGAATTATTCCATTTTTAATTTCAGCTTTGGTTGAGTTATCAAGCGTCGGTTCTGTGGCCCAAGGCACTGCAACTATACAGCAGACTGTGAAGAATGCACAGAGTGCGGAACAGCAACTTCGGGGTGTGCAAAGACATAACACACTTATTGAGTCCATTGTGGGCTTGGATTGTGGAAAAAAATTGTTCATAGCCATACTTCCCGCCAGATGACTTATTAATTCAGATCTGCTTAAATTCACAACAAAAAATCCACATCTGGCGTTTCCATGGAGTTGTTAAGAGGGAGGCAGTACCGAAGATGATGTGAAAAAGTGGAGGATGTGGCACTGTGAACCTATTTGTTGCTGGAGGATCAGGGACTCACTGGTGTTCATGTGTTAAGAGGAACAGGAAAAATGTGCAATACTTCATCTCATAAAGTGGTTTATGAACACCAAAGGAATAGTGCCATAGCTGTACCAATAACAATCACGTGTTCTACGACTTCATTTCTTACCTCTGTGGACATGTTTCTCCGAACGAACGCTTCAACACAAAATGCATATTCATAAGTGCATCACTCGATTTCCGAAAGTCATGTCATACTTCAAAATAACGATCATCAGTATTAAATGCGAATTACTTTTCATCAATTGACCTAATGAAGGGAAACTTAAAACACCATTCTGAACATTACTAAGGTGAGCAAGCTTCACCTAGCAGGGGGCGAAGTTTTAGAAATACAATCCGGTTCATATGCATTATGAAACGATTTGCAAATAGATTTGAGTTATGTACAAATGTTATCATGTTTAAAACATAGATAGAAATGTTGGAGTAGACAATACACTTTACTCAGAAAGGTTCAATAGGATCAGTGCTGGATTTCTCAAGGAGCCAAGGTTTACAGAAGATATGCGCTAAATTTAACGAGTCAGCAGAACTTATGAATATATTTCTCGTAAGCATAAAACCATGTCGAAGGTAGAATTTCAAGGAAATAATACTTGGACGACTGGCTAAAACAAACTATCTATGGATCCTACCATACAGTAGGTTGAGAATACAAGGCTGTAACAGTTACACTCAACCTGATATATCTTCAAGTAACTGTCCAGACATTAGATAATCTCGGGCTTAATATTCTAAATCAGGACGGAAGTTTAGTTGATTTTTTTGAGGTGAGGAGATAGTTATCTGCCTCCGTCTGCAGCGATGTACAGGGTGTTTCAAAAATTACTGGTATATTTGAAACGGCAATAAAAACTAAACGAGCAGAGATAGAAAGACACCGTTTGTTGCAATATGCTTGGGACAACAGTACATTTTCAGGCGGACAAACTTTCGAAATTACAGTAGTTACAATTGTCAACAACAGATGGCGCTGCTGTCTGGGAAACTCTATAGTACGATATTTTCCACATATACACCATGCGTAGCAATAATATGGCGTAGTCTCTGAATGAAATTACCCGAAACCTTTGACAACGTGTCTGGCGGAAGGGCTTCACATGCAGATGAGATGTACTGCTTCAGCCGTTCAATTGTTTCTGGATTCTGGCGGTACACCTGGTCTTTCAAGTGTCCCCACAGATGTCTTGAACTCCAAAATTTAAATTTCGTATTAATCAGTTGAGCGAGGAAGTAGAGTGATAAGATACTGAACTCGTATTCGAAAGACGGAAACATATATTCCCGTCAACCCACACAGATTAAGGTTTTCCATGGTTTCGTTAAATCGCTCCGCACTAACTAACAGGGCACTGCAGATTTTTTTCTCTGTTCTTACCTCATGCGAACTATCGCTTTGTCCCCAGTTAAACCGTCACCGAAAAGACGTAATATAATAATCTTCTTTCCTTGCTCAATGTTGTTACAAGTCTCAAAGGAAAGTAATTAATTCTTTCCAAATTTCTGGCATTCCTCATTTTAATGAGGCAGATACAAATCAGTATTTATATTGCCTTGCATACACCATAATGCAGTGGAGCTGGAAGCAGTTCAGTCACAAAGGTTTGTCTCTACTGTAAGTCAAGATGTACTTTCAAATAAATAGCGATTCTCAAGTTGTCTTGAAGCATTTTTATTTTTAATTGACCAGGTAACACATGTGACTGGATGCTCAGAATCACTTACGAGAGAGCGAGAGTTGACGAGTGGGAACATTTGTACATTGCTTCCAAAAAGGTAAAGATAATTTTGGAAAGAATGAAGAAAAGTTTACCAATTTTTAATGGCCCAATGTCAACACGTTCATCTAGATTGTGGGAGAGAAACAAAGGTTTTAAAAACATAATTACGATTAACCCTACCTAAGTGTCTAGTAGTAAGATATAATACGCATTTCAGTGTCAGATTTTTATAGGTTCAGCCTTGTACTTCATAACTGATATACCAAAGTATTGTGGCCACTACTCACCGCACCGCGAGACAGAATAGCAACTGGGGACGTTGCGGGCGCATGACACGTTATGGAAAGACTAATGGGTAATCTCTTTAGCGATGACACACGTCGCAGAACGGGAAATCCTTTGACGAGCGACGTTGACTAGGATAGCGTACTATGACCCTGCGCGTGTAAATGAGCATCTCAGAAACGGCGAAGCTGGGCGACTTTTCACGTGCTACTTTCATCAGCATTTACAGAAGGTGGTTGATGGACAGTAAACCGTGAGCAGGTGTTAGTCGTCCACGCCTCACCGCAGAACATGGAACTTGGAGGCTTGTCTGCTCTGTGATGCAGGATAAGCGGCAATATGTGGCAAATATGATGCCTGAGTAAAATTCTGGTGCCACCTCTAGTGTTTATAGAGTACTGTTCAGCTCATGTAGTTGAACATGGGTCTCCATAGCGTCAATTACGATGCTGTTGGTACGGGATCATCGAAATTATACCGTAGATAAAAGGAAACTTGTCCCCTAGTCGGATAAATCATATTCCGTGTTGCACCACGTCGACTTTCGTGTCAGGATGCGCCGTCATTCACGCGAACGGCTGCTCGAAACACGCAGCACTCCCCGGAAGCAGGCCAGTGGGGGCAGTATTATGCTGTGGGTGACAATTACACTCCTGGAAATTGAAAAAAGAACACATTGACACCGGTGTGTTAGATCCACCATACTTGCTCCGGACACTGCGAGAGGGCTGTACAAGCAATGATCACACGCACGGCACAGCGGACACACCAGGAACCGCGGTGTTGGCCGTCGAATGGCGCTAGCTGCGCAGCATTTGTGCACCGCCGCCGTCAGTGTCAGCCAGTTTGCCGTGGCATACGGAGCTCCATCGCAGTCTTTAAAACTGGTAGCATGCCGCGACAGCGTGGACGTGAACCGTATGTGCAGTTGACGGACTTTGAGCGAGGGCATATAGTGGGCATGCGGGAGGCCGGGTGGACGTACCGCCGAATTGCTCAACACGTGGGGCGTGAGGTCTCCACAGTACATCGATGTTATCGCCAGTGGTCGGCGGAAGGTGCACGTGCCCGTCGACCTGGGACCGGACAGCAGCGACGCACGGATGCACGCCAAGACCGTAGGATCCTACGCTGTGCCGTAGGGGACCGCACCGCCACTTCCCAGCAAATTAGGGACACTGTTGCTCCTGGGGTATCGGCGAGGACCATTCGCAACCGTCTCCATGAAGCTGGGCTACGGTCCCGCACACCGTTAGGCCGTCTTCCGCTCACGCCCCAACATCGTGCAGCCCGCCTCCAGTGGTATCGCGACAGGCGTGATTAGTGGGACGAATGGAGACGTGTCGTCTTCAGCGATGAGAGTCGCTTCTGCCTTTGTGCTAATGATGGTCGTATGCGTGTTTGGCGCCGTGCATGTGAGCGCCACAATCAGGACTACATACGACCGAGGCACACAGAGCCGACACCCGGCATCATGGTGTGGGGAGCGATCTCCTACACTGGCCGTACACCTCTGGTGATCGTCGAGGGGACACTGAATAGTGCACGGTACATCCAAACCGTCATCGAACCCATCGTTCTACCATTCCTAGACCGGCAAGGGAACTTGCAGTTCCAACAGGACAATACACGTCCGCATGTATCCCGTGCCACCCGACATGCTGTAGAAGGTGTAAGTCACCTACCCTGGCCAGCAAGATCTCCGGATCTATCCCCCTTTGAACATGTTTGGAACTGGATGAAGCGTCGTCTCACGCGGTCTGCACGTCCAGCACGAACGCTGGTCCAACTGAGGCGCCAGGTGGAAATGGCATGGCAAGCCGTTCCACAGGACTACATCCAGCATCTCTACGATCGTCTCCGTGGAAGAATAGCAGCCTGCATTGCTGCGAAAGGTGGATATACACTGTACTAGTGCCGACATAGTGCATGCTCTGTTGCCTGTGTCTATGTGCCTGTGGTTCTGTCAGTGTGATCATGTGATGTATCTGACCCCAGGAATATGTCAATAAAGTTTCCCCTTCCTGTGACAATGAATTCACGGTGTTCTTATTTAAATTTCCAGGAGTGTAGATTGACTACCATGGGACTTGTGGTAATATTCGAAAGCATCATGATAGATGTGCACTATGTGAACATTATTGTGGACCACTTGCATTCCTTCGTGCTTGATGTCTTCGGTGATGGAGATGTCATTTTGTAGCAAGATAACTGTCCGCGTCACAGGGCCATAATCGTGCTACATTAGCTTGAGGAGCACCTTGGCCACCAAATTCACCCGACCGAGCATAATGGAACACATTTGGCATGCTATCAGACATCAGCTCCTTGCCCGTAAACCACGGGCTCGTAATTTATAGGAAATTTGTGACCTATGCTTACATATTTCGTACCAAATACCTCTGAATCAATGCTAGGCAGAAACACTGCTATATTCCGTTCTAAAGGTGGACTAACACGCTTTTAAAGAGGTTGTCATAATAGTGTGGATAATCAGTGTTTTTTTCTATGTAGTACGTACATTGTTTACAAGTTTCATAATAATAATCATCTTGATAAACTGAAGTCTGTAGTCTGGAAGAAATACCAGAGACCAAGGACTTTCAGGCTGTGAGCAACCTGTATTAAAAGATGGTTAATAATGCTGTTGGGCTTTGTAGGGACTATGCAGAATTTTAAATTGAAGCAATTAATTGAACATTACACATGACTTCCCCATTATGAAACCAAACATTAATATTTTTTTCCTCTCTTGGTTTTCGTGGAAGCTGTTGGTTGAGGGGCGTTTTGCGAATTTTACCTTATGGGTAATTTGTTGGTCTGTACTACTGCATTAAAGAACTTTTGTTGGTATACTCCCAGAACACTGAAGGACAACTTCCTGCTAACCTTAAAACTAATTTATCAGGCTGTTTTGTAATTAGTATTAGCAGTGTGATGTCATATTGCTTCTTAATGTTAAGGCACTTCATTGTGTTGAGCTTGAGTGCAAAGTACATACATTATTTGGATATTTTTGAATACTACTGATGCAATGCACTGTAGAAAACTGAACATCGTAAGTGTTTTCTTGATTTATTTTCATGCAACACGAGGGACAATTTGGGTACGTTTAATCACATTAATTACATGAAGGAAAAAAAAAGCGAATTCGATCTGAAGTCTTGTTCATAGAGGCCTAAAAAATATCATCGATGAAAAACAGCTACCTGAAAATACTAATTTATTACTGACTGTAAACGTTATTGGTGCTAGTATTTTGTGTTCTGTAGTATCAAAGCTGATATTCGTATCCAGAGTTCCACATTCTCAGAAAACTTGATGAAAGTAAATTGCTCTTTTTCATTCTGAATAGTGAAGACGCCCAAGTACTTACCTTCACTCCACTGATAGCATCACACGAAATAGTGTTAAATGGTACACCAAACACATCAGATGGCTTGAGGTTGTTCTGTGGATTTTAACACTGTAATTGGTCTTCCTGATCTTTTTGGTTGTTAATACCAGCAGTCTGGTTTGTGCCTTGGCAGCGCAACTTCTCCTGGTTTTCTTCTTGTATGGAGGGAGTAACACTTTAATTTTCCTGCAGTTCACGCAGTGCTCCAGACGCGCCTCCCCTTGAAGTGAAGTCACTCGCTCCTTCGTCAGGGTGTCCATTGTCCTCATGAATTTGAGGAGAGCAGGTTCTGCAAAACAAATTCTTATCGCCCGTGCACTTTATAAGTATTATACATATCCACATTATCTCTTCTATGTGAATATATACAGTTATCATAAATGTAGATCATGCTAATGAGCTACGTGGAATAACTGAAACCTAACGATAAGGTGAAGTGCTGAGGGTAAGTTGTGTGCTAGTGTGTACAGGAGTCTGATCGGTTAACAGCTCTGTAGTGTTATCACAACTATGAAATTGGAGTGTTGTGTGCAATTTGTAGTGGAAGTAGCCTTCTGTTAGAGGTAGTGAAGTGGCTCCAAACATGACTCAATATTTCTAATGATAACTCATATCACAGACCTTAAACACGCACACATTGTTAAGATATTCGTGCAGTGAAGCAGAGTAACTGTAGATGTAGATGCAACTGAGTGTCCACAGATATATTTTGACGATCAACTTTTCGCAAATCAAGCCTGTTCAAAACATCCTAGAAGAAATGAAACTTCCAAATAGAGCCTTCATGCAATTTGGCCATTGAAACGCCTAGAAAACCAACATACTCTACATTATGGCTGGAAACTTTAATATGGCATAATGCGCTGCATGTAACGTTATTTTTCATAATTATAAGCATAGAACATCATGAGTTAGATGCCACTGAATATGTTCCTTACCCGGTGATATTTTTTGCAGAATTCGCATGGTTTCCTACAGAATTCCCCCCAAAACTGTGGCAGTATTGTGTTGCACCACGCACCATCGCTCTTAGTAGGACTCATCCGCAGTGATATGAATACTTTACAGTATTAGGATGAAGAAGAGATAACTGGGAAGCAGGTGCATCTCTACTCACAATGTGTATTGGAAATGAGCTGTTGCAACAGTTGTCTCATTAAATAGATATGGGTGATCCATTTATCAAGAGTCAAATGCTGTCAACATATTATCCGTATCTCATTTTATGATAATTTGATAATTTTGCTTGGAAATTGTAAGCAGTAGTCCACATTAACAAAAATGTCGGGGAGCGTTTCTCAAATCGCCTTCCGACTATCCTCATCTTGATTTTCTGTGCCTTATCCAAGTTTGTTTAGCAGAATGCCACGACAGTTCTTAGGTCAAAGCATTCATAGAATTCTTCCCCTTCCTTCTCAAGCCCTGGTAGTGTACCCACGAAAACTATGTAACGCGTGCCTGCCAACACTAGTGTAGCCTACATAGTTTTGCAGAAGTGCTTAGGGATTGGTACCCACAAAGTCCGTGTTGTTCATGAGCTGCAATCAGAAGACAGAGGAAAACGTTTCACTCTCTGTCAGTGGAACACGTCATCTGTAACGGGTATGGGGAAGATCTCCATGATTAGTTTTAATACAATGAGGCATGGTTCCACGTTGATAGATTCGTAAATCCACAGAATCCATCCATTTGGTCTACATACAATTGATGTCAGTATCATGAGTCGCCCTGTAGGTGCTAAAATGGGATGTTTGGTGTTCAATATTATTTTGGCGGATGTTTATAGCATTATTTATGACTCAGTGAGTAGTGCACTGCTTATAGAAGTTAAATAAACCTGTAGACAAGATGTTTCAACTAAATAATGTTACGCTCATACAACCAAAACCATGACTTTTCTTGGAAAAATGTTTTCATGAATAGGAGTTTTCTAAAATTTCCGGGTTCCTCTCGGTCTCAAGATTCATTCTCACCCAACTTTTCACTCTAAAGATAGCTTCAAGTAGCTGCTTGATGACCAGACCCACACACTACACCCGTCTTGCAGAAAGAAACTGAACGATGTTTTTTTACATTTCCTTAACAAACATTACAACAAATGCTCAAGAACATACAACGTAGTAGCCAGTTATGTCAACTGCGTAGTGATTGATATCTTGAACAATATTAATGTGTTATTTATTTCCCTATGAGGTTGCATTACTTTTGACTACAGTATATTGTACATCTGGCATTCAAGTTGGCAAAAATGGCCTAAAGTCTCTCCCTGACTCAGCTGTCTCTCTCATTGTTTTGTACAGAATAGATTTCTGGCATACTTTTCATATATTCACTGAATTCTTCCTATGCTTCAATATACTGGAATATTGCAGGTAAGGTGAAGATGTTCTCGTCCTAAAGGTGCATGCAACGAGAATATACTGTAAAGTAGTTACCCTAACATCTTGCACTAGTCTCTTCAGGGACTTCAGATACTTACCGTTACATGCCAATACAATTTTTTCCTAATGGTATTCGAGGTTCATAACAAGAGTGATTCTAGGATGAACTCAACAATTCACAACCTAAATACTAGAAGCAGAAATAATTTACGTATGTAAAATACATCTTTCTCAACGGTTCACAATGGAATATCGTATTCTGCTGCAAAAGTGTATAGCAGATTCTTAATGGACATCAGACAGGAAATGGCACATCCTTAAATATTTAAAAGCAGTGTAAAAGAATACCTTGCCAGTCACTTCTTCTACAATATTTCACAATACTGTTACTCCAGAAGCATGTGCATCGTGTCTGAGATTAATACCTCTGATAAAAAAATCCAAACCAATTGGAATATTATTACAAGGAGGAAATAGGTTCTAAATGTTCATGAGAAGAAGCAAGGCAGTTAATGGAAGAGGCCTTACCCAGACCATTTGAAACGATTTAAATTCCACCCACCTCTCCTTCTGAAATTGGGAAGGTAATAAACTCTCTCAAGAATAAAAGCTCACATGGAATTGATGGCATATCCAGCAGGATAATAAAAGCTTGTCCCAAGAAATAAGTGGGATTCTTAGGCACATATGTAATAGCTCTCTAAAGCAAGGTATTTTCCCAGATAGATTGAAGTATGCCATTGTTAAACCACTGCATAAAAAAGAGGATACGTCTGATGTCAACAACTATCACCCAATATCTCTTCTGACCACCTTTACCAAAATTCTTGAAAAAGTAACGTATTGTAGAGTATCTACACACCTTTGTAAAAATAAAGTTTTGACAAAGTCTCAGTTTGGTTTGCAGAAGGGTTTTTCAACGGAAAATGCTTTATATACTTTCACTAATGAAATATTATTTGCTCTGAGTAATCGGAAATCACCCATTTCGATTTTTGTGATCTATCAAAGGCTCTTGATTGTGTAAATCAGGGAATACTTCTAGATAAGCTCAAGTACTGTAGTATGAAAGGGCCAGTGTTCAAATGGTTCAAGTCGTACCTAACTGGATCAGTGCAGAAAGTTGAAATCAGCAGTTCACATAACATGCAAAAAACTGGTAATTTCTCAAACTGGAGAACAATCAAGAATGGGGTGCCGCAAGGTTCTGTCTTGGGTCCTCTGCTGTTCTTAATACACTCCTGGAAATTGAAATAAGAACACCGTGAATTCATTGTCCCAGGAAGGGGAAACTTTATTGACATATTCCTGGGGTCAGATACATCACATGATCACACTGACAGAACCACAGGCACATAGACACAGGCAACAGAGCATGCACTATGTCGGCACTAGTACAGTGTATATCCACCTTTCGCAGCAATGCAGGCTGCTATTCTTCCACGGAGACGATCGTAGAGATGCTGGATGTAGTCCTGTGGAACGGCTTGCCATGCCATTTCCACCTGGCGCCTCAGTTGGACCAGCGTTCGTGCTGGACGTGCAGACCGCGTGAGACGACGCTTCATCCAGTCCCAAACATGTTCAAAGGGGGACAGATCCGGAGATCTTGCTGGCCAGTGTAGGTGACTTACACCTTCTAGAGCATGTCGGGTGACACGGGATACATGCGGACGTGCATTGTCCTGTTGGAACTGCAAGTTCCCTTGCCGGTCTAGGAATGGTAGAACGATGGGTTCGATGACGGTTTGGATGTACCGTGCACTATTCAGTGTCCCCTCGACGATCACCAGAGGTGTACGGCCAGTGTAGGAGATCGCTCCCCACACCATGATGCCGGGTGTTGGCTCTGTGTGCCTCGGTCGTATGCAGTCCTGATTGTGGCGCTCACATGCACGGCGCCAAACACGCATACGACCATCATTGGCACCAAGGCAGAAGCGACTCTCATCGCTGAAGACGACACGTCTCCATTCGTCCCACTAATCACGCCTGTCGCGATACCACTGGAGGCGGGCTGCACGATGTTGGGGCGTGAGCGGAAGACGGCTAACGGTGTGCGGGACCGTAGCCCAGCTTCATGGAGAAGGTTGCGAATGGTCCTCGCCGATACCCCAGGAGCAACAGTGTCCCTAATTTGCTGGGAAGGGGCGGTGCGGTCCCCTAAGGCACAGCGTAGGATCCTACGGTCTTGGCGTGCATCCGTGCGTCGCTGCAGTCCGGTCCCAGGTCGACGGGCACGTGCACCTTCCGCCGACCACTGGCGATAACATCGATGTACTGTGGAGACCTCACGCCCCACGTGTTGAGCAATTCGGCGGTACGTCCACCCGGCCTCCCGCATGCCCACTATACGCCCTCGCTCAAAGTCTGTCAACTGCACATACTGTTCACGTCCACGCTGTCGCGGCATGCTACCAGTTTTAAAGACTGCGATGGAGCTCCGTATGCCACGGCAAACTGGCTGACACTGACGGCGGCGGTGCACAAATGCTGCGCAGCTAGCGCCATTCGACGGCCAACACCGCGGTTCCTGGTGTGTCCGCTGTGCCGTGCGTGTGATCATTGCTTGTACAGCCCTCTCGCAGTGTCCGGAGCAAGTATGGTGGATCTAACACACCGGTGTCAATGTGTTCTTTTTTCAATTTCCAGGAGTGTATATTAAGGACTTGCCATTCTACATTCATGAAGATGCAAAGCTGGTACTTTTTGCCGAAGATACAAGTATAGCTATCACACCCAGCAGACAAGAAGTAACTGGTGAAAATGTAAACGACGCTTTTCAGAAAATCATTAAGTGGTTCTCTGAAAATGGGCTCTCATTAAACTTTGACAAAATACAGTATATACAGGTCCATACAGTAAACGGAATGACACCATTAATTAATACAGACTTCGATCATAAATCCGTAGCTAAGGTAGAATATTAAAAATTTATAGGTGTATGCATTGGTGAGGGGCTGAACTGGAAAAACATAGTGAGGATCTGCTGAAACGTTTGAGTTCAGCTACTTATGCTATTAGGGTCATTGGAAATTTTGGCGAAATACATCTGACTAAATTAGTTTACCACGCCTATTTTCACTCTCTGCTTTCGTATGGCTTCATATTCTGGGATAACTCATCATTGAGTAAAGAGTGTTCATTGCACAATAGTGTGTAATCAGAATAATTGCTGGAGATAATCCAAAATCATCCTGCAGACACTTATTTAAAGAGCTAGAGATCTTCACTGTAGCCTCACAATATATATATTGACTTATGAAATTTGTTATTAACAATCCGAACGAATTCAAAAGTAATAGCAGTGTACATGCCTAAAACACTAGGAGAAAGGATGATCTTCACTACTCAAGGTTAAATCTAACTTTGGCTCAGAAGGGGGTAAATTATGCTGCCACAAAAGTGTTTAGTCACATATCCAATCGCATAAAAAATCTGACAGATAGCCATATAGAATTTAAAAGGAAACTAAAAGAATATCTTAATGGCAACTCCTAATCATTAGATGAATTTTTGGATATAGTAAGTGGGTAATTTCCCCAACACCCACAAAAAATTAAAAATATTAAGTGTCATGTAATATTTTGTGTAATGTAATATCTTGTATTTGCACCTTTTATTGACTTGACACATTCTACATCATTACAAAGCGTCGTATTCATGATCTATGGAACAAGTACTAATCTAATCTAATCCCTAATGTAATCTCATGAATGTGAATTCCAGGTGACTCTAATACTTGACTTAGACAGATCCTGATTTTGCCAATATACAGACAGCTGACTGTGATAATTTAAAAGTTACATGAATTCTTAGTTTGAGATAACAGATGATAACAGCAGATGAGTGATACAGGAGGAGGGACAAAGGCTTTTTTTCTGAATTCCTCCTAACATACATGCAGACAGATTTCTATAAGTTATTACCATAATTGTGTAGATTAGCGCTCGTCATAGTTGATTGTTAGCATATTTCACACAAGTAGCCAACAATGGTTGCTTTTGCCTATTAATATATATTAGTTCCACATTCCTCAAGGTTATCATTCATGCTAGGATTTACGAAAGACCATGTGAACATTAATTAATGTCAAGAGAAATACCATGGTGTTGCTTTACAGTCTCACTAAACAGCGCTTCTACATACTTCAAACAGGCACCAGTGTGACGGCTGTAGGGTCTCGGCTAGAGTTAACGGATTCAGAAAGCGTTGTTACTTTTTAGATCTGCACATTTGCCACCGGCGCTACCACTGTCTGAGTTGATCAGAACTGGTTTCCTACATCAGACTCTTAGAATAATCTAATGCAGCCGTCAAGGTAACATTATTTGTAGTTTTTCTTCTATTAACATCCGTACTTGGTTTTGAAACAGGACTTTGAATTAATTCAATTAGTTACGGCTCTCCACCGTTATCGACTGACTCAGCCGCCACTAATGAACTTGTCAGTGGCTACTTAAAGAGACCTCGGGCAAGCGGATGATGTGAGACTCTTGTTTCGTAATCTACACCGCCAAGCGAAAATTTTATGGCCACCTCCCACCGTGAGACTTCCTCCCACCGTGTTGAATGTCATGGTGTCGTTGCGGGCTCCGAACTGTAGCAAGCGGCAAGGCGGTTTGTAAAGTAACTATGTCGGTGGGTACAAAAGAGTGTGCTGTAATAGAGTACCGAATTGAAAGCGGTTCGTCCACTCATGAAGCACCCTCTCCTTCAGCGTGACAATACCAGACCACACACGAGCGCTGCGACGTCTGAAACAGTCCCACACCCTGGGTCCATAGTCATAGATCATCTACCATATAGTCCCGGCTTCACCCCATCTGATTTTCATGTGTTTCCGAAACATAAAGGACACCTTCGACGACTTAACTGTGATAGCGATGCAACAGAGATGAGTTTGTGGCTCAGTCAACAAGATCAAGCTTTCTTTAGTGACGGTATGAACAAACTGATGTCTTGTTGGGAGAAATATGATCGTCATCAGGGTGAATATGTTGTGAAATAAATACGTACATGTAATGAATAAGGATGTAGAATGTTAATAAAGTTTGTTTTATTTAAAAAGCTTTAAGAGTATTTACATGAAAAACTCTGAGACATTGCTTTTCAGGATGCCCTCGTATGTAAACGGAGCAAAGTGTAATGGCAATCATTCTAGCGAAGATAGCAGCCGCATATGGGGAATCCATTGACATACGCAACTTGAACACAGGGAAGATTGTTACAGATCGGCGCCTGGGAATGAGCATCTCGACAATGGCGAAGGTGTTTGGCTGCTGTTGAGCTGTTAATTTGCTCATCTATGGAATGTGGTTGAAAGATGGTGATAACACATGTGGGCGACAAGGTGTTAGTCGTCTATGGCTCACTACAAGACGTGAATTTCGCAGGCTTCCTGCTCTGTAACGCAGGAGGGGCAGCAATCTGTGGTAGACATGACAACAGAGCTGGTACTGGTACAAATGTTTCGAACCACGCCGTTCAGCGCACTTTGTTGAGCACGTCGCTCCGCTGCAGACGACCCCTACATATTCTCACGTTGACCCAGATACATGGTCAGTTACGATTGCAGTGAGGACGGCATCAACTATATTTTGTCATGGATCAATGGAGCCGTGTCGCCCAGTCGGAGGAATCCCGTTTTTTGTTTCATCAGGTCGATGGTTGTGTCCGAATACCCTGTCATGTAGACGAACAGCTGGTCGAAACATGTACCGTGCTATGGACGACGGCCACAGGGGACAATGTTATGCGCTGGGGAACATTCACCCGGGCTTCCATGGGACGCGTGGGAATAATCGAGCAAATCGTGACAGTTGTGAACTATGTGAACATCACTGCACACCACTGTCTCTTTATGCTTGTGGTCCTCATTGACAGTGCTGGCATTTTCCAGCAGGACGACTACCCGTTTCACAGGGCCAGGATTGTGATACAGTCGTTTGAAGAGCGTAATAGTCAACTTACAAACTGAAGTCTTGGTCATCAAATTTGCGTATATGTACTTGATGGGTGCTATCGGACGCCGGCTATGTGCCCACAAAGCACGGCCCGTTATTTACGGGAACTGTGTGACGTGTGGATAGTTATGTGGTGCCACATGCCTCCAGAAACATACCAAGCAGTTGTCAAGTCTAGGCCATGCAGAATGCCTGGTGTATGGCGTTCCCAATGTGGACCAACACGTCACTGAGTAGGTGGTTGCAATGTTTTATCTCATCAGAGTATATTAGCACAATGTAGAGGTGGCTGAATCAATCAGTAGGACATAAAAGTCAATTCTTCTTCAGCGAAAGAGCTGACTGACTAAGAGGTCTCGATGATTCACAAAACTTGGGAGTCTGAGGAAACTTGTGAATTTTGCAAGGCCGTCATGGACCCCTCTGTACTGCAGAAGGTCGATGTTGCTGAGCATATTTGAGTAATGTTATTGACTGAGCCATGTCTCTTAATGAACTTTAAAGTTTTAGCGCGAAAGGACGAGATTTTAACGCGACATCTCTGTTGTATCTACACCTGAGTGGCATATTTGACCTCAGTCGACTGTATGGTTATTTAATTTTAACATGTGAAATTATTCAGCGTAACTGTATGTCCATCTTTTCAGAGATGGTTGCGGGACTCGGCTGATCGATTCAGGATGTCAAATGAAACAACTTTCTGCCGTCTAGTTTCCAAACTTATTTTATTTAGATACCTGTTTCGGCGATTTACTACGTCATCTTCAGGCCTCTGACCGACGTGTACGAAGATCCCATGTCGGTTCTGGTCAAAAAATGGGCCTGCAATACTCGTATACTGGTATTAGTAGATTTCTGTTTGTTGTAGCGATCACTTCAACCATCATCGCTACTGCAAGCAGAAGTCTACTAATACCAGTATTCCTGGCCTCTGTTTTGACCAGAACTTAGGTGGAATCTTCCTATACGCCTGTCAGAGGCCTGAAGATGGCGTAGTAAATCTCCGAAACTGGGAGCCAAATAAAATAAATCTGGCAACTATATGGCTGAAATGTGTTTTATTTGACATCCTGTATTCAACATACGAGTAAGGTTTAAGTCAAACTGAGAAGCTAAATGTTACCTGAATACGGTGCTGGTCGGCGAAACAGACGTGACGATGTATTGAAGAGTGAATAAACCCTGCTGTTTCCATGAAAACGGAGTGTTTGATTTTGATGTGACTTTATCCACTTACTTTTTCGTAATTCACACTCCAAGATTTTCTTATTTTCTGACATTTATGAATAAATTCCAAAGAGTTAGCTGGAAGTTGAAAGTTTCCAGTATAATGAGGGGATTTTGGATATTGTCTGAAAGCAATAAAATGGCGGCAAAAGACAGGTAAGTGGTAAAAACGTATTTTTGAGATTTTAACCCTGATCTACTGGTCAATGCAAGCTTTTTCAATACTAATTCGCATAAACAATATATCAGTACCTGGTCGTGGTTTGCCGATTAACAGTCCCATAAGGTGGTGGTTTAATTACGCCTGGTAACTGCATGAAGTGAGTATACAAAAACCTGGAGCATGTGGATTACTTTGCAGACTATCGTATACAAGATCGCACCGTTTCCAAGAAGAGAAGGAACTGTTAATTTAGCCACTCCTGATAGGACTGGAAACAACGCAAGGAATTTCATCATCGTCAACTGGAATCGTCGGCCATCAGCTACAGAGAGCATAAAATTTGACACGTCATGGATTTCCGCTTGATGTGTCTCCAGTTTCAGTGCGGAACTATGTATGTGTACTGTAAAACGTCCGTTTATGTCTCCTTTTCTGTGACAGAGCAGAGTGATAAGCTGCACAATAGCTCAGGAGGGAAACACGAATAGAAATTCAGCCAGAGAAAGCAGTTTCGGAACTACGCGTAGAAATTAGATCAGGAAAATTGATGCAAGCCTCTTAAGTATGCTTGGATTGGTGACCATCCGATCTGCCAAACGCGGTGCACTCGGTCCTTGTGAGGCAAACTGAGGAGCCACTTGATTCAGAAGTAGCGGCTCCGGTCTCGTAAACTGACATACGGCCGGGGGGAGCTGACCACACGCTCCTCTATATCCGCATCCAGCGCTTCCTGTGGGCTGAGAATGACACGGCGGCTGGCAGTACCGTTGGGCCTTCATGGCCACTTCGGACGGAGTTTAGTTTTTTTATTAAAACAGAACAGCCCATCAACATGAATCCACCATCTTAACCATTTTGATAAGTATGTGAATGATGTGAGTTTTGTGCCATATTCAAATGAACCTCAACGACTTGTATTATTTATCAAAAACTCATAAATATATTGATAATGATAGTAATAATGACTGTATTTCCAAATCCAAAAAGTATGGAAAATTACTTACGAGTGTGTGTGCAGCCTCATGCCCTCCACCCGCCTCCATGCACACACATTTCAGAATAACATTGTGTACACATCCACTGAGTTGAGTGCATCTGATGACTGCATTAACAACAGAATGTATGTGAAGCCTTTCGGTTGCTCAGCATACCTGCTCCGTACATTTCTGTGAAGGCCTTGTTAAGTCAGAAGCAGCTGGAGTGATGTGATGCACCAGAAGGTGAGATAAGACAACTTGGTCAACCCTACAGACTTGATGGCAGCCTACTATTGAAATTCCTTCCTGTCACATTGATTACGAATTTCTGTTTTGGTTGTATAAAATTATCCAGAGACGAACTTTCATACTCTTGCATTGCGATAGTTTTGGAGTTATCAGCATTTTATCAATGTTTAAGATTAAAGCTACGAACACCAAAGGTTTAATTCTACATTGTGTTCCTGGGCTTGGTGCCATGTTGTGGAGTTTTTCAGAATCTGTGCTAATAAACTTTCACTTCGAATTACATCGAGTTGACTCTTTAATACATTTTAATACACGTATTCAAAAGGAATATTTTCGTCGGACATTCACGACTGTTGATATTGGATGTTATAAAAACACCATCAGATTACAATTTCAGCCATTCCTCATCTATTACTCTATTAAATACAAACATAGTTATCAGAATTAATACGAGGATGCCTGTAACTTAAATCATCATATTTCCTTTTAATTAGAAAATATTATGCTTTCTGGCGCCAAGCTCTCCGTTTACACATGATTAGGAACGCATTAAAAGTCATCACGTTTAACGTTACTGCTGAATATGTTCCTCAAATAACATTCATCTTGTCTGAAAAGAATAATTACATTAGCATTGCTCCTAATTATGTGTGCCATAGATAAAAACTGTATACACAATACTGGTGTACCATAGGGAGGTATGTCACCATATGATCTCACTTTTCATAAGCAATGTCCTCGAAAATGAAAAGTGAACACAGTAGCTCTTCGTCAGGAAATTCTACATCTTCTTTGCTTGAAAGTGTGAAATATCCAGCATCCTCCAAGTTTTCAAATACCTGTGGTAGATACTTACATGTACATTACTAAAGAGATCTGTATTATACATATTCATGTTTCTCAATTTGAAACCATTTTCATGTACCAGAAAGTTAATGATGACATTCGTTTTTTATACAGTTGAAAGGACCAGGTATAATGCACGTGAATTTATATGGAAATAGATCAGTATGTTTGTGAGGTTCTGGTCGTAACCTACTTTTCTCAGTAAAAGCACTGATGGAAAATTGGAGTGCATACCTCTTTAATCACATCTACTAAACAACACTGTTGTTCCAGGAGTTTAAACATAGTCATCTAGGGAAGGCCGCTTCAGCTAGGTCGAGGGATACAGTGTATGCAACGTAACAGGAAACTGTAAGTATGGTAGTAATAATGTAAAGGAACAACATACAGTCCGAGTTACATGCATTAATTTATACAGCACATACGCAAGACATGTGACAAACATAGACTGAATTACCTTGATACCTGATACCTGAACTACTTTGATACCTGCAAAGTCTTGTAACAAAATTACAGTTACGCCCAGAAAAACGATTTATACAGCATTAGTGGTGACACAAAAACATCGTCTAAATATCCAGACATAACGTTGCAAAGCAAGCACATAAGGCAAGGTGGACAGTGAACCTCAGAGAATTGTAGGAAAGTATACCTTGACCACAAGTATTTCGAAAAGTGAACATGCAGTTATCAAGAAAACGATTGGAAGAAAAAGTCAGATTTGACACAGTTCTATTGCCGAAGGTGTACATTAACATATGCAGGGTGTTCTATGTTTGCCTTTCTTGTATACTAATTGCAGTACCTCCAGTCCTCACAGCGTAGCATCATGAAGTTATAAAGGCATAACATAAATTTGGCTTAGACTCTGGCATACAGTACAGGTAATGTAAGTGGTCTGCAGCAGTGACCGTTTGAAAGGTGGTACGCATATGGCTTTTGTTTTATAAATGAAATGTGGCTCCTGATTATTTAGTGACAACATGTGCCCACGTGCATTAGCAGCCATTAATTTCGTAAGACCGTCACTTTTGGAATTGTCCAGTAGTTATAGCTATAAAGCCAGCTGGTGTTTTTATACACTATTTTGGAAACTAAGAGATATATTTGTAACGGAACTTTGAGATGACGATGGGGAGGCTTCTGGTATGTGCATTTCTATCAACTCAGTAATATATGAGACACATGGCGATTCCTATAAAGAATGTGTGTAGACAGGTACAAGTATCAACTTGCTAACTAACTGCTCTTGCTTGTTGGAACAAGTTGCAACTTGTCTATCCAAGTTCTGATTTGTGTGAGAAAGTAAACGTGTATTAATGTCAATCCAGCAAAATATAAAAAATACCGATTGTATCAATGCCTGTGAGCAGACGTCAGTACCTTTTGACTAAGCGGACAAACAGATATTAAAAATGAGGCTGCGATTGTCCTCTATGCATGTGTCATCGAGAGACCTTGTGCAACCATCTTCAGCTTCAAACTGTATATAATAAATACATTACTACCAATAACTTCAGATTTCCAGTAGTTTTTGTATTAGAGTGTTCAGTGAATATTTTTATTCTTCCAGATAAAAACACAACCTGAAATAACGGCACTGTAGCCTCGTAGTTAACCCCCGTCATAGTACTCGTCTAAATCACTCGCCATGCACACGCACATGGAAAGGACACACGGCTGGCAGTTGACTCACTCGTTAACATGTGGCGCTCAATGACAGAGTGACGGACAACAACTGCATTACGTTACCGGGTGGGTAAGGAAACATAGACTCTACCTATAGAGCTTCGACACAACGCAGTGGAACTAATCATGGGGGTAAGGAAACATAGACTCTACCTATAGAGCCTCGATACAATGCAGTGATATTAATGGGCCTGGCAAGCGTTCAAATACATTAAGAATAGGAATTTATTTCTAACTGTTATTTTTATATGTGTTCTGTGGAGAAGGTGTGCGCTGCCTACCTGACATTAACCAAGTGTTGCCACAGTATAATGAAAATTCAAGTGATAACCGAATATTAAACCTTACTGTAGATCATTGTTTCAGTTGTGGAACTGTATACTTCCGTAAAATAATAGCTGATGAATTAACGCTCGCTTTCAGTCAGGTTTGAACGGGGGAAATTAAGATTTACGTTGAGAGCGTGACAACAGACTACAATTGTCAACTTTGTTTATAATTGACTAAAAAACTAAATTCCAGCTAGACTGTAGGTCTTCATGAGTAAACTGAGAAAGTGAACCAGTAGGATTCGTTACATTTGATAATATGAACTGTAAGAGAAAGGCAGAATAAGGTGTAGTGGTGAGAAAAGATGGGTATTATTCGAACGTATTTTTATCTGCATATTTATTCCAACAAATAGGTCACTCAAACAAATTTATTCGCCAGTACATTATTTGTATATTAAATAACGAGTAACATATAATGCCAATGTATTTCCTTTCTTTACTTCTTCTACAGAATTAATACATGTTCCCTTGGCTCAGTACAGTTTCTGTTTTATAGGTAACTTATTAATCGCTTGTCCACAAAAGTACCTTTGTGGCTTAGGGGCATAAGTTCCCGACGACAAAACTTAGGCTTAGGATTCGATCCCCAATTGGTGCTACGATGTTCTTTGTTCCTATCGCTTCTTTCACCTGTAATCATGACAGTTATGCCAAGGCAAGTTGCATCGTTTTTCGGAGTACGTATTGAAATGTAGATCCCCCTCTAACTGGCTGCATCTGTTCAGAGTTGGGAGGAAGTCAAGGGTGCATCACCATGCCTACTAGAGCACTGCAGCGCTGAAACCATCCTTAAAGTTGAGCACAGCTTTACTTGATTTACAGCGCAAACAAATGAAAAATAAAAATGCTTATAGGCCGACGGCCTCAGCGGTCTGGGCCTTAACGCACTAGTCAGTAGCAATGTTATGCAGCCAAATTAATCAGCCAGCTTACGGTGAGTCGTGATCGATTAGCCGAAGGAAATGGCCGTGGAATATGTTATCCCTTTTTTCTCATAGCAAACCTATTTTACTATAATTATAAAATTGATTTTTCCTTCGTTTTACTTGTTTAATGCGCTACACGGATTATAAGTTCACTCCATAGATGTTAGAGCATACGGAAATACAATAACTTTCCTATTTTTATGCAACAGAATTTGCATGAAAATTTGGATGGTAAAAATTTACAAATATTGAAGAAAAGCCCCCTATTAAACAAGAGTGTACCGATGCCGTACGTCATTGTCGGAGACGAGGCATCTGATACCTCTGAAAATTGAATACGTCCTATTGGAGGAAGGAGTTTTGAAAACAATAAAAGAACCTTTAAAAACTGACTGTTCCGGACTAGTTGGTTTGTAGAATACACAATGGAAAATAAATGAAGAAGGGAGAGTTTTTCATCGCCCGATGGATGTTCGAGATGAATTTGCAATTGGCGTAATAAATGCATGCTGTGTCTTACAAAATAATGTGCAGAACGAGATGACTATAAATTTTAAGACATATTGTACATCCCTGCACAACCGGAAATTTTCGGAAGTTCTACAAGCTATCGAAAGTCATCATGGAAGGAAGGTGTGGCTGCTTCGATATGTGCATGGACACTGAAGGCAGCTACATGAGTTATCCAAGGCAGCTACATAAGTTATCCACGAGACAGCCAGTTCACAACTGGCAGGGAGGGGCCAGCTAGCTGCCGCAACGCCCCGATTGTGTGTGTATTGTGTATTGAACAGGGGACCTACAAACGATGGAAAGGCTTTGTTACGCCGTGGCCCCTAGTGGTTCACAACCTCACAACAGGACACAGCAGTATTTTATCTTAGTGCAAAAACGTGAAAATTCAAAATGTTTAATATGTGGCAGTATTCTCGCTGGTCAGCGGAAGTTTAATATTGAACGCCATTATAATAAATTTCACAAGGACGAGTACAATTTATTGTCGGATTATGTGCCCATGGAGAAATTGACTGAGCTTAAGAAGAGCGATTTGACGATACGAGATGAATCTGATATAAGTTGCTGTTGTCACGAGAGATCTGCGAGTTTATTTCGTCATGTCTCTCATCTAACTGATTTAACATTTTATGGAGCACTGTTTTAAAATTTTCAGGACGCCAACAATGATAGCCCAGCGGTACGCGCAAGTTATGTGATTGTGCTTAATATAGCGAGAGCTGGAAAACCATTTACTGAGGGTGAGTTCATAAAGGAGTGCATCGATGACGCTGCTGATTTACTTTGTCCACTGAATGCAAATCTGTTTCGAGCTGTCTCTCTTTCTCGGCGGACTGTAAGTCGTCGTATAAGTGCCATGGCAGGTGAACTTTACCGTCAGTTATGGAGTGCAGTGCAGGAGTTTATTGCATTTTCCATCGCACTTGATGAGTCCACAGATATTTCAGAGACCGCGCGATTAGTGATTTATATCCGCGGCGTGGACGCTGCTCTGCACATAACAGAGGACTTTTTAGATATGATATCTTTAAAATGCACGACCACAGGCGCGGGCATCCTAAAAGACGTTGAAGAAGCTGTCGATTCAGCTGAATTAAAGTGGGAACGTTTGGTGTCAGTGACAACAGACTGAGCACCTGCAATGAAAGGGGAACAAATGGGATTTGTTGGATTGCTAAGAAAAAAGCTGCAGCGTACAGAAGAATCGTTGTACAGTGTCCACTGCGTTTTGCACCAAGAAGTACTCTGTGAAAAAGCAGCAAAACTGGGGGACATCATGCAAGTGGCTATTTGGGCAGTTAATTATTTGACATCCCACGGGCTTACACAAAGACAGTTCCACACATATTTAGCTGAAATTTGGGGAAGAGGACAGTGACATACCATACCACAGTGAAGGCCGCTGGCGTAGCCACGGTAATGTAATCAAACGATTTTTTGAGCTGAGAATATCAATAAATCAGTTTTTAAAGGACAAAGGAAGGTACGATCTCAAGTTAGAAGATCCATAGTGGGTTGCCGACCTTGGATTTTTAGTAGACATTACCGGACACATGAATGCATTAAACACAAGTTTGCAAGGGGAAAATGAGATAATTTATGAAATGGCTGAAACGGCGCAGGCTTACACTAACAGGCTTGAGTGTGGGAACGACAGCTTTTGTCAGGGAACGCAGTGCATTTCCCTACTCAGAATTGCAAAGAATATGTTTCCGTACTTCGTGCAATAAAAGAGAAATTTCTCAAGCGATTTGGGGATATATACTATATTTATCCCAAGCTTTTGAATGGTTCTCGAGACCATTTGCTGTTTCTGTAGATGGTATTCATCCCAATTTGTAAATGGAATTAATAAGATCTACAGCGTAATTCTCGTTTGAGAGGCAAGTTCCTTTTGGAAAGACGTGTAAAAGACTATTATCACGACTTTCCACAGCAAGAGTTTCGTCGTCTCCATCGTGAAGATAATGTCAATGTTTGGCTCTACATACGTTTATGACAGATTTTTTTCTGTTATGAAAATTAATAAGTCTCGGTTAAGAGCAAACATCAGTGATGAAAATTTACATATCTGTTTGCATTTGTCTGTATGTAGACATTTTGTTCCAAACATTAAACGTATTGTAAACTTCACCTGCGATAATTAAATAAAACGTATCATAGGTAATAGGTACTCTTTCAAACCATGATTTCTTTCAAACACTCCTACTAACCTTATTCCTTCATTCAAAAAAGCAAGCTAGGAAACAAAACGCATTACGGTGGAAGGGGCGGAGAGACGGTAGGTGGGGAGGGGAGAGAAGCGGGTGGCCAACTTGCCCCTGTGTGCACGCAGAATACCTGGTAGCTGCACACGAGCAAGTGCAACGCAGACGTACAGGATTCCTGCGAGCCCCTGCGTCTAAGGCTAAGCCCTCTGAATTCAAAAGGAGAGTTCATCACGGAGATGGACTGTCACCAACCACTCTTGTTCAACTTCACATTAGTGAAGACTTTGGAATCTTTCTAAACTTTCTAGATTGGGACTAAGAAGAATGCTGTAGTAATAGACTGTTTGAGTATTGTAAATTATATAGCCAAAATGACGGAAGATTTTGCAACAGCAGCAAAACACATTAGTGTTGTGAAACTATTAACAGAATAAAATGGCTAGCAAAAATCTTATGAGGAAGCGAAAGCAATGAGAAATATCAAACGAGAGAAGAAAAGATCTACTTCAATATACTCGGCTCAAATTATGAATTGGGATCTACACAAAAAAACGAAACATGGAGAATATTTTAAAACAAAAAAATGTAGACTCAATGAAAAAAACGCAAAGTTCAGTAATGTGGCCACATACGAAGAATGAATAATATCAGATAGACGAAATGTATCTGTAATATTGTTGTGTCCCTCAAGGACATACAGGACACAGCCTACATACAAGAGTGTGAAGCTGCCAAAAGCTGAGGAGCAATGTCGTCATGTCGACTCCAGTGAGGTGGAGCACATCAAGAAAACGTAA
Organism: Schistocerca gregaria; assembly: GCF_023897955.1. Lineage (NCBI taxonomy): Eukaryota > Metazoa > Arthropoda > Insecta > Orthoptera > Acrididae > Schistocerca > Schistocerca gregaria. The sequence goes on from NC_064931.1 coordinate 241,698,295, forward strand.
TTTTTACCCTTGACGCCACACAAATAGTATCCTAGTGGGCATCCGCTGGCTAATCGTGAATGTAAGTGACAGACAGCTTCACTCAGCAGACGGTATCAGCACAGTACCTCAGGAAAGCATTAAGACAGGGAGGAATTCAAGTACAAATGTGGCATTGTTCATATTGATAGTGGAAGCAATACTGAACATCCGTAATCTAAACTTGAGAGAGTTGTAAATATATGTCTCGACTTTTATTGTTGATTTGCTATTGTTTAATAAATACATGCAGTCAAATTATGTATATTCTTTTTGAAACATTATGTATAATGAAATGTTTTAGTGCAAATATTGTGAACGTGCGTTAAAATTTATGGTGAAGTGTGTATGTAATTAAGTGAGTTGTTATTATGTATAATAGGTGAAGCATATTCTGCCGTATGTATGGTCAATGGCAAATAGATGTCATACAGCTCATTTTTGCCCCTATGCGCTGACTCACCAAAAGTGGGTTCTTGTAATGCCACAAGGTATATCACTGGATTACATCATACTACTGTTACATCCAGTGCCTCTACTGTGAACAAAAAGGAGCAAAGCTGGTAGTGCTGGTAGATCATATAGTTAAAGGTATGCCAGCCGGTCAGTTTACGGCCAAGTTGCTACAGACACAGTATCCTTTCTGTTTATTAGGTCATTTATTCCTCTCCATTGCTGATTGAAGTGTTGTCAATCTCACACTACATTAGTTAGATGGGGTTATTCTTTGAACTTGACCTGTTGGAGACTTATGTTTAATGATGTCTGCCTACTGCTATAAACTTCACCTTTGGCAGGTTGTTATACCATTTTAACCAAGTGAATGACTTTAGCCTTGTCTCTCAGTGTCTTCCACAACTGTAACTCAAGCTGTGTAAATGCTAATTGTTTTCATTTGCAGTTCTGGAAAAGTAACAGGATCAATAAATCTTATGAACTATTTGTTACTTATTTTGTATTTTAGCATATTCCGTAAAAGGACTGCAAAATAAAGTTATGTGTTTAATGAGAAAGGTAACACATTTTTTCAATAGTGGAAAAACTAGTATGAAATGTAAATGTGTTTAGCTGTCTGTTCCATGTTTTGCAGCAAAATGCCTCAAACAAACTGGTCCCTTCCATGATGTTTGCATGCTTCTCATGGATACAATTTTATCTAGATGCATACAGAGAATGAGAAGATTTCAAATCCTTTGCTTTCTTGGACACTCAAATTACTCCTTCAACACATTTCACCCTGTATCTTCTAATATATCTGTCAGCTCAGAGCCAGTAATTTGCTTATGGTGTGACAAATATAGTATATTAGTTTGAAGAAATGGAAATTTCTCTAATTTTACCATAATGATAATTTTCCTGACATGCATGTAAGGATGGGATATATGTCTTGATTTATTGTCTCGAACGCACAGTATAGCAAATTTAAGAGTTAGTCTTAAACTAGATGAAACTCCTCTGTCTGTTATGTTTTGTACTCAAATCAATAACCAATTTTTTTATATGAATGTGCCAAATTGTTGTTTGTGCTAGATTCCCTTTAACTTTATGGTTCAGTTGTTCACAGTTACCTTCCTAATTCCAAAGACACAATTCATTCCATTAAAAGTGAAGTGCTGAATACTGTAAGCAATGGGGAAATGGTTTGACTAAAGAGACAGAATACAAGGTACTGTGACAGATATTTCACTCCTCTTGAAACATACTTTAATTTATGTGAAATTAATTCACTTCTGAATCTTAGGCAACTGACAATGAAAGTTCAGAATTTCAATTTCAGTTCTCTGTTTTACATTAATACCTACATGTTACTGTAGTTTCAGAAAAAAAACATTATATTCTTACATCTTTAATTAATTTGCGAGTCCTAAAAAACACTTTTGAATGTGCACGCCCTGTGTATCAAAAAGTTTGTGAACAAAAAGCACTCACATTACATCATTAAGTCAGATGTCAGAATCTGGATGATGATAGAAATGTTCATGCTTATAATAAAAAGTCTCCCTCGTAATTATAATAGTGCAATAACGTCAGTTAAAGTGGAAGTCTGCTGTCAGAACATGTAAATTAATGAGACTTCCTGGTAGATTATAACTCTGTGCCAGACTGAGACTCAAACTTGGGACATTTGTCTTTCATGGACATATGCTCTATCAAGCTGTGAAGATGGGTCATGAGTGGTCATCAGTCATTCTTGATTAGCTCCGTTGGTGGAGCATTTGCCCACGAAAGGCCAAGGACCCAACCCTGAGTCTCAGTCTGGGGCATAGTTTCCCAGGGGGGTTTCACATCTGTATGCACTCATCTGCAGAGTGAATCTTTCATTACAAATGGTAATTAATGTCAAGAATTTGTTACCATGATATAATGTTTAACCTTAATATTTATTGTTCAACATGGAAAACAGTGTATCACTCTCTTACGCTACTAATGTGTACAAACCTATAATACGTTTTTAATTATGTACACTGGAACCGGATGTATAAATGTAAGATTCCTTTTTATTCAAGTGGCTAACTATATCACTAGAGAAAGTAATAGTTTGTTTGCATTTAGGTTGTATATCTTATTGAGGGATTGCAATGGAAGCTGCACCATTTCAGCATCTGTAAGGCAACTCAAACATTATGATGATCAATCGGAATTTGGGACATGCACACTTCCTCTGTGTATACTTATACCAAAATAGGTCCCTATGTATGAGATATTAATGCTGAAAGAAGCTTCAGTTACTGATAAACTCTAAGTGTTCTTAATATGGCTTGGACTTTTCCTTTGGTGCGTGTAGAGTCTGAATCACTCCACTGTAATGGTTATGGAAAAGGACAGGAATAAATCGGTGCTATCTTATGGCCAAAATCGGTATTATTTTCTGCACTTTTCTGTGTTACTTATCAGTGTTATTTCTGGCATACTTTTCCTATTATCAGTTATCAATTTTTGTCAAATTTCACCATTTTTCAATGCTATGTTGAAAATGTTACTATTCCAAGATAGGATGGGCCAAACATGAGACAATTATAGAGAAAAATTATTTTAACAATAAACTTTGACAAACAAGTACCAAAGGAAAAAAGAAAATAACAGCTTGTTGCAGATATTTCATTGATGACATGTTTTGCGCTTCTTCATTTAATTCTTTAGCTGCGGAGACCACAGAAGCCCGTCTTCACAGCTCAAGAATGACCTGAAGATGAGCTAGATCCATGATATGTGTCATCAATAAAGTATCTGCTACCGAGACTATTATTACAATTTTTAACGTTTGTATACTGTTGCTGCACTTGGTCACAATCAATCAATCAATCCCTTTATTCAACCCTTAACAATAACATTGTGTGGATGTAGTAAATTACAATATAGTTTCTTATCTTTAATTTGTTTCAAGAATTTGGATAAGAAATACAAATATTTTATATCAGTATACATAAGTAATATTACATTTCCATATTCAAATATTCTTCAATGCTATAAAAACTGTGTGTTAGTAAAAATTGTTTAAAATCCACCTTGAATTTATGAAATTCTTTAATTTTCTTTATTGTAAGAGGGAATGTACTAAAAAGAATTTTGGGCTGGTAGTTTACCCATTTTTAGAAGAGAGCTCCTTTGTGAGTGTCTCTGTGAAAATCATCCCTGTTCCTTGTTTCATGGTTATGAATCTGATTATTTATTGTTGAAAACTCCTAGTGAGTTTTCAGAAAGCATACACATTCAGTGATGTATAAGCTTGGAAGAGTCATTATTTTAAATTCTTTCAATATTTCCCTGTTGACACTCTTCAGTGAACCTCTTTCATTATTATAACAGCCCCCCCCCCACCCCATCCCGGGAGTGCGGAGCACTGGGAAAAGGACGTGAGTGTCTTCCTGTGTAGTGGCGTTGTGGGATGCTCACTGGTTGATAGCAACGTGTGCTAAGAGTCCATACTGTCTGAGCAGGGAGGACTAGACTCGTATAGTCCGCCATCCAATGGGGGGGGGGGTACTGATCGATCTATGCGCGTGAATTGGACTGGCACAGGAGATGTCGTCGTTGCAGCATTGGCAGAGGAGAGGGTGATGCGAATCATGAGCATCCCGTCAGTGCAGAATGTTGTAGCTATGGCAGCCGTATCCACCCCATTTGAGATAGGGACTGTGTGCATCATGGTGATGTGTGACAAGGACGTGGACCCACGTGAAGTGTCCCCTATGTGGAGGACGAAGATGGATCCCTCTTTTGGAGCTGCAAGGAAAGCTTGTTGCATGGGCACTCATAGGCATTGATTGCAATGCAAATTTCGTCGACAGTGATTGTAGGGAGCACTACGGGGGTGGGGGAGAAAAGTAATGTAGTTCACGACAAACATTGGAACACTCTGTTGGGGTATTGTGTGCCAACACTTTGACAGTGTAATGTCACACACAACATTTGGTTGATCCTAAAGTTGTGGATTGTCACATACAGTGCCTGTTTGAAACGAGGGTAGAGTATCATTGTATGCAACCACTGAGTTGCCCACAGGGTTAGTGTCGGTGTGCATACTTTCATGGCTGGGTGCTGGGAGTGAGTCATCTGTGTGACTTCAGGGTCATCACCTGATGGAGGATCACTCGATGCGGGGGGGGGGGGGGGGGGAGGGAGGTGGTTGTTACAGATTCCTCGATCGCCCAGGCAGGTTTCAAGTATAGAAGGGAAACTGTCTGCCAGCAACCACTGACGAGAATGTCCATAGTATTGTTCGTTCATGCCACTACTCGAAGCGGGCCAGAGTAAGGTGGCTGTAATGCCAGTTTGACTGCTTCATCCTGTATCATAATGAACTCGCAAGAGTCCAGTGCCGAATGCATGAACACCCGAGGACATGTATGTGGTCGTGGAGGAGGCATGGAGTCATGTGGATCACACCTATGTGGGTCAGACACGCTCAGCTAGCATGGGGAGGTCGGATAGGTCCGCGATTGCTTTGTCGTTGAGGAACTCTATGGGGAGAACTAGGGTCTCGTCATACAGGAGCTCTGCAAGTGAAGCCTGGAGGTCTGTCTTGTAAGCCATGTGTGTTCCTAGCATAACTCAGGGAAGGGCGTTGCACCACTCACCACCGTGGCACATGAGTGCCGCTTTCTGAGTTCTGTGCCACCGCTCAACCTGTCCATTGCTCTGAGGGTGGTAAGCCGTAGTGTGGAATCTATCCACCCCACAGAGGAAGCAGAGTTTGTTAAACAGAAGGGATTCAAACTGTCTTCCGTAGTCGGTGGTGATGGATATAGAACAGCCAAATCGAGCTACCCCGGAGGATGCAAATGTGCATGCTATAGAATCTGCTGTGAAGTCCTGCAGGGGTATTGCCCCCACCCAACATGTAAAGCAGTCCATGACGGACGGGATATACCTGAAACCATAAGACATGGATAATAGTCCTACGAGATCCACATGTACGTGAAGGAAGCGGCCTTTCGGGATGTCGAATTTACCTAGACTGTTCTGCGTGTGCCTACCAACTTTGCTGCACTGGCACTGTAAACAAGCATGAGCCCAAATATGACAATCCCTTTTCACACCTGGCAACACAATGCATCCTGTAACCAGGCGCGTAGTAGCCTTAGCACCAGGATGTGCCAGGTTATGTAAAGCAGTGAGCACATGGTGACGCAGCGCAGGGGGAACAATAGTCTGAGGCGTGCCCATGAATGTATCACACCACAGTGGCATGGCGGAGCCCGGTAGGTTGCACAAAACGATCTGAAGGGAAGTGTCTGGGTCCTGTCGGAGGTTGTGCAATTTGGTGTCACTGTCCTGTAAGTGGGCCAATTCACCGAAATTAATGGGGGATGAAATTGCAGTGATACTTGATAGGTAGTCAGTTACCTCATTTTCTGAACCTCGAATGTAACAGATGTCTGTCGTGTATTGGAAATTAAGTCCATTTGCTGGAACCTATGTGGTGGAAGATCAGAAGAGGGGTTACAGATAGCCTCCGTGAGGGGGAGATGGTCCGTGAAAATTGTTATATTCCTTCCTTCGATGTATGTGCAGAAATATTTTACAGCTTCATAAACTGCAAGCAATTCTCGATCAAATGCTGACCATTTACATTGAGCTGTAGATAGTTTTTTGGAAAAAAACCAGAGTGGTTGAGTCATGTCATTGACATGCTGTTGGAGATCTGCACTGATTGTGAAATCACTTGCATCCGCTGTAATAAGAGATGCAGGCATCTGGCTAAGGGTGGGTGAGAGTGAGACCACGTGTTAACGCTGATTTAAGGTCTTATGAAGCTCTCACCATGTTGTCAGACCACAGTACTCGGCGACTGCCCGAGGTTTGTTTCCCGACCAATGCATCAGTCAAAGGGGCTTGAATTGCTGCCATCATTGGCAGTTTACAACAGTAGAAATTGACAGTTCCACGCATTGAGGTGACGACAGTCGCCACAGAGGCGCACAGTGATGTCCTTTTTGGATACTAAGTGTATGGGCGAGGACCAGTTACCGTCCAATGGGCGAACAATACCTGCCCATAGAAGTCCGTCCTCTGAGGCTTTAGCAACGCATAGTTTATGTGGTAACAGTCGGCGCGTTTTATGGCGAACTGGAGGCCCATCTGTCATGCCAATTTTGTGTGTTGTGCCATTCATGATAGCGTACAGCTCGGCTGGCGAACTCGATTCGAGGTGTCATGAAGGGGTATCGGTAGCATGCAATAGGCACTAACCTGATGTGCCGGGGAAGCTGTCTGCGTTGGTGGCGACAAAGTTCCATGAGGTGAATCTCCAGCGTTGGATGGTGGCAGTGTTGACAGGCGTTGTATGAGGCATTGTGCCTCAGTGAGGGCTTGCGTAGTCGACAATATGGCACGGTTCGGTTCAGCGTTGTGAGCACAGAGATCGGCGACTTCAGGGCGTTCGGGCTGGAGCTGGGCAATGGAAGTTGTGAGGCTGTCCGCCAATGAAGAGCACACGAAGGGAGCTGTGTCAGAGTCACTGGGCAGCTGATGGAGACGGGGGGCCGAAGAGGCGACTGAACATGCAAAATGAGTGGACAAGACGTGGTGCAATAATCCAACTGACTAACGATCTGGAGACAGTCCAAAGTGGAAAAGGAAGTCAATGGCTAATACTGGATCTTCGACATCAGCCACGTAGAAGGACCAAGAGAACTGTTTGTCAGGTATGAGTTCAATAGGTAACTTGGCCAAACCCTTGACACGAAATGTCAACTTATTTGCTGATCAAAGGGACAGTTTGGTTGGTGTCATGTCCTTTATAGAAATAGTGGGAGGTATGACACTAAGGTCTGCTTCGGCATCGACGAGAGAAAATACCGGTGTGAACCTAAATCCAAGGCGTACAGATGACCTCGTCAGATGGGGATCTGACAGAGTGCAATGTCTGTGGGTGCCCTGCTTGTATCTGCAGGCCGTGGCGCGTACTGCGGCCCACGTGCGGCGCTTGGGAACGCGCAGGACGGATGACAGTTGCGAGCAGCATCTCTGAAAGTGGCGTGAAACCAGCATATGCATGAGTCAGCTGTACTCCGCCCACCAGCTGAAGCATCAGGCGGGGCGGGCAGGCCCTAGCCCAGTTGGGGTGGGGAGAGGCTACTGCTGACCCGCTTGCAGTTCCAGGTCTTGGCGGTTAGATGGCTGCTGTTCCGTGTGCTGTCCATGATATGCACGCGCCCCGTCTCTACCGAAGACGGTGGAATTTACAACCCCAGGATTACCAACCTCGGTGGTATTAGGCACTGTGCTGAGCGGAGGGAGGTGGCTGTGTCGTATAATGGTGTATGCCTGATCTGCCAGCCATAGTTTATCCTCGAGTGATGCTGTGGTATGTGGAAGCAAATGTAACTGTAGTTCTTGCAGCAGCTTCACCAATCACAATGCCCAGAGCGCTAAGTTCAGAGAAGATCGCGGTACTGACCTGTGCACACAAGCATTCCCACAGCTGTGAGGGTGTTCTGTCACTTAAAATCTCGTCGTAAATTATGTTGTGAATCGTATCGACCAGCAGACGAGAGAGGCGCTCGATGAGTAATGCAAGAGCAGAGCCATTTTTGTTGCTCTGAGGTGGGTTCAGCAATAAGTCACTGATGAAATCAGGTTGGTCATACAGGTCGTTCACTAAACACACAAATCGAGTGCTGTCGTCCATAATACTGTGTATGTCTAACATGTTGTCCACCAAGGTAAACTACGTCACTGGGTTGTCCGGTTGTAATGGCGGCAGCTTCGGAAAACAGCTGGGGGCCAGTGCCTGTGGGGCTGCAGGAAAGGCACAAAACATATGGGGATTGTGCACGGTGTTCACTGGTGCGAACTGTGCCTCAGTGGCGAGCGATGTGTTGCGTTGAACATCCGTTAGCTGTTTAGGCGAGACGTGGTATCCAGTCCTTGTTATTGTTGTTGTGGTCTTCAATCCTGAGAGTGGGTTGATGCAGCTCTCCATGCTACTCTATCCTGTGCAAGCTTCTTCATCTCCCAGAACCTACTTCAGCCTGTAGGCATGGAATCTGTAGGGCCACATGATGAGCACGGTGCAGCAGTTGCAGGCTGATCGACTGCCGATGCAGCCGAAATCTCGAGCAGAGGCGCGAGATCACGATTGAGCGCCGAGTGACAGGGCGTAACCACGGCAGGTGCGGCGCCCGAGGTGTGCGCGGGGCGGCAGGACGGATAGGAGGGGGACACGTTATACGGCGGTCGTGCGTGTGGGCCCAGAAACTCGACAGCCGCGTGGTCCATGTTGTGCGGTAGAAACTTGGGGTTTACGGGGTCCAGTGCTGGAGGAGCATTCTGTTGAGCGTAGAATGGCATAGAAGGTGTCCGGAACGATGTGTACAGTGCCTGGTGTGGTATGCCGGCAGAGGTTACAGTCGTCCAGGCAGGTGAGGCAAACACGGGAGATATGAACATTCCCGGTGTATTAGTAGCACGCAGGGAAAAGCGTTGCGCTTCACAGTCGAATGTCCATTCTGCGGTCACGGCGTATTTTCGCGACTCTGGTCACCAATGTGGTTTTTTTTTGGCCATAGTGACGGAACACGCACCGAAAACTCCAACTTATTACGATAAGACACTTTTATTAAGGTGCCTATAATTACAGAAACACAAGAAAAACAATGCAGAATTTCACGACACCTGTATCACTCAGTCAAGTAGTAGACAGGACATGCCAAAGAATCTCGAGTCTCCAAAGACCACATACTGTGCGCTTCGCCAGTGAAGTTACTGGCGGTCGACTGTCGCCACATTCTCAAGAAATTCTGACATTGCAGAATTTACAAAATACTTTTAGCTTATCAGGAACATATAAACCACCGATTTAAAATTCTCTTATCTGTTTGTCAGAGGTTACTGTAGGCTTCGTCAATGTGATGTGTTTGTGATAGATTTTCATTACGACATTGCTTTGAACCGGCATACTGTGGTTCATAAACTGCAAAAGAAATAATCGAAATTATCACAGTGGTCATTCGTACGCGCTCGCTAAAGTCGATTGTCGAAAGGCCACTCCTGACATCACAACTGCAAAAAGTAGTACGACGATGGAACATGGATCATTTCAACGTTAAATATGTTTCCGAAATCATGACATTTACGAAACTTCTTACGAGGACACAGAAAAATATTGTTCAAAAACGCTGATTTTATGTTACTTCCTTAACAAATGCCAAATTCGCGTTACTTCCTTAAAAACTGCCGAATTCGCATTAATTCCTTAAAAACTGCTGAATTCGCGTTATTCATCATGTTATCGTTTAAATGAACTTTTCCTATCCGGACTCAGGGTAAAATTATCAGTTTTTTCCTACAAGTTTTCATATTTATGGTTAATATTGCTAATTGTGAGGAGATTGGTGAGCTGCTCACATTTCGTTTTTCAAAGGAGACTTGCTCATTTATGTTAGCGGGTTAGGCTGACAATGCTTACAAAACCAAACTGATTGTTATATGATACTCACACAACTTGTCACTCTTCCCTGCTAATTTCATCACATATATTTATAGTTGTTAATAGATTCCTTGATTACCACAAATAGTGTTTTGTATTTAATATTCTGAAAAAGTACTTAGTCGTAATGCGTGAATATTTCTCTACTCTAGTAAAAATCATTGACAATGCTCAATAAGTTTATTTAGTTTTGTATAGCACTGATGAAAGATACTCTCCTCTCTTTTATTTGTAGATGTACTCAATTGATGGCTTGCCAAATGGTGTTTGGTGGATGCTAGATGCTGCCACTGGACAGACTGCTTCTCCTTTGCCCAATTTTATTACTTCTGCTTTTTGTTATGGGAACCTATAAGCATGAAGTAGACTCAGAAACCTGGCAAAGATTGTGTGCAGCTGAATGTCGTTATTCTATTACTACCATGTTATGACAGCATAGAAAAAGTAAGCTCCTTGTCTGATTAATGTGATGTTTTATGCTTATGTCACTCTTTGGTTAAGCTCTTTGAATCCTCACAATGGTTGTATTACTGTCCATTAAGGATAATTCACAATGTAATGAACCAAGTTTTGAGCTTTTTGGTGTGAACTGAATCTATCACCACCACCTCCTCTCATGAATGTTGCAAAGCCTCTTTTGGTTGACTTTGCACGAGTCTTAGACTTTACGGCGAGCTTGGTATATTAATATACTTCTCTGCTGTTCCAATTTATTTATCTTTTTCACGCCAATAAAAACATCTTGCAACTGTTTTTCGAGTGTAGGAATATGAACACTCTACAAAATTACTCATTCTGATACTTTTATGAGTAGTGTATGTGAAAGTAAGTAAAATCATAAATTTTAAGAGATGGAATAATTTTGCACCCTACATTGATACATGAGTACTATTTTTATTGTACACAGTGGGTAACACAGTTTATATTTCTATGTTCATAATTCATCTACCATCTGTCAATATCATAGGTCATGTTACTGCACCAAATAGGCATACTTGTTGTACACAATTAGTTGAATGCTGATCATTGTATTTGTTGTGAGTTTGAATTTTGAATGGAATGCAATATTTGTTAACCTTTCGGTGTGATTCAAAACAGACATGTCAACATACTTTTGAAAGAAAACATAATAATAGATTGAAAAGTTAACAGCAGAAGGAAAACTTTCACCATTCACTAAAATCTAGGCCTCAGTAATGGAAATCCCAAATGGATTGTTGTAGCCCTTTTATGACTGCTGTCAGTGAATGACAAGTAATTCACCTTCTCACTATAAGAAGACTAGTCAGAAAATTGTCTACATAAATGCAACATTAGTGGTTTACACTATGATTGTATGGTACCATAATACCATTCATTTATTGATTTCCTTGTCTAACAATCACATGGTAGCTGTGTTGGAATTTGGTGCTGCTGCCAGAATCTGAAAATCATAGACTTAAATTCTAATTATTATTGTGTTTGTCAGCAGCATATATAAAACAATTTCCAAAATTTGTACAAAACAGTACCAGATGACTACAGAAGAATAATGTGCATAGAACATGAAAAATTCAGAGAAACTGAGCTAGAATAGGCTCACATTGTCGAAAACATTTAGTAAACTCTCCTTCAGCAGGAAAGATAAGATACTTTACACTTTTTTTAACTTTTTTACAGTTCTTTACACTTCATTTTGGACTGTCAAAAGCCGTAACAAAAGTGGATTGTGAGAGATATGTAATTATATTGGGTTGCACGAAGAAGAAAGGAAAATCAGGGTGTAACATCCCATCGACAACGAGTTCATTAGAGATGAAGCACAAGCTTGTGTTATGAAAGGATGGAGAGAGAAATTGACTGTGCCCATCTCAAAGAAACCATGCTGGCATTTCCCCCAGGCAATTTAGGGGAATTATGAAATACTTGAATCAGAATGACTTGACAAGGATTAGAACTATCATCCAAATGTGAGGCCAGTGTACCAAGAACTGTGCCACCTTGCTTGGTAGGGTGCCAGCAAAATATATTTGATCAGCCTGGTTCAGAAGAAATCAATACCTCTGATTCATCAAAATTGTTGAGTTGATTTACAGTTCGACAGAGTAAGTTGGATGCAAGCAATAACAAAGCCGACACCCAGTTGAATTCGAGATTTTTACAAATTTCACAGCAGTAGCAGCGAACAGGTTTGATCTTTCAGAGTAGGAACAAAGCTAAGTGAACACTCAGATGCAAAACTTCAAGAAAAAAGTGAGAAGCTAGAAGCACGATTAACACAAAGCAACAGTGGACACTTTCAGGCTTTTAAATGAACTTAGTAGGTGACAAATTCGATGAAATTGAAGGTAAAATTCTGGCAATACCCTACCAAAGACATAAATCTTTCTTATACTAATTTATAGGGGATCAATTCCAGAGTACCTACCATAGAAAATAAATTAATCATTTTAGAAACTGAGTTTATTAAGGAAAGTATTAAATGGGATAAAAGTTTTATAAAATAAGTTCTATTATTAAACAGGAATGATAAGGTAAAAGGAGAATAGTGCAAGGTAAAATGTACCTTAGAAAACAAAATGAGTAGCTTAATTATTGAAACAGAGAAAAATCTTAGTGAATTAGATACACATTTAGGTGATGTAAAAAAAATTTAACTAAAGTTGTGATTGTGACAGGAAATGAGTTGCGTAACGTTAGCAAACATGTAGTACAATTTCCAGAGGGTACACTACCTAAAAATCTGTGGGCTAACATTAGGGTTATATGGGCCAATATTCTGGAGAAAAGTTTTCATAGTAATGTCTTATGCCCTATAGTCTTATCTTCAACATTGTAAACGTAACTTTGTGACTGGTCTGAAAGACAGTTCAAAAATTATATCTGTTAAGAAGTTTTTGAAGTGGAAGATTTATCTTGGCAAACCAAAATTTTGATCAGAGGGTAACTTTTGCTGAATCTGACATGGGGTTTTCAAATAAGTCTTTGTCAGAGTTTGAACAACCCAGAACCTGGAGTAAATTTTTAAATGGACCTAACTACAGAGGAAGAAATGAGAATGAACGAATTTTGCAAAAACTGGTTAAAAATGTTAGTACATTTAGACAGGCTGTTTGACGAAATGACACACAATGGTAGATTCAAAAGGAAACTTTACCACAGAGAATACAATGGGATATAATTTATGGACCTTATGACCCAATGGAAAAATTTTTAAAGTATGTGGGCTCGATAGCATTTTGGAGAGGGGTAATAGATCAAATACAAATCACAGATATCATCAGTATGCAGGATGGAAATCAGACTTTAATGGGGGGGAAGCCAAGGAAGTAGACATTATGAAAGTTTTAGGAATGAATATCATAATGGTGGAATTCATAGAGATTATAGTGGGAATGGTACAGATAGGAACTATGGACGGGATTTTGACAATAGAAACCAGGGACAGACTGCAAACACATTAAATGCCAGTTAACAGAAGAAATACATCAGTCTGTTGTGGATCACTTCAATCAGGGTCTATAATTTTGAGCAAATGGATAAGATAAAACTTGGATCACTGAATTTAGTTGGAATGTTAAAAGGTTCTCAGGGCAGATTTGTTGAAACACAATGTGTTGGAGTCATTATGCAGCCAGAATGTACCTGGAACATGTACTGAGAACAAGACGAGAGTGGTGCAACTAATGTTAATTTCACTGTGAATGCCATTTCAAGACAAACAGTACTAGGCACACCATTATACTAATCTATACCCATTAGATGCCCTAGATTTCTTGATACTGACACTTAATTGATAGGTATATCTGTGTAATGCTGCAGAATGCAAATTAGGATTGCAAAGATCTTTATATAGGAGGAAGGGGATCGGAGAGGGGAGTGCCACTCATACAGTAAGTGCTTTCTACAAAGCATAACGCTGGAAGACATAAAAAGTTATTTCCATCAATGGGTATAACTTTGAGATAGGGTAAGTGGAGTATATCTGATAAACACTATATTTTAAACAACCCATTGTTGTAAATAGAGTTTCAAATACAAAAAATTATAACTTACTGATTGTAATTTCTTTTGGATCCCCAATCTTATTACATTGAGGTAGCTGCCCAGCACTGTGTGAGCTTTGTTGAAGACAACTGCTGTAAAGGGTCCATGTTTCGAAGCTCTTACTCTGTTACACCTGACTGGAAGCTGCACATAGGCAAACTACAGCTGACTGGATCGCAAATTACTTGTCTATTGTCTATTCTCAGTAACAGAATCTGCATTTATTTATTTATTTATTTATTTATTTTTGCACTAACCAGCTCCACTGGTCTTGGTACAATTTCTAGAGGAACGAACTTGAGACTCTATTTTGGTACAATATTTAACACTAAGAACATGGAGTTTGAGTTTTACCTTGCATAGGCGTTTTCCTGGTGAGCAGTCCCTATTATAGTTAAAGATTGTAGAGGGTTTTCTGGGTCATCTTCATGTGACATACTGCCACTGTTGCACAGGGACAGCTTGGTATACACTGCCTTGGATGGAAAGGGAAGAGGCCACCGCAACAATGTGGACGTGCTGACTGGCACAGATGGACATTGTCGCCCACTAGCTAGCCACAGTGCTGCTTGATTCTCCCTAAGACAACAAAAACACATCTGTCCCACTCCGCAGCTTTGTTAACTTGCTAATCCTTAGCTGTGGACCATTATTCTCCCAGCAGTTATTTACATGCTTTCTCCTCTGCTTGCTTCTCCATTTCCAGAGAAGTGGAATGCAGTTTGGAGGTACCAGTATAACATACAGTTGTAATTATGACATAAAAAATACAGTTTATTTAAATGTACATGTCTGCAGTCCTGGTACATAGACAGACACTGTTAAAAATTCGCAAGAATTCTGTAACGAATAAGAAACCTATCCTCAGATACTAGAACGGCGTAAGTGCTCCCTCTCGCCACCCTTGGCAGATACCTGCGTAAATCAGTTTCAGTAGCACACCATCTCACTGTGAAGAACAACAATGACAAGAAAAGTGGAGGCCCTGGTCTTCGAAGACCAGGATGTGTCAATCAAAGCAATAGTGGGAGAGGTGAAAATCTGACAAAGATCAGTCTTAAATACCTCACACGCCTTTTGATCATTACATAGTTCAACACCTGTTCGTTTCCATGTCTGCCTACGACAGTTGCAAAAGCACATCAAAACAGTAGGGCCTACAACAGCTATCTCAGAACAGTCCAGATGACTTCTTCAGCTAAATAATCATATGTACAAATGCTCTGCATATTATTATGACCCCAAAACAAACAAGCCGAGGAAGCAGTGGAAGCATGTGAATTCGCCATTCCCAAAATAACGTCAAGACTCAACAATGATCAAGAAAGATGATGCTGAATGTTTTTGGGGGGGAGGGGGGAGAAGAGGGGGCTTACACAGTGTGGTGCAAACTGCTTACACTCAAAACGGACAATCGTCACTGGAGCATACTTTCAAAATGTCCTGACAAGATTACTGGGGGCTGTTAGCAAAGGCAAGGGAAGCTATCCATGGGGTTAATCTGTTCCATGTCAGTGTCGTAGCTCATTCTAGGCACGACACAGTCACACATGACACTTCTTTGTGTCATCAAATTTTGTCTCACCCCCAGTGTCCTCTTGATATGACAGCCACTGACGTCTTCCCCTTTCCTCAGATAAAGAAACTACTGTGGGGCTAGCACTTCCAGAATGACAAGATGACAAGGAGGTGCTTTGCGAGGTACAACGTTGCTTGAGCTGCCAGAAATCAGGCCTCAGACAAGGTCTTTGCTTTTCCAGGTATTATGGCTACCCCTTATGTTTTTCTATAAGAAATGTAGCATCTTATCTTGTTATACTGTTTTAAATTCATGCAAGACATTTATTTACCTTTTCACCATAACCTGAGCTACGCTATTGAATAAGTGTTAAGGGTAATTGAGATATGAGAAAAGTGAAAAGGACTGCACCAGAATGTACCAGTCAATCATTTCACTATCTTTGTAAGCACAGTGTTGCTGCTTGATGAAGTTTTTGGAGACAGTGTTACAAAGACGCCATCTGCACATCCCTTTGCATGGTAGAATCTTCAGACGTCTTTTATTTTGCTGAATGACAGGAAATGTTCGTTGTGAGACACTACAAGGTTGATTCAACGTCACAACTGGTGTCTACATCTACATCTACATCCATACTCCGCAAGCCACCTGATGGTGTGTGTCTCTTTTAACTGTGTAATGTTTCTAATGATATCTGTTTTCCTCGATGTCTACTGACGAGAGAAGAAATCTACAACATGATCTGAAAAGCCCTTTCCTTCCTTCAGTCATTGTACCTTCTATATGTTACACGTACATTGCTGCATGTGTCGGATACATATCAGTTACTCTGAGCCTCAAGCACACATTTGTAATGCATTTCTGAATTTCGCCGTGATTACAGGTAGTACCGTACCATAGAGTTCTTTCTCTTGGTCAACCTTGTTATGGCCTATGAGGAACTCTTCCTGCTGGTCGTAACTGTCACTCAAGGTTTAAAATGGAATTTTGACGGATATTCAACATTACTGAGATCGTAATCTTTTTTAATTTTTATTTTATTTATTTTTTGATCTACCTGCGTCGAAGCGCCTGAGTGATCGCCTCTACTAAACAGCGTCCAAATGACGCGTCTGTAATGGACTACTTGCTAAATTACCTAGAGGCTACGCTGCTCATAACTGAGGTAGTAATACGTCCGATACATTTTTGAGTCTCTCTTCCTTGCGTTACGTTCGAATTTCGTGTTTACCCCTTTCCTGTACAGATCCATTACTTCAGATATGTGGTGAAACTGCAGTTATTGTTCACCTTACCGTTCGATATTTTCATTTCCTATGATACTTGTCTTTCCGTTTTCATTTATTCCCATTACGATAGCAATTTTTTTGACACTAACAGCGGAAAACAAAAATTCCTATAGGATTTGGAGCATAAAGTACAGCACATTTCGATGTAGGTTCATGAATACGCAGTTAACTATACTGACTAATAGCAAAACTCTATGGTGCAATTAACATGTGTAAATTTGTATTGAAAATTTTTTGACACTGTCAGCAGAAAACATGTATTTGTATCAAAGCTGGTGACTTAGAGCATAAAATATACACATTTCGGTGTAGGTGCTCGAATACCCACTGAAATACCGTATACTGCCAAACAGCCGAATTATATAGTGCCACTAAATGTAAATTTGTATTTCCAACCAATGATACGTAAAAACTCGTGAAGTAAGTGCAATGGTAGTGGTTTATAATCAGCCAACAGAGGTTGAAATGTATCTAGAAAACACATGAACAGCCAAATCACGTATTATAGGCACACTGCAGATGCTACTAAACCAAAGAAGGGCGAAATGGTAAAGGTAATCACTTAAAAATTAATGATTTTCTCACATGTGCGGTTGTCCATTTTGTTCGAGAGATTATGTAAACGAACATCACCCACACGAACGTACTCGTAACGTCTTTATTCATTGAGCAATGGAAGGAGCAATGATAAAAGAAATGGATGTATGTACTTACCTAAGAAGCAGAGTAAGTCATATATTACAGATGCTTAGATTCTGTAGTATAAATCTTTTCAAAAGAGGCGAAAAGTGTACCGTACTATATATTATTCGCGCAAACGAAGTTATTACTCGACGTGGTGGCTGATGGGTGTGATTGTAAAAGAGAAATGCCTTTACGGTCTCTCCTATCAGCCACCACACCGAGTGTCAACTTCGTTTCTGCGTATAATACAAAGCCAAGATTGTAATTTGCACACGCAACAGACTGATTGGCTATCTTCAATGTTAATTAACTGGGAAACGGCGCAACGTATCGATTTTTTTTGTTAATAATTATTTCTCAACACAACATACCCTGCAACACCCTGGCAAGCTTTCCAGACTGTTACTGACCATTCTATATAAATTGTTGTATGTATTTATATTCTACACCTCCTCCTAAACCACTGGACTGGTTTCAACCATACGTGGTACACGTATCACTTACCATTCGGAAAGAATCACTGTGAGGATAAGAACCAGCTACCTATAAACCCCCCCCCCCTCCCCCCATGAACCATCGACGTTGCCATTGGAGGGAGGCTTGCGTACCTCAGCGATGCAGATAGCCGTACCGTAGGTACAACCACAACGGAGGGGTATCTCTTCAGAGGCCAGACAAACGTGTGCTTCCTGAAGAGGGGAAACAGCCTTTTCAGTAGTTGCAAGGGCAACAGTCTGGATGACTGACTGATCTGGCCTTGTAACAATAACCAAAACGGCCTTGCTGTGCTGGTACTGCGAACGGCTGAAAGCAAGGGGAAACTACGACCGTAATTTTTCACGAGGAAATGCAGCTTTACTGTATGATTAAATGATGATGGCATCCTCTTGGGTAAAATATTCTGGAGGTAAAATAGTCCCCCATTCGGATCTCTGGGTGGTGACTACTCAAGATGATGTCGTTATCAAGAGAAAGAAAGCTGTTGTGGAATGTGAGATCCATAATCAGGCAGGTAGGTTAGAAAAATTAAAAAGGGAAATGGATAAGTTAAAGTTAGATATAGTGGGAATTAGTGAAGTTCGGTGGCAGGAGGAACAAGACTTCTGGTCATGTGACTACAAAGTTATAAACACAAAATCAATTAGGGGTAATGTGGGAGTAGGTTTAATAATGAATAGGAAAATAGGAATGTGGGTAAGCTACTACAAAATGCATAGTGAACGCATTATTGTGGCCAAGATAGATACGAAGCCCACACTTACTACAGTAGTACAAGTTTATATGCCAACTAACTCTGCAGATGACGAATAAATTGAAGAAATAAATGATGAAATAAAAGAAATTATTCAGATAGTGAAGGGAGATGAAAATTTAATAGTCATGGGTGACTGGAATTCGAGTGTAGGAAAAGGGAGAGAAGGAAACGTAGTAGGTGGATATGGATTGGGGCTAAGAAATGAAAGAGGAAGCCGCTTGATAGAATTTTGCACAGAGCACAACTTAATAATAGCTAACACTTGGTTTAAGAATCATGAAAGAAGGTTGTATACATGGAAGAACCCTGGACATACTAAACGATAGCAGATAGATTATATAATGGTAAGACAGAGACTTAGGAACCAGATTTTAAATTTTAAGAGATTTCCAAGGGCAGATGTGGACTCTGACCACAATCTATTGGTTATGACCTGTAGATTACAACTGAAGAAACGGCAAAAAGGTGGGAATTTAAGGAGATGGGACCTGGATAAACTGAAAGAACGAGAGGTAGTACAGAGTTTCAGGAAGAGCATAAGGGAACAATTGACAGGAATAGGGGAAAGAAGTACAGTAGAAGAAGAATGGGTAGCTCTGAGGGATGTAGTAGTGACGGCAGCAGAGGATAAAGTAGGTACAAAGACGAGGGCTGCTAGAAATCCTTGGGTAACAGAAGAAATATTGAATTTAATTGATGAAAGGAGAAAATATAAAAATGCAGTAAATGAAGCAGGCAAAAAGGAATACAAACGTCTCAAAAATGAGATCGACAGGATGTGCAAAATGGCTAAACAGGGATGGCTAGAGGACAAATGTAAGGATGTAGAAGCTTATCTCACTAGGGGTAACATAGATACTGCCTACAGGAAAATTAAAGAGACCTTTGGAGATAAGAGAATCATTTGTATGAACATCAAGAGCTCAGATGGAAACCAAGTTCTAAACAAAGAAGGGAAAGCAGAAAAGTGGAAGGAGTATATAGAGGGTCTATACAAGGGCGATGTACTTGAAGACAATATTATGGAAATGAAAGAGGATGTAGATGAAGATGAAATGGGAGATATGATACTGCGTGAAGAGTTTGACAGAGCATTGAAAGACCTGAGTCGAAACAAGGCCTCCGGAGTAGACAACATTCCATTGGAACTTCTGACGGCCTT